>NC_140988.1:290273271-290943271 GCF_052327205.1 Somniosus microcephalus
GAAGGAGAGAGCGCAACTGGGGGGGAAGAGGGAGCGTGACATGGGGGGATGAGAGAGCGTGGACTGTGGGGGGAAGAGAGAGCGCGACTGGGGGGGAAGAGCGAGCGCGACTGGGGAAGAGAGAGCGCGACTGGGGGGGAAGAGAGAATGCGACTGGGGAGGAAGAGAGTGCGCGACTGGGGGGGAAGAGAGAGCGCGACTGGGGGGGAAGAGAGAGCGCGACGGGGGGGCGAAGAGAGAGCGCGACTGTTGGGGAAGGGAGAGCGTGACTGGGGGGGAATGGAGAGCGCGACTGCCAGGGAAGAGAGAGAGTGCGACTGGGGGGGAAGAGAGAGCGCGACTGGGGGGGAAGAGAGAGCGCGACTGGGGGGGAAGAAAGAGCGCGGCTCGGGAGGAAGAGAGAGCGCGACTGGGGGTGCAGAGAGAGCGTGACTGGCGGGGAAGAGAGCGGGCGACTGGGGGGGAAGAGAGAGCGCGACTGGGTGGGAAGAGAGAGCGCGACTGGGGCGGAAGAGAGAGCGTGACTGGGGGGGAAGAGTGAGCGTGACTGGGGGGAAAGAGAGAGCGCTACTGGGGGGGAAGAGAGAGCGCGACTGGGGGGGAAGAGAGAGCGCGACTGGGGGGGAAGAGAGAGCGCGGCTCGGTAGGAAGAGAGAGCGCGACTGGGGGGGAAGAGAGAGGGCGACTGGGGGGGGAAGAGAGAGAGCGACGGGGGGGGCGAAGAGAGAGCGCGACTGGGGGGGAATGGAGAGCGTGACTGGCGGGGAAGTGAGAGCGCGACTTGGGGGGAAGAGAGAGCGCGACTGGGGGGGAAGAGAGAGCGCGACTGGGGGGGAAGAGAGAGCGCGGCTCGGGAGGAAGAGAGAGCGCGACTGGGGGGGAAGAGAGAGCGCGACTGGGGGGAAGAGAGAGCGCGACTGGGGGGAAGAGAGAGCGCGACGGGGGGAAGAGAGAGCGCGACTGAGGGGGAAGAGAGTGCGCAACTGGGGGGGGAAGAGAGAGCACGAATGGGGGGGAAGAGAGAGCGCGACTGGGGGGAAGAGAGAGGCGCGACTGTGGGGGAAGAGAGAGCGCGATTCGGGGGAAGAGTGAGCGCGACTGCGGGGGAAGAGCGAGCGCGACTGGGGGAAGAGTCAGCGCGACTGGGGGGGAAGAGAGAGCGCAACTGGGGAGGAAGAGAGTGCGCGACTGGGGGGGAAGAGAGAGCGCGACTGGGGGAAGAGAGAGCGCGACTGGGGGAAAGAGAGCGCGACTGGGGAGGAAGAAAGAGCGCGACTGGGGGGGGAAGAGAGAGCGCGACTTGGGGGGAAGAGAGAGCGCGACTGGGGGGAAGAGAGAGCGCGACTGGGTGGGAAGAGAGAGCGCGACTGGGGCGGAAGAGAGAGCGCAACTGGGGGGGAAGAGAGATCACGACTGGGCGGGAAGAGAGAGCGCAACTGGGGGGGAAGAGGGAGCGCGACATGGGGGGATGAGAGAGCGCGAGTGTGGGGGAAGAGAGAGCGCGACTGGGGGGGAAGAGCGAGCGCGACTGGGGGAAGAGAGAGCGCGACTGGGGGGGAAGAGAGAGCGCGGCTGGGGAGGAAGAGAGTGCGCGACTGGGGGGGGAAGAGAGAGAGCGACTGGGGGGGAAGAGAGAGCGCAACTGGGGGGGAAGAGGGAGCGCGACATGGGGGGATGAGAGAGCGCGACTGTGGGGAAGGGAGAGCGTGACTGGGGGGGAATGGAGAGCACGACTGCCGGGGAAGATGAGAGCGCGACTGGGGGGGAAGAGAGAGCGCGACTGGGGGGGGGAAGAGAGAGCGCAACTGGGGGGGGAAGAGGGAGCGCGACATGGGGGGATGAGAGAGCGCGACTGTGGGGGAAGGGAGAGCGTGACTGGGGGGGAATGGAGAGCGCGACTGCCGGGGAAGAGAGAGCGCGACTGGGGGGGAAGAGAGAGCGCGACTGGGTGGGGAAGAGAGAGCCGCGACTGGGGGGAAGAAAGAGCGCGGCTCGGGAGGAAGAGAGAGCGCGACTGGGGGGGCAGAGAGAGCGTGACTGGCGGGGAAGAGAGCGGGCGACTGGGGGGGAAGAGAGAGCGTGACTGGGGGGGAAGAGAGAGCGTGACTGGGGGGGAAGAGAGAGCGCGACTGGGGGGGAAGGGAGAGCGCGGCTCGGGAGGAAGAGAGAGCGCGACTGGGGGGGAAGAGAGAGGGCGACTGGGGGGGGAAGAGAGAGCGCGACTGGGGGGGAATGGAGAGCGTGACTGGGGGGAAGGGAGAGCGCGACTGCGGGGGAAGAGAGAGCGCGACTGGGGGGGGAAGAGAGAGCGCGTCTGGGGGGAAGAGAGAGCGCGGCTCGGGAGGAAGAGAGAGCGCGACTGGGGGGGAAGAGAGAGTGCGACTGGGGGGAAGAGAGAGCGCGACTGAGGGGAAGAGAGAGCGCGACTGGGGGGGAAGAGAGAGTGCGACTGAGGGGGAAGAGAGTGCGCAAACTGGGGGGGGAAGAGAGAGCGCGATTGTGGGGGAAGAGAGAGCGCGATTCGGGGGAAGAGTGAGCGCGACTGGGGGGGAAGAGCGAGCGCGACTGGGGGAAGAGACAGCGCGACTGGGGGGGAAGAGAGAGCGCGACTGGGGGAGGAAGAGAGTGCGCGACTGGGGGTGAAGAGAGAGCGCGACTGGGGGAAGAGAGAGTGCGACTGGGGGAAAGAGAGAGCGCGACTGGGGAGGAAGAAAGAGCGCGACTGGGGGGGAAGAGAGAGCGCGACTTGGGGGGAAGAGAGAGTGCGACTGGGGGGAAGGGAGATCACGACTGGGCGGGAAGAGGAGAGCGCAACTGTGGGGGAAGAGGGAGCGCGACATGGGGGGATGAGAGAGCGCGACTGTGGGGGAAGAGAGAGCGCGACTGGGGGGGAAGAGAGAGCGCGACTGGGGGGGAAGAGAGAGCGCAACTGGGGGGGAAGAGAGATCACGACTGGGCGGGAAGAGAGAGCGCAACTGGGGGGGAAGAGGGAGCGCAACATGGGGGGATGAGAGAGCGCGACTGTGGGGAAGAGAGAGCGCGACTTGGGGGGAAGAGCGAGCGCGACTGGGGGAAGAGAGAGCGCAACTGGGGGGGGAAGAGAGAGCGTGGCTGTGGAGGAAGAGAGTGCGCGACTGGGGGGGAAGAGAGAGCGCGACGGGGGGGCGAAGATAGAGCGCGACTGGGGGGGAAGAGAGAGCGCGACTGGCGGGGAAGAGAGAGCGCGACTGGGGGGAAGAGAGAGCGCGACTGGGGGGAAGAGAGAGCACGACTGGGGGGGAAGAGAGAGCGCGACTGAGGGGGAAGAGAGTGCGCGACTGGGGGGGGAAGATGAGAGCGTGACTGGGGGGAAGAGAGCGCGCGACTGGGGGGGAAGAGAGAGCGCGACTGTGGGGGAAGAGAGAGCGTGACTGGGGAGGAAGAGAGAGCGCGACTGGGGGGGAAGAGAGAGCGCGACTGGGGAAGAGAGAGCGCGACTGGGGGAAAGAGAGAGCGCGACTGGGAGGAAGAAAGAGCGCGACTGGGGGGGAAGATGATGAGCGCGACTGGGGGGGAAGAGGAGAGCGCGACTTGGGGGAAGAGAGAGCGCGACTGGGTGGGAAGAGAGATCGCGACTGGGGGGGAAGAGAGAGCGCGACTGGGGGGGTAGAGAGATCACGACTGGGCGGGAAGAGAGAGCGCGACTGGGGGGGAAGAGGGAGCGCGACATGAGGGGATGAGAGAGCGTGACTGTGGGGGAAGAGAGAGCGCGACTGGGGGGGAAGAGCGAGCGCGGACTGGGGGAAGAGAGAGCGCGACTGGGGGGGGAAGAGAGAGCGCGACTGGGGAGGAAGAGAGTGCGTGACTGGGGGGGAAGAGAGAGCGCGACTGGGGGGGAAGAGAGAGCGCGACGGGGAGGCGAAGAGAGAGCGCGACTGTGGGGGGAAGGGAGAGCGTGACTGGGGGGGGAATGGAGAGCGCGACTGCCGGGAAGAGAGAGCGCGACTGGGGGGGAAGAGAGAGCGCGACTGGGGGGGAAGAGAGAGCGCGACTGGGGGGGAAGAAAGAGCGCGGCTCGGGAGGAAGAGAGAGCGCGACTGGGGGGGCAGAGAGAGCGTGACTGGCGGGGAAAGAGAGGCGGGCGACCTGGGGGGGAAGATAGAGCGCGGACTGGGTGGGAAGAGAGAGCGCGACTCGGGGGGAAGAGAGAGCGTGACTGGGGGGGAAGAGAGAGCGTGACTGGGGGGGAAGAGAGAGCGCTACTGCGGGGAAGAGAGAGCGTGACTGGGGGGTGAAGAGAGAGTGCGACTGGGGGGGAAGAGAGAGCGCGGCTTCGGGAGGAAGAGAGAGCGCGACTGGGGGGGGGAAGAGAGAGGGCGACTGGGGGGGAAGAGAGAGTGCGACGGGGGGGGCGAAGAGAGAGCGCGACTGGGGGGGAATGGGAGAGCGTGACTGGGGGGGAAGGGAGAGCGCGACTGCGGGGGAAGAGAGAGCGCGACTGGGGGGGAAGAGAGAGCGCGACTGGGGGGGAAGAGAGAGCGCGGCTCGGGAGGAAGAGAGAGCGCGACTGGGGGGGAAGAGAGAGCGCGACTGGGGGGAAGAGAGAGCGCGACTGGGGGGAAGAGAGAGCGCGACTGGGGGGGAAGAGAGAGCGCGACTGAGGGGGAAGAGAGTGCGCAACTGGGGGGGGAAGAGAGAGAGCGCGACTGTGGGGGAAGATGAGAGCGCGATTCGGGGGAAGAGTGAGCGCGACTGGGGGGGAAGAGCGAGTGCGCCTGGGGGAAGAGACAGCGCGACTGGGGGGGAAGAGAGAGCGCGACTGGGGAGGAAGAGAGTGCGCGACTGGTGGGGAAGAGAGAGCGCGACTGGGGGAAGAGAGAGCGCGACTGGGGGAAAGAGAGAGCACGACTGGGGAGGAAGAAAGAGCGCGACTGGGGGGGAAGAGAGAGCGCGACTTGGGGGGAAGAGAGAGCGCGACTGGGGGGAAGAGAGAGCGCGACAGGGTGGGAAGAGAGAGCGCGACTGGGGGGGAAGAGAGAGCGCAACTGGGGGGGAAGAGAGATCACGACTGGGCGGGAAGAGCGAGCGCGATTGGGGGAAGAGAGAGCGCGACTGGGGGGGAAGAGAGAGCGCGACTGGGGAGGAAGAGAGTGCGCGACTGGGGGGGAAGAGAGAGCGCGACGGGGGGGGCGAAGAGAGAGCGCGACTGGGGGGGAAGGGAGAGCGTGACTGGGGGGGAATGGAGAGCGCGACTGGGGGGGAAGAGAGAGCGCGACTGGGGGGGAAGAGAGAGCGCGACTTGGGGGGAAGAGAGAGCGCGACTGGGGGGGAAGAGAGAGCGCGACTGGGGGTCAGAGAGAGCGTGACTGGCGGGGAAGAGAGAGGGCGACTGGGGGGGAAGAGAGAGCGCGACTGGGGGTCAGAGAGAGCGTGACTGGCGTGGAAGAGAGAGGGCGACTGGGGGGGAAGAGAGAGCGCGATTGGGTGGGAAGAGAGAGCGCGACTGGGGGGGAAGAGAGAGCGTGACTGGGGGGGAAGAGAGAGCGCTACTGGGGGGGAAGAGAGAGCGTGACTGGGGGGGAAGAGAGAGCGCGACTGGGGGGAAGAGAGAGCGCGGCTCGGGAGGAAGAGAGAGCGCGACTGGAGGGGAAGAGAGAGGGCGACTGGGGGGGAAGAGAGAGCGCGACGGGGGGGCGAAGAGAGAGCGCGACTGGGGGGGAATGGAGAGCGTGACTGGGGGGGAAGGGAGAGCGCGACTGGGGGGGAAGAGAGAGCGCGACTGGGGGGGAAGAGAGAGCGCGACTGGGGGGGAAGAGAGAGCGCGACTGGGGGGGAAGAGAGAGCGCGGCTCGGGAGGAAGAGAGAGCGCGACTGGGGGGGAAGCGAGAGCGTGACTGGCGGGGAAGAGAGAGGGCGACTGGGGGGTAAGAGAGAGCGCGACTGGGTGGGAAGAGAGAGCACGACTGGGGGGGAAGAGAGAGCGCGACTGGGGGGGAAGAGAGAGCGCGACTGGGGGGGAAGAGAGAGCGCGACTGGGGGGGAAGAGAGAGCGCGACTGGGGGGGAAGAGAGAGCGCGACTGTGGGGGAAGAGAGAGCGCGACTGGGGGGGGAAGAGAGAGCGCGACTGGGCTGGAAGAGAGTGCGCGACTGGGGGGGAAGAGAGAGCGCGACTGGGGGGGAAGAGAGAGCGCGCCTGGGGGGAGAAGAGAGAGCGCGACGGGGGGGCGAAGAGAGAGCACGATGGGGGGAAGAGAGAGCGCGACTGGCGGGGAAGAGAGAGTGCGACTGGGGGGGAAGAGACAGCGCGACTGGGGGGAAGAGAGAGCGCAACTGGGGGGGAAGAGAGAGCGCGTCTTGGGGGAAAGAGAGAGCGCGACTGGGGGGGAAGACAGAGCGTGACTGGGGGGGAAGAGAGAGCCCTACTGGGGGGGATGAGAGAGCACGACTGGGGGGAAGAGAGAGCGCGACTGGGGGGCAAGAGAGAGCGCGACTGGGGGGGAAGAGAGAGCGCGACTGGGGGGGAAGAGAGAGCGCGACTGGGGGGGAAGGGAGAGCGCGACTTGGGGGGAAGGGAGAGCGTGACTAGGGGGGAAGAGAGAGCGCGACTGGGGGGGAAGAGAGAGCGCGACTGGGGGGAAGAGAGAGCGCGACTGTGGGGGAAGAGAGAGCGCGATTCGGGGGAAGAGAGAGCGCGTCTGGGGGGGAAGAGCGAGCGCGACTGGGGGAAGAGAGAGCGCGACTGGGGGGGAAGAGACAGCGCGACTGGGGAGGAAGAGAGTCCGCGACTGGGGGGGAAGAGAGAGCGCGACTGGGGGAAGAGAGAGCGCGACTGGGGGAAAGAGAGAGCGCGACTGGGGAGGATGAAAGAGCGCGACTGGGGGGGAAGAGAGAGCGCGACTGGGGGGGAAGAGAGAGCGCGACTGGGGGGAAGAGAGAGCGCGACTGGGTGGGAAGAGAGAGCGCGACTGGGGGGGAAGAGAGAGCGCGACTGGGGGGGAAGAGAGATCACGACTGGGGGGGAAGAGAGAGCGCAACTGGGGGGGAAGAGGGAGCGCGACTTGGGGGGATGAGAGAGCGTGACTGTGGGGGAAGAGAGAGCGCGACTGGGGGGGAAGAGCGAGCGCGACTGGGGGAAGAGAGAGCGCGACTGGGGGGAAGAGAGAGCGCGGCTGGGGAGGAAGAGAGTGCGCGACTGGGGGGGAAGAGGGAGCGCGACTGGGGGGGAAGAGAGAGCGCGACGGGGGGGCGAAGAGAGAGCGTGACTGGGGGGGAAGGGAGAGCGTGACTGGGGGGGAATGGAGAGCGTGACTGGGGGGGAAGAGAGAGCGTGACTGGGGGGGAAGAGAGAGCGCAACTGGGGGGGAAGAGAGAGTGCGACTGGGGGGGGAAGAGAGAGCGCGGCTCGGGAGGAAGAGAGAGCCCCTCCCGACTGGGGGGGAAGAGAGAGCGTGACTGGCGGGGAAGAGAGAGGGCGACTGGGGGGGAAGAGAGAGCGCGACTGGGTGGGAAGAGAGAGCGCGACTGGGGGGGAAGAGAGAGCGCGACTGGGGGGGAAGAGAGAGCGCGACTGGGGGGGAAGAGAGAGCGCGACGGGGGCAAGAGAGAGCGCGGCTCGGGAGGAAGAGAGAGCGCGACTGGGGGGGAAGAGAGAGGGGCGACTGGGGGGGAAGAGAGAGCGCGTCTGGGGGAAAGAGAGAGCGCGACTGGGGAGGAAGAGTGAGCGCGACTGGGGGGGAAGAGAGAGCGCGACTGGGGGGGAAGAGAGAGCGCGACTGGGGGGAAGAGAGAGCGCGACTGGGTGTAAAATTCGAAATTGTCAGCAAAAATCAAGCAAGAAAACTGGATAAAATAAGACTGTTTATTGACCAAAGTAAGCTTGCACAGAAAAACCTTTGATAAAAGGGCATACAAAATGGCCGCCAGGCCCCGTGATCAGTTTCTGAACCAGTTTATTTCTGTTACTGCAAGCTAGACAGGTTTGTGGATTGAAGACAGTAAACCCGCGAAAGCCAGTATCTGGGAACCGAAACTCAGAGCAACAGCATACATATTCAATGGATTAAACGTACAGGATGGGGCCCATCAAGATATGGGCGGACAATGTAAAAACACTTATACCCATTTATTGTACAAAGGAAAAACCGTTTAGCAGCCATCAAGGAAAATGTCCGGACCGATCAATATGCGAACCGAGCCGCGGTGACAATGCAAAGGACATTAACAGACATTATCGGCCAGGAAGGCCAGTTCAAGTTATCACCGGCTCCGTTGCAAGACAAAGCGCCCCTGCAGAGATCTCTGCCCGCCAAAATTAATACAAAGACAGGACTATGATTTGGCGGGAGATAAGACTGTCCCAAAAGAGTATAACTATGGATTGAAAGTCCATCTAAGTTACTTCTTCACTGCTACGGCTTCTTGTTGGGCGACTTCAGGCTTCCATTTCTTCAAGAATTTTCTTCTACGAGGAACGAACGAAGGGCGGACGGTGCCCGGATCGGCACCTCTTCCACTTCGGCAGATCAATGAAAACGTTTTCGTCTTTTTAAAGACGGACGGTTTCGGAAAAAGGACAACGTGGCCGGTGTTCAGCCAAACAAGGCTCGGCCACGACGAGAAGACGACAAGGGTGGCCCGGGTACTGGGGTCGGGAGATCATCGACGACCCAGGCCGACGGAGAAGAAACCCTCTGGAGAACCGGCGATCGATGCCACAAGATTCTCCCATGTGCATAACCTGCATCTAGGTCTACTCCACGAACAAAAATCCGCGACAGGCCTAGTGGATCTCAACCTTGACGAGCGCTCATCGAGGCTGGGTCTACCCCACCGCCTCGAGGGAGGAGAGAATATCGACTGCGCCAGAAGCTTCCAATCCACGTGACGACGGGAAGCGGTGTCAAAAAGGCTGCGAACCCCTTTTCGCGATTTCGAGAGTGGTGAGCATGATCCCAAGTTCCCCAGGTCGAAACTTAGTTTAGGTATAGGGGAGGGAGTTAAGGGAAATCGTAATGTGTTTCCCCTTTTACGATGTGCCGTGTGTTCCCCATTTCCATAGAGTCAAGTTCATCATAGAGTCAAGTTCATAAATTTGTGCATGATTGTAGTTACTTTAATCTGTGCCTATGACATGTATTTTGTAATGCTTCCAACTGTTCAAAAATAAAAGCATCCATTTCGTGCTATTCAGCCTGGTCTATTGAGTCCTCTTCTCTGCATTACTGTTCTCTGCATCTAAGTCCAAGGTCTAGAACCGTAGGGGGGGGTGGGTCGAACCACTCAAGGGTAATTCTTGCACGAAGCCTGGCAGGGGGCCAGAACGGGCAAGAGAGCAGGAAAAAACCCCCCACATGGGTGGGAAGAGAGAGCGCGACTGGGGGGGAAGAGAGAGCGTGACTGGGGGGGAAGAGTGATCACGACTGGGGGGAAGACAGAGTGCAACTGGGGGAGAAGAGAGAGCGCGACTTGGGGGGAAGAGAGAGCGCGACTGGGGGAAAGAGAGAGCGCGACTGGGGAGGAAGAGAGAGCGTGACTGGGGGGGAAGAGAGAGCGCGACTGGGGGGGAAGAGAGAGCGCGACTGGGGGGAAGAGAGAGCGCGACTGGGTGGGAAGAGAGAGCGCGGCTGGGGGGGAAGAGAGAGCGCGACTGGGGGGGAAGAGAGATCACGACTGGGGGGGAAGAGAGAGCGCAACTGGGGGGGAAGAGAGAGCGTGACTTGGGGGGATGAGAGAGCGCGACTGTGGGGGAAGAGAGAGCGCGACTGGGGGGGAAGAGCGAGCGCGACTGTGGGGGAAGACAGAGCGCGACTGGGGGGGAAGAGAGAGCGCGACTGGGGTGGAAGAGAGAGCGCGACTGGGGGGGGAAGAGAGAGCGCGACGGGGGGGGCGAAGAGAGAGCACGATGGGGGGAAGAGAGAGCGCGACTGGGGGGAAGAGAGAGCGCGACTGGGTGGGAAGAGAGAGCGCGACTGGGGGGGAAGAGAGAGCGCGACTGTGGGGGAAGAGAGAGCGCGACTGGGGGGGAAGGGAGAGCGCGGCTCGGGAGGAAGAGAGAGCACGACTTGGGGGGAAGAGAGAGCATGACTGGCGGGGAAGAGAGAGGGCGACTGGGGGGGAAGATAGAGCGCGACTTGGGGGGAAGAGAGAGCGCTACTGGAGGGGATGAGAGAGCGCGACTGGGGGGGAAGAGAGAGCGCGACTGGGGGGAAGAGAGAGCGCGACTGGGGGGGAAGAGAGAGCGCGACTGCGGGGAAGAGAGAGCGCGACTGGGGGGGAAGGGTGAGCGCGACTGTAGGGGGAAGAGTGAGCGCAACTGGGGCGGAAGAGAGAGCGCGACGGGGGGGAAGAGATAGCGCGACTGGGCGGGAAGAGAGACGCGACTCGGGGGGAAGAGAGAGCGCGACTGGGGGGGGAAGAGAGAGCGCGATGGGGGGGCGAAGAGAGAGCGCGATGGGGGGGAAGAGAAAGCGCGACTGGGGGGAAGAGAGAGCGCGACAGGGTGGGAAGAGAGAGTGCGACTGGGGGGGAAGAGAGAGCGCGACTGGGGGGAAGGAGAGAGCGCGACTGGGGGGGAAGAGAGAGCGCGACTGTGGGGGAAGGGAGAGCGCGACTGGGGGGGAAGAGAGAGCGCGACTGGGGGGGAAGAGAGAGCGCGACTGCGGGGGAAGAGAGAGCGCGATGGGGGGGCGAAGAGAGTGCGCGATGGGGGGAAGAGAGAGCGCGACTGGGGGGAAGAGAGAGCGCGACAGGGTGGGAAGAGAGAGTGCGACTGGGGGGGAAGAGAGAGCGCGACTGGGGGGAAGGAGAGAGCGCGACTGGGCGGGAAGAGAGACGCGACTCGGGGGGAAGAGAGAGCGCGACTGGGGGGGGAAGAGAGAGCGCGATGGGGGGGCGAAGAGAGAGCGCGATGGGGGGGAAGAGAGAGCCCGACTGGGGGGAAGAGAGAGCGCGACAGGGTGGGAAGAGAGAGTGCGACTGGGGGGGAAGAGAGAGCGCGACTGGGGGGAAGGAGAGAGCGCGACTGGGGGGGAAGAGAGAGCGCGACTGGGGGGGAAGATAGAGCGCGACTAGTGGGGAAGAGAGAGCGCGACTGTGGGGGAAGGGAGAGCGCGACTGGGGGGGAAGAGAGTGCGCAACTGCGGGGGAAGAGATAACGCGACTGGGGGGGAAGAGAGAGCGCGACTGGGGGGAAGAGACAGCGTGACTGGGGGGGGAAGAGTGATCACGACTGGGGGGAAGACAGAGTGCAACTGGGGGAGAAGAGAGAGCGCGACTTGGGGGGAAGAGAGAGTGCGACTGGGGGAAAGAGAGAGCGCGACTGGGGAGGAAGAGAGAGCGTGACTGGGGGGGAAGAGAGAGCGCGACTGGGGGGGAAGAGAGAGCGCGACTGGGGGGAAGAGAGAGCGCGACTGGGTGGGAAGAGAGAGCGCGGCTGGGGGGAAGAGAGAGCGCGACTGGGGGGGAAGAGAGATCACGACTGGGGGGGAAGAGAGAGCGCAACTGGGGGGGAAGAGAGAGCGTGACTTGGGGGGATGAGAGAGCGCGACTGTGGGGGAAGAGAGAGCGCGACTGGGGGGGAAGAGCGAGCGCGACTGTGGGGGAAGACAGAGCGCGACTGGGGGGGAAGAGAGAGCGCGACTGGGGTGGAAGAGAGAGCGCGACTGGGGGGGGAAGAGAGAGCGCGACGGGGGGGCGAAGAGAGAGCACGATGGGGGGAAGAGAGAGCGCGACTGGGGGGAAGAGAGAGCGCGACTGGGTGGGAAGAGAGAGCGCGACTGGGGGGGAAGAGAGAGCGCGACTGTGGGGGAAGAGAGAGCGCGACTGGGGGGGAAGGGGAGAGCGCGGCTCGGGAGGAAGAGAGAGCACGACTTGGGGGGAAGAGAGAGCATGACTGGCGGGGAAGAGAGAGGGCGACTGGGGGGGAAGATAGAGCGCGACTTGGGGGGAAGAGAGAGCGCTACTGGAGGGGATGAGAGAGCGCGACTGGGGGGGAAGAGAGAGCGCGACTGGGGGGAAGAGAGAGCGCGACTGGGGGGGAAGAGAGAGCGCGACTGCGGGGGAAGAGAGAGCGCGACTGGGGGGGAAGGGTGAGCGCGACTGTAGGGGGAAGAGTGAGCGCAACTGGGGGGGAAGAGAGAGCGCGACGGGGGGGAAGAGATAGCGCGACTGGGCGGGAAGAGAGACGCGACTCGGAGGGAAGAGAGAGCGCGACTGGGGGGGGAAGAGAGAGCGCGATGGGGGGGCGAAGAGAGAGCGCGATGGGGGGGAAGAGAAAGCGCGACTGGGGGGAAGAGAGAGCGCGACAGGGTGGGAAGAGAGAGTGCGACTGGGGGGGAAGAGAGAGCACGACTGGGGGGAAGGAGAGAGCGCGACTGGGGGGGAAGAGAGAGCGCGACTGTGGGGGAAGGGAGAGCGCGACTGGGGGGGAAGAGAGAGCGCGACTGCGGGGGAAGAGAGAGCGCGATGGGGGGGCGAAGAGAGTGCGCGATGGGGGGGAAGAGAGAGCGCGACTGGGGGGAAGAGAGAGCGCGACAGGGTGGGAAGAGAGAGTGCGACTGGGGGGGAAGAGAGAGCGCGACTGGGGGGAAGGAGAGAGCGCGACTGGGCGGGAAGAGAGACGCGACTCGGGGGGAAGAGAGAGCGCGACTGGGGGGGGAAGAGAGAGCGCGATGGGGGGGCGAAGAGAGAGCGCGATGGGGGGGAAGAGAGAGCCCGACTGGGGGGAAGAGAGAGCGCGACAGGGTGGGAAGAGAGAGTGCGACTGGGGGGGAAGAGAGAGCGCGACTGGGGGGAAGGAGAGAGAGCGCGACTGGGGGGGAAGAGAGAGCGCGACTGGGGGGGAAGATAGAGCGCGACTAGTGGGGAAGAGAGAGCGCGACTGTGGGGGAAGGGAGAGCGCGACTGGGGGGGAAGAGAGTGCGCAACTGCGGGGGAAGAGATAACGCGACTGGGGGGGAAGAGAGAGCGCGACTGGGGGGGAAGAGACAGCGTGACTGGGGGGGAAGAGAGAGCGCGACTGGGGGGGAAGAGAGAGTGCGACTGGGGGCGGAGAGAGAGCGCGACTGGGGGGGAAGAGAGAGCGCAAATGGGGTGGGAGAGAGCGCGACTGTGGGTGAAGAGAGAGCACGACTGGGGGGGAAGAGTGAGCGCGACGGGGGTGTAAAAGAGAGCGCGACTGGGGGGGAAGAGATAGCGCGACTGGGGGGGAAGAGAGAGCGCGACTGGGGGGGAAGAGAGAGCGCGACTGGGGGGGAAGAGAGAGCGCGACTTGGGGGGGAAGAGAGAGCGCGACTGGGGGGGAAGAGAGCGCAACTGTGGGGGAAGAGAGAGTGCGACGGGGGGGAGAGAGAGCGCGACTGGGGGGGAAGGGAGAGCGCGAATGGGGTGGGAGAGAGCGCGACTGTGGGTGAAGAGAGAGCACGACTGGGGGGAAGAGAGAGCGCGACGGGGGTGTAAAAGAGAGCGCGACTGGGGGGGAAGAGATAGCGCGACTGGGGGCGAAGAGAGAGCGCGACTGGGGGCGAAGAGAGAGCGCGACTGCGGGGGAAGAGAGAGCGCGACTGAGGGGGAAGAGAGAGCGCGACTTGGGGGGGAAGAGAGAGCGCGACTGGGGGGGAAGAGAGCGCAACTGTGGGGGAAGAGAGAGTGCGACGGGGGGAGAGAGAGCGCGACTGGGGGGGAAGGGAGAGCGCGAATGGGGTGGGAGAGAGCGCGACTGTGGGTGAAGAGAGAGCACGACTGGGGGGGAAGAGAGAGCGCGACGGGGGTGTAAAAGAGAGCGCGACTGGGGGGGAAGAGATAGCGCGGCTGGGGGCGAAGAGAGAGCGCGACTGCGGGGGAAGAGAGAGCGCGACTGAGGGGGAAGAGAGAGCGCGACTTGGGGGGGGAAGAGAGAGCGCGACTGGGGGGGAAGAGAGAGCGCGACTGGGGGGGAAGAGAGAGCGCGACTGGGGGGGAAGAGAGCGCGCGACTGGGTTGAAGAGAGAGCGCGACTAGGGGGGAAGAGAGAACACGACTGCTTGGGAAGAGAGAGCGCGACTGGGGGGGAAGAGAGAGCGCGACTGGGGGGGAAGAGAGAGCGCGACTGGGGGGAAGAGAGAGCGCGACTGGGGGGGAAGAGAGAGCACAACGGGGGGGAAGTGAGAGCGCGACTGGGGGGGAAGAGAGAGCGTGACTGGCGGGGGAAGAGAGAGAGCGACGGGGGAAGAGAGAGAGCGACTGGGTTTGAAGAGAGGGAGCGACTGGGTGGGGAAGAGAGAGAGCGACTCGGGGGGAGAGTGGGGTGAAAGCGGAGGGGAGGGGGAGGGGAGGTGGGGAGGGGGAGAGGGGTGAGGGGGGGGCAGGGGAAGAAGGGGGAGGGGGCAGGGGGAGAGGGCAGGGGAGGGAGAGGGGGGAGGCGAAGGGGGAGGGAGAGGGGGAGGGGGGAGGGGAGGTGAGGGGTGGGAGAGGAGTGGAGGGGTGGGGGAGGTGGGGGAAGGGGGCTGGGGAGAAAGGGAGGGGGGAGCCAGCAGACCCTCTCCCCTCTGCCGGCGATGGCTCCGCTGAGCTCCGTGCCGCCCCACGCACTGACATGCCGAGCGCAGCGCCCCAGTCAGCCCGAGCCCCGCCCTCCTGAGGCCGGGCCTGAGACAGCCGATTGCGGCTGGCCGGGCCTGGTTGCCTTGGTAACCCTACTCCCCTCTCCGCCTGCCGATCTCCGGGACCGGTCCTGGGCCTGAGCGGCTTGAGACGGCTGTTTGCAGCTGGTGAGCCCGGTTGCTGGGGTAACCCTCTCCGCTCCCCGCTCCCCTCCCGAGCCCCGCACCCCCCCCGCTAATCTGCTTGCTTCCCTCTGGCCGCGCTCTGTGTGGAGGTGCGCGTGCGCCGTGCAGCGAATGAAGCGCGAGTAGCTTGCAGTGAGCCCAGCCAGCCTTTACCAATATGGCTGGCCGCTGGTTCGGAATCGGGCCCAGCGGGGGGTGGGGGGTGAGGGGTGGGAGGAGCTTGCCACAAAACAATTGCCTAGGGTCCAGCATTGCTGGCAACAGACGCCCAGGCTTCAAGGCCTACCTGCAAAAACAGGGAGAGGTAGGAAAATTAATGAGATTAGATATAAGATTTAGAAAGTAATTAATTTTTAAAAATACAATATGTGTTTTAAAAGCAACTTTTTTTTTTAAAGACACAGAAAGCGGGAAAAAGAAATGAAAGGTTTGGAATCAAGATGGCGGCGACTCACATCGGTCCAGATCGATAAGGCCCACCCACACACACATCGATTGGTTGACCGTCAGGTCACCGAAGCGTAGGATTGGTCAATCGTCCCATCACTCGACTCTAGGAGAGCCCGCCCGCACGCGCCAGGAACCCGCCCCCGCCACGCAGCGACTGGTCGACTGTCGGGTCGCTTGACCGTACGATTGGTCGACCTTAATGTCACTTGATGCTAATGAGCGGATAATGAGATGCTAATGAGCGGAATTTTGAAAGTTTTTTGGATACCGCAGGCGCAATTTTTGTCTCACCGAAACGTAAATACGCTTATGACCGTTCCGGAATCATAAGCTTTCTTTTGATGTAACGCACGTGTAGGTACGCTCTATAACTTTAGAGTGTATAGCCGGACAGACAGACAGACAGACGTATCCTTTTATATATATATATATAATATAATCCGGCTGGAGTGCCCGGCGATGCCGAAGCTTTTTCGAGTGCATGTTGTTGTTGGAAGAGAGAGAGAGAGCGACTGGGGCGGGGGTGGGGGAAGAGAGAGAGAGAGCAACTGGGGGGGGGGAAGAGAGAGAGCGACTGGGGGGGGAAGAAAGAGAGCGACTGGGGGGGAAGAGAGAGAGCGACTGGGGGGAAGAGAGAGAGCGACCGGGGGTGGTAAGAGAAAGAGCGATGGGGGGAAGAGAGAGAGCAACTGGGGGGGAAGAGAGAGAGCGACTGGGGGGGGAAGAGAGAGAGCGAGTGGGGGGGGAAGAGAGCGAGCGACTGGGGGGGAAGAGAGAGAGCGACTGGGGGGAAGAGAGAGAGCGACTGGGGGGGAAGAGAGAGTGCGACTGGGGGGGGAAGAGAGAGCGCGACTGGGGAGGAAGAGAGAGCGCGACTGGGGGGGAAGTGAGAGCGCGACTGGGGGGGAAGAGAGAGCGCGACTGGGTGGGAAGAGAGAGCGCGACTGGGGGGGAAGAGAGTGGCGACTGGGGGGAAGAGAGAGCGCGACTGGCGGGGAAGAGAGAGCGCGACTGGGGGGGAAGAGAGCGTGACTGGAGGGGAAGAGAGAGCGCGACTTGGGGGGATGAGAGAGCGCGACTGTGGGGGAAGAGAGAGCGCGACTGGGGGGGAAGAGAGAGCGCGACTGTGGGGGAAGAGAGAGCGCGACTGGGGGGGGAAGAGAGAGCGCGACTGGGGTGGAAGAGAGTGCGCGACTGGGGGGGAAGAGCGAGCGCAACTGGGGGGGGGAAGAGAGAGCGCGACAGGGGGGCGAAGAGAGAGCACGATGGGGGAAGAGAGAGCGCGACTGGGGGGAAGAGAGAGCGCGACTGGGTGGGAAGAGAGAGCGCGACTGGGGGGGAAGAGAGAGCGCGACTGGGGGGAAAGAGAGAGCGCGACTGGGGGGAAGAGAGTGCGCGACTGGGGTGGAAGAGAGAGCGCGACTGTGGGTGAAGAGAGAGCACGACTGGGGGGCAAGAGAGAGCGCGACTGGGGGGAAAGAGAGAGCACGACTGGGGGGGAAGAGAGAGCTCGACTGTGGGGGAAGGGAGAGCGCGACTGGGGGGGAAGAGGGTGCGCGACTGGGGGGAAGAGAGAGCGCGACTAGGGGGGAAGAGGCAGCGCGACTGAGGGGGAAGAGAGCGCGACTGGGGGGAAGAGAGAGCGCGACTGGGGGGAAGAGAGAGCGCGACTGGGGTGGAAGAGAGAGCGCGACTGTGGGTGAAGAGAGAGCACGACGGGGGGGCAGACAGAGCGCGACGGGGGGGCTAAAAGAGAGCGCGACTGGGGGGAAGAGAGAGCGCGACTGGGTGGGAAGAGAGAGCGCGACTGGGGGGGAAGAATGAGCGCGACTGGGGGGAAGAGAGAGCGCGACTGGGGGGAAGAGAGAGCGCGACTGGGGGGGAAGAGAGAGAGCGCGACTGGCGGGGAAGAGAGAGCGCGACTGGCGGGGAAGAGAGAGCGCGACTGGCGGGGAAGAGAGAGCGCAACTGGGGGGAAGAGAGAGCGCGACTGGGGGGAAGAGAGAGCGCGACTGGGGTGGAAGAGAGAGCGCGACTGTGGGTGAAGAGAGAGCACGACGGGGGGGCAGACAGAGCGCGACGGGGGGCTAAAAGAGAGCGCGACTGGGGGGAAGAGAGAGCGCGACTGGGTGGGAAGAGAGAGCGCGACTGGGGGGGAAGAATGAGCGCGACTGGGGGGAAGAGAGAGCGCGACTGGGGGGAAGAGAGAGCGCGACTGGGGGGGAAGAGAGAGCGCGACTGGGGGGGAAGAGAGAGCGCGACTGGCGGGGAAGAGAGAGCGCGACTGGCGGGGAAGAGAGAGCGCAACTGGGGGGGAAGAGAGAGCGCGACTGGGGGGGAAGAGGGCGTGACTGGGGGGGAAGAGAGAGCGCGACTTTGGGGGAAGAGAGAGCACGACTGGGGGGGAAGAGAGAGCGCGACTGGGGGGGAAGTGAGAGCGCGACTGGGGGGGAAGAGAGAGCGCGACTGGGGGGAAGAGATAGCGCGACTGGGGGGGGAAGAGAGAGCGCGACTGAGGGGGAAGTGAGAGCGCGACTGGGGGGGAAGAGAGAGCGTGACTGGGGGGGAAGAGAGAGCGCGACTCGGGGGGAAGAGAGAGCGCGACTAGGGGGGAAGAGTGAGCGCGACTGGGGGGGGAAGAGAGAGAGTGACGGGGGGAAGAGAGAGAGCGACTGGGTGGGAACAGAGGGAGCGACTGGGGGGGGAAGAGAGAGAGCGACTCGGGGGGAGAGTGGGCGTGAAAGCGGAGGGGAGGGAGGGGAGGGGGAGGGGAGGTGGGGAGGGGGGGAGGGGGGAGAGGGGTGAGACGGGGGTAGGGGAAGAAGGGGGAGGTGGGCAGGGGGAGAGGGCAGGGGAGGGAGAGGGGGGAGGGAGAGGGGGAGGGAGAGGGGGTGGGGGAGGGGGGAGGTTATGGGTGGGAGAGGAGTGGAGGGGTGGGGGAGGTGGGGGAAGGGCGGTGGGGAGAAAGAGAGGGGGGAGCCAGCAGACCCTCTCCCCTCTGCCGGCGATGGCTCCGCTGAGCTCCGTGCCGCCCCACGCACTGACATGCCGAGCGCAGCGCCCCAATGAGCCCGAGCCCCGCCCTCCTGAGGCCGGGCCTGAGACGCCCGATTGCGGCTGGCCGGGCCTGGTTGCCTTGGTAACCCGACTCCCCTCTCCGCCTGCCGATCTCCGGGACCGGGCCTGGGCCTGAGCGGCTTGAGACGGCTGATTGCGGCTGGCGAGCCCGGTTGCTGGGGTAACCCTCTCCGCTCCCGCTCCCCTCCCGAGCCCCGCACCCGCCCCGCTAACCTGCTCGCTTCCCTCTGGCTGCGCTCTGTGTGGAGGTGCGCGTGCGCCGTGCAGCGAATGAAGCGCGAGTAGCTTGCAGTGAGCCCAGCCAGCCTTTACCAAGATGGCTGGCCGCTGGTTCGGAATCGGGCCCAGCGGGGGGGTGGGGGGTGAGGGGTGGGAGGAGCTTGCCACAAAACAATTGCCTAGGGTCCAGCATTGCTGGCAACAGATGCCCAGTCTTCGAGGCCTACCTGCAAAAACAGGGAAAGGTAGGATTATTAATGAGATTAGATAAAAGATTTAGAAAGTAATTAATTTTTTAAAATACAATATGTGTTTTAAAAGCAACTTTTTTTTTTAAAGACACAGAAAGCGGGAAAAAGAAATGAAAGGTTTGTAATCAAGATGGCGGCGACTCACATCGGTCCAGAACGATAAGGCCCACCCACACACACATCGATTGGTTGAACGTCAGGTCACCGAAGCGTAGGATTGGTCAATCGTCCCATCACTCGATTCTAGGAGAGCCCGCCCGCACGCGCCAGGAACCCGCCCCCGCCACGCAGCGACTGGTCGACTGTCGGGTCGCTTGACCGTACGATTGGTTGACCTTAATGTCACTTGCGGCTAATGAGCGGATAATGAGATGCTAATGAGCGGAAATTTGAAAGTTTTTTGGATACCGCAGGCGCAATTTTTGTCTCGCCGAAACGTAAATACGCTTATGACCGTTCCGGAATCATAAGCTTTCTTTTGATGTAACGCACGTGTAGGTACGCTCTATAACTTTAGAGTGTATAGCCGGACAGACAGACAGACAGACGTATCCTTTTATATATATATATATATACCGGCTGGAGTGCCCGGCGATGCCGAGGCTTTTTCGAGTGCATGTTGTTGTTGGAAGAGAGAGAGAGAGTGACTGGGGCAGGGGGTGGGGGAAGAGAGAGAGAGCAACTGGGGGGGGGGAAGAGAGAGAGCGACTTGGGGGGGAAGAGAGAGAGCGACTGGGGGGGAAGAGAGAGAGCGACTGGGGGGAAGAGAGAGAGCGACCAGGGGGGTAAGAGAGAGAGCGACGGGGGGGAAGAGAGAGAGCAACTGGGGGGGAAGAGAGAGAGCGACTGGGGGGGGAAGAGAGAGAGCGAGTGGGGGGGAAGAGAGAGAGCGACTGGGGGGAAGAGAGAGAGCGACTGGGGGGGAAGAGAGAGAGCGACTGGGGGGGAAGAGAGAGAGCGACTGGGGGGGAAGAGAGAGAGCGACTGGGGGGCAGAGAGAGAGCGACTGGGGGGGAAGAGAGAGAGCGACTGGGGGGAAGAGAGAGAGCGACTGGGGGGAAGAGAGAGTGCGACTGGGGGGGAAGAGAGAGCGCGACTGGGGGGAAGTGAGAGCGCGACCTGGGGGGTAAGAGAGAGCGCAACTGGGGGAAGAGAGAGCGTGACTGGGGGGAAAGAGAGAGCGCGACTGGGGGGAAGAGAGAGCGTGACTGGGGGGAAGAGAGAGCGCGACTGGGGGGGAAGAGAGAGCGCGACTGGGGGGAAGAGAGAGTGCGACTGGGTGGGAAGAGAGAGCGCGAATGGGAGGGAAGAGAGAGCGCGACTGGGGGGGAAGAGAGATCGCGACTGGGGGGAAAGAGAGTGCGCAACTGGGGGGGAAGAGAGAGCGCGACTTGGGGGGATGAGAGAGCGCGACTGTGGGGGAAGAGAGAGCGCGACTGGGGGGGAAGAGAGAGCGCGACTGTGGGGGAAGAGAGAGCGCGACTGGAGGGGGAAGAGAGAGGGCGACTGGGGTGGAAGAGAGTGCGCGACTGGGGGGGAAGAGAGAGCGCGACTGGGGGGGAAGAGAGAGCGCGCCTGGGGGGGGGAAGAGAGAGCGCGACGGGGGGAGCGAAGAGAGAGCACGATGGGGGGAAGAGAGAGCGCGACTGGGGGGGGAAGAGAGAGCGCGACTGGGGGGGAAGAGAGAGCGCGACTGGGGGGAAAGAGGAGAGCGCGACTGGGGGGGAAGAGAGAGCGCGACTGGGGGGGAAGAGAGAGCGAGACTAGAGGGGAAGAGAGAGCGAGACTGTGGGGGAAGGGAGAGCGCGACTGGGGGGGAAGAGAGTGCGCGACTGGGGGGAAGAGAGAGCGCGACTGGCGGGGAAGAGAGAGCGCGACTGGGGGGAAGAGAGAGCGTGACTGGGGGGGAAGAGAGAGCGCGACAGGGGGGGAAGAGAGAGCGCGACTGGGGGGAAGAGAGAGCGCGAATGGGGGGGGAAGAGAGAGAGCGACCGGGGGGGAAGAGAGATCGCGACTGGGGGGAAGAGAGAGAGCAACTGGGGGGGAAGAGAGAGAGCAACTTGGGGGATGAGAGAGCGCGACTGTGGGGGAAGAGAGAGCGCGACTGGGGGGGAAGAGAGAGCGCGACTGGGGGGGAAGAGAGAGCGCGACTGTGGGGGAAGAGAGAGCGCGACTGGGGGGGAAGAGAGAGCGCGACTGGGCTGGAAGAGAAGTGCGCGACTGGGGGGGAAGAGAGAGCGCGACTGGGGGGGAAGAGAGAGCGCGCCTGGGGGGAGAAGAGAGAGCGCGACGGGGGGGGCGAAGAGAGAGCACGATGGGGGAAGAGAGAGCGCGACTGGCGGGGAAGAGAGAGTGCGACTGGGGGGGGAAGAGACAGCGCGACTGGGGGGAAAGAGACAGCGCGACTGGGGGGGAAGAGAGAGCGCGACTGGGGGGGAAGAGAGAGCGAGACTAGGGGGGAAGAGAGAGCGAGACTGTGGGGGAAGGGACGAGCGCGACTGGGGGTGAAGAGAGTGCGCGACTGGGGGAAGAGAGAGCGCGACTGGCGGGGAAGAGAGAGCGCGACTGGGGGGGAAGAGAGAGCGCGACTGGTGGGGAAGAGAGAGCGCGACTGGTGGGGAAGAGAGAGCGCGACTGGGGTGGAAGAGAGAGCGCGACTGTGGGTGAAGAGAGAGCACGACTGGGGGGGAAGAGAGAGCGCGACGGGGAGTAAAAGAGCGCGACTGGGGGGAAGAGAGAGCGCGACTGGGGGGGGAAGAGAGAGCGCGACTGGGGTGGAAGAGAGTGTGCGACTGGGGGGGAAGAGAGAGCGCGACTGGGGCGGGAAGAGAGAGCGCGACGGGGGGGCGAAGAGAGAGCACGATGGGGGGAAGAGAGAGCGCGACTGGGGGGGAAGAGAGAGCGCGACTGGGTGGGAAGAGAGAGCGCGACTGGGGGGAAGAGAGCGGGCGACTTGGGGGAAAGAGAGAGCGCGACTGGGGGGATGAGAGAGCGCGACTGGGGGGGGAAGAGAGAGCGAGACTGCGGGGGAAGAGAGATCGCGACTGGGGGGGAAGAGAGAGCGCAAATGGGGGGGAAGAGAGAGCGCGACTTGGGGGGATGAGAGAGCGCGACTGTGGGGGAAGAGAGCGCGACTGGGGGGAAGAGAGAGCGCGACTGTGGGGGAAGAGAGAGCGCGACTTGGGGGGAAGAGAGAGCGCGACGGGTGGAAGAGAGTGCGCGACTGGGGGGGAAGAGAGAGCGCGACGGGGGGGCGAAGAGAGAGCACGATGGGGGGAAGAGTGCGCGACTGGGGGGGAAGAGAGAGCGCGACTGGGTGGGAAGTGAGAGCGCGACTGGGGGGGCAAGAGAGAGCGCGACTGGGGGGAAAGAGAGAGCGCGACTGGGGGGGAAGAGAGAGCGTGACTGGGGGGGAAGAGAGAGCGAGACTAGGGGAGAAGAGAGAGCGCGACTGTGGGGGAAGGGGAGAGCGCGACTGGGGGGGAAGAGAGAGCGCGACTGGGGGGGAAGAGAGAGCGCGACTGGGGGGGAAGAGAGAGCGCGACTGGGGGGGAAGAGAGAGCGAGACTGGGGGGGAAGAGAGATCGCGACTGGGGGGGAAGAGAGAGCGCAAATGGGGGGGAAGAGAGAGCGCGACTTGGGGGGATGAGAGAGCGCGACTGTGGGGGAAGAGAGAGCGCGACTGGGGGGAAGAGAGAGCGCGACTGTGGGGGAAGAGAGAGCGCGACTTGGAGGGAAGAGAGAGCGCGACTGGGGTGGAAGAGAAGTGCGCGACTGGGGGGGAAGAGAGCGCGACGGGGGGCGAAGAGAGAGCACGATGGGGGGAAGAGAGAGCGCGACGGGGGGGCGAGGAGAGAGCACGATGGGGGGAAGAGAGAGCGCGACTGGGGGGGAAGAGAGAGCACGACTGGGTGGGAAGTGAGAGCGCGACTGGGGGGCAAGAGAGAGTGCGACTGGGGGGAAAGAGAGAGCGCGACTGGGGGGGAAGAGAGAGCGTGACGGGGGGAAGAGAGAGCGAGACTAGGGGAGAAGAGAGAGCGCGACTGTGGGGGAAGGGAGAGCGCGACTGGGGGGGAAGATAGTGCGCGACTGGGGGGAAGAGAGAGCGCGACTGGGGGGGAAGAGAGCGCGACTGGCTGGGAAGAGAGAGCGCGACTGGGGGGGAAGAGAGAGCGCGACTGGGGGGAAGAGAGAGCGCGACTGGGGTGGAAGTGAGAGCGCGACTGTGGGTGAAAAGAGAGCACGACTGGGGGGCAAGAGAGAGCGCGACTGGGGGGGAAGAGAGAGCGCGACTGGGGGGAAGAGAGAGCGCGACTGGGGTGGAAGAGAGAGCGTGACTGTGGGTGAAGAGAGAGCACGACGGGGGGAAGAGAGCGCGACGGAGGAGTAAAAGAGAGCGCGACTGGGGGGGAAGAGAGAGCGCGACTGGGGGGAAGAGAGAGCGCGACGGGTGGGCGAAGAGAGAGCACGATGGGGGGAAGAGAGAGCGCGACGGGGGGGCGAAGAGAGAGCACGATGGGGGGAAGAGAGAGCGCGACTGGGGGGGAAGAGAGAGCACGACTGGGTGGGAAGTGAGAGCGCGACTGGGGGGCAAGAGAGAGCGCGACTGGGGGGGAAAGAGAGAGCGCGACTGGGGGGGAAGAGAGAGCGTGACTGGGGGGGAAGAGAGAGCGAGACTAGGGGAGAAGAGAGAGCGCGACTGTGGGGGAAGGGAGAGCGCGACTGGGGGGGAAGATAGTGCGCGACTGGGGGGAAGAGAGAGCGCGACTGGGGGGGAAGAGAGAGCGCGACTGGGGGGGAAGAGAGAGCGCGACTGGGGGGGGAAGAGAGAGCGCGACTGGGGGGAAGAGAGAGCGCGACTGGGGTGGAAGTGAGAGCGCGACTGTGGGTGAAAAGAGAGCACGACTGGGGGGCAAGAGCGCGACTGGGGGGAAAGAGAGAGCGCGACTGTGGGGGAAGAGAGAGCGCGACTGGGGGGGGAAGAGAGAGCGAGACTAGGGGGGAAGAGAGAGCACGACTGTGGGGGAAGAGAGAGCGCGACTGGGGGGGAAGAGAGAGCGCGACTGGGGGGGAAGAGAGAGCGAGACTAGGGGGGAAGAGAGAGCACGACTGTGGGGGAAGGGAGAGCGCGACTGGGGGGGAAGAGAGTGCGCGACTGGGGGGAAGAGAGAGCGCGACTGGGGGGGGAAGAGAGAGCGCGACTGGGGGGAAGAGAGAGCGCGACTGGGGGGGAAGAGAGAGCGCGACTGGGGGGAAGAGAGAGCGCGACTGGGGTGGAAGAGAGAGCGTGACTGTGGGTGAAGAGAGAGCACGACTGGGGGGGAAGAGAGAGCGCGACTGGGGTGGAAGAGAGAGCGTGACTGTGGGTGAAGAGAGAGCACGACTGGGGGGGAAGAGAGAGCCCGATGGAGGAGTAAAAGAGAGCGCGACTGGGGGGGAAGAGAGTGCGCGACTGGGGGAGAAGAGAGAGCGCGACTGGGGGGAAAGAGAGAGCGTGACTGGAGGGGAAGAGAGAGCGCGACTGGGGGGAAGTGAGAGCGCGACTGGGGGGGAAGAGAGAGCGCGACTGGGGGGGGAAGAGAGAGCGCGACTGGGGGGGAAGAGAGAGCGCGACTGGGGGGGAAGAGAGAGACACCCAGGCTTCGAGGCCTACCTGCAAAAACAGGGAAAGGTAGGAAAATTAATGAGATTAGATGAAAGATTTAGAAAGTAATTAATTTTTTAAAATACAATATGTGTTTTAAAAGCAACTTTTTTTTTTAAAGACACAGAAAGCGGGAAAAAGAAATGAAAGGTTTGGAATCAAGATGGCGGCGACTCACATCAGTCCAGAACGATAAGGCCCACCCACACACGCATCGATTGGTTGAACGTCAGGTCACCGAAGCGTACGATTGGTCAATCGTCCCATCACTCGACTCTAGGAGAGCCGGCCCGCACGCGCCAGGAACCCGGCCCCGCCACGCAGCGACTGGTCGACTGTCGGGTCGCTTGACCGTACGATTGGTCGACCTTAATGTCACTCGATGCTAATGAGCGGATAATGAGATGCTAATGAGCGGAATTTTGAAAGTTTTTTGGATACCGCAGACGCAAATTTTGTCTCGCCGAAACGTAAGTATGCTTATGACCGTTCCGGAATCATAAGCTTTCTTTTGATGTAACGCACGTGTAGGTACGCTCTATAACTTTAGAGTGTATAGCCGGACAGACAGACAGACAGACGTATACTTTTATATATATATATATACCGGCTGGACTGCCCGGCGATGCCGAGGCTTTTTCGAGTGCATGTTGTTGTTGGAAGAGAGACAGAGAGCGACTGGGGCGGGGGTGGGGGAAGAGAGAGAGAGAGCAACTGGGGGGGGGAAGAGAGAGAGCGACCTGGGGGGGGAAGAGAGAGCGCGACTGGGGGGGAAGAGAGAGCGCGCATGGGGGGGAAGAGAGTGCGCGACTGGGGGGGAAGAGAGAGCGCGACTGGGGGGAGAAGAGAGAGCGCGACTGGGGGGAAAGAGAGAGCGTGAGTGGGGGGGAAGAGAGAGCGCGACTGGGGGGAAGTGAGAGCGCGACTGGGGGGTAAGAGAGAGCGCGACTGGGGGGGAAGAGAGAGCGCGACTGGGGGGGAAGAGAGAGCGCGACTGGGGGGGGAAGATAGAGAGCAACTGGGGGGGAAGAGAGAGAGCGACTGGGTTGGAAGAGAGGGAGCGACTGGGGGGGAAGAGAGAGAGCGACTGGGGGGAGAGTGGGGGTGAAAGGGGAGGGGAGGGGGGGGTGGGGAGGTGGTGAGGGGGGAGGGGGAGAGGGGGGAGGGGAAGAAGGGGGACGGGGGGCAGGGGGAGAGGGCAGGGGAGGGATAGGGGGGTAGGGGGAGGGGGAGGGGGTGAGGTGAGGGGTGGGAGAGGAGTGGAGGGGTGGGGGAGGTGGGGGAAGGGGGGGTGGGGAGAAAGGGAGGGGTGGGCCAGCAGACCCTCTCCCCTCTGCCGGCGATGGCTCCGCTGAGCTCCGCGCCGCCCCACGTATTGACATGCCGAGCGCAGCGCCCTAGTCAGCCCGAGCCCCGCCCTCCCGAGGCCGGGCCTGAGATGGCCGATTGCAGCTGGCCGGGCCTGGTTGCCTTGGTAACCCTACTCCCCTCTCTGCCTGCCGATCTCCGGGACCGGGCCTGGGCCTGAGCGGCTTGAGACGGCCGATTGCGGCTGGCGAGCCCGGTTGCTGGGGTAACCCTCTCCGCTCCCGCTCCCCTCCCGAGCCCCGCACCCCCCCGCTAACCTGCTCACTTCCCTCTGGCCGCGCTCTGTGTGGAGGTGCGCGTGCGCCGTGCAGCGAATGAAGCGCGAGTAGCTTGCAGTGAGCCCAGCCAGCCTTTACCAAGATGGCTGGCCACTGGTTCGGAATCGGGCCCAGCGGGGGGGTGGGGGGGTGAGGGGGTGGGAGGAGCTTGACACAAAACAATTGCCTAGGGTCCAGCATTGCTGGCAACAGACGCCCAGGCTTCGAGGCCTACCTGCAAAAACAGGGAAAGGTAGGAAAATTAATGAGATTAGATAAATAATTTAGAAAGTAATTAATTTTTTAAAATACAATATGTGTTTTAAAAGCAATTTTTTTTTCAAAGACACAGAAAGCGGGAAAAGAAATGAAAGGTTTGGAATCAAGATGGCGGCGACTCACACCGGTCCAGAACGATAAGGCCCACCCACACACGCATCGATTGGTTGACCGTCAGGTCACCGAAGCGTAGGATTGGTCAATCGCCCCATCACTCGACTCTAGGAGAGCCCGCCCGCACGAGCCAGGAACCCGCCCCCGCCACGCAGCGACTGATCGACTGTCGGGTCGCTTGACCGTACGATTGGTCGACCTTAATGTCACTTGATGCTACTGAGCGGATAATGAGATGCTAATGAGCGGAATTTTGAAAGTTTTTTGGATACCGCAGGCGCAATTTTTGTCTCGCCGAAACGTAAATACGCTTATGACCGTTCCGGAATCATAAGCTTTCTTTTGATGTAACGCACGTGTAGGTACGCTCTATAACTTTAGAGTGTATAGCCGGACAGACAGACAGACAGACGTATCCTTTTATATATTATATTTCTATACCGGCTGGAGTGCACGGCGACGCCGAGGCTTTTTTGAGTGCATGTTGTTGTTGGAAGAGAGAGAGAGAGCGACTGGGGCGGGGGTGGGGGAAGAGAGAGAGAGAGCAACTGGGGGGGGAAGAGAGAGAGCGACTGGGGGGGAAAGAGAGAGAATGACTGGGGGGGAAGAGAGAGAGCGACTGGGGGGAAGAGAGAGAGCGACTGGGGGGAAGAGAGAGAGCGACGGGGGGGAAGAGAGAGAGCAACTGGGGGGAAGAGAGAGAGCGACTGGGGGGGAAGAGAGAGAGCGACTCGGGGGGAGAGAGAGAGCGACTGGGGGGGAAGAGAGAGAGCGACTGAGGGGGAAGAGAGAGAGCGACTGGGGGGAAGAGAGAGAGCAACTGGGGGGAAGAGAGAGAGCGACTGGGGGGGAAGAGAGAGAGCGACTGAGGGGGAAGAGAGAGAGCGACTGGGGGGAAGAGAGAGAGCGACTGGGGGGGAAGAGAGAGAGCAACTGGGGGGGAAGAGAGAGAGCGACTGCGGGGGAACAGAGAGAGCGACTGTGGGGGGGAACAGAGAGAGTGGCTGGGGGGGGAAGAGAGAGAGCGACTGGGGTGGAAGAGACAGCGCGACTGTGGGTGAAGAGAGCGCGCGACTGTGGGGGGGAAGAGAGAGCGCGACTGGGGGGGAAGAGAGAGCGCGACTGGGGGGACGAGAGAGTGCGACTGGGGGGGGAAGAGAGCGCAACTGGGGGGGGAAGAGAGAGCGCGACTGGGGGGAAGAGAGAACGCGACAAGGGGGGAAGAGAGAGCGCGACTGGGGGGGAAGAGAGAGCGCGACTGGGGGGGAAGAGAGAGCGCGACTGGGGGGAAGAGAGAGTGCGACTGGGGGGGAAGTGAGAGCGCGACTGGGGGGGAAGAGAGAGCGTGACTGGGGGGGAAGAGACAGCGCGACTGTGGGGGAAGAGAGAGAGCGCGACTGGGGGGGAAGAGAGAGCGCGACTGGGGGGGAAGAGAGAGCGCGACTGGGGGGGAAGAGAAAGCGCAACTGGGGGGCAAGAGAGAGCGCGACTGGGGGGCAAGAGAGAGCGCGACGGGGGGGAAGAGAGAGCGCGACTGGGGGGGAAGAGAGAGCGTGACTGGGGGGGAAGAGAGAGCGCGACTTTGGGGGAAGAGAGAGCACGACTGGAGGGGAAGAGACAGCACGACGGGGGGAAGAGAGAGCGCGACTCGGGGGAAGAGAGAGCGCGACTGGGGGGGAAGATAGTGCGCGACTGGGGGGGAAGATAGTGCGCGACTGGGGGGGAAGAGAGAGCGCGACTGGGGGGGAAGAGAGAGCGCGACTGGGGGGGAAGAGAGAGCGTGACTGGGGGGGAAGAGAGAGCGCGACTGGGGGGGAGGTGAGAGCGCGACTGGGGGGGAAGAGAAAGCGTGACTGGGGGGGAATAGAGAGCGCGACTGGGAGGGAAGAGAGAGCGCGACTGGGGGGGAAGAGAGAGCGCGACTGGGGGGGGAAGAGAGAGCGACTGGGGGGGAAGAGAGAGAGCGACTGGGTGGGAAGAGAGGGAGCGACTGGGGGGGGAAGAGAGAGAGCGACTGGGGGGGAGAATTTGGGTGAAAGGGGAGGGGAGGGGGGGGAGGGGGAGGTGGGGAGGGGGTAGGGGAAGAAGGGGGAGAGGGGGGGAGGAGGAGAGGGCAGGGGAGGGAGAGGGGGTAGGGGGAGGGCGAGGGGGAAGGAGAGGGGGAGGGGGAGGCGGGGAGGTGAGGGGGGTAGAGGAGTGGAGGGGTGGGGGAGGTGGGGGAAGGTGGGGGGTGGGGAGAAAGGGAGGGCGGAGCCAGCAGACCCTCTCCCCTCTGCCGGCGATGGCTCCGCTGAGCCCCGTGCCGCCCCACGCACTGACATGCCGAGCGCAGCGCCCCAGTCAGCCCGAGCCCCGCCCTCCCGAGGCCGGGCCTGAGATGGCCGATTGCGGCTGGCCGGGCCTGGTTGCCTTGGTAACCCTACTCCCCTCTCCGCCTGCCGATCTCCGGGACCGGGCCTGGGCCTGAGCGGCTTGAGACGGCCGATTGCGGCTGGCGAGCCCGGTTGCTGAGGTAACCCGCTCCGCTCCCGCTCCCCTCCCGAGCCCCGCACCCACCCCCGCTCACCTGCCCGCTTCCCTCTGGCCGCGCTGTGTGTGGAGGTGCGCGTGTGCCGTGCAGCGAATGAAGCGCGAGTAGCTTGCAGTGAGCCCAGCCAGCCTTTACCAGGATGGCTGGCCGCTGGTTCGGAATCGGGCCCAGCGGGGGGGTGGGGGTGAGGGGTGGGAGGAGCTTGCACAAAACAATTGCCTGGGGTCCAGCATTGCTGGCAACAGACGCCCAGGCTTCGAGGCCTACCTGCAAAAACAGGGAAAGGTAGGAAAATTAATGAGATTAGATAAAAATTTCGAAAGTAATTAATTTTTTAAAATACAATATGTGTTTTAAAAGCAACTTTTTTTTTTAACGACACAGAAAGCCGGAAAAAGAAATTAAAGGTTTGGAATCAAGATGGCGGCGACTCACATCGGTTCAGAACGATAAGGCCCACCCACACACGCATCGATTGGTTGACCGTCAGGTCACCGAAGCGTAGGAATGGTCAATCGTCCCGTCACTCGACTCTAGGAGAGCCCGCCCGCACGCGCCAGGAACCCGCCCCCGCCACGCAGCGATTGGTCGACCGTCGGGTCGCTTGACCGTACGATTGGTCGACCTTAATGTCACTTGATGCTAATGAGCGGATAATGAGATGCTAATGAGCGGAATTTTTAACGTTTTTTGGATACCGCAGGCGCAATTTTTGTCTCGCCGAAACGTAAATACGCTTATGACCGTTCCGGAATCATAAGCTTTCTTTTGATGTAACGCACGTGAAGGTACGCTCTATAACTTTAGAGTGTATAGCCGGACAGGCAGACAGACAGACGTATCCTTTTATATATGACTAGCTGAAGTGCCCGGCGGTGCTGAGGCTTTTCGAGGGAATGTTGTTGTTGGAAGAGAGAGAGAGAGCGACTGGGGGGAAGAGAGAGAGCGACTGGGGGAAGAGAGGGAGGGGAGGGGAGGGGGGAGGGGAGGGGAGGGGGGGAGGGGAGGGGAGGTGGGAGGGGAGGGGGGGAGGGGAGGGGGGAGGGGAGGGGGGGAGAGGAGGGGAGGGGTGGAGGGGAGGGGGAGAGGAGGGGAGGGGGGAGGGGAGGGGGGGAGGGGCGGGGGAGAGGAGGGGAGCGGGGAGGGAAGGGGGAGGGGGAGGAGGGGAGGGGAGGGAGGAGGGGAGGGGAGGGCGGGGAAGGGAGGGCGGGGGGGAGGGGAGGGCGGGGGGGAAGGGGGGTGTGGGGGGGTGGGGAAGGGGGGGAGGGGAAGGGGGGGTGAGGAGGGGGGAAGGGGGGAATGGGAGGGGGGAGGGGGGGTGGAAGGGGGTGGTGTGTGTGAGGGGGAGGGGGGAAGGGTGTGAACGGGGGTGGAGGGTGTGGAAGGGGCATGGGGGGTGTAGGGGGGAATGGGGGTTGGGAGGGGGGAAGGTGGTGTGGGGGGGAAGTGGGTGTGGGGGGGGTGGGGCGGTGGGGGGGAAGGTGGGTGGGGGGAGTGGGCGTGGGGGCGGAGTGCGGGAGGGGGAAGTGGGGGTGGGGGGGTGGGGAGTGGGGGGTGAGTGGGTGGTGGGGGGGAGGGGGGGAGGGGCGAGGGGGGGTTGTTGGTGAGGGGAGGGGGTGGGGTGGGGGGGAGTGGGGGTTGTGGGGGGAGTGGTGGAGGGGTGGGGGGAGTGGGGGTGGGGGGGGAGGGGGGGAGGGGAGGAGGGGGGGTGGGGGGGAAGGGGGGTTTGGGGGAAGGAGTTGGGTGGAAGGGGGGTTGGGGGGAAGGGTGTGTGGGGGGTTGGAAAGGGAGGGGGGAGATAAACTTTAAGTACAGGAAACTTTGTGCTATCCGGCACCCACGGGACCGAGCTGCTGCCTTGCCTCAAGTACCCTCCAGAGTTAATGTTGAGAGATACGGAGATTCTTATCTCTGTATTTAACAACAAACACTGTTGCTTAGCAACAGCTTCTAAACACTCAGGTGTGGCCCTAAAGCTCTTTAGCTAAAGATGTTGCTATAGCTACAGACCTTGCAAACAAAGCAAAAAAAACAAAAAAGAATAAAAAACAGCTGCTGATTTTTGCCGGTGGCTCCAGATTGCCGGGTAGCTCACCTCCGGATAGCACAACGTTTCCTGTACTTATAAAACATTTTTGGTAAATCTTTCTATAACATACACTTTACAACCTCACCAATCTTTTCATTAAAAAACGGGTGCTCACCCGTCAGTGTGTTGTATCACAAACAATGGCCGCCGCTTGCTTTTCAGTTGGAAAGATTAGGCCCCACCCACACAGTCGATTGTCTGTCTCGGTCACCAGCACCCGATTTGGAGCACAGAAGCCCCACCCACTCTATGTTCCTGTACTAAGATGGTCGCGCATGCACTCTGTTACACACTGAATCAAAATGGCGTCGCACTGAAACTTTTCGCCCTCCTTGACAAAGATGGCTGCCGTTAACCTGGGGCTGTCAGCAGAAGAAATTTCCTCAGCTGCAAACACAGGATCTTCAGATTATTATTCGGGGCTTGCGACCTACCCCAGTTGCTTATGAAGCCTCCCCACCTACTGACCCCGGGAATGGAGCTGAAGCAGCACACCCTCTGCCCTCTGCCAGTGTTTGTCTCTATCTATGCCGGGAGCCTGGGTCTAGAGTTGCACTGCTGGCAGTTGGAGAAGCCTAGGCCCCGGGCCTGGAAAAACGGTGAAAGGTAGGAGAATTATAAAGGTTAGAGAAAAGATTTACAAATTAATTAACTTTTTTAAAAAACAATTTGTGTTTTAAACCAACTTTTTTTTTGCTGGAAATGTAGATTTGAAAAGAAACACGCAGAAAGCGGGAAAAAGAAATGAAAAGTTTGGAATCAAGATGGCGGCGACTCACCTCGGTTCAGAACGATAAGGCCCGCCCACACACGCACCGATTGGTCGACCGTCAAGTCACCGAAGCGTAGGATTGGTCAATCGTCCCATCACTCGACCGTAGGAGGGCCCGCCCGCACGTGCCAGGAACCCGGCGTACGATTGGTCGACCTCGAGGTCACTCTATCGCTAATGAGCGGATAATGAGATGCTAATGAGCGGAATTTTGAACGTTTTTCGGATACCGCGGGCGTGATTTTGTCCGGCCGAAATGTCAATACGCTTACGACCGTTTTGGAACGGTAAGCTTTCTTTCGACGTAACGCACACATAAGTACGCTCTATAACTTTCGAGTGCATAGCCGGACAGACGCACACCGGAGGACAGACAGACAGACAGATAGACAGACAGACAGACAGACAGACAGAGAGACAGACAGATCGATCCGTTTATATATATAGATAGATATAAGGGTCAGAGAAGGTCTGCCCGCAGGCATATCCATCATTTTCCACCGGCAGTGGCAAGACGCCGGGGAGGGGATGAGGTGGGATACCAGCCTGAAGGCGTGCACAGTCCCATTCTCCCCAATCCCAGTCAATGCCAGTGAGCTGGTAACCCGCCCCCATAAGCCCCTGCCCATGGCGCAGGTGGCGAGGTCACCCAGGGAAGGTTGCCCCACCACCACCAAGGGACCAGGGAATGGGTTGGTCCTAGTCCCCACCGATCAGATGCTGTACCAGGGGGTACACTACATGGTAGCCTCCATGATTTTAAATCTCACTGAGGTACATTTACCAGAGTGGTGCCCCAAAGAAACAGAGCAGCTATACCAGGCCCTGCTAAAGGACATGTTCAAGAAGTTTTACGAGTTCGATTTTGCCCACGTGGACAAGACCGAACTGTACACCACACACCGAGAATTTTTGGGTAATGTAGGGAGTCAATGAAGGGGAGTATGGAATCATGTTTTTACTGCGTTTAATACTGGGTCCTCTGTCATCAACCGTCTGGATGGCAAAGAGCTGCAGACCCAGATAAACGGTTTAAAAACACAGTTAAAGAAAATATTACTGGATGAGAACAAGGTAGTGGGCTCGGAGTTGCATGAGGACCAGGCCATGACGGTCCATTTAAAGGAGATCATAGCAGAGTTGGAAAAGCATGCAAAGATGGTAAATGCTCTCATAAGCGAGGACAGAAATGCTTCTGACCAGGCTGCGCAGAATGAGGTGTGCATGCTATACGGGGCGTGGTTACTGGGCGAGGGCCACAGTAATCTGGAGGATTTACAACAGGGTTTAGTCCCCTCCTGGATTAGCAACAAGCACCTCACAGCCCTCTACCCTTTTAAGAATGCATTGAGCCTATGCCAACTCCGGCTAGCCTCCGAAGCCTATCCAGTCCCCATGGATTGTGGGAGGTCCAACCACACAATCATGGGAGTAGTAGTTAGGATGCCAGTCATGGGTAGGACAGCCCGACCCACGCCGGTATACAGGGTTGAAAACATTGGAGTCATTCAAGGGGGTGCACACATTCGTTTCACAGCGCTCCCACCTTACGTCATAAAGTGGAAGCACACTATGACAGGTACTGACCTCTCAGGGTGCCGGAGCTGGGGAGCACACATAATCATGTGTCCCCAGCACTTGAATGCCTATTCAAAACCGCAGTGTGGGTTCAGAGCTGCTGGCGCGAAACCTATAAATTTTACCATGGAGGCAATGGCACAAGGCCACGTTCCCCCGCAGGTAGCATATATAGGAGGTGGGACGTATTGTGCCACCACCGGCGCGTCCCACTACCAGCACGGACAGCATAGCTGGTGTCCGGTTAGTGACAGCAGTTTCTGTTTTAAACCCGAGGCAGAAGTTCAAGTGGCCCAGGAGCGAATTGTCCCCATTCCTGAACCCTCCACTGTTCACCTCACTGTGAAGAAGAATTTTACGAATTTGCAAAAGTATGTAGTGCACTTTGGCTACGAAATTCCCCCTCTCCCTGAACACCTTATCAAAATACTCAAAGCCGTTATAGTTTCGCAGAAACACTTTTACACTCTGGAGCAGAAAACAGTAGAGACAGGGACTAAGATATTGGATATTGTGATTCCACCCTGGTGGGACATTTTCAATAACATAGAGGTCTCTTCGTGGAGCAGACTGGCTTCCCACATTCTCATGGTTTGTCAGTTAGGGATAGTGTTGTAATTAGTTTGCATTCAATGTAAGGGAAAAGGTCAGTGGTCAGAATTCCGAAACCCGAGGTTCTGGAAGGAACATTATTTAAAGGTGGAGGGAGATATGCCCGTTTGAGTCTTTTTCCTCGCATTCTGATTAAAGATTGTTGTTTTTTTGTGTTTGTTATTTTTAATAGAGGTTTTCTGTTTTTTTTACGACGCGTTTAATAAAGATGTGTGTGTACCAAGTGGTCCTCCGTGCTTGGATGTGTGTAAAGTCTGTAATTTTATCCTAGGTATGCTTATGTACACTACATTTTCACAGAATGGGAAGTGCATGTGTCGTGGATGTATTAGATAGGTAATTACAGTGGAAGGTTGACTATGGAAGGTCAGAAAAATTTTGCTCACCTTGTAAAAGTATGATACATCAAGCATGTTTTAGTATCACAGGGGGGAGTGTAAGATTTGCAAAATTTCTACATTTCCCCAAAGATTATTATTAACAAAAGGGACCCTGCATGGACATTTTAATTAAAAAGGGTACCCAAGATGGCATCCGCGCCTCATGGCAGAAAGCCTGTGAGATTTAAAAAACTTGGACTCTGCGGCACCGGCAGCTTGTGGAGAAATCAAAACCAAAGCTGCAGTTTCTGTGAAGAGAGACTTTGCATTTTGAAAACCAGACAGGACTTTGAATTATGTATTAAGCCAAGTCGGAGACAGATCAAAACCAGTTTGGCCTATACTTAAGGCCATCAAGCAGTTTGCATAAATATTCTGGAACAGCTTAAGGAAGCCATCGAGGCTGGACGGGCCCATTAAAATGTATTAATAACAAAACAAGTCAATTATCAGGCCAGTAGATGCAATTACCGGCCATCTAAAAACAGTTAGTGTAGATTGCTACCATTATTTAAAATAGCCCGCCAAGATTAAGACAAAGAACTAACCTGATTTGGCACGCAGATAAGGGTTTTCGTAAAGAGTATAATTGAAGGCCCCGGGTAGCAATCTCGCTCTGCTCTGCTCTCTCTCTGCTCGCTCTGCTCTTCTGCTCCTCGCCCTCATGGCTGTCACTCTTTCCCCGTCCCACGCTTACCCCCTGGCCTTTGCCCGTGCCTTTCCCCACTCCATCTGGAAATCGCCCAGGCATGCACCGGGCGGACATGGACAATCCAGGCCAGGCCAGGCGGGACGTGACGAGTCGAGGAGGGAAGACGAACTGAGGAAGACGAACTGAGGAAGACGACTGAAGACAGGCTTCGAATCATCGAGCCTTCAGTCTCAGCTGACCTGCGACTATCTTTATGCAAACTCAAACTGTCGGCCGAGGAAGAGGAACCATCTTCCCTGCAAGGTAAAGTACCCAAACAGAGACTTTAACTTTGGGGTACCCGAACCTGGACAACGCCCTTGCAGCACCCGGAGATCACGTGACGACGGCAGGCTCCAGAGAGCACCAAGAGCGAACCCCGAACTCCACCGCTGTTTTGAGTCCAGCAGACCCTTTTGATTGGTGAGCATAAATTCTGGCCCCTCATAGCTTAATCTAGTTAGGTTTTGGGGGTGGGATAAGGATAAGGGGATTGTTAAGATAATTGTTTTCCCTTGTTGTGCCGTGCGTTCCCCATTCTCTGTATAAGTATAGTTATTTGTATTTGCCTGTAATTTTATACACTGGTAACTTCTCATAAGACTGTGTTATTTTCTGTTTAATAAAATCTTGAGTTTTGCTTACATCCAAACCACCTGTCTACTCGAGTCTTTTCTGTATCGCCGCCTGTACCTAAGTCCAGTGTCTAGAACCCAGGGGCGTGGGAGCGATTCCAACCGCTCATAAACAGTCAGGGGCATAACTGACTGGGCGTATGCGCCGAACACCACCACACGCCACCTCATACATGAATTTGTTCATTGCCATCCCCTTTTGCCTCGCACCATCATTGCTTTTGCTATTTAATGACTCTGCACTCCACCCTATCCCAGAACATTTCCACCCCCCTTAGCCCTGCCTCTATTCTTGCTTATAAACTGTTCAATCTCTAACTTATTCCAGTTCTGATGAAAGATCATCAACGTGAAAAGTTTACTCTGTGTCTCTCTCTACAGATGTTGCCTACCTCCTTCTGTGTCCGCCCCCTGGAAAAAACTCTCTCCCAACCCCTTACAACTGCACTTATGAAATCCCAACTGTCCAGCCTTTGGCCCTCCGTTCACCACGACATTTCTGCAGCTACCGATCTGCTCAAGCACACCTTCACCACCACCTTTGATGCCCTAGTCCCTATTAAAACAATTACTCACTCTCACCATGGCTGTTCCCCCTCGTACAGCTCTCATCTTTACTCCCTTATGTCCAAGAGACGTAGACTTGAACGGATATGGTAGACAACTGGACCCTGCTCTCGTCTGCCAAAATTGCTCACTATTCCAAAATCATTCTGGAATGCAAAAATAAACCCCGGCTCATATTCTCTACTGCTAACTGTCTTCTTAAACCCCTCTCCCCTGTCTCCTCCACCCTCACCTCTGACAACATGTGTGAGGAGCTCATGGACTTCTTTGTCACGAAGGTTGAGACCATCCATTCAGCTGCCTCTGCCACTTCCCTTCCTTCCCCTAGCCCACCAGGCCAAATTACCTCTAAGGTTCCCCCCTGCCCTAGCCCTGAACTTGCAACTTTCTCCAGTTTCTCTCTGATCTCCCCTCATGGCCTCTCCATGCTCTTCTTATCCATGAGAGCCACTTCCTGCTCCCTCGACCCTATTCCCACCAAACTGCTGACCACTCAACTTCCTTTTCTGGCTCCCATGTTAGCTGACAGTGTTAATGGTTCTCTTTCCTCAGGTGCTGTCTCCCTCTCCCTCAAATTTGCCGTCATCGCCCCTCTCTTCAAAAAAATCAACCATTGACCACTAAGGCCTTGCAAACTACCGCCCCATCTCCAACCTCCATTTCCTCTCCAAAGTCCTTGAATGTGTTGTTGCCTCCCAAATCCGTGCCCATCTTTCCCGCAACTCCATGTTTGAATCCCTCCAATCAGGTTTCCACCCCTGCCACAGTAACGAAACGGCTCTTATCAAAGTCACAAATGACATTCTTTGTGACTGTGACAAAGGTGAACTATCCCTTCTCATCCTTCTCGACCTGTCTGCAGCCTTTGACATGGTTCACCACTCCATCCTTCTCCAGCTCCTCTCCGCCGTCGTTCAGCTGGGTAGGACTGCACTTGCCTACTTCCATTCTTACCTATCTAATCGTAGCCAGAGAATCACCTGCAACGTCTTCTCTTCCTGCTCCCACATCTTTACCTCTGTTGTCCCTCAAGGATCTATCCTTGGCCCTCTCCTATTTCTCATCTACATGCTGCACCTTGGCGACATCATCCAAAAACACAATGTCAGTTTCCACATGTACGCTGACGACACCCAGCTCTACCTCACCACCACTTCTCTCAATCACTCCATGGTCTCTAAATTATCAGACTGCTTTTCTGACATTCAGTTCTGGATGAACAGAAATTTTCTCCAATTAAATATTGGGAAAACCGAAGCCATTGTTTTCGGTTCCCGCCACAAACTCCGTTTCCTAGCCATCGACTCCATCCCTCACCCTAACATCTGTCTGAGGCTGAACCACACTGTTCGCAACCTTGGTGTCATATTTGACCTGAAATGAGCTTCCAACCACATATCTGTGGCATAACTAAGACCGCCTATTCCCACCTCCGTAACATCGCCTTTCTCCGCCCTTGCCACAGCTCATCCATGCCTTTGTTACCTCTAGACTTGACAATTCCAACACACTCCACTCCTGCCTGGCCTCCCACATTCTACCCTACGTAAACTTGAGGTCATCCAAAACCCAGCTGCCCATGTCCTAACTCGCACCAAGTCCCGTTCGCCCATCACCCCTGTGCTCGTTGACCTACATTGGCTCCCAGTTAAGCAATGCCTCGATTTCAAAATTCTCATCTTTGTTTTCAAATCCCTTCATGGCCTCGACCCTTCCTATCTTTGTAATCTCCTTCAGTCCCACAACCCCCTGAGATGTCTGTGCTCATCTAATTCTGCCCTCTGAGCATCCCTGCTTATAATCGCTCAACCATTGGTGGCTGTGCCTTCTGTTGCCTAGGCCCTAAGCTCTAGAATTCCCTGCCTAAACCGCTCTGCCTCTCTACCTTTCTTTCCTCCTTTAAGACGCTCCTTAAAAGCTACCTCTTTGATGAAGCTTTTGGTCACCTGCCTTAATTTCTCCTTATGTGGCTCGGTGTCAAATTTTTTGTCTTATAATAGTCCTGTGAAGCGCCATGGGACATTTTACTATGTTATAGGCGCTATATAAATTCAAGTTGTTGTTGTTTTGCCTGACCTGTTGAGTGTTCCCAGCATTTTCTGTTTTTATATCCTGAATTTCTGCTTCTTCCCTTTCCAATTCCAATTCTCCAAACAAGTAAAGGTTAATAAGTTTTCTGCCAGCCTGTGTTGACCGATTCCTCTGGAACCTCTGCTGCTCTTATAATTTTTCCAGAGGGAAAACCTGTTTCTCTGTTACACAAGGAGAGCAAGAAATAAGTCTACAAAAACATGAACGAGTCGAAAATATAGTAAAGAATAGTCAGCACGGATTTCATAAGAATGTAATAACATAAGAAATAGGAGCAGGAGTAGGCCAGGAAGGAAGGTCATGCTCAACGTTATTAAATTATTTGAAGAAGTAATAGAAAGAGTAGTCAAGGGAAATGCAGTAGGTGTAATATACTTGGAATATTCAATAGCCCTTCGATAAGGTACCGCATGATAGAATCATAACGAATGTCAGAGCATGTGGAAACAGGTGACAAATGGCAGAATGGATAGCAAGCTGACTACAAAAAGATAGCTATTCAAACTGGCAAAAGGTGGGATGTGGTGTTCCATAAGCATCGGTGCTGGGACCACTGTTGTTCACCATTTACATAAAAAATATGGACTCGGGAATCAGAAGTGCAATTTCAAAATTTGCAGACAACACTAAATTGGGAGCTATAGTCAATACTGAGGAAGATTGTGACAAATTACAAGAAGACATTAATAACCTTGAAAAATGGTCATGTAACCAGGGAATGGTAGCATAGTGGTTATGTTACTGGACTAGTAATCCAGAGGCCTGGACTAATGATCTATGTGAGTTCAAATACCACCACAGCAGCTGGGGAATTGAAATTCAATTAATTAAATAAATCTAGAATACAAAGCTAGTAGCAGTAATGGTGACCATGAAACTATCGGATTATAGTAAAAACTCATCTGGTTCACTAATGTCCTTTAGGGAAGGAAATCTGGTGTCCTTACCTGGCCTGGACTCTGTGGTTGTCCCTTAACTGCCTTCTGAAATGGCCTAGCAAGTCACTCAGTTGCAACAAACTGCTACGACAAACAATAAAAATAATAAAACTGGAAGGACCACCCGACATCGACCTTGGCATCAGCTTCAGACACAACAACGGCACACTCAGCCCAGTCGACCCTGCACAGTCACAAACATCTGGGGACTAGTGTCAAAATTGGGAGAGCTGTCCCACAGAATAGTCAAGCAACAGCCTGACATAGTCATACTCACAGAATCATACCTTTCAGCCAGTGTCCCAGACTCCTCCATCACCATCCCTGAGTATGTCCTGTCCCACCGGCAGGACAGACCCACCAGAGGTGGTGGCACAGTGGTATACAGTCAGGAAGGCGTGGCCCTGGGAGTCCTCAACATTGACTCCGGACCCCATGAAGACTCATGGCTTCAGGTCAAGCACGGCAAGGAAACCTCATGCTGATTACCACCTACAGCCCTCCCTCAGCTGATGAATCAGTACTCCTCCATGTTGAATACCACTTGGAAGAAGCACTGAGAGTAGCAAGGGCACAGAATGTGCTCTGAGTGGGGGGACTTCAATGTCCATCACGAAGAGTGGCTCAGTATTGCAATTACTGACCGAGCTGGCCGAGTCCTGAAGGACTTAACTGCCAGTCTGGACCTGCGACAGGTGGTGAGAGAACTAACACGAGAGAAAATCTGTCCATGACAGTATTGGTAGCAGTGACCAGCACACAGTCCTTGTGGAGGTGAAGTCCTGTCTTCACACTGAAGACACACTCCAATCTGTTGTGTGGCACTCCCACCGTGCTGAATGGGATAGATTCAGAATAAATCTAGCAGCTCAAAACTGGGCATCCATGTGGCGCTGTGGGCCATCAGTAGCAATCTGTAACCTCATGGCCCGGCATATTCCTCAGTCTACCATTACCATCAAGCTGGGGACCAACCCTGGTTCATTAAGGAGTGTAGAAGAGCATGCCAGGACCAGCGCCAGGCATACCTGGGGAAGCTGCATCACAGGACTACACGCATGCTAAACAGCAGAAGCAGCATGTAATAGACAGAGCTAAGCGACCCCACAATCAATTAATCAGAACAAAGCTCTGCAGTCCTACCACATCCAGTTGTGAATGGTGGTGGACAATTAAACAGCTAATGAGAGAGGAGGTTCCATTAATATCCCCATCCTCAATGATGGTGAAGCCCAGCACGCGAGTGCAAAAGACAAGGCCAAAGCGTTTGCAATCAGTTTCAGCCAGAGTTGGTGAATGGATGATCCATATTGGCCTCCTTCTGAGGTCCCCACCATCACAGAAGCCAGTCTTCAGCCAATTCGATTCACTCCACGTGATATCAAGAAACGACTGAGCACACTGGATGCAGCAAAGGCTATGGGCGGCGACAACATCCCAGCTGTTGTGCAGAACACTGGTGCTCCAGATCTAGCTGCGCCTCTAGCCAAGCTGTTCCAGTACAGCTACTGACATCTACCCGACAATGTGGAAAACTGCTCAGATAGGTCCAGTTCACAGAAAGCAGGACAAATCCAATCTGGCCAATTTCCCTCCATCAGTCTACTCACAATCATCAGCAAAGTGATAGAAGGAGTGGTAGGCAGTGATATCAAGTGGCACTTACTCACCAATAACCTGTTCACTGATGCTCAATTTGGATTCCACCACGGCCGCTCAGCTCCCGACCCCATTACAGCCTTGGTCCAAACATGGATAAAAGAGCGGAATTCCACAGGTGAGGTGAGAGTGACTGCCCTTGACATCAAGGCAGCATTTGATCGAGTGTGACATCAAGGAGCCCTAGTAAAATTGAAGTCAGGTGGTAAACTCTCCATTGGCTGGAGTCAAACCTAGCACAAAGGAAGATGGTTGTGGTGGTTCGAGGTCAATCATCTCAGCTCCAGGACATTGCTGCAGGAGTTTCTCAGGGCAGTGTACTAGGCCCAACCATTTTCAGCTGCTTCATCAATGACCTTCCCTCATCATAAGGTCAGAATTGGAATGTTTGCTGATGACTGCACAGTGTTCAGTGCCATTCACGCTCCTCAGATAAAAAACAGCCCAAGCCCGCATGCAACAAGATCTGGACGACATTCAGGCTTGGGCTGCTAAATGGCTAATCACATTTGCATCACACAAGTGCCAGGCAATGATTATCTTCAACATGCGAGAGTCTAACCACCACCCCTTGACATTCAACAGCATTACCATCACCGAATCCCCCACCATCAGCATCCTGGGGGTCACCATTTGTAATGATATGCAGTAACATGTCATTCTAGAATGGTACACTAGGTGCAGCTGTATGTTTTAGTAGTGGGCTACATCTATATGTGTTGTCTTGTTTAACATGAAGCACTGGTCGAGAGAGTCAACATGGCTACTGTATACAAGTCAACATGGCTGAATAAATGACTAGCACAAGCTAGCTGTTCATAATAAAAACATCTATTTATTTATGAACATAACATGGTACCAGGAGTGGTAATATCTGCTGAATATTGTGAAACGCGACATGGAGAATTTGAAGCCACCAGAGGGTTTGAAACTCACGGGGAATGTCGACTGCAATTGGCAGACTTTCAAACAACAATTCGAACTCTACATTGCCGCCATCGGGTTCGGTACGAAGCCAGATGCAAGGAAAATAGCGTTGCTGCTCACGGTTGCAGGTCCGCAGGCGATAGAGGTATTTAATACATTTGTATTTGATCAAGAGGAGGACAGAGAAAAAATAGACAACGTGCTAAAGAAGTTTGACACACATTGTTCTCCCAAAAAGAACGAGACCTATGAGAGGTACGTGTTCCATTCACAGACACAGCAGCAAAATGAGACTTTTGATAGCTTTGTGACCGATCTGAAACTGAAAGCACAGACATGTAATTTCTCTGAACTGAAATCATCCATGATTCGTGACCAGATTGTGTTTGGTATTCATGATAAAAAGTTCAGGGAACATCTGTTGAGAGAAACCGAACTAACATTGGAGGATGCTGTGATAATATGCCATGCCACTGAGCTAGCTGAGCAGCATGCAAAGACTTTCAGTGAAATTAATAATGGTGCGACTGTAGTGAGTGACAGTGCAGCTGTCGGTGCTGTGTCCTGCAAGGGGAAGAAACGTGGGCAGAACAGGAATGCAAAGCAATCGGAGGATGGAACTTTCAATTGTAAATGCTGTGGTTACCAGCACCAGTCAAGACAATGCCCAGCATTTGGGAAAATGTGCAAAAATGTAATGGAAAGAATCACTTTGCCAAACAATGCTTTTCAAAAATAATAACAAAGAAAGAACATAAAGTTAATGCAGTAAAAGAGGACACTGATTTAAGTGAGACATTTTTTGTAAGAATGGTGTCGTGACAATATAGAAAAGGATACAGAAAATGTGCAGCCCTCAGGAATGGACAATGCTGAACATAAAGTTAATGCAGTAAAAGAGGACAAATGGATGATGCCACTGCAGGTAAATGGAGCATTAGTTACATTGAAACTAGACACTGGGGCAAAAGCAAGCTTAATCAGTATGAGTGACATTAAAAATATGAAAGGAAAGCCCAAAATACAGAAAAAGTCAGTACTACTGAAGAACTATAATGGACAGAAAATAGATAGCTTAGGTGTATGCAGACTTAAAGTGACAGTCAAAGACAAAGTGCATCATCTCATGTTTTCTGTTGTGGCTGAAAGACTTGATTCACTACTAGGTGACAAAGCTGGTGAGGACTTAGATCTGGTCAAGAGAGTACCATATAAACTTTGCCATAAGCAGACCAGATGACTCAGTGGATCCTGTAGTGACTAATTTCCAGGATGTGTTCAAAGGATTTGGAGTTCTACCATTCACTTACAAGATCCAACTAAAGGAGGATGCTCAGCCAGTGGTACATGCTCCACGGAGAGTTCCAGCACCCCTGCGTGACCGGTTCAATAAAGAACTGGACAGAATGACCACACTAGGAATCATCAGGAAAGTTGAAGAGCTAACAGACTGGGTTAACTCCATGGTATGTGTAAAGAAAAAGAACAATGATCTAAGAGTATGCATGGATCCAAAGGACTTAAATGCAAACATAAAACATGAACACTACCAGATTCCCAAGCGAGAAGAAATCACCAGTGAAATGTCAGGTGCCAGATACTTCACAAAGCTCAATGCCTCACAAGGATTTTGGCAACTAAAACTGGATGAGGAGTGCACCAAATACTGTACCTTCAACACACCATTTGGCAGGTATTGTTTCCTCAGAATGCCTTTCGGGATAATATCTGCATCTGAAATCTTTCATAGAACGATGGAACACATAATTGAAGGTCTGGAAGGAGTTCGGGTCTATTTTGATGACATCATCATCTGGGGCTCCACGCTGAAAGAACACAATGAGAGACTGACTAAAGTGCTACAGAGCATACGCCGGAATGGACTGAAGCTCAACAAAGCCAAGTGTCAGTTTGGCATCCAGGAAGTCACTTTCCTAGGAGATAATCTATCTGGTAAAGGAATAGAGCCAGATATGGACAAAGTAAACGCCATACTCAACATGCCACGACCCACTGACAAAAAAGGAGTGCTATGCGTCATGGGGATGATAAACTTCATTGGAAAGTTCATTCCTAACTTGTCAGCCAAGACAGCCTGTCTGCGAGACCTGCTACCTAAAACAAATGAGTTCGCATGGACAGAAAGACATGAACAAGAGTGGATGAGCCTCAAAACAGTGCTGACAACCACACCTGTACTCACTTTCTTTGACCCAACAAAGAGAATCAAAGTGTCAACGGATGCATCAAAAGATGGTCTAGGAGCGGTCTTGCTACAAGCAGAGGGTGAAGATTGGAAGCCTGTTGCCTATGCCTCCAGGTCTATGACTGATTCTGAGTGTCGATACGCCCAGATTGAAAAGGAATGTCTAGGCTTGGTAGTTGGACTAGAAAAGTTCCATGGCTACATATATGGACTTCCCACATTCACAGTTGAGACAGACCACTGCCCACTGTTTGCCATCATAAAAAAAAACCTGAATGAGATGTCTCCAAGGATTCAATGACTCATGATGAAGCTGCAAAGATATGACTTTGAACTGACAGGGAAAGGACAGGGATGGGCCGGAAATAAAGGTTCTAAATTGGGGGAAGGCCGATTTTAATAGGATAAGGCAGGATCTGGCCAAAATGGACTGGGATCAGCTACTTGTAGGATAATCCGCATCGGAGCAATGGGAGGCTTTCAGAAGGGAGATTGAGATCATACAATGGCAACATGTTCCCGTAAAGGTCAAGGGTGGTTCCAAAAACCACAGGGAACCTTGGATGTCAGGGGATATAAGAGAATGGATTAGGAAAAAAAGGAGGGCTTTTGGCAGATACAAAAGGCTAAAGACGGAGGAAGCCCTAGAGGAGTACAAAAAGTGCAGGGGGATACTTAAAAAAGAAATTAGGAGATCAAGGAGGGGCCATGAAATAACACTGGTGAGCGAAATAAAGGTAAATCCTAAGATGTTTTATAAGTATATTAAGGGTAAGAGGATAACTAGGGAAAAAATAGGGCCCATTAGGGACAAAAGTGGCAATCTGTGTGTGGAGCCGGAAGATGTAGGAGGGGTTCTAAATGAATTTTTTGCATCTGTTTTCACTATGGAGAAGGACGATGTAGACATAGAAATAGGGCGGAGGGACTGTGATATGCTCGAACATATTAACATCGAGAGGGAGGAGGTATTGGCGGTTTTAGCAGGCCTAAAAATGGATAAATCCCCAGGCCCGGACGAAATATATCCCAGGCTGCTGTGTGAGGCAAAGGAAGAGATTGCGGGGGCTCTAACACATATATTCAAGACCTCTCTGGCCACAGGGGATGTGCCAGAGGACTGGAGAACCGCTAATGTAGTACCATTATTCAAGAAGGGAAGTAGGGAAAAACCGGGGAACTACAGGCCAGTGAGCCTAACATCAGTGGTAGGAAAATTATTGGAAAAAATTCTGAGGGACAAAATTAGTCTCCACTTGGAGAGGCAAGGATTAATCAGGGATAGTCAACATGGCTTTGTCAAGGGAAGATCATGTCTGACTAATTTGATTGAATTTTTTGAGGGGGTGACTAGGTGTGTGGATGAGGGTAACGCAGTGGATGTGGTATACATGGATTTCAGTAAGGCCTTCGATAAAGTCCCGCACAGGAGACTGGTCAAGAAGGTAAGAGCCCATGGAATCCAGAGAGACTGGGCAGATTGGGTTTGTTTTCCGTGGAGCAGAGGAGGCTGAGGGGGGACATGATTGAGGTGTACAAAATTGTGAGGGGCATGGATAGGATGGATACTGAGGAGCTTTTTCCCTTAGTAGAAGGGTCAATAACTAGGGGGCATAGATTCAAGGTAAAGGGCGGGAGGTTTAAAGGGGATTTGAGAAAGAACTTTTTCACCCAGAGGGTGGTTGGAGTCTGGAACTCACTGCCTGAAAGGGTTGTGGAGGCAGGAACCCTCACAACATTTAAGAAGCATTTGGATGAGCACTTGAAATGCCATAGCATACAAGGCTATGGACCAAATGCTGGAATATGGGATCAGATTAGACAGGGCTTGATGGCCGGCGTGGACACGATGGGCCGAAGGGCCTCTATCCGTGCTGTATAACTCTATGACTCTATGACTCTGATCTACACACCAGGCAAACACATAGTGTTAGCAGATGCACTATCCCGAGCACCCACAATGAGTCATGTGAGCTCTACTGCGGAAGACGTGGATGTTCATGTGAGTATGGTCACTGCTGCACTGCCCGTGTCAGACACAAAATCAAAGCAAATAGCAGAAGAAACAGTAAAAGATACACTGTTACAAACAGTAATAGAGAACATTCATCAAGGTTGGCCAAAAGGTTCCTGTCCAAAGTACTATCACATCAGGTCAGAGTTGAGTGTCGCAAGTGGACTATTACTAAGACAGAACAGAATAGTCATTCCACAGGCTCTACGTTGAGACATGCTCAAAAGGATTCATGAGGGACACCTCGGAATTGAAAAATGCAAATGGAGAGCAAGAGACTCTGTTTATTGGCCTGGCATAAATAAGGACATTGAGAACATGATAGGCAAATGTGAGACATGTCAGAAACACCAAAACAAACAAGCAAAGGAAACAATGATAGTAGCTGACTTACCAACAGCACCATGGCAAAAGGTTGGTATGGACCTTTTTCATTTGAATGGTAAAGACTATCTATTAGTGATTGACTACTATTCTAACTATCCTGAGATGGTGCTGCTCTCAAGCACATCAGCAAGCAGTGTCATAATGCATGTTAAATCCACCTTCGCCACACATGGGATTCCCAAGATTGCCGTTAGCGACAATGGTCCGTGCTTCAACTGTAAGGAGTGGCAACAGTTTGCAGCACATTATGACTTTCAGCACATCACATCCAGTCCTCTGTATGTTCAGTCGAATGGTAAGGCAGAGAAAGGTGTTCAAGTTCTCAAGCAGCTACTGAAGAAAGCAACAGAAAGCAAGTCTGATCCTTATCTCGCCCTGCTGAGCAACCGAGCCTCCCCTTTAGATGGTGGTTCTTCACCTGCTGAACTCCTAATGGGTCGCAAGTTGCGCACCACGCTACCCTGCTGTGCAAAAGAAAAGCAGAGTAAGGAACTGAGACAGAGACTTCAACTGTTAAAGCTGAAACAGAAATCACACTATGACAAGTCATCCAAAACTATGAAACCATTGACAAGGGATGATGTTGTCAGGATTGAGGATCCAAATGCATAGAACAGGAAAACTACAGTTCTTGAGGAAGTAGGACCAAGGTCATACACTGTTAGAACTGAGGAAGGACAGATTCTCAGGAGGAATCGCCGTTCCCTCCTGAAAACACAAGAAACTATCCAAGAGCAAATCGATGACAATGCCGCAACTGAATCTTGTCACTCACCACCAGAACAATCTAACACAAACACACATACAGGCTCTCATGCAAACACATCAGACTTACCTGTGCTGAGAAGATCCACACGTGAAGTAAAAAAGCCTGATAGACTTAATCTTTGCGTACAAAGAAAACTATAATAAAAGAATGAAAAGCTTTGAGTTCATAAAGTAAAGCTTTGAAGATGTGTTGACTGTTGTCAAGATGTTTAAAAAAAATGTTTGTGTCGTTAAAAAGAAACAAGTTCATTCGAAGGTTTATAGAGCACTAACAAAAGTGTTACTGATATCATCTTTATCGTTTTTCTTGAAAGTTGATTGATATTGATTTTGTTTAACCTCAAAGGAAAGGGGATGTAATGATATGCAGTAACATGTCATTCTAGAATGGTACACTAGGTGTAGCTGTATGTTTTAGTAGTGGGCTACATCTATATGGGTTGTCTTGTTTAACATGACGCACTGGTCGAGGGAGTCAACATGGCTACTGTATACAAGTCAACTGGCAACAAGGGCAGGTCAGAGGCTGTGTATTCTGCTGCGAGTGTCTCAACTCCTGACTCCCCAAAGCCTTTCCACCATCTACAAGGCAGAAGTCAGGAGTGTGAGGGAACACTCTCCACTTGCCTGGATGAGTGCAGCTCCAATAACACTCAAGAAGCTTGACACTATCCAGGACAAAGCAGGCCACTTGATTGGCACCCCATCCACCACCTGAAGCATTGTCTCCCTCCACCACTGGCGTACCATGGCTGCAGTGTGTACCATGTACAAGATGCATTGCTGCAAATCGCCAAGGCTTCTTCGACAGCACCTCCGAAACCCGCAACCTCTTCCACCTAGAAGGATAAGGGCAGCTGGCTCATGAGAACACCACCACTTGCAAGATCCCCTCCAAGTTGCACACCATCTTGACTTGAAAATATATTTCCATTCCTTCCTCTTCGCTGGATCAAAATCTTGGAACTCCCTCCCTAACAGCACTATGGAAGTACCTTCACTACATGGACTGCAATGGTTCGAGAAGGCAGCTCACCACCACCTTCTCAAGGGCAATTAGGGATGGGCAATAAATGCTGGCCTTGCCAGCGACGCCCACATCCCAGGATTGAATTTTTTAAAAATTGGCAAATTAATTTCAATATAGATAAGTGCAAAGTGGTGCATTTTGATAGGAAAAACAAGGAGGCAACATACTCCTCAGAAAATAGGAGTGTAAATGGGAAAGAGAAGCAAAGGGATTTAGGGGTACAGATACGCAAATCACGAAAAGTAGCGACACACGTTAATAAGGCCATAAAAAAGGAAGTGTAGTGTATGTACCTTTAAGAGGAACTATGTTTTTGAAGCCCCTGTATACTGTAGTACCAGTAGTGACCACTCGGGTATATAAGCCTGTGTAGCGTCTTGTGTTGTTAGTTCACCTCCAGACTTTGTTCAGTAAACACTTGTTAAATCAACTCCTGCATTCTGTGTCTCCATTAACACACGGATCTAACCGTGGCGACGAGTTTGAAATGAACTTACCTGCAATTTGGCAGCACCTCAAGGGGATCGATTCCTCAGACGAAGGTCGAAGCGAGAAAAAAAAAATAACTCAACAAAAAAAATAACTCGAAGAAACTCGAAAACGAGGGTCAGGCTTGCTCTCCAGTCTGTGGTTTCCCCAGCTAAACGGGCTGGTGGCAGATAGTGCACTGATCCTTCCTGGGCTGCGGCGGGCTAGAGCTCGATTGGGTGGCTCTGCAACGGGGCCGGGCAGCGAGTCGGGAAGCAGAAGCAAAGAGAGAGAGAGGGTGGAGCACTCAGGGCGCGGCCGGTGCTGCAAAGCAGGTCGGTGTTCGGACTGAGCAGAGGGAGGGGAAAGTCCCAGAGGGTCCGCTCCACGACGGGAACGGTTCTCCAAGTAATGGAGAAACTATTGAAGCGATTTATTAAAAAAAATTAAAATACCGCTATCAGCAGCGGTGTTAGGTCGCAGGTCGCAGCTGCAGGTCGCAACGGGAACCATGGAGAACAGCGTTGGCAACAGCAGCAGCGGCGGGAAAGCGCGGGAGGCGCCATCTTAACTCAGCGGGGAAGAAAGAAAAGCGCGGGAAGTGCCATTTTAGATTTTCAAGAAGCCGAAGACTGGCAATATTACTGCTTTCGATAGTGATATAGAAGATTGGACCACATATGTGGAAAGAGTGGAGGTATATTGCAAGGCGAATGAAGTAACGGTTGATAAAAAGGCATCGGTACTTCTAAATCTGATGGGCGCAAGGACATACGGGCTGTTACGAAACTTGATCACTCCAGCCAAACCGATGGACAAGAATTTTAAGGAGATTGTTGATACCTTACAGGAGCACTTAAACCTAACACCGCTGCTGATAGCGGAATGATTCAAATTCTTCAGGAGGAATCAGCACAAGAATGAAAGTAACGCTGATTACCTCACCGAATTACCAAAGCTGTCAAAGCACTGCCAATTCGGGGCAGGACTGGCAGATTCTCTACGAGACAAATTCGTCTGCGGTCTCCTAAGCGAAGGAACACAGAAAAGACTACTTTCTGAGAAAGACTTGACACTGCACAAGGCTTTCAGTGTGGCTGTATCATACGAAGTAGCAGCAAGCGGAGCTGCAGAGATACAGCAAAAGCCACAGGACTTCGGCACCCATGAAATGACACGGGGTTTCGAGAGATGTTATCGCTGCGGTAGATCCACCCATGACCAGAAGGACTGCTGGTTCAAGGACAAAGCATGCAGGCAATGCGGAAAGATGGGACACATTGCACGTGTATGCAGATCTGGAAAGAAATCCGCTGACAGTAAAAAGGTCAATAAGGAAAAGTAGAGAAAGGTACAAATGATGACGGACAGTAGCTCCGAAGAACAGAAGAGCGATAGCGACTCCGGAAACAAGAGACTAAGCTGTCTCAAATTACATAATGTAATTGTCAAAGAAGATTACCAGACCATTTGGGTTACCCTCACGATAGCGGGGTCCCCAGCCAAAATGGAGCTAGATACAGGATCAGCTCTGACCGTCATGAGTCGACGGGATTACGAGCGGCTATTTCCGCATATAACTTTGAAAGACACATCCATTGTCTTGAAGATATATATGGGGCAGAAAGTATACCCCAGAGGGAAAATAAGGGTGCCTGTTGTATACAACGGCAAGGAAATACAGAAGTTGTATTTATACGTTCTGCAAGATGGTGGTCCGCCGTTGTTGGGACGTGAATGGATCAGAAAGATACGTTTAGACTGCCACTCCATTCAGGCACTGACGGTGACTAGTAAGAAAAAAAACGATGATGACATCATACCTGGACGATTAAAAGAAATCTTGGCTAACGCCAAAGAAGTGTTTCAACAGGAACTAGGAACCCTGAAAGGCGCCACTGCCTCAATAAAAGTGGAAGATGCGGCAATTCCCAAGTTTTTTAAGGCAAGGCCGGTGCCATACGCAATTTGTCCAGCCTTCGAGGCAGAGCTGGAGAATTTGGAAAAAGCAGGCGTGTTATCCAAGGTAGATTGGAGCGAGTGGGCAACACCCATCGTCCCGGTCATGAAGAAAACGTTGAATAATGATAAATCTGAAGAACAGAGAAAAGTTCGCATCTGTGGGGACTTCAAGGTGACTGTAAATCCGATTTTTCACATGGTACAGTATCCTCTTCCGAGGATAGAAGATATTTTCGCCTCACTATCCGGAGGGAAACGTTTCACCAAAATTGACTTAGCACAGGCATATCTACAGATGAAGGTTGAGGAGGCCTCTAAAAAGTATCTCACGATAAACACACACAAAGGCCTGTACCAGTACAATCGACTGGTTTTCAGAGTGGCATCAGCTCCGGCTATCTGGCAAAGAGCTATGGAGCAAGTCCTGCAAGGGATTCCGGGGACTCAATGCTACCAAGACGACATCCTTGTAACAGGAGAAAATGACAACGAGCACCTTGCCAACTTGGAGCAGGTGCTCTCGAGGCTGAGAGAACGGGGCCTTTGAGCAAATCGCCCCAAATGTGAATTTTTCCGAAACAAATATCATATTGTGGCCATGTCATTAACGAAGAAGTGTTGCTTAAGTCACCTGAAAAAATTGAAGCGGTCGTAAAGGCCCCAGCGCCTGAAAATGTCTCACAATTAAGGTCGTTCCTGGGATTAGTAAATTACTATCATAAATTTTTACCAAACTTGTCGACGGTTCTGCACTCGCTTAATGCACTGCTTCAAACGGGAGTAGTTTGGAAATGGAGCGAAGGCTGTAAACGTGCCTTCCATAAATGCAAAGGCTTGATCACGTCCAGGGAAGTGTTGGCTCATTACAACCCATCACTGCCAATCAGACTGGCGTGCGATGCATCCCCTTACGGTGTGGGAGTGGTATTATCGCATAGATTCCCTGATGGCTCGGAGCGGCCGATAGCTTTTGCGTCACGCTCATTGAACTCAGCTGAGCGTAACTATGCCCAGATCGACAGGGAGGCACTCAGCCTGGTGTGGGGGGTGAAGAAATTCAACCATTACCTACACGGACAAAAGTTTACCTTGTTGACTGACCATCAACCCCTCGTCTCCATATTCAACCCTAAAAGGGCGTTCCCATTATGACAGCGCAAAAGCTACAGAGGTGGGCCCTTTTCCTAGGGGCACACCAATATGACATAGAGTACAAAGGAACAAAACAGCATGGGAATGCTGATGGGTTATCGCGCCTACCGTTGCCAACGGTGGAAGAGGCGCCTACAATGGACCCAGTGGAGATATTCCACTCGATCATAGTGGAATGTCTACCGGTGACAAATTCTACCATTGAAAAGGAAACGCGAAATGACCCAACTCTCTCACGAGTCTGTAGGGGGTTTCTCTTGCTCTTTCTGGTCTCCTGCCAGGCTTCGTGCAATAATTACCCTTGAGTGGTTCGACCCACTCCCCCCTACGGTTCTAGACCTTGGACTTAGGTGCAGAGAACAGTAGTGCAGAGAAAGAACTCAATAGACCAGGTTGAATAGCACGAAATGGATGCTTTTATTTTTAAACAGTTTGAAGCATTACAAAATACATGTCATAGGCACAGATTAAAGTTACTACAATCATGCACAAATTTATGAACTTGACACTATGGAAATGGGGAACACACGGCACATCGAAAAAGGGGAAACACATTACGATTTCCCTTAACTCCCTCCCCTATACCTAAACTAAGTTTCGACCTGGGGAACTTGGGATCATGCTCACCACTCTCGAAATCGCGAGAAAGGGGGTTCGCAGCCTTTTTGGCACCGCTTTCCGTCGTCACGTGGATTTGGAAACTTCTGGCGCAGTCGATATTCTCTCCTCCCTCGAGGCGGTGGGGTAGACCCAGCCTTGATGAGCGCTCGTTAAGGTTGAGATCCACTAAGTCAATTTGGGTTCATGGAGCAGACCCAGATGCAGGCTATGCACTTGGGAGAATCTTGTGGCATCGATCGCCGGTTCTCCAGAGGGTTTCTTCTCCGTCGGCCTGGGTCGTCGATGATCTCCCGACCCCAGTACCCGGGCCACCCTCGTCGTCTTCTCGTCGTGGCCGAGCCTTGTTTGGCTGAACACCGACCACGTTGTCCTTTTACCGAAACCGTCCGTCTTTAAAAAAAAGACGAAAACGTTTTCATCGATCTGCCGAAGTGGAAGAGGCGCCGATCCGGGCACCGTCCGCCCTTCGTTCGTTCCTCGTAGAAGAAAGTTCTTGAAGAAATGGAAGCCTGAAGTCGCCCAACAAGAAGCCGTGACAGTGAAGAAGAAGTTGTTCAAGTAACCCGGAGTCCGAAGTAACTTAGATGGACTTTCAATCCATAGTTATACTCTTTTGGGACAGTCTTATCTCGCGCCAAATCATAGTCCTGTCTTTGTATTAATTTTGGCGGGCAGAAATCTCTGCAGGGGCGCTTTGTCTTGTAACGGAGCCGGTGATAACTTAAACTGGCCTTCCTGGCCGATAATGTCTTTCAATGTCTTTTGCATTGTCACCGTGGCTCGGTTCGCATATTGATCGGTCCGGACATTTTCCTTGATGGCTGCTAAACGGTTTTTCCTTTGTACGATAAATGGGTATAAGTGTTTTTACATTGTCTGCCCATATCTTGATGGGCCCCATCCTGTACTTATAATCCATTGAATATGTATGCTGTTGCCCTGAGTTTCGGTTCCCAGAGACTGGCTTTCGTGGGCTCACTGTCTTCAATCCACAAGCCTGTCTGGCTTGCAGTAACAGAAATAAAATGGTTCATAAACTGATCACGGGGCCTGGCGGCCATTTTGTATGCCCTTTTATCAAAGGTTTTTCTGTGCAAGCTTACTTTGGTCAATAAACAGTCTTATTTTATCCAGCTTAATCTTATACTAGCAGCTTAGAGTGGGGTATCTGCTTCCCCCATCTGCACATAGCGTTCTCTCCATTCTGTGTTCTCGTGCCTCTGGAGGCGTTTGCCTCTTTTGCAATGCACGAAGAGCAAAAATATCACAATCAAAACCTGACATACTACTAGGATATGGGATGCTATTCTAATCCAGGCGGGGACCTCTATGTTGGTGAACAAGTCCCACCATGGTGGGATGGTTATGTCCAATATGTCTTTTCCTATCTCTAAAGTCTTCTGCTCCAGTGTATAGAAATGTTTCTGCGAAACTATAACGGCTTTTAAAACCTTGGTGAGGTGTTCGGGAAGAGGGGGAATGACATAACCAAAATGCGCGACAAATCGTTGTAAGTCTGTGAAATTCTCTTTGATAGTGATGTGTACAGTGGAGGGCGCAGGAATGGGAACAATTCGTTGTTGTGCCACTTGAACCTCGGCCCTGGGTTTGAAACAGAAACTGCTATCACCGACCGAACACCACTCGTGTTGTCCATATCGGTACTGAGGCGCTGCAGTGGTGACGCAGTATGTCCCACCCCCGATATATGCTACCTGTGGGGGCACATGGTCCTCTGCCATTGCCTCCATGGTGCAATTCACCGGCTTCGCGCTAGCGGTTCTGAACCCGCACTGTGGTTTCAAAAAGGCATTCAACTGCTGGGGACACAGGATGATGTGTGCTCCCCGGCTCCGACATCCCGAGAGGTCGGTGCCTGTCATCGTACGCTCCCATCTGATGACGTAAGGCGGGACCACTGCGTAACGAATGTGTGCGCCCCCCTGAATGACTCCAATGTTCTCTACTCTGTATACCGGGGCGGGCTTTGCTGCGGGACCCAACACCGGCATTCTTACTACTATTCCCATAATAGTGTGATTCGAATGTCCGCAGTCCACTGGAACTGGGTATGCTTCTGCGGCTAGTCTGAGCTGGCACGGGCTTAATGCATTCTCAAAAGGGTGGAGCGCTTGCAAGTGCTTGTTGCTGATCCAGGACGGGACCAAACCCTGTTTTAAATCCTCAAGATTACTGCGGCCCTCGCCCAATAACCACGCCCCGTACAGCACACAGGCCTCGTTTTGCGCAGCTTGATCGGACGCATTCCGATCCTCCTTAATGAGTTCATTTACCGTTCTCGCGTGTTTCTCCAGCTCAGCAATTATGTCCTTAAAGTGTAGTGTCATGGCCTGGTCCTCATGCAACTCAGAACCCACGACCTTGTTTTCGTCTGTCAATATGTTCCTTAACTGGGCTTTTAAACCGTTGATCTGTGTCTGCAGCTCCACGTTATCTAGAGCGTTGACAACAGATGTCCCGGTATTAAAAGCAGTGAATATGTCATTTACAGTACCCCTTCTTTGCCTCCCGACTCGATCCAAAACTTCTGGCGGTGTGGTGTATAATTTGTCTCTGTCGATGTCGGCAAAGTCAAATTCGTAAAATTGTCTAAACATACTGGTTAACAGGACCTGGTATAATTGTTCCGTTTCTTTGGGACACCACTCCGGCAATCTTACCTCAGTGAGATTTAAAATCACTGAGGCCACCGCGTAGTGTACCCCTTGGTACAGCACCTGACCGGTGGGTACCAATACTAAACCGTTCCCGGGTCCCTTGGTGGTGGTTGGGCACCCTCCTTTCTGGGCTAGTGCTACCGGAAGCGTGGGCAGGGGCTTGCGTGGGCGGGTGATGAGTTCAGTGGCGTTCACCGGAATAGGGGAGTATGGGGCTCCGCACGCTCGAGTGCTAACATCCCATCTCATCCCCTTCCCTTCATCCTGCCACTGCCTCTGGAAGAAGATGGACACGCCCTTGGGGCAGACGCGTCTCGAACCCCACATACAGACATATATTCCCTCATCCGGTTCCCACCATTTGTCCCAACACACACGTAATTGTCCGTGAGTTCCCGTAATAGTCCGATGGGTATTATTACCCAGTCGCTCCCACTCGACCGTAGAGTTTCTCATGTCCTTTCCCAGCTTTCGTAGCCACCACCATCGCCTTGGTGGTACGTTCCCATTGCACACCAGACAAATCCTCTTTCCCACGGTGACGCTGACTCTGGGCGCTAGGATCCTCACTCGAGGGCACGTTAATGAAGTCTCTTGGTAGGCAAAACCGAAATTGCTGGAATATTCCGTAGAATTCGTTCCCAGCCAACCTGGCCATCTCCCTTGGTGGAAGTAGGTGGCGGTTTCCTCTACCTCTCGCTCCCCCGTCCCATCCGTTGCGATGGGGGCCGTGTCCCCGGAGCACCCGAAAATGATGACGTCCTTGGTGCGGCCTCGGTAGGCCCACCCGCACCCGATCGCCATGAACGCGACGACAATCCTTTCCATCGTATCCCAGGTTTCTGTAACCAACAAAATGATGTAGCCGGGCTCCCGATAGGTGCTGGCCTAAATTAATTGGACGCGCGGGTTCCTGGACCCCGCTCCCTAACAAACACACATACCGGGCAGACTTCAAAATTGTACTCTTAACACCATATACTTTACATTCCTTAAACTATGACCATAATTACCTATCTTAACTTATGTACAGTGCCGCCCTCCGTGGGGCGGCTTTCCGAATCCCTGTGAGGTCTGTCGTGTGCCACACCCTGCGGTGGGGCTGCATTGATCTTTGGCCTTGATCCCCCGCAGCCTGTCGCTGCTGAACGGGGATCATGTCTTCCTGGGGCTGCTTTAAACCGTGGTTGGGGAGGATGGGGAGAATCTGGCCAAAATTTTCTGGGCTGGGGCGCTCGAGCTGACCTACGAGGGGCTGCTTTGGGTTGGGCTCCCGGGGCCGATGGACCTGGGGTCGTGACTGTTACCGTCACAGCCTGTGGTTCCTCCACAGCTGCCGGCTCCAGCTCCCCTTCCTCAGGCTCCGCCCCCCCGGGGTCGGGATCTGTGGCTTCCGACTCCACCTCACCTGTCCCTACAGGTAACGAGTCTCCACCCCCACTCCCTACCTCCCCCAAGCTTGAGTCGAGGGCGGGACTGCCGTCCTCTGACTCTTCCTCCTCCGTGATTGGGTCTAAAGCGAGGTTGAGCTGTTCGGGCTCTCCCCTGCCTAAATCCCATTCAAAATATGAGACCTCCCACTCCAATGGGATGGCCTCTCCCTTCACGCAGGCTACTGCTCCAGCCTGTGTGGTCTGTGACTCTGTTACAGGCTGAGGATCTTTGTTCTCAGACCTGGTCCCCTTTGGTGGCCCTGGTGTACCCGGTTTAAACAGTTTACACTGGTTGATGTGAAACCATTTGGTACGTCGGGGCGTCTTCACTGCATAAACCATGGGGCTGGCTTTGTCTACAATGCTGTATGGCCCCATGTACAGTGGTTCAAAACTCCCTACCCTGGCGTAGTTTCGGACCATGACCTGGTCCCCGACTACCCACTCTTGTTGTTTCCGAGGTTCCAACAACAGTTTATTTCCCTGGTGCTGTCTTCCCATGTTCCCAGCCGCCTGCCCATAAATCTGTCTCAGGCGCTCCAAGAGGGTTTGGGCGAATTTGTCCCGTTTCACCTCTCGGAGCTGGCCCTCAGTGAGCACCGGGGCTAGCACATGGGTGGGTGTTCGCATGATCCTTCCAGTCATTAACTCGTGCGGGGAATACCCCGTGCTTTTGGACTGGCTGGCTCGGATCCCCATGAGGACTAAAGGCAGGACCTCCGCCCATTTCTGGGGCGAGCCCATTGTCTCTTTCCTCAGCTTTTCCTTGAGGGTCCGATTCATACGCTCAACAATCCCGGATGACTGGGGATTGTATGCTACGTGCCACTTTCCCTCAATGCCCAAGAGCCTGAGGGCGTTCTGCATTACTTGACCGGTGAACTGACTCCCTTGGTCGGACTCTACAAAACGGGGGAGTCCCCACCGTGAGAACACTTCCCGAATCAAGATCTTAGCAGTACCCAGTGCCGTAGCTGTTCTGCACGGGAAGGCTTCTACCCATTTGGTGAACACATCTACCAGGACAAGGCAGTACTTATAGCCTCCCTGGGCGGCGGGCAGGGGCCCTATGTAGTTGACCTGAATCGACTGCCATGGTCCCTCTACCCTCCTGATGTGCCCCATGGGCACCTTCCTTTTGTGGGGGTCTGGGTTGTTAGCAGCACACACAAGACAGCTTGCGCAGAACTCGCGGACATCGTCCCGAAGTCCCGGCCACCATCCCGCCTGTTCCACCCGTTGCCAGGTGACCTCAGGTCCGGGGTGTCCCGCTCCTGGACCCTCGTGGGCCAATTGCAGGAATTCCCTTCGGTGCTGCTGCGGCACAACCCACTGCTCCTTTCGGAACAGCATACCTTCTTTGACTGTGAGGGCTGCCGTACTGTACGGACCTTCTACCTGTTTGCCCTCTGTGATGGCTTTTAGGACTGCTTTTAGGGCGGGATCCAGGGTTTGGACGGTCTTTAGGTCTGGGGGCGGTGTCACCCCTGTGTTCCCGGGAATTCCCTCCCTGCCTTGGATCGCCGCCACGGGTCCGGGTTCGTATGGGTCCCAGAGAATGCCGCTGCGGGCACCCTCCCTGGCTAGCGCATCCGCCTGCTGGTTGCCCTGACTGCGGGGTTCTGTAATGGAGTGAGCCTTCACCTTATGGATGAACACCTCTCCTTTCTCCCCCACAGCTGCTAGGATCTTCTCCAGCAAGGGCTTAACTGTTAAAGGCCGCCCGTCCGCGGAGGTGTACCCGCGTCGGGACCAGATGGCGAGGTACTCCGTACACGAGTTGCACGTGAACATGCTGTCTGAGCAAATCGTGTATGGGGTTGGGAAAATCTCGGGGTGGGTAACCACGTACGCCACCGCGGACAGTTCAGCCTGCTGCGCGCTCATAGTGCTGGGGAGCTTAATTGCCAGGGCAATGTTTGCCGCAGGGTCATAAACTCCACACCCTGTGAGTCGCTTGCCGTCAGCTACAGTGCTAGAACCGTCTACGTAGATCTCGCGGCCCGTGGGATGTATCCCGGCCCGTAAACCTATGTTAACTTCCCATACCCCTTCTACGGAACATTGATGGGCTGTCCCGGGATATGCCATATTGGCTGCGAGCCTTGGCGCGCAGAGGCCTTTAACTTTGAGATCCATCTGGGAAAGGAGGAGGGTCCAGCGCGCAATCCGAGCGCTGCTTACGGTCCCATCCTTAATCCTCCCGTCCAGAAGCATCTTCGTGGGGGTGTGATGGGTGAGGAGCGTAATGGGAGAGGTCCCTGTGAAGATCACTGATCTGTTCACAGCCCAATGCGTGGCCAGGAGATGCCGTTCGCAATTGGAGAAACTCCTCTCCACATCCGTGAGCACCCTGGAGGAATAAACTACTGGTCTTAGCTTGCCGTGCCGCTCTTGGAGCAGTACTGCGCTCAGGCTGTCCCCACTAGCGGCTACCTCCAGAAAGAACTCCTCTCCCCCATCTATGGCCCCTAGGGCTGGCGCGGTCTGCAGATCTGGGCGATCTGGGGGAATGGGCGGATACGTGGCAGATGCACTATAATGTGGATAAATGCGAGGTTATCCACTTTGGGGGTAAAAACAGGAGGGTAGATTATTATCTAAATGGCAATAGATTGGGAGATGGGGAAGTGCAGAGGGACCTGGGTGTTCTTGTGCACCAGTCACTGAAGGAGAGCATGCAGGTGCAACAGGCGATTAAGAAGGCAAATGGTATGTTGGCCTTCATATCAAGGGGGTTCGAGTATAGGAATAGGGATACCTTACTACAGCTGTACAAGGTGCTGGTGAGACCGCATCTGGAGTATTGTGTACAGTTTTGGTCGCCCCATCTGCGGAAGGATGTTCTTGCCATGGAAAGAGTGCAACGGCGATTCACCAGGCTGATACCTGGAATGGCGGGAATGACCTACGAAGAGAGATTAAATAGTTTGGGCTTGTACTCACTGGAGTTTAGAAGATTGAGAGGGGATCTCATCGAAACATATAAAATTATGGCAGGCCTGGACAGGCTGAATTCAGAGAGAATGTTTCCAATGGCCATGGAGCACAGAACCAGGGGCCACAGTCTAAAAATAGCGGGCAAATCATTTAAAACAGAGATGAGGAAGAATTTCTTCACTCAAAGAGTGGTGAGCCTGTGGAATTCCCTGCCACAGAGGGCTGTGAAGGCTAATTCAATAAATATTTTCAAGAGAGAATCGGATATATTTCTGAAGGCTAAGGGGATTAAGGGTTATGGAGAAAAGGCGGGGACGGGGTACTGAACTGGTAAGATCAGCTATGATCTCAGACGAAGATCAGCCATGATCTCATTGAATGGCGGAGCAGGCTCGAAGGGCCGAATGGCCTACTCCTGTTCCTATCTCTATGTATCTATGTATCTATGTATCTCTTTTCAACTTCTCGAATGCTGCCTGGCACCCCTCGTCCCAAGACCACTCGACTCCCTTGTGTAAGAGTCGAAGTAGCGGGGCCGCTGTGGCAGCATAGTCCTCGATGAAATCTCTGCAGTACCCGGTCAATCCCAAAAAGGACCTTACACCCGTTACTGTGTTGGGAATCGGCAGATCTTGTATAGATTCCCGTCTGGCCTTATCTATGGCTCTTTCCCCAGCGCGGATGGCCAGACCCAGGAATTTAACTTCCTGCTGGCCGATCTGGGCTTTCTTTGGGTTTACTTTGAAACCCTTCCTTTCTAACAGTTCCAACAATTCGGCTAACAGTGGGCCGTGCTGCTCCCTTGTATCTGTGAACAGGAGTAAGTCGTCCACATACTGCACTATCTGGTTGGGCTGGCTGAACTCTTTCAAACTCCCCGCCATACACTGATGGAAAATGCTGGGGCTGTTGTGAAAACCCTGTGGTAAGCAGTTCCAGGTGTACTGTTGCCCTTTGAAAGTAAAGGCAAACTTGTACTGGTCCTCCCGCCGCAGCGGAATGGACCAAAAACCGTTCGAGATGTCCAGCACCGTGAATGTGGTCGCCGATGCTGGAATACTCCCTATTAAGTCTGCAACTGCTGCTACCGTGGGCGCGCAGGCTGGGATATTACTATTGAGGACTCTATAGTCCACCGTGGCTCTCCACGAATTGTCCGGTTTCTTTACCGGCCATAATGGGGAGTTCACGTGGGTGGCTATCGTCCTCAATACGCCCTGCTGTACCAATGAAGATATTGCTGTCTCCATGTCGGGTTCTGCCTCCTTGGGGAAATTATACTGCTTTTGGGGTCGGATCATGGGGTCCCCGTCTACGCTGACTTCGAACCCAGTGACTCTCCCGCAGTCGTGCTTGTGGGTGGCGAACGCGGTCAGATTTTCTGACACACGCGCCTGCAAGTCCGTTGGGACATTTGTTATCATGAGCTCGAGATCGTAACCTCCTGATGGCTTCATAGTGCACAGGGCCCCCTTTTCTTCCTTCCCCGGGATTACGACTACCTTACCTAAACCGCCCTCGGCTCCCCAGAGACAGTGATTTCTCAGGTCCACGAGGATCCCGTGTTCCACCAAGAAATCAGCCCCGAGGATGCCTTTCCCCCCCCCCTCTTTCCACTTCAATAGGATGCACGTCCATGTGGTGTGGAGCGCTCCCAACTGAATGGAGAGCGGGAGGGAGTGCGCGCCAGCCTGTGCTCTACCTGTGAAACCCGCTACTAAATATGGAGCCTGGGCGGACAGAGGTGAGGCAAAAGGTTTGTCCGTGTGGATCAAGGTACACGAAGCTCCCGTATCCAACAGGTAACTACCCCTTTGTTTCTCCACCTCCATCTCCACCACAGGTCTTCTCCAAGCGTCATAGCGGAGCGGACACAAGTAGATGGGCTGCGCGGGCGTCAGTCATTTAGGTGTTTCGGCTGGGGTCTCGGGGGCGATAGGGCTGTTAGCAACCGCTACCTTCCCCTGCCAGGTCATCAGAGACCGCATAGTCTCCAAGACTGACTCGATCGCAGCGGGGTCCACAACCGCACCACCCCCTTCATTCGGGGCAAAGGCTACGGTTGGGTTCTGGACTGGTGTTGGGGCAGCGGCCTGCACTTGTGGTTGTGCTGGTGTTGGGGAAACTCTCGGGCTGTTGGCGACTCGGGCTTGGGCTCGATCTTGGGCTGCGGCGAACGCTCTCTCCCTCTTATCCTTCCAAGGATTCCTACAGTCCTTGCGCCAATGACCCTCCTTCCCACACCCGTAACAACTGCTATTTGCTTGGGGATGGCGATTTCCCTCCTGACGCCATTCCTTTTTAGCAGAGGCTGCGGGTCTCACCTCATGCACCTTTCCTTTCACAACAGGCGTTTTCTTGCCCTTGTTGTTTCTATAACTGATCGTGAGCTGATCTAGTACTACTTCCTCCGTGGAGCGGGCGTTAGTGGGGTCAAACCATGCTTTGGCCTGTTCCTTCACTACTGGCAGGCAACCTGCTACCAGGCACCGAAGCCAGTGAGCCCTTTGTTCGCCATCCAGCCCGGCCCGGGCCGGCCCGCCCGGGCAGCTGCGCCGATACACTGGCCACAACCTGTCGGCGAAACCCCATGGGGGTTCTCCCTCTAGCTGCACTGTCTTTTCTAAACGGAGGAACGGAGTTCCGTCCCCCTCTCCCATGATCTCCAGAATCTCATCCCGTAGCAACTCATAGTCCCTGTGCCCTCTCTTGCTCTCGTCAGGGAGACACTGGAGGAGCGAACTGTCCAGGGAGAACAGCAGCATTTTAGACTGTTCAACCCCGTCGCAGTCATTGACTGCTGCGGTCTGCTCCACGTCCCTGAAATGCACGGAGGGATCTCCTGACTCGGAGAGTTTTGGGATGTGACTTATCATCTCTCTTAGCTGTCGTGCGCTATGAGGCATTATGATCTGACTCTCAAGGGGTCCGTCATCGCCATTTTCTTCATTTGGACCGATCCTCCGGTGTCTCGTTGGACACATTGGCGCCGACCCCGACTCTACTGTCTGGGGTTGCTCTACCTCAGGGCTCTCTTCCTCTACCGTCTCCGTCTCCTGTCCCGGAGTCCAAGACTCCTCATAGGCAGGAGGCGCAGAAGGTTCGGGGGTTGGTACCCCAACTGCCTCTTGTGGAATCGGTCTTTTGGATTCCTTGGCTAGCAACAGCTGACTCGCTGGTGGATTTATGAGACACACCAACCCGTTTGCCTTCGCTAGGGCCTTTCTCAGGTCCTCTAGCTCCCGGCGGCAAGTGCTGTGGTCGGTGTTCTCAGATCTATCCTCCATGGCCATTTTATATGCTGCCCTGGCTCCCAGGAGCTTTTCCTCTTGGGCATCTACTTGTTTGGCTAGACGGGAACACCTCTCTCTCATTCTACCTTCACTGGCCTTGGCCTCAACGACCTGACATTTTAAATATTCTACCCGGGTTTCGTGGCAGCGAATTACAGAGCGGCGTTCCTGGTTCAGCGCGTCAAGCGATTCAATCAGTTTTTGACCTCCCGCAACCTTTTCCTCCACGCCTTTAAGCAAGCCGTTGATCTGGACTGTCTGTGCTGCAACTACCTGGTCCAAAAGCTGGACTTGCTTCTTGTAGCACATCAGCCAGACCGCCTTTTCTACAGATTTCTTATGCTCTCTACCCGCTGTCCACTTGATGGCTGCGTCTAGCGGGCGCCTATCCCTTAGTAGATCAGATATCCATTGTTTTGTGAGGTTGACTTTTCTGAAAACATAATCTGCTATTCTTTCATCCATCACATTTTGTTTATTCAGATCTTGATCTAACACACTACTTTCCTGCTGCCAAGGTCCTGCCGCGGTCGCCATTTCTGTAGGGGGTTTCTCTTGCTCTTTCTGGTCTCCTGCCAGGCTTCGTGCAATAATTACCCTTGAGTGGTTCGACCCACTCCCCCCTACGGTTCTAGACCTTGGACTTAGGTGCAGAGAACAGTAGTTCAGAGAAAGAACTCAATAGACCAGGTTGAATAGCACGAAATGGATGCTTTTATTTTTAAACAGTTTGAAGCATTACAAAATACATGTCATAGGCACAGATTAAAGTTACTACAATCATGCACAAATTTATGAACTTGACTCTATGGAAATGGGGAACACACGGCACATCGAAAAAGGGGAAACACATTACGATTTCCCTTAACTCCCTCCCCTATACCTAAACTAAGTTTCGACCTGGGGAACTTGGGATCATGCTCACCACTCTCAAAATCGCGAGAAAGGGGGTTCGCAGCCTTTTTGGCACCGCTTTCCGTCGTCACGTGGATTTGGAAACTTCTGGCGCAGTCGATATTCTCTCCTCCCTCGAGGCGGTGGGGTAGACCCAGCCTCGATGAGCGCTCGTTAAGGTTGAGATCCACTAAGTCAATTTGGGTTCATGGAGCAGACCCAGATGCAGGCTATGCACTTGGGAGAATCTTGTGGCATCGATCGCCGGTTCTCCAGAGGGTTTCTTCTCCGTCGGCCTGGGTCGTCGATGATCTCCCGACCCCAGTACCCGGGCCACCCTCGTCGTCTTCTCGTCGTGGCCGAGCCTTGTTTGGCTGAACACCGACCACGTTGTCCTTTTACCGAAACCGTCCGTCTTTAAAAAAAAGACGAAAACGTTTTCATCGATCTGCCGAAGTGGAAGAGGCGCCGATCCGGGCACCGTCCGCCCTTCGTTCGTTCCTCGTAGAAGAAAGTTCTTGAAGAAATGGAAGCCTGAAGTCGCCCAACAAGAAGCCGTGACAGTGAAGAAGAAGTTGTTCAAGTAACCCGGAGTCCGAAGTAACTTAGATGGACTTTCAATCCATAGTTATACTCTTTTGGGACAGTCTTATCTCGCGCCAAATCATAGTCCTGTCTTTGTATTAATTTTGGCGGGCAGAAATCTCTGCAGGGGCGCTTTGTCTTGTAACGGAGCCGGTGATAACTTAAACTGGCCTTCCTGGCCGATAATGTCTTTCAATGTCTTTTGCATTGTCACCGTGGCTCGGTTCGCATATTGATCGGTCCGGACATTTTCCTTGATGGCTGCTAAACGGTTTTTCCTTTGTACGATAAATGGGTATAAGTGTTTTTACATTGTCCGCCCATATCTTGATGGGCCCCATCCTGTACTTATAATCCATTGAATATGTATGCTGTTGCCCTGAGTTTCGGTTCCCAGAGACTGGCTTTCGTGGGCTCACTGTCTTCAATCCACAAGCCTGTCTGGCTTGCAGTAACAGAAATAAAATGGTTCATAAACTGATCACGGGGCCTGGCGGCCATTTTGTATGCCCTTTTATCAAAGGTTTTTCTGTGCAAGCTTACTTTGGTCAATAAACAGTCTTATTTTATCCAGTTTTCTTGCGTGATTTTTGCTGAAAATTGCGAATCTTACAGGTCTACGATTTAACGGTGAAGGGATGGCCAGCACATGGCGAACCACTGTTGCCAGCACTCTCGCAAAGAAGAGAACAGCTGTCAGTGTGCCGAGGAACCTTGATGTGTGGATCCGGAGTGGTGAATCCACCCAAACTCAAGGATAGAGTGCTAAAGGAGCTTCACGAGGGGCATCTGGGTGGAGTGAAAATGAAGAACTTAGCCAGAGCGTTTGTGTGGTGGCCAGGTATCGATGGAGACATCGAAGAAATGACCAAGTGCTGTCTAGGATGCCAGAAGGTCCAAAACGCCCCACCACAAGCCCCTCTACATCCATGGGAGTGGCCCTCATCTCCATGGCAAAGGATACATATCAACTTTGCTGGTCCATTTATGGACTCAATGTTCTTAATAGCGGTGGATGCACACTCCAAGTGGACGGAGGTAATAAAGATGTCCTCCACCACCATGGTAAAAACCATCACAGTATTAAGGACCATATTCGCCAGGAATGGGCTGCCTGAACAGATCTGTTCTGATAATGGACCACAATATGTATCCGAAGAATTCAGGAAGTTCTTAAAAAACAATGGGGTTAAGCACTACACGTCCGCCCCATACCATCCCGCCACCAATAGATTGGCTGAAAGGTTTGTCCAGACCTTCAAGAAGGCCATAAAGGCCATGGTTAATGAAGACATAAATCTACAACATAAGGTAGATAACTTCTTGTTTGCGTACAGGAATGCAACACATGTGGTTACAAACCAAACCCCCGCCATGATGTTTTTCAATAGAAGACTAAGATGCTGGCTGGATTTGGCCAAGCCAAACGTCAGAAGGGACGTAGAGAACCGGCAATTTCAAAGCATGAATGAAAGGCCAACTAGAACCTTCCAGATAGGTCAACCAGTTTTGGCCCGGGACTACCGTACCAAGAAATGGCAGCCTGGAACTATTTGCACACGACTAGGACCACTGATGTATACCGTGGACATTGGAGAAAGCATGCTGACCAGATCATAGAGTCATCCGAAAAAGGACAACCTACACCACAACCCTATATGCCTAGTGATGAAGCAGAGATACCCATAGTATCTACCTCCGATCCGGTGATACTGGAACCAGATGAACCCGACACTAGCATTGAAGCCGAATCGATCTTGCCAAAAGAACCTACTACACCACCGAGGCGTTATCCGGACCGAGTCAGGAAGCCTCCAGACAGACTGAATTTGTAATTGATTAACTTCAGCAAATGTGTATATTGTGGCGACACGCCACCACTGGACATAATCCGCTCACGGCGGCACAGACAGTCTAAGCAGAAGCCCCCAGCCGGGGGCCCTTTCCTCCAGCAACTTGTTTCCCGCAGGGACAGGCTGCCGGGAGCACTTCCTGTCTGGGAAGTATTTAAGTGGATGCGCGGGCTTTTCTAGTTCCTGTTTGCCATGTGGTCAGAATAAAGAAGCTGTGTTTTCAATAGCTCTGTCTCGACTCCCACGTTTGCCGCGGTATCTCAACACTGCAAATGTGTATATTATTGTTCTTGTAAAAATGTTATTTAATGATTACTTAAAATGTTATGTACTATTTATCTAAAAGGGGAGAAATTGTAGTGTATGTACCTTTAAGAGGAACTATGTTTTTGAAGCCCCTGTATACTGTAGTACCAGTAGTGACCACTCGGGTGTATAAGCCTGTGTAGCGTCTTGTGTTGTTAGTTCACCTCCAGACTTTGTTCAGTAAACACTTGTTAAATCAACTCCTGCATTCCGTGTCTCCATTAACACACGGATCTAACAGGAAGCAATACATGTGGGTTCATTTCTAGAGGGATAGAACTGAAAGGCAGAGAATTTACGTGAAACTTGTATCGTACTTTGTCAAAATATTTTACTTATGGAAAATTCTACATACAATTTGTGCCAGTCATCATTAAATATTCATTTGTTGTATTTTCTAGACAACTTTTAACGTCTATATCCAGGTAAAGCCAGATTTTATATATGGAAAGAGCTTTCCTTGAATTGTTTTTGTCAATTTTGTGTTGAAATGCAAGCTGGCCAAATTGGAGAGGGTGTCAACGTGCATTGCAATCGGGGCAGAGACTTGTGTAACCAGTCTTTCAGCATTTTTTCTCTGCTTTGTAAGCCAAAATAGGTGCATCTGGGGTAAAAAGCAAAGAAAAACTGGCACTCTTATCTGCACTGAGGGAAACACATGGAGGGAATTTTAACCTAAAAAAATGGGTCGGATTGGACTATGGGGGTAGTTAAATTGTTAAAAATTGGATTCTGCCCTGAACTCGCCTCCAACCCGCCCACTTCTGTTTTTAACAGAGGTGGGACAGGAAGCAAGATGGGGGCGGGCAGCTAACACGTTCCCAGGGGGTGGGACGTCAATTTAAATATTATAAAGAGGCTGGAAGCCTCTTTTTTAACCTCTATTTTGTTTTTAGCTGCTTGTGGACGGTTTTTACATGCTTCATAAAACCTGGCAGTTACAGCAAGGTGGGGACTGTTGAATCCAGGAGGTAAGTTTTTTTTTTATTCGTTTATGCGATCAGGGCATCACTGGCAATGCCAGCATTTATTGGCCATCCCTAGTTGCCCTTGAGAAGGTAGTGGTGAGCCTCCTTCTTGAATTGCTGCAGTCCGTGTGGTGATGGTACTCCCACAGTGCTGTTAGGGAGGGAGTTCCAGGATTTTGACCCAGCGACGATGAAGGATGGGCAATATACTTCTAAGTCAGGATGTTTTGTGACTTGGAGGGGAACTTGGAGGTGGTGGTGTTCCCATGTGCCTGCTGCCCTTGTCCTTCTAGGTGGAAGAGGTTGCGGGTTTGGGAGGTGCTGCTAAAGAAGCTTTGGCGAGTTGCTGCAGTGCATCTTGTAGATGGTACACACTGCAGCCACGGTACGCCGGTGGTGGAGGGAGTAAATGTTTAAGGTGGTGGATGGGGTGCCAATCAAGCGGGCTGCTTTGTCCTGGATGGTGACAAACTTCTTGAGTGTTGTTGGAGCTGCACTCATCCAGGCAAGCGGAGATTATTCCATCACACTCCTTACTTGTGCCTTGTAGATGGTGGAATGGCTTTGGGGAGTCAGGAGGTGAGACATTCATCGCAGAATACCCAGCCTCTGATCTGCTGTTGTTGCCACAGTATTTATGTGGCTGGTCCAGGTAAGTTTCTGGTTAATGGTGACACCCAGGATGTTGATTTTGGGGGATTTGGCAATGGTAATGTAATTGAATGTCAAGGGGAGGCGGTTAGACTCTCGCTTGTTGGAGATAGTCATTGCCTGGCATTTCTGTGGCGCGAATGTTACCTGCCACGTATCAGCCCAAGCCTCAACGTCATCCAGGTCTTGTTGCATGCGGGCATGGGCTGCTTCATTATCTGTGGAGTTGTAAATGGCGCTGAACACTGTGCAGTCATCAGTGAACATCCCCATTTCTGACCTTATGTTGGAGGGAAGGTCATAGATGAAGCAGCTGAAGATGGTTGGGCCTAGGCACTGCCCTGAGGAACAACTGCAGCAATGTCCTGGAGCTGTGATGATTGACCTTCAACCACCACAACCATCTTCCTTTGTGCTAGGTATGACTCTAGCCAGTGGAGCGTTTTCCCCCTGATTCCTAATTACTTCAGTTTTACTAGGGCTCCTTGATGTCAGACTCGGTCAAATGCTGCCTCGATGTCAAGGGCAGTCACTCTCACCTCACCTCTGGAATTCAGCTCCTTTGTCCATGATTGGACCAAGGCTGTGATGAGGTTGGGAGCCGAGTGGTCTTGGCAGAACCCAAAATGGGCTTCAGTGAGCAGGTTATTGGTGCCTTTACATCTACCACCTGGATCCAGGGTCCCTACCTAGCTCAACCCCCCACCACCCCCCGTGATCAGAGACCCCCCACGAGGCCTCTGATCACTGCCCCCCCCCATGCCTCCCCCCACCCCACCAATGATTTTGAGGCTGACCAAGAGCTTCTGTCCCCCCCACGATCATCTGGTGTCCGGTCCTGATCCTCCAATGGCCCAGAGGCCCCGATCCTCTTTCCCCCACCACCTCGATCCTCTCCCTGGCACCCCGCCCCCGCCCCCCACCCAATCCTTTATATGGCCCAACCCCAACGTGAACCCTCCCTTACAAAAAGAAAATAATGCAGATGCTGGAATTCTGAAATAAAATCAGAAAATGCTGGAGAAACTCAGCAGGTCAGGCAGCATCTGTGAAGAGAGAAACAGTTAACATTTCAGGTTGATGACCTTTCGTCAGAACTGGAAAAAAGCAGGAAATGGAACAGATTTTTAAGCAAGTGAAGAGGCTGGGAAAGGGGGGATGGGATGAATGAACAAAAGGGAAGTGTGGTGCATGTAACCTGTACCACCTTAAGAGACTACCTTAAGAGATGGACTACTTTCTCTTGGCTACTGTATATTGTAGTACCGGTGTAGTAATTTGCTAAGCAGTTCAGCCCTGACCATCGATTAGTAAAGACCTGTTTAAGTTATTCTTGTTGTCTGTGTCCAGTGATTTAGAATAAGCATATCTGGGACACTCAGACTCAACAGTGGCGACGAGTCCGATCTTACCCTGCGGCAGTTTTGCATCCAAGGCAGCTTCGTCCTCAGAACGGGCGTCGAGAAGAGGCATCCGCCCTCATCAGCCTGCTGAGCACCGCATCGCACAGGAGGCATCGAGAATCCAGGTTGAAATTACTGACCACGAAGTCCTCCATCAGCGACAGGCAGTGATCATCCTTCTACCACGGTGGTGGGTAAGCCGATCTAGCGACACGGGCAGAAAGTCAGCCGCGTTGTCAGTGGAGAAGGGGAGGGAAACCAGAGGAAAAAGGGCAGAGAACTCGACCGCAGCCGGTGTAAAGGGCCGGGCTGCAATCGGGGCCGAGAGGCGCAGCGACAAGGGCCGCGTTAATGCCACGAGAACCGCGGAGAACTCGACCGCAGCCGGTGTAAAGGGCCTGGCTGCAATCGGGGCTGAGAGGCGCAGCAACAAGGGAAGCGTTAATGCCCACGAGAACCGCGAGGGAACAAAAGCAGCATCGGGGAAATTAAGAACCGCTGGGAGGCGAGAACGGCAACAGCGCGGTAATCGCCATTGTAGCCAGCGGGGGAAGAAGACCAGCGCAGGAAGCCGCCATTGTAGTCGGCGGGGGAAGAAGACAAGCACGGGAAAAGCCGCCAAGCGCGGGAAGCCGCCATTTTAGTAGGCGGGGGAAGAAGACAAGCGCGGGAAGCCGCCATTTTGGGAAAATAAAATATTTACAGAAACTCTCAAGGTGCCTAAACATGGTAACATCACTGCTTTTGATAGCGATGTTGAAGATTGGGCCACATATGTAGAATGCATTGGAGTTTATTGCACAGCAAATGAGGTACCAGATTATAAGAAAGCAATAACCTTATTAAACTCAATGGGTGCAAAGACGTACGGGTTATTGAGGCACCTTGTAACACCAGATAAACTGGCGGATCAGACTTTCGCGAATATTGTTACTATCCTGCAAGAACATTTAAACCCCACGCCGCTGCTGATAACGGAACGATTTAAATTTTACAGAAGAATGCAGCTGAAAGAGGAAAGCAACGCTGAATTCTTAATTGAACTGCGCAAGCTATCAAAGTACTGTCAGTTTGGTACAGGACTAGCAGACGCTCTGAGAGATAAATTCGTGTGTGGATTACTAAAAGAAGGAACTCAAAAGCGACTGCTAGAGGAAAAGGACCTTACGCTTGATAAAGCTGTCACCATTGCAGCATCGCACGAGGCCGCAGCAAGAGGCACCGCGGAAATGCAGCAAAGGTCATCGGAACTCAGCACCAATCGAATGGCATTGGGTGCAGTAAAGTGTTATCGTTGCGGAAGGACAACGCACGATCAGAACCAGTGCTGGTTCAAAAATCAGGAATGCAGAAAATGTGGCAGGCTAGGTCACATAGCTAAAGTATGCCGGTCAGGAAAGAAGACCAGCAACAAAAAGTCACCGCAGGAAAAGTGCAAAAAGGTACACAAGGTGACAGAGAACAGTTCAGATGAACAGAAGACGGATTCAGACTCCAGCAGTAAGGAACTGGGTTGTCTAAGAATACATAATGTGGGTAACACAGCAGACCACCAAACTATCTGGGTCACACTTCAGATAGCAGGAGTCCAAGTGAAGATGGAATTGAACACTGGATCGGCATTGACGGTCATGAATAAGCAAGATTACAAAAGGAAAATATACAATACAATAAAACTTACACTTAAAAAGGGTGGGGAACACACGGAATAAGCGAGGGAGAATTACAATGTACAAAATCCCTTTCCCTCCCAACCCCACTACACTAGCTAGGCTGGAATCCAGAGGACCAGGAAATGTTCACCCAAAACGACTTTCTTGACAGTTGTAGAGGTTTGTGATTTCGGTGTTCTCTTTAGTTGTGGCGGTTGGGGCCTGCCGTACCTCGGACGTGGTAGAAGACTGCACCTGCGTTGGGTCTTCAAGTGGGTTGAGTCCGCTGATGCAGTTAGTTGCTCTGTTGGATCTATCGGGTAAGTACCCAATTTTCTTTGCTTAGGGCTAGTGTTAGAGTCTTTTTGTGTCCAAATCTTACCCAGGGGTAAGTTAGACTAGCCTGTAGAGTGGAAACAAGTCTTTGGTTCATGAGTTTTTTGGCGGTTGGTTCCTTGTTGGTCGCGGTGACCCAATATTACCTGGTTGGTGGTAATATTGGCTGGTGTTGGTTTCTGTAGGTCTTTGGTTGCCGTGATCTCTGTTTCTTCTTTCTTCCTTCGAGTCTCCGATGATGATCTCTCTCTTGAGCTGGTTGGCTGAACTTGAACTCACTCGATCTTGAACTCGAACTGGTAATGAACTGACTGTTGAACTGAAAAGGCAGGCCTCAATTATACTAATTTGGGGCCTGGCTTATCTGACTGCCAAATCTCGGTTTTCCTTTGTTGAATTTGGCGGGCTCATTATTTTTAATGTCTTTTAAAACTCTAATGAGCTTCGGGGATGGCCCATCCAAAACCTAACGAGTTTAGGGGATGGTTCACCCAAACTTAATCGGCTTTTAACTGTTTTCGGGATTGCCTTGAAACCAATTTAAAATGCAAAATGTTTGTCAATCCTTTTAATTGACTTTGGACTGTGGTTTGTTTACGATAACTGTAGGGCTGATGTTCTTTCTTTTGTAAGAAACCACACAACACCAGGTTATAGTCCAACAGCTTTATTTGAAATCACAAGCTTTCAGAGCGCTGCTCCTTCATCAGGTGAAGTGGAGAGATGCATAAAAACACAGCTTATATAGTCAGAGAATAATGTCAGATGTTTACAGGTAATCTTTCTAACTGCCATTTATCACACCTCGGCAGAGAGATAATCACAGCAATCAAAGGTGTAAATGGTGTCCAAACAGGTCAGTCAGGAAAACATTACATCAAAGAACAATGAGGTGGGGTCACAAGGGGTCAAATGTTGCAGATGCTGGGGTCTGTATGAAAAACAAAAAAACAGACCAAAAACTTTTTTTTTGCTGGAAATCACAGCAGGTCCGGCCGCATCTGTGTGGAGAGAACAAGCCAACGACAACTCGAGTCTGGATGATCCTACGTCAGGTGGGGTTACATGTAGCGTGACATGAACCCAAGATCTCGGTTGAGGCCGTCCTCATGGGTGCCGAACTTGGCTATCAGTTTCTGCTCGACAACTTTCTTTTGTATGGCTGGGGACATGTCCTGTTTACTCGATACCTGGCTCTGCGACTTTTGGGCAGGAAAACAGGCTTCATTGTCCTCATGTAAAACTGGGGCATCCCTGGACATTTCTCAGACAGTCCAATATCCAAACCTCAGGGGCCCACCCTGCCTCCCTGTTGTTCCAGCCTTTTGCAAGCCTGAACATGTCTTTTAAACCAGCCAAATCTTCCTGGGATTTTTGTTTTAAATCCCTTTTGCCCAATAGCTCTTTAAAACAGTCCAAAAATTTCTTCCTTAAATTAACTCTTTGAAACCCTTCTGTTCTGGCCCAACTACACTTTTACCCCTTTTCCATGTTCCTTCTGTGATGTTCCCAAAATCATTTTAAAATGACTTTTCCTTCTGTTGTGGGGTTGTGCAGAAATTTTTGAGCCTTACATCGGAGTGGACAACGGTGCCGCAGAGGGAGCAGTCCCTACGGAATGCTGAAAGGGGAGGTGAGGGGAAGATGTGTTTGGTGGTGGGATCACGCTGCAGGTGCCGGAAATGGCGGAGGGTGATCTGTTGAATGTGGAGGCTGGTGGGGTGAAAGGTGAGGACAAGGGGAACTCTGTTGTGGTTCTGGGAGGGAGGGGCAGGGGTGAAGGCAGAAGTGCGGGAGATAGAACTGACATGGTCAAGGGCCGTGTCAACCACTGTAGAACCCTCCCTTCCTCCTCTGTGCGGCCTAGTGCCGTAGGCTTACCCACCCGCAGCCAGCTAGCCTCTCAATCTAGCTGGCTGCGGGCAGGAAACCGAGGCCTCACATGCAAATAAGGCCCTGCCATTAAAGTCGGCAGGGCCTGTGGGAAACTCGGCCTCCCGGGTCTCCGACTGCCTCTGGAGCCCCCATGCCCCCAACCTGCCTTCCTCCTTAAAATCCAGCCCATGGTGAAAGCAGGGATGTCATCAGGTGGACCAGGCTGCAGTGGTGCAAACCTTTCAATGATCTCAGTAGATCACGAAACGTTAGTACAAAGCCACACTCAACCTCATCCTGCTGTGCCACTCACTCTGCCTTCCTTACCCTACTCCTGCACATCCTTACTCACACCAACTTATCTTGCACCTCCCTCTCTCTCCCTTTCTATCTACATTATCACTTCCCATCTTACTAGCCACCCCTCACACTCACCCTCATCCTACTGCAAGCATACCAAGTTACACTTGTGTGTTTTAGCCAATATTCATGTGAAGTTTCTGGTAATGTGCTGTCAAACGTTGAAATCATTATTTTCAACACTTTGCGTTCTTGGACAGATTTGAGTGCACCTTTGGAAGTGTCTTAGTCAGTTCCAGTGAATGGTGAAACATAACGGTTCACCCCCCACCAATGATGATGAGTGTGAAAGGAATGGCTTGGACACTGTAGGGATGCTTTATGGTGCTGGTGTGGGGTGGTGCCAACCTGGTGCATCATGTGGCAGCCAGCGTGTACAGTTTTAAGTGAAGTCAATATGGACATGATGAGGCCATCGCTGGTCTCCCAGGTAGCAATGTGCATGGGTGATGATGCCCTGTGTCCTGTGCAACATCAGTTGATTGCATAAAAGGTTGGTGTGGATGTTGGTGCGGCTGGTATTGAGGCCGATCATGTTCGGATTCTGAGGACCAAGGTGAAATGTTTTCAAGGGCACCGATGCTGATGGAATAGATGGCAGGTGAGGTTGAGATGACAGAAGCAATCTGTCAATGGTGAGAGAGGTTGTTCCAGTGAGGTGACACTGGATAGGGACTTTGCTCCAAACAATTGCTAGCTGCATAAATGTCAATCTGTCAATGCAGAAAGCAACAGCTTCTGAGCTTGGAAAGTGAAGACCTATGAAATAGGAGCTTTCATAGAACATTTGCAGCTGGCAGGTGATTAAATCATTCAATGCTGACAAAACATCCATCCTACTTACCTGACGTGATCCCCGCACGTCAGAAAACTCATGGAAAAGCTGGTAAAATGGTAAGTACATGGTTAAAATCCTGCTTAACTACCTTTTAACAAGCTTTTAACTATCTAAATTGGTTGACTTGGTGTCGGGTCTGTTCAGGAATGTCAGACCTGACACTTGGGAAACTGACACGGAGGCAGGTTGACAGTGGGATACTGACCCGGTGTCAATCTTTTTGATTTTGACAGTGGACCCGCCTCCGAACTCGCACTCTGAGCACTGGTAAAATTCCAGCCTACGTGTCCAAACTTTCAGCACGGATTATTAATAGAAAGAAAGAACTTGCACTAATATAGCAAAAAAGGGTATAAAGATAAACACAGCAACTACAGGCCAATCAGCTTAACCTTGGTAGTGGGGGAGCTTTTAGAAACAATAATCCGGAACAAAATTAACAGTCACTTGGACAAATGTGGATTTGTTAAATGCAAATCGTGTTTAACCAATTTGATCGAATTTTTTGATGAGGTAACAGAGAGAGTTGATGAGGGCAATGTGGTTGACGTGGTGTACATGGATTTCCAAAAGGCGTTTGATAAATTGCCACATAATAGGCTTGCCAGCAAAGTTGAAGCCCATGGAATAAAAGGGACAGTGGCAGCATGGATACAGAATTAGCTAATTGACAGGAAACAGAGAGTAGTGGTGAACGGTTGTTTTTCAGACTGGAGGAAAGTACACAGTGGTGTTCCCCAGGGGTCAGTACTAGGACCACTGCTTTTCTTGATATATATTAATGACTTGGATGTGGGTGTACAGGGCACAATTTCAAAATTTGCAGATGACACAAAACTTGGAAGTGTAGTGAACAGTGGGGAGGATAGTGATAGATTTCAAGAGGACATAGACAGGCTGGTGGAATGGGCAGACACGTGGTAGATGAAATTTAATGCAGTAAAGTCCGAAGTGATACATTTTGGTAGAAAGAATGAGGAGAGGAAATATAAACTAAAGTGTACAATCCTAAAGGGGGTGCATGAGCAGAGAGGCCTAGAGGTATATGTGCACAGATCGTTGAAGGTGGCAGGGCAGGTTGAGAAAGCAGTTAAAAAAGCTTACAGGATACTGGGCTTCACGAATAGAGGTATAGGGCTCGAATTTCCAAGCCCCGTGGAGGCGGGTTTGGAGGCGGGAGTGGTGGGAAAATTGCAAAATCGGGGTGCAGGAATCCATGCCAATGTCCCAGGAGGCGGGTATCCGACCTCTGCTGGGAGCCACCTCCCCGAGGTGGGAAGGGGATTAGTGCCAATTAACTGCCTATTAACAGGCAGTTAACAGGCAGTTTTTTGGACAATCACCGGCACAGAAAGTAGAATGGCCGCTGAACTGTCAAAAGTTGCAGCATTCTGCTTTCTGGTCTGGAGAGCTCTCTAACTGAGTCTGAGTAGAAGGACTCAAGTTAGAAGACAGATTGTCAGTGTTTGACCGCTTCACAGAGCTGTCAAACACTGACTTCTCATCTGTCAAAAAGCTGTTGACAGATGAAATGTCAATCACTGACATCACCAGTAATGCTGGGCGGGCTTAACAAGGTCATTCAAGGGAAAATAGCGTGGGTTGGCCACAAGTCGATGGAGACGGGACTACAACCCAAAAAGTGGGAGTCCCGCCTCCAAAAGCTCCCCATTGACAAAATCCAGCCCATAGAGTTCAAAAGCATGGAAACCTGTATAAAACACTGGTTCGGCCTCAACAGGAGTACTGTTTCCAATTCTGGGCATCGCACTTTAGGAAGGATCTGAAGGCCTTAGTGAGGGCACAGAAAAGATATACGAGACTGATTCCAAGGATGAGGGACTTCAGTTACATGGATAGACTGGAGAAGCTGGCATTGTTTTCCTTAGAGCAGAGAAGATTAAGAGGAGATTTGATAGAGGTCAAAATCATGAGGGGTCTGGACAGAGTAGATAGAGAGAAACTGTTCCCATTGCCAGAAGGGACACAAATTTAAGGTGATTGGCAGAAGAAGCAAAGCCGACATGAGGAAATTCAGCGGGAGGTTAGCGGCGACGGTAGCCAGTAGCGCCCTGCGGCGCTGCGCCGCCACCAATGACATCATCACCATGCGCAGCACCCTGCTTGCGCCCCGGCCATAAACTTCCCTTGCGCCACCTGACCTATCAACGGACGATATGTCCGACAGGGTCAGGGGGTGTTTTTGCAGTGGCAGTGCTACTTAAAGGGCAGGTGTGGGGCGTACATTTCTTTTTGGCTGACAGCCAGCACCTGCCCCCTTCCCCTTTTTTTCTCAGGGTGTTGGCCGTGATCGCTCAGCCCGGTACCCCGCACCCCCCCCCCCCAGCGGTCTAGCAGAGCCCCGGTGTGCACAACGCTTGGCCCCTCCCCTTTAATCAGGGGAGGAGGCCTGCAATGACGCGGCGCTAAGTGCCGATGCGCGTGCCTCTGTTGCACGTAGCGTTGTGATCTTCAGTTGTAGCACCCCAAGAAGGAGGTGGAGTGTTTCCAATAGCACTCTACCTCCTGCTTGGGACGCTACTGCTGAACTTCCGGCGGAGGGGCACTAACTTTTTCAGGGTGCTAATTTTAGTGCCCTGGCGAAGTTAAAGCCCCAAAAGGGGCGCCAACCAATTGTTCCCCCACAGTGTTTACTCTGCTAGCAGAAGAATAGTGGACTGAAATTCCATCGTGGATCTGAACTTACATCATGTCTGGCAGTAGACTCCATTGCAAATTGAAGGTTTGGGGTGGGCCCTTGACACCTGCAAGGACACTTCAGCAGCAGCTGAGTCATAGCAGCCATGTAAGACAAAGCGGCCCTCAGTCTCTCTGCGCCCCTCCCGCTCCTTCCAGAAGAAGAAGAAGATTTGCATTTATATAGCGCCTTTCATGCTCTCAGGGCATCCCAAAGCGCTGTGCAGCCAATGAACTACTTTTGAAGTGTAGTCACCATGGTAATGTAGGAACAGTAATGTAGTAGCCAGGCCAAAGGTAAAGATAAACTTCACCAGGCTTTAGCTCTAAAATGAGCCTTTTTGCCTCAATACATAAGGTAATCAATCCAGAAGAGATTGCCCTCTAAAAAACTCGGGGTAGTCTGAAAACTTTGCCTGACACAGTCCCTTTACATCTAAGGGAGGTTTGGGCAGAAGTTCCGCCCATATCGAATGTTCCTATATTGGGCCATATTTTGCGACCCCTACGGGTACGGATGAGGTGTGTACGCGCCCGCAGGGGCCGCCCAAGTGCCGGGTTTAAGCATGCGAAGCACATGCGCTGAAACCCAGCACTTGTGATCTGTCAAGAGTTCTCTTGACAGATCCTCCGCATCCCCAGGAAAAGGGCTTCCGCGGGTGGAGAGTTGCGCTATTTGCACAACTTCTGCCTGCTGAAAGCCTGTCAAATTCTTATGCCTGGTAAAAGCAGGTGTAAGGCTTGCTTTTACCAGCATAAGTGTTTTAAAAAATAGAAAAATAATATTTTATCACTCATTTATAAATTAAAAATATTCTTCAAAAGGTAAGTTTATTTTTAGCCTCGTAAAACATTAAAAAAAATTCAAAAAATTAATTTTTAAAAAAAATATTTAATTAAGTGGCATTTTAATTAATTTTAAATATGTATTTTAAATTTTTTTAATTTCATGTGTTGGTGTATTTTATAAGTGATCCCCATTCATACTTTTGACAGTTCCGTACGTACAGACCTGTCAAAATTATGAATGGGGATTCTCTTCTTTTATTGGTTGGGCGGGCCCACCTGATCCCAGGAGCGCTTATGAACCGCATGCGCCCCTGGGATACGTGGGGCTCTGCCCGCATGGACACGGAGAGGCCCAGGAGCGCAAGCCACCATTCCTCCCGGGCCACCAGGTACATTTGTAGAAATTTTGCAGGTCAGAGGCGTCCGCCCACGGGAAGCCTCCAATCACAAATGTTGGCTGATTAAGTTTTGCGCGTGCGTGTAACTGTGAATGGGCCGCTCAGACTTTAAAGGGGTCGCACACCCAAAATAATATTACGGGGAACATTGCCCATAGCTCCCTACTGGAAAACGGTTCATATAGAAATGGGGCAGAATCCAGGCACCACCTGACCATGCCTCATTTTCTAGTCCCTTGGCACGAGATCCACCTCAGTTGATGAATCTTGTACCAAGCCACAGAGATCTGCGACTTGTTTTATTGTTAGCTGAAGAGAAAGTCTGCACATTTTCTTTGCTTAACACAACCACCAGGGTCAAATAAATGAAACATCTCCCTTGTTCCAACTATCTTTAGTTATTGTTATGTCAGCTGATATATACAATATAAAGTCACAGCACTATTTGACACTCAAACATGCCCAAGATAAATTGAAATCTGCTAGGTGAGATTACTCAGGAAACTACAATTCCTCACTAGACATTATCTGCCTTCTTCCACTGTAAGCACACACTCTCACTGGCAAAGGTACTGGTTGACAAGTTCATGACCTTTACTCCCTTATAGCTGGAGGCGAGTGTGCTTTATTAAAATTATTTTTTCTTTTTGTATATTTTTCTCCTTTTCTAAAAGAGCCCAGGTAGCCAATATTAATTAGTAAGCTGAGATACTTAAGGGCCGATTTTATGAATGAGCTCCCACCGTGGAACCTCATCTGCAGGGGCACATATAATAAAATTAATGGAGAGAAAATCACGAGGGCTGTGCCTGCCATTTCCTATGCTCCTGGAAGCTGAGGAGCAGCAAGCGAGGCTCCGTGCTGGGAGAATGCCTTCATAATGTAGCAGTTACTGTTCAACTATGAGGGCCACCACAGCTAATTCTCTACTGTCCTTCTGCATTGTCCACGCATGCACACCTTCCAGCAGAAGACACTGGATCGTGAATCAGGGGCAGGAAACATGGCTGATCTTAACCTCTTTTTAGTTCAGAAACACCAAGGTCAATTGTAGTTTCCCTCTTGGCAGTTTTAATAGGAAGTCAAAGATGAAAAATATGGTCAGAGTTAATAAACAATTGAAGCCAATTATTGAAAAGCAGCATATAAATAAGATCAAGTTCACACAGTTTGAGTGTTGGGTGATTTTACTTTGATTGTTAATGAATGATTGAAAACAAAACTGGGTTTGGGGGCAGGGAATTTTAACCCCAAAAAACTGTTGGGTTAGGGTTGGGTGGGAGGTCAAAGTGTTAAAAAGCTGAATCCTGACCGCCAAACCGCCTCCAACCCGCCCACTTCCGGTTTTAATGGAGGCAGGCAGCCAATCCGCTCCCAGGAGGCAGGTTGGCATTTAAAATATTAAACCGAGGCTGCGTGCCTCATATTGATCCACAATTTCAAATCTAACTCTGGCCGGCCGTGTTTCCCAGGCCTCGGGAAACCCATCGGCTAAAGGTAGGCATGGACTGCTGGATCCAGGAGGTAAGTTCCTTTCCACTTACCTGCTGGATCCAGCGTACCCACCTCGTCAACCGCCCACGATCAGACACCCCCATAACCCTTCCAATCTCCCCCCGACATCCCCCACTAGGCCTCTGACCTCTCCAACGAGGCCTCTGACCTCCCCAACGACCTCCTCCATGAGGCCTTGGACCTCCCCCATGAGGCCTCGGAGCACCCCCCCACCCCGCCAAGGTCAAAGTCATTGTAGCTGCTTATAAAATCCTGAGGTTAAGTAGAGGTCAGTAAATTGCTTTTAAATGTCAGGCTCCAAATCAGAAGAACCAAGGATTTTCTTTCTTTTTGTATCTGTCACAAAGTGTGACATCTGGAGTGAGATGTCTGGAGCATGATGGACTTGCAAAGATTCATTACCTTAGAGCTTCCAGTTAGTGGCAGCAGATGGTGTTAATGGGGCGCTTGAGCATTATCGCTGGGGCACGGTGAATCCAATGCTGCAAGCCAAATCCCCCCGTCCCCGCACAGCACCGCAGCTAACAGTTATCGCCGGGAGCCTCAATGCCAGGTGGATCGTGACGTCAGTGAGTGTGCAATGCTCACTGAGCGCCCGATCTGTGAAATTGATTGTCGCCGGTGACCTTAGCACCTGGAATAAACAGCGACAGGGAGAGCTGGCATGAAGTAGCAGGAAGCCGGCTCCAGGAATGTTATTTAAAGGGATCATCAGTAGTGAGTCGCAGCTATAGGTGAGTGGCATTTCAGTGCTTTCTTGTCAGTTTCATATAGTCCAATTTCAAGGTTATTTATTATCAGGAGTGCTGTGGCAACTAAACAGTAGTTACATTTATTCTTAAACAAATCAAACGGCTATACTTAGTTACATTAATGGGGGCTGTACTGGCAGTTGACCTCGCCCTCCAGGATCTACAGCAGAGGGAGCGGAGGCAGTGAGAAAGACTGGGACATGTGGCCAGAGGGAGGAGGAGGGCCATCAGTGCCCTCAACAGGAGTCCTTACCCTCTGAGGGTATTCCAAGAGCACTTCTCCTACCTCCAATTAAGTGAGGAGCAGTGTTTAGGAGGCTCCGTTTAACCAAGGAGGTGGTCACAAAACTCTGCCACTTCCTGCAACTAGACCTCCAGCCTCAGATCAGGGCGACCACGGCTCTCCCAGTGGCATTCAAGGTCACTGTCGCCCTCAATTTTCATTGCCAGTGGATCCTTTCAGTCTACAACAGGAGACATTGCTAACATCTTTCAGTTCGCTGTCCATCACTGCATCCGGGAGGTCACAGAGGCTCTGTACAGTAGGAGAAGGGACTACATTTCCTTCCCCATCACCAGAAAGAAGCAGGATGAGCATACATGTGGTTTTGCCAGGATAACAGGCTTCCCTATTCACTGCACCCACGTGGCTTTGCCGGCACCGCATAACAATCCTGAGATCTTCTGTAACAACAAAGGCTACCACTCACCTAATGTGCAGTTGGTGTGCGACCACAGACAGCGAATCCTCAATGTGAATGCCCGCTATCCTGGCAGCAGCCACGATGCTTTCATCCTGCACCAGACCGGTGTGCCAGCATTCTTCCAGCCACCACATCAAGCTCGCAGCTGGCTGGTCGGAGACAAGGGCTATCCACTCGCCACCTGCCTCATGACTCCCCTCTGCAACCATAACACTCCTGCCCAGTGCTCATATAATGAGAGCTATGCTACCACCAGGAAATCATCAAACAGGCCATCGGCCTGCTGAAGCAATGGTTCCACTGTCTTGACCACTTGGGAGGAGCCCTCCAGTACTTGGCTGAGCAGGTGTCCCATTTCATGGTGGTCTGCTGCATGCTCCACAACTTGGCCATCATGAGGGCTCAGCCTTTGCCACCAGACATTGCGTCGCTTCCGCCTGTGCTGAAATGGGAGCTGCCAGATCGCCCTTCACATGTGGCATCAGGTCTGGGTCGCCACGGTCTCCCAGGGAGTCCACCATCCTTTGCAGACTGGAAATGATGGCCTCCATGGTGTGCGCAGAGCCTTGTGCAATGTTAGGGGCGGACTCCTCCACACTGCTTATCATTGACGAGAGGCTCTCGGGCACCCTTGCCATTGTACCTATCATCTCTGTGTGCATGCCCATCACCCTTCTTCTAAACGCCTCCCCATCGAGATCCTCATCTGAGTCCTGTGCAGCAGAACTCGTGCGTGAACTCACCCTCCAGGGTGCTGGCCCCCGAGCAACCCTTTCCCCTGGCCTTGCTGCAGCCCACATGCCCGGTGCCTTACCCTGTACAGATCCTGCTACTATACTAGCCTCTAAAGAACGTGTAGTGTCTGAGCTGGTGCCTGCGGGTGAGATGTGCAGTGACGTGGTGTGTTCTTCCTCCTCCTCTTCTCCCACCTCGCTCTCTATTGTACTCTCAGGAACAGGCTGCTCGGCTGCTTGCTCATTATCTGAAAGCATAAAGGCACAAGAGTCGTGTTAAGGTGAGGGAAGGAGGCAGGAAGGGAGACATGCATGTACATAGCGTGATTAGGTGGAAAGTGCAAAACACTTGTTGGGTGAGGGAGAAGTGGGATGTGAGAAGAAGGAGTAGGGATGAACATACCATTGTTGTCCCCAAGGGGGTCAACGTCACTGGTGGCCACAGCGCTCACCACCCTGCGCCCAATAATGTGCAGCACTTGAGTCTCCAGCTCAGACAGTGGTTGGGTGTTGGCTTGTCCCCCGCCTGTGCGCTCCTGCTCCCTCCTGTTGTGAGCCACCTTGGCCTGCAAGAGAAAAGCAAGTGTGTGAGTGAGTGTGAAGCCATGTGTCTGGGTGATGTGCCTGCCATAGTTGAATAGCTATCATTGTGTGCAAGGTGTAAGATGTGGGTGTGAGTGTTGGTAGGTAGAGATTGTTGGTGGGTGAGTGCTAGGGTGTGGTGTTTTGGGCAGTGTGTGAGGACTGTGGTATGTAGCATTTGTTGAAGCAATCACCAACCCTGACCACCCGAGTGAGTTTGTTAAATTTCTTCCTGCACTGTGTGTGGGTCCTGGGAACCACAGTGCTGACCGAGATGTGTTGCGCTACCTCCCTCTACATGGTGCGGAAGACTTGCGGTGAGAGCCTCCTGCCACTTGCCGGGTAGAGCAGCCCCCTCCATCTCTCCACAGCGAACACCAACGCCTTCAATGCTTGATAGTGGAATCTGCAGGCTCTCTCCCTGGGACATGGATCTGCCATGAGTACAGTTGCTTCGGTCATCCGACTCTTTTTCCTTGACCTGCTGCTGCTTGCTGAGCCGGCTGCAAAGCCAGCAATGCTGAGAATGAGGTGCTGCAGCATCAATGAACCTCCCCTTTATGAATTGAAAAATCCTGTGGCAATCATATCTTACGATTAGACTGCACTTAATATTGGTCAACCTTTGAGTGTAACGCCAATGAGATTGGGCTTCAAGACTTGAATTAGCACCGCAATCATTTCTTTGAGCAGTGAGCACAAATTCTCCAACTCGTCTAATTTTACCACCCATTCCTGGGCTTAATGAATTTCTAGCCCACTACTTCTACGGTCTGTTAGGTTTTTTCAATGCCTGCAATATCTGGATGTGTCACAATATTTGCCTTCATGCTAATTTTAGCTGTGTTGTGACAGATGAATTCCAGCAATGATTACAAAGATTAATTTTATTTAATTGATCAAAGTTAAAAGCACCTTTAGTTGATTACAATATTGTGACTACTGTAATTACTGACTGTAGTTGGATTCAATCCAGATGTGAAGAGTAATTTTCTGACTTTGCTCTCTTTGTGGGTTGCTGCATCTGCCAGCCGCAGATATCAGAAATGTGGGCACGTGCTGACCACAACCTCCCAACTGTTCATTTCAACCAGTTCTTCCAGAACTCGATAGACTCTGGAACAGTACCCATGGATTGGAGGGTACCTAATGTTACCCCACTATTCAAAAAAGGTGGTAGAGAAAAAGCGGGGAATTATAGACCGGTAAGCCTGAAATCGGTAGCGGGGAAAATGCTAGAGTCTATTATAAAAGATGGAAAGCAGTGACAGGATCGGACAAAGTCAACATGGATTTACAAAAGGTAAATCATGCTTGACTAATCTACTGGAATTTTTTGAGGATGTAACTGGTAAAATAGATAAGGGAGAACCAGTGGATGTGGTGTATTTGGACTTTCAGAAGGCTTTCGATAAGGTCCCACATAAGAGATTAGCGTGCAAAATTAAGACACATGGGATTGGGGGCAACGTATTGACTTGGATAGAGAACTGGTTGGCGGACAGAAAGCAAAGAGTTGGAATAAACGGGTCGTTTTCCGAGTGGCAGGCAGTGACTAGTGGGGTACCGCAAGGATCGGTGCTAGGACCCCAGCTGTTCACAATATATATTAATGATCTGGACGAGGGAATTGGATGTAATATCTCCAAATTTGCAGATGACACAAAGCTGGGTGGGAGGGTAAGCTGTAAGGAGGATGTCGTGAAACTCCAGTACGATTTGGGCAGGTTGGGTGATTGGGCAGAAACATGGCAAATGCACTATAATGTGGATAAATGTGAGGTTATCCACTTTGGTGGCAAAAACAGGAAGGCAGGTTATTATTTGAGTGGCAATAGATTGGGAGAAGGGGAAGTGCAAAGAGACCTGGGTGTTCTTCTGCACCAGTCGCTGAAGGTAAGCATGCAGGTACAGCAGGCGGTTAAGAAGGCAAATGGTATGTTGGCCTTCGTAGCAAGAGGGTTCGAGTACAGGAACAAGGATGTCTTGCTACAGTTGTACAGGGCCTTGGTGAGACCACACCTTGAGTATTGTGTGCAGTTTTGGTTGCCTTACCTGAGGAAGGACGTTCTTGCCATGGAAGGAGTGCAGCGAAGATTCACCAGGCTGATACCTGGGATGGCAGGAATGACATATGAGGAGAGATTGTGTCGATTGGACTTATACTCACTGGTGTTTAGAAGATTGAGAGGGGATCTCATCGAAACCTATAAAATTCTGTCAGGCCTGGACAGACTAGATGCAGGAAGGATGTTTCTGATGGCCGGGGAGTCCAGAACTAGGGGTCATAGTCTAAGGATAAGGACTAAGCCATTTAGGACTGAAATGAGGAGGAATTTCTTCACCCAGAGAGTGGTGAACCTGTGGAATTCTCTGCCACAGAGGGCAGTGGAGGCCAGTTCATTAAATATATTCAAGAAAGAGTTGGATATATTTCTTAAGGCTAAAGGGATCAAGGGATATGGGGAGAAGGCAGGGACAGGGTACTGAATTTGGATGATCAGCCATGATCTCATTGAATGGCGGAGCAAGCTCGAAGGGCCGAATGGCCTACTCCTGCTCCTATCTTCTATGTTTCTATGAAATCATGCACAACGTACGCTCAGATTTCCAATATGCATTACTGGCAGGCGGGACTTCCTGTTGAAAGATTGGAGGGGTTTTAACTCTCCCCCCCCCGGGTGGCAATGGAGCGGTCGAGCAGTGAAAACGGAACAGTTCCATTCCCTGCTCCATTCCAGCCAAGCTCCCATTTTAATGCCATTGGTTTCTGGCATCGGACGAGGCGTCCGCTGAACTCAGGTGGGAGCCTCATCCACAAATGCTAACCGGGGTCCTGTGACGTCAATAGGACTCTGATGGCATTTTACCTGGGGCTGGAGTGGGGAAGCTGCCACAGCTTGCCTTCAGATGCCTACTGAAGCAAAGAAAGAAAAACCTTGCATTTATATAGCGCCTTTCATGACCTCAGGATGCCCCAAAGCACTTTACAGCCAAGGAAGTACTATCGAAGTGTAGTCACTGTTGTAATGTAGAAAACACAGCAGCCAATTTGCGCACAGCAAGCTCCCACAAACAGCAATGTGAAAATGACCAGATAATCAGTTTTTGTTATGTTGGTTAAGGGAGAAATATTGGCCAGGACACCAGGGATAACTCCCCTACTCTTCTTCGAAATAGTGCCATGGGATCTTTTATGTCCACCTGAGACAGCAGACAGGGCCTCGGTTTAACGTCTCATCCGAAAGATGGCACCTCCGACAGTGCAGCGCTCCCTCAGTACTGCACTGCAGTGTCAGCCTAGATCTATGTGTTCAAGTCTCTGGAGTGGGACTTGAACCCACAACTTTCTGACTCAGAGGCGAGAGTGCTACCAACTGAGCCACAGCTAACAACAACAAACACAGGTAGGATACCTCCCCTTAATCCACTGACTACACAATTAGGCAAGGTTGGAATTAGCACAGCATTTTGTCTTAACAGCTGGCTAACACACCACAGAATGAAAGCTTTGAATACCTCATGGAGATCAATATGGTAGTATCTATTGCACGGCACAGGCCTTCTTCCTTCCTATAATTAAAGTGAGGGTACAACAACAACAACAACAGCCACTTGTATTTATATAGTGCCTTTAACGTAGTAAAGTCCTAAGGTGCTTCACAGGAATATTATAAGACAAAAAATTTAGCTGCATATTCCCTGAAAAATCTCATCAGTCTTCTATTTCCACTACAATTGAAGTTTCATTCTATTCTCTATGATCCCCCAAAAATAAAGTATAGGCCCAATTTTTCAAGGACAGGGACAATTGAATTGTAAAATCAGGCCTGCAGGCCCACATGCTGGGGCAAAGCCAGCCTGTATTTAGGAGTGAAGACTTTTGGGGCTGTTGGAGAATTATGCTGAGGGCCAGGCAAACTCTCACCAGAGGCTTGAAAAATCCTCAAACACTTATCTTGCAGGTTGTCCCATGTTTTGAATAGGTTAATCAAAATGATCTGCCTAGCTCCAGTAGGCTTCTTAAAAGAAATTTATTTCTTCTGAAATTGCTTGAACACTTCTTTTTTTTCACATTTAGAATTCAGGGCCTAGAAATGCGAGTGTACCCAAAGACTGGCATGCAGGGACACAGGGAAAAATCCCTGCCCTGAATAGATAGGCCCGGTGCGCACGTAATATTGGGCCTCGGGCCTCATTATCGTCGAGAGCTGTGGACACAAAATGGGCATCCCCAGGCAGCTCACCGGAGAAGAGGAGTCAAAGATTGGATTGATGAAATAGCAGAGACTCTGGCCCCAATTTTTCAATCCTTGTTAAATACATAAATTGTGCCTTTGGGCTGGAGAGTTGGCAATGTAGTTCAAGAAGGAGGAGAATGTTAAACTAGTTAACTAATGACCAGTTAGTCTAACATCAGTTGAGGGAAACGCTTAGGGGGAGAAATCCAGTATTGCCCCATTTGGGGCACAATTATCGGTCGGGTGCAAAGTTTAGTGCATGGCGCTAATTATCGCCTTGGACTGCAAACTTGGCTTCTATCGCCCCTGGAGGTGATTGGAGCACTAACTCAGGAGCTACACACCTCTCTTAAGGCGCTAATGCTGAGGAGTGAGGCGCTACCTCAGAGCACTGGCGATGCTCATGTGATGTCAGTCAGCAATGGAACACAGACATACTGGCGCCGGCCAGTTCTAAAAGGGGAGGGTTGATTTTGCTCTCCATCCACACCCTGCTCATTGCAGCCTTGAATCTTGGCCCGGAGAGACCTGTACATCAAATCTGCTGGAAAGAACAATGGAGAGGCCCAGGGAAAGAGCTCAGAGTGCAGCCCCCACAGTCTCTTCTAAATCGATGCAAGGAAGGTCAAATCAAAGTGAACTTGCAAAGTGCTGCTCAGTACCCAAAACTCCTTCACACAGCGTTGAATCTCTCCAGAAGTCTCTCTCTCTCTCAGAATGCATGGTGCAAAAATGTTGCTGACAAAAAAAGGCAGGAAGCAGCCGCCTTTAAATAGCGCTCCCCCAGTCCATTCCTGACTGCAAAACACTCCCCTCTACCTGTCGTTGCTAGCGGCAGGCGGAAAGGCAGGGGGCGCCACTCAATATCCAGTCCGGGGCGCTACTGGGGCGTTGCACGCTCGACTGACGTCACGATCTGTGGGCGCAGGAGATCGTGGCAGTAGTGTCTAGCGCCGCCGCAAAGAGTCTGGTCAATTTTGTGAGCAGCGCAAACATCGCCGCACCTGGGCGCTAGTTGCTTTGCGTCCCGTTAGCGCGCTAACAGGAGGTGCAAAGCAACTGAATTTTTCCCCCTTAGAATTCATAATTCAAGATAAAATAAGTAAACATTTAGAAATTTATGGGCTGTCCAAGTTCAGCTAACGTGGATTTGTTAAATGCGAGTTGTGTTTGACAAATCTATAAGTTTTTTTTTGAAGAAGTGACTGATTGAATAGATAAAGGGAATAGAGTAAATGTAGTGCATATGGATTCTCAGAAGGTTTTCAATACGATGTTTCACAGGAGATCTGTTGAAAATAAAATCAGGAATATGGTATAAGCGAAAATGTTGCAGTATGAATATGAAGTGGGTTGATGGGCAGGGAACAAAGGGTCGGTGCTGGGTCCACTTTTGTTCTCAGTATATATATATGTGGATAACTTTGACTTCCGTATAGGGAACACAATTTTGAAATTGCTGATAACATAATATTAAGAGGTTTAGCAAACAGCAACTAAACACTTAAGGAAGATATAAACAGGTTAGTGGAATGGGCAGACAGGTGGCAGATGTATCGTAATGTGAATATGGTAATACATTTTGGGAGGAAAAAGAAGGAATAGAAGTATACACACAATGGAAAGACACTGAAGGGTGTGGATGAACAGAGAGACCTAGGAGTTCAAATACATAATTCCACTGAAATTGCAAGTGCAGGTAGAAAATAAACCACAACAAAAGCCGATAGATTTTTAGGTTTTATAGGGGAATAGAGTACAAAAGCAAACAGGCAATGATAAGCTTATACAAAACATTGGTTAGGCCATAGTTAGAGTATTGTGTGAAGTTTTGGGTGCACTGTTATAGAAAGAACATTAAAGCCATAGCGAGCATACAGGGTAGCTTCACCAGGATGATACCAGGAAATGGAAAACTATTGTTATGAGGAGACAATTGAGATACGAGGCAGTAATTTTCCTTGCCAATTTGAAAATATCCTATAAATGCTGTTCGCAGATGAGACTCTCCACTGGGAGCCCAGTCAGAAAACTACCCTTTGACTGTCAATAGAAACTAAAAAACCAAAATCCTGATTTTAACTCGGCGCAAGTTTGGGCGGGAGAGAAACCCTTCCGGAGAGTTCAACGTAAGGCCTGGGCTGTTTTAACTAGTAGCTGTAATATATTTGGATTTTCAATAGGCCTTCAATAAGGTACCACATAGTAGACTCATGACTAATGTCAGAGCATGTGAAGCCAGGGGACAGGTAGCAGAATTGATAGCAAGCTGGCTACAAAACAGAAAACCGAGAGTAGGGGTTAAGGGTAGCTACCCAGACTGGCAAAAGATTGGAAGTGGTGTACCACAGGAATCGGTGCTGGGACCACTGTTGTTCACAAGTTACTTTACGATTTGGACTCGGAAATCGGAAGTCCAATTCCAAAATTTCCGGACAACACTAAATTGAGAAGGGCGGGTAATACAAAAGAATTGTATCTCATGCATATTCACATTATGATGCATCTGCCACCTGTCTGCCCATTCCACTAACCTGTTTATATCTTCCTTAAGTGTTGAGTTGCTGTTTGCTAAACCGCTTAATACTATATCATCAGCAATTTGTAGGGTTCTCAAAATTCCCACATTCCCCGAAAGTTATGGATAAAGGGACCCTGTATCGACAAGTTATTAAAAAGGGTACCCAAAAGAAAATGGCTTCTGAAACCTCGTGACAGAAGCCTGCAGGATTTTAAAAAGCAAGGCCCTGCAAAAGGCAGGCCCATTCAAATCCTGAAACGAAACCTAACATACATGGATCTGTGTGAAAGACTTTGTCATTTTCTAAAGCCAGACAGCTAGGTAAACACAGAATATGCATTCTTCATCTTGAGAACAGATCAACTCAGGATAGGCGTAATCCTGAGGCCATTAACTTTCTGCATACATAATCGGTAACAGCTCAAAGTAGCCACCAAGCCAGGAAAACCCGATTAAACTTCAGAAATGACAAACAGCAAGGATATTGAAGCCGTTAAGCAAGGAGACAACCGCTCCAAAAACAGTTAAAGTGAATGACTGTAATCACTTTAGACAAGCCCACCAAAATTAAACAAAGAACTGACCTGATTTGGCGCGCAGATAAGGGGTGAAGAACTGGTATAATTGTAGGCCCACTGGTAGCCAAGCACTCTTCTCTTGTCCTCTTCTTCCTCTCCTCCCTCCCCACGCTGCTCGACACCGAGGACGCCCATTACAACACCAGGGGCCAAACATGGGAGGAGAACGGGACCCGACTCAACACACACACAGGACACACGGGGCTGCAAGCGGGCAGGCGAGACGAGATGAACGGCAAGACCGATAAGCAGAGAAGGGCAGCGTAAAGAAGCGTTGGGGACGAGCGGGCACACACCCTGGTCCAGGTATAAACTGGTGTTCGAAGCATGGGTAGAAGGAGCAGCTGACGACCACGAGCACCGCGGTAACAAACTCAAGCCAACACCATAGACCGCTGACCGAACCCCAACTGCAACAAAACCTTTGGCGACCAAACCACCACCAGAAGAACAACCATTCTGCAAGGTAAAGTACCCAACAAAGACTTTACTCCCTATCTCTAACGGAGGAAAAGAGGGTACTTTACACAGACGACTCCGCCGCCGCACCCTGGGACCACGTGATGACGGTAGGCCCCAAAGGACACAAAGAGCGAACCCCAAAACCACAGCCGGCTTAATTGACAGGTTTCAAACCGTAAAAAGGAACCCCATTGGTGAGCATAAATCCCTGGCCCCTCTTAGCTCAATCTAGTTAGGTATTGGGGGTGGGACAAGGGTAGGGGGATTTTTAATGTGATTGTTCCCTCGTTGTGCCGTGTGTTCCCCATTCCCAAGTAAGTGTACTTTTATATGCCTGTAATTATTCTAGTGATTTTTCCAGTGTTGTAATACTGTTGTGCCTTTTAATAAAATTATGGTTTTCTTGCACCAAACCAGTTGTCTACTCTAACTCTGTATCGCCGCCTGTACCTAAGTCCGGTGTCTAGAACCCAGTGGTGTGGGAGCGATTCGAACCGCTCAGAGACAGTCAGCGGCAGAGCTGACTGGGCACACGCCACCCCCTACAAATTTCAAATTAATTGGCAAATTAATTTAAATATAGGTAAGTGTAAGATGGTGCTTTTTGGTAGGAAGAATAAGGAGGCCACATACTGCTTGGGTAATAAGGGGTAAAAATTGTGTGGTGCCCCTTTTGGGGCGCTAATGTTGCCGGGCTCAGCACCCCGAAAAAGTTAGTGCCCCTCCGTCGGAAATTCAGCAGTAGTGCCCCAAGCAGGAGGTGGAGTGCTACTGGACGTGCGCCACCTCCTTCTTGGGGTGCTACTATTGAAGATCATGGTGCAAGGTGCAACAGTGCCACGCATGTCGGCATGTAGCGCCGTGTTATTGCAGGCCTCCTCCCCCAATTTGAGGCCTAGCGCTGCTCGCACTGGGGCCCTGCTAGACCACCGGGGGGCGGGGTGCCGTGAAAACTGCCCGGCACTCAAGAGGAGTGCCGGGCTGAGCAATCACAGCCAGCACCCCGAGAAAAAGGGAAAGGGGGCAAGTGCAGGCAGTTGGAAAAAGAAACAATGGCCACCCGATATCTACCACCGCTGTGGCTGCAAAAACGCCCCCCTCACTCTATTGGACACATCGTCTGGTGATAGGTCAGGGGGCGTAAGGGAAATTTGCAGCCAGGGTGCGAGCGGGGCGCTGCGCACGGCGACAACGTTATCACCAGCAGCGCAGCACTGCGGGGCGCTACCGGTTACTGCTATCGCTAACCTCCCGCTGAATTTCACGGGAGGCGTTAGTGGCGCCGCGCCCGGGCACAAGGGGATTTGTGCCCCATTAACGGCCCCCGGGGGCACTAACGAGAGGCGCAAGTCAACCCAATTTTACCCCCCAAGAGTCTAAATGGGATAGAGGAGCAAAGGGATCGAGGGGTACAGATACACAAATCATAAAATTAAGACACAGGTTAATAAGGCCATAAAAAAATCAATCCAAGCACTCGGGTTCATTTCTAGAGGGATCGAACTGAAAGGCAGAGAAGATATGTTAAACGTGTATCGAACCTTGGTTAGACCACACTTGGAGTACTCTGCACAGTCCTGGGGTCTCCATATTATATAAAGGATATTGAGGCATTGGAAAAGATGCAAAAAAGATTCACAAGGATGATACCAGAACTGAGAGGTTATACTAATCAGGAAAAGCTGAACATGCTGGGTTTCTTTTCTCTAGAAAAGAGAAGGCTGAGGGGTGACCTGATAGAGGTCTTTAAGATAATAAAAGGGTTTGATAGGATAGATGTACAGAAAATATTTTCACCTGTGGGGGAGACCAAAACTAGTGGTCATAAATATAAGATAGTCACTAATAAATCCAACAGGAAATTCAGGTGGGACTCACAACCACAAGGAGTAGTTGAGGCAAATATCATAGATGCATTTAAGGAGAAGCTAGATAAGCAGATGAGTGAGAAAAGAATAGAAGGATATGCTGATAGGGTTAGCTGAAGTAGGATGAGAGGAAGCTCTTGTGGAGCATAAATGCCGGCATAGACCAGGTGAGCTGAATGGCCTGTTTGAGCTGTAGCTGTATTCTCAGTGTAACTCGATGTTACTCCTGGGCCTCACTTAAATAGTGCTGAACTATATTCCGCCCAAAGCCGTTAGGAATGAGGTTAGTGCTGGCGAGCAGGAGTGGCAATTGGGTCAGGAGCCGGAAGCCGCCGGGGGCCCACAGAAACGGTCCCTGGCAAGGCAAGTCAGGAAGGAGGAGATCTGGGCCAATCCCGGCCAGAAAAGGGCTTGGGAAAACCGTTCCTGCTGGGCAAGCAGGGTTAAAATCAGTGCAGTGCTGAGGGAGTGCTGCACTGTTGGAGGTGCCATCTTACGGATGATACATTAATCTGAGGGCCCAGCTGCCCACTCATGTGGGCGTAAAAGAGCTCATGGAACTATTTTGAAGAACAGCAGTGGAGCTCTCCCTGATTTTCTGGCCAATATTTATCCCTCAACCAACATCACCAGAAACAGATATTTTGATCATTATCACATTGTTGTTTGTGGGACCTTGCAGGGCGCAAATTGGCTGCCACGTTTCCTATATTACAACTACACTTCAAAAGTACTTAATTGGCTGTAAATTGCTTTGGACATCCCAAGGTTGTGAAATGCTCCATATAAAATCAAGTCTTTCTTTTTTAATTCATACTCATTAACAAAAGTCATAGAGTCATAGAGTCATAGAGTTTTACAGCACAGAAAGAGGCCCTTCGGCCCATCGTGTCTGCGCCGCCCATCCATCCCTGTCCAGTCTAATCCCATTTTCCAGCATTTGGTCCATAGCCTTGTATGCAATGGCATTTCAAGTGCTCATCCAAATGCTTCTTGAATGTTGTGAGGGTTCCTGCCTCCACCACCCTTTCAGGCATTGAGTTCCACATTCCAACCACCCTCTGGGTGAAAAAGTTCCTCCTCAAATCCCCTCTAAATCTCCTGCCCCTTACCCTGAATCTATGCCCCCTTGTTATTGACCCCCCCACTAAGGGGAAAAGTTCCTCTTTATCTACCCTATCTATGCCCCTCATTATTTTGTACACCTCAATCAGGTCCCCCCTCAGCCTTCTCTGCTCCAAGGAAAACAACTCCAGCCTGTCCAGCCTCTCTTCATAGCTGAGGCGCTCCATCCCAGGTAATATCCTGGTGAATCTTCTCTGCACCCTCTCCAAAGCAATCACATCCTTCCTATAGTGAGGCGACCAGAACTGCACACAGTACTCCAGCTGTGGCCTCACCAGCGTTTTGTAAAGCTCCATCATAACCTCCCTGCTCTTATATTCTATGCCTCGGCTAATGAAGGCAAGTATCCCATATGCCTTTTTAACCACCTTATCTACCTGCTCCGCTGCCTTCAGGGATCTATGTACATGTACACCAAGGTCCCTCTGACCCTCTGTACTTCCTAGGGTCCTACCACTCATTGTGTATTCCCTTGCCATATGATTCACTTCTGATTGCCACAGTGTCTATTTCATAAAATTCTATCAAACTTTGCATTGGATAGCTTAGTGTACTACTTATATAAATATAATAACAATATAAGTTGTTGTTGTTGTATTGCCTTTCAATTACCATGGGACGAAATTATGCTCTGCATTATTTTCAACAAACTGGGTAATGCATTGAACTGATATTCCTGTGTTTGCTGCTTTAGAAAAGGTACTAACTTGTTTATCTTAAATTTGATTGTTATCCAATTTGTTGCAAATTGTACACAGTGCAATCTTAGCTCTGATGTGAGGATACTGGAAACAGTATTTTTATAGCTGATAATAACTGTGCATGCTTCTCACATTGTTGCCATGATCAGCCTTTATTCCCACACAACTTCATCCATTGAAAATTAAACAGCTAAATGCTCTCATGTAGTTATGTTCACGTACTTAAGGAAGATGTAACAAAGTTCAATAGCTTCAGCACAGAATTTAATTAGTCCAAATTATTTCTTAGGTGGGTAATTGGCTACAAATACTGCACACAGGAACAAAATATCTCTCAAAATAATTTATCTTTGTGCTGTTTTGAGACTCAATTCACTAAATCATTAGACAATAGGTTAATCACAGATTTCCAGCTGCCGCAGTATTTTGCCTTTGCATTAGAGATTAATTTAAGAGCTGGGCTTCTAAATCATTCTGTCCAGCATTGTTTGTATGATACTCCGTCCTCTGCTATTTAATAAAGCCATTAGCCCATTTATTTTAGACAGATTAATATCTTTGTTAACATAGTGAGCACAGAACTTTTATACAAATCTGTCAGTGCATTTGTTGTAACATCGCACAACACAACTTCAACTCACGAGAGTGATTTCCTTTAAATTCCCTAAAACAAAATGCATTTTGTACTGGGTATAGACTCATTGCTAGTAATTTCCATGGAAGAGGGCTCCGATCTCCCACCATAACATCTGTGAAAGATCGGCAGAAACCCCAGAAAAACGGTGTAAATGTTTTTGCCACCTTGTAGGGGGATGCGGGTATGGCGCGTGCGCCCAGTCAGTTATGCCCCTGACTGCTGGTGAGCGGTTCGAATCGTTCCCACGCCCCTGGGTTCTAGACACCGGACTTAGGTACAGGCAGCGATACAGAAAGACTCGAGTAGACAGCTGGTTTGGATGTAAGAAAACCAAGATTTTATTAAACAGAAAATAAAACAGTCTTATGAGAAGTCCCTGGTATAAAAATACAGGCAAATTACAAAATAACTACACTTATACAGGGAATGGGGAACACACAGCACATCGAGGGAAAAACAATTACTTTAACAATCCCCTTAATCCTTATCCCACCCCTATACCTAACTAGATTAAGCTATGAGGGGCCAGAATTCATGCTCACCAATCCAAAACAAAGCCAACTGTTAACGAATGCAGGTTTTGAGGTTTGGTTTTCTGTCCTCGTAGGTACCCCATCGCCACGTGGTCTTAGGGGTGCAGTGCTGCTGCTGTGACACACCTTCTTCTCCTCCGCTGCCGTCGTCGACTCGTTGCGATGGGTTCTCCTCTTCTTCTCCCTCGGGCGGTCGTCGGCGGTAACGTTACGTCAATAAGATGATTAGCAGTTTTTACTGCTTAGATTTTGCTACCCAAGCTTAGAATGCCAACCTATTTGTCATGGTGTGGACAACAGCATTTATTCGCAATGTTCAACGAGAGGCATGCCCCCAAGCGCCAACTTAGTTGCAGGGTCCGCCCAACCAACTTCGTCTCACTGTCCTCAGATACTTTCTTCCCCGAGCGTCAGCTTATAACTCGGCGCTCGGGTTTTTAATTAATACGTCTTCTGCTGCCCTTCTCTGCTCTTTGTCGGGTCTACCTTACTCTTCGTCTCGATTCATCTCATCTCCTTCGGTTACCATACAAGCCCTGGGCTGCCCACTCAATTTCGTCTCACCCCTCTTTGTGGCCTGGGTGTCCTGGATGACTAAGTACTCAGGTCTCGTTCCCCTCCCCTGCAATTGGTATGGATGTCCTTAGTTGTTGCATATTCAATGATTGCTGTCTGCTTTCCAAAATACAAAGTCCTATTTCACAGAAACTGCATTTTAGGTTTCGATTTCCCCAAAAGCTGCTTGCGCTGCCACAGAGTCCAAGCTTTTAAAATCTTGCAGGCTTTTGGTCACGAGGTGCGGACGCCATCTTTGGGTACCCTTTTTAAAATGTCCATAGGGTCCCTTTTATTAATAACCTTGGGAGGATGTGGGAATTTTGCGAATCTTACAATCTCCCCGGGGTTTGCGCCAAACTTCTGGCAAAGTTACAGTGAGCAATAGGGGACACTCCATGGAAATTCCACCCTCATCTTTTCAGATTGGAAAAAGATGTGAAATCATCATAAAGATGTATTGAATTAAGCTGATATGAGCGTGATGAAAAAAAACAGAGCTCAGACATCATTATAGAGAAAACAAAAATCAGAGAAAGTCATGTCGCTTCTGGCCCAAGAGCATTTTAATGTCAGGCAACCACTTAGCCACTAATTCAAAAATGTCATTATTCATGCCTACTCAAAGCATGCTACATGAGTGGAGATTATCTCTACTCTGTAAACCTATTTGAAAACAAAACCTATTTAGAAAATGTTAAGGTCAGTGATTCAGCTTGAATCAGTGTTCTTTGTGCAATTCACAATGCTCAGGATAGTTTGGAGATATTGAAATTCAAGAGGTTCCTAATGGACTGTCAAATGAAGCTTTCAACGTGTTCATAAGGCAGTTCAGATAATTACAATAATTTTCACAAGAGTACATATGCTGCTCTTTTTCTTGCCACATCATTTCCCTTTCCAAGAGGGTACTGAAAAATGGATGAAGATCAAAATCAAACAAATAAAATATGGACTTCCAGGCTATTCTCTAACATTTTGTTGATTAAGATAATGCTGAATTCTGTAAATGAGCACCTTACACAGAACCTAGAATACAAAAAAGGCCCATTACCCACTCCTCCCTCCCTGTGTCTCGGTGCTGGTCAGACTGCCCCTGAACTGTCCAAAAACAGCAGCCAGAAGGCCTCCAGATCCATTTTTGCTTGTTGGCTGTGCCTGAAAGAAAAAGGGGACATTTTTGGTCCTCTAGTCTTTGCTGACTGAACACAGGACCTAAGGTTCACTTCTTCTCAGTTCTCCTCAAAAATAGGAGTCCTTCCAGCTTTGGAGATGGAATATGAAGAACCGGCCAGCATAACGGCTAGCCAGGCATTCACATATGTCAGGGATGCCATCGGAGTCTGCTATCATCACTTTGTCAAATGTAATTTCACTTCTGTTTTCAGATGTGGGTGCTGGCAGGAGGGCATTGAGCAACTCTCAGGCAGCTTGACCTGCCTGGCATCCTTTTGTATCTCCTCCTCTTTTTCCAAGATTGCTAATTAATCCTTTCTCATTACATAATACCCAGTCTAAGATGGCCTGATCTCTAGTTGGTTCCTCGACATATTGGTCCAGGAAACCATCTTGTATACGCTCCAGGAATTCCTCCTCCACAGTGTTGTTACTAATTTGCCTAGCCCAATCTATATGTAGATTAAAGTCACCCATGATAACTGCTGTGCCCTTATTGCAAGCTTCTCTAATTTCCTGTTTAATACCATCCCCAACCTCCGCATTACTGTTTGGAGGTCTATATACCACACCCACTAACATTTTCTGCCCCTTGGTATTTCTCAGCTCTACCCATACAGATTCTACATCATCAGAGCTAATATCCTTCCTTTCAATTGTGTTAATCCCATCTTTAACCAGCAATGCTACCCCACCTCCTTTTCCTTTTTGCCTATCTTTCCTGAATATTGAATACCCCTGGATGTTGAGTTCCCAGCCTTGGTCACCCTGGAGCCATGTTTCCGTAATCCCAATCATATCATATCCGTTTACCTCTATTTGTGCAGCTAATTCATTCACCTTATTAGGAATGCTCCTTGCATTAAGACACAAGTCCTTCAGGCTTGTTTTTTTTAACACTCTTACACCTCTTAGAATTATTATTTACTGTGGCCATGTTTGATTTAAACCCTTGATTTCTCTGACTGCCACCTTTGTTTTTCTCCTTCCTTTCTTTTGCTTCTATCCTTGATTCCCTTTCCTCTGTCTCCCTTCTCAGGTTCCCAACCCCCTGCCATTTTAGTTTAAACCCTCCCCCAGAGCACTAGCAAACACTCCCCCTAGGACATCGGTCCCGGTCCTGCCCAGGTGCAAACCGTCCGGCCTGTACTGGTCCCACCTCCCCCAGAACCAGTTCCAATGTCCCAGGAATTTGAATCCCTCCCCTATGCACCATTCCTCTAGCCAAGTATTCATCTGAAATATCCTTCTATTTCTACTCTGACTAGCAAGTGGCACTGGTAGCAATCCTGAGATTACTACCTTTGAGGTCCTATTTTTAAATTTACCTCCTAACTCCCCATATTCAGCTTTTAAGACCTCATCTAGTTTTTTACCTATATCGTTGGTACCTATATGCACCATGACAACTGGCTGTTCACCCTCCTCTTCCAAAATGTTCTGCAGCCGCTCTGAGACATCCTTGGCCCTTGCTCCAGGGAGGCAACACACCATCCTGGAGTCTCGTTTGTGGCCACAGAAACGCCTATTTATTCCCCTTACAATAGAATCCCCTATTATAGCTCTCCCACTCTTTTTCCTCCCGTTCTGTGCAGCAGAACCACCCACGGTGCCAGGAAGTTGGCTGCTGCTGCCTTCCTCTGATAAGCCATCTCCCTCACCAATATCCAAAGCGGTATATCTGTTTGAGAGGGGGATAGCCACCGGGGACCCCTGCACTACCTGCCTGTGCCTACTACTCTGCCTGGTGGTCACGCATTCTCTTCCTGCCTGTGCAGCCTTAACCTGCGGTGTGACCAACTCCCTAAACGTGTTATCCACGACCTCCTCAGCGTCGCGATTGCTCCAGTATGTATCCACTCGCAGCTCCAGCGCCGCAATGTGGTCTGTCAGTAGCTGTAGCTGGATACACTTCCCACACACATGGTTGTCAGGGACACAGGAAGTGTCCCTGATGTCCCACATAGCACAGGAGGTGCATACCACGGGGCCGAGCTCTCCTGCCATGACTTACCCTTTAATTAATTCAAATTAAATTAAATCAAATCAATCCCACCAATTACACTACAATTAAATGATATACTTAAGGACCCTGGTTTAACAGCAGTCCCCGCTACACCACAGACACCCTATAAACTATAAACCACAAAATTTAAGTTTGGAAAAAAGAAGAGAGAAATACTCACCAACCAATCACTTACCTGCTTTCTGGTGACGTCACACTTCGATTACTTTTTACTTCTCTCTCTCCCTCCCTCTGAGTTTGGAGATTGGTAAGCCTACCTGCTCCTCGCCTCTTTATATCACCGCCGCTGCCTCGCTCCACACAGGTCCACCACCGCCGCTGCTGTGGGGCCTACCTGCTCCTCGCCGCCTCTTAAATCGCCACCGCTGCCTCGCTCCACACAGGTCCGCCGCTGCCGCTGCTGTGGGGCCTACCTGCACCTTGCCGCCTCTTTATATCACCACCGCTGTCTCGCTCCACACAGGTCCACCGCAGCCGCCGCTGTGGGGCCAACCTGCGCCTCCCCTCTTTATATCACTGCCACTGCCTCACTCCATTCAGGTCCGCTGCCGCCGCTGTGGGGCCTACCTGCGCCTCTCCCACTGTTTAAATCACCGCCGCTGCCTCACTCCACTCAGGTCTGCCGCCGCCGCTTCCGCTGTGGGGCCTACCTGTGCCTCTCCCGCTCTTTAAATCGCCGCCGTTGCCTCGCTTCACTCAGTCCCGCCACCGCCGCCATAGAGTCAGGGGGATAGATACTGTTCTCTGCAGCCACGAAAGAGAGTTCCGAAGGCTGTGTTGCCTGCCCGGTGCCAGGGTTAAGGATATCTCCTCACAGCTGGAGAAGAACGTGGAGTGGGAGGGGGAGGATCCAGTTGTCATGATCCATGTAGGAACCAATGACATAGGTAGAAATATGAATGAGGTTCTGCTAAGGGAGTCTGAGGAGCTAGGGTCTAAATTAATCAGCAGAACTTCAAGAGTAATAATCTCTGAATTACTATGTGAGCCACGCTCAAATTGGCATAGGGTCAAGCAGATCAATGTGTGGCTCAAAGGGTGGTGGGGGAAGAAAGGGTTTCAATTCATGGGGCACTGGCACCAATACTGGGGAAAGAGAGAGCTGTTCCATCGGGACGGGCTCCACTTAAACCAGGCTGGGACCAGCGATCTGGTGAATTGAATAACTAGGTCTTTAAACTAAAAAAGGGAGGAAGGGGTCATGTGAGGGAAAATTTAGAAATCTAAAGAGAAAGGTCAAGGCAATAGAGCAGTATAGCAATTTGGGTAAAAATAAGCAGAGTACGACAGGAAGGAACAGAGAGTTTAACGGTAGCAGTGAAGCAGAGAATAAGGCCAAAGCAGGAAATAATGGTAAAAAAATTAAATTAAAGGCTCTTTATCTGAATGCATGAAGCATTCATAACAAGATAGATGAACTAGTGGCACAAATAGAGATAAATGGGTTTGATCTAATAGACATTACAGAGATGTGGTTGCAAGGTGGCCAAGGTTGGGAAATAAATGTTCCAGGGTACTTGACATTTCGAAAAGACAGGCAGAATGTAAAGGAGAGGGAGGACCCCTGATAATAAAGGATGACGTAAGGACAGGACCGAGAAAGGATCTCAGCTCGGAAGATCAGGAAGTAGAATCAGTATGGTTGGAGATAAGGAATAACAAGGGGCAGAAAACACTGGTGGGAGTAGTATATGTTAGATCCGTGATTCGGAGAGTATGATGTTTTTCAATAACTACACGGATGCTGTAACTTAACAATCAACAGGTGTTTACTGGAGTAGGGTAGTCTCAAGACTGGGGGTACAGAGGCATGCTCAAGGCTTATATACAGGTGTGGTCACTGCCGGTACTACAGTATACAGGAGCTGTAAAAGTAGTTCTCTCTTAAAGATACATATACTACAATTCCTCCCCTTTTAGATTAGTAGTACCCATAATATTCAAATAACAATTAACACTTTAACATGCACATTAAACAACAATAGTCCATTTATAGATTCAGTCTTTGGGGTGGCTTCTTGATCCTTTCGGGATAGTGCCTTTCCTGCGGTTCTTGTTCTTGGTGCGGAGGCGATTCTGGCCCGTTTTCGTCGGTTAGTTCATCGGTTTCCACTGCTACTCGTTCTGAGGTAGATGCTACCGGTATGTTGGGTTCATCCCCAGGTACGCGGGACATGGGGTTGACTCGTTCCTGTGACGCTAAGATCTGATCGACGTGGCGTCTCACAATGTTCTCCCCGACATCCACTGTGTACATTAATGGCCCCTGCCGTGTGCATATCGTTCCGGGTTGCCATTTCTCTGTTCGGTAGTCACGGGCCAAGACTGGTTGTCCTACGTTGAAGCTCCTTGTTGGCTTCTCATTGATGTGCTGGAATTGTTTATCCTCAACATTTCTTCACACATTTGGTCTGAGCAAATCCAGACGAGATCTCAACCTTCAGTTAAAGAACATCATGGCCAGGGTCTGGTTGGTAACTGCATGTGTCGCATTTCTGTAGGCTAATAAGAAATTGTCCACCTTATGCTGTAGTGGAATTTCATCGTTGCACATGGCCTTTATCGCCTTTTTAAAGGTTTGTACGAACCTCTCAGCCAATCCATTTGTGGCTGGATGATACGGGGCGGATGTGTAATGCCTTACCACATTCCTTCTCATAAATTTCCGAAACTCTTCGGACACAAACTGTGGTCCATTATCAGAGAAAATCTGCTCTGGCAAGCCGTTCCTGGCAAATATGGTCCGTAGGACTGCAATCGTTTTCTCTGTAGTGGTTGAGGACATTTTTATCACCTCAGGCCATTTCGAGTGAGCATCCACTGCTATTAAGAACATTGAGTCCATGAATGGACCAGCAAAATCAATATGCACTCGTTGCCATGGAGAGGAGGGCCATTCCCATGGGTGTAGAGGGGCATCTGGTGGTGCATTTTGGACCTACTGGCATCCTGAGCAGCTCTTGGTTAGGTCCTCGATTTGTTGAGCGATTCCCGGCCACCACACATAAGCCCCAGCAAGGCTTTTCATTTTCACCCCTCCCAGATGACCTTCATGAAGCTCATTTAGCACTCTCTCCCTTAACTTGGGTGGAATCACCATCTGGATCCACACATCACTGTCCCCTGGCATACTGACAGCTGTTCTCTTCTGGATGAGAATGCTGGCAACAGTGAGTCGCCATGTGTTGGCCATCCCCTCACCGTCAAATCATATACCCGAGACAGCGTCGGATCATTGCGGGTCTCCTTCTCTATATCCACGTTAGTTACTGGCAATCGTTCAATTATTCATGAATAAATTATCTCGATAGGGTCCACTGCTGGTGCTTCCTCCACAGTAGGCAGTGACAGTCGTGATAGCCCATCAGCGTTTCCATGCTGTTTCGTGCCTTTATATTCTATTTCATATTGATTCGCCCCTAGAAACAGGGACCATCTTTGTAACCGTTGTGCAGTCATCACCGGAACGCCCCTCTTTGGATTAAAGATGGAGACAAGTGGTTGGTGGTCAGTCAGCAAGGTGAACGTCTGCCCATGCAGATAGTGGTTGAATTTTTTTACTCCCAATACTAGGCTGAGGGCCTCCCTGTCAATCTGGGCGTAGTTGCGCTCGGCTGAGGTTAGTGACCGAGACACAAATGCTACTGGCCTCTCCAACCCGTCTGGGAATTTGTGCGACAGCACCGCTCCAATACCATAGGGTGATGCATCATATGCCAAACGAATTGGTAGTGCTGGGTTGAAATGGGCCAAAACATCTTTTGATGTGATCAATTCTTTGCACTTCTGGAAAGCTCGTTTATGTTCGTCATTCCACTTCCATGGTACCCCTGTTTGCAGTAGGGTGTTCAGTGGGTGTAATACCGTAGACAAATTTGGTAAGAACTTATGGTAGTAGTTTACCAGCCCGAGGAATGACCTCAGTTGTGACACATTTTCCGGTGCTGGAGCCTTGACTACTGCCTCAATCTTTTCAGGGGACTTATGTAACCCCTCTTCATCGATAACGTGGCCACAATACGAGATCTGCTTCTGGAAAAACTCGCACTTGTGGCGATTAGCTCGTAGCCCATATTCCTTTAATCTGGTGAGCACCTTCTCCAGGTTGGCGAGGTGATCACTGTCATTTTCGCCCGTGACCAGGATGTCGTCCAAATAACACTGGGTCCCTGGAATCCCTTGCAGGACTTGATCCATCGCCCTTTGACAAATAGCCGGAGCCGATGCTACCCCGAACACCAGCCGGTTGTATTGGTAGAGACCTTTATGAGTGTTGATCGTGAGGTATTGTTTCGAGGCTTCTTCTACCTCCATTTGCAAGTACGCCTGGGCTAGATCAATTTTGGTGAAGCGTTTGCCTCCAGATAGCGAGGCGAAAATATCCTCAATTTGTGGAAGCGGATATTGTACCGTGTGAAGGACTGGGTTCACTGTCACCTTAAAATCCCCACAGATGCAGACCTTCTTTGGTTCCCCAGGCGTATTACTCAACGACCTCTTCATTACAGGAATGATGGGTGTAGCCCACTCGCTCCAGTCTACTTTGGACAGTACTCCTGAACGTTCCAACCCTTCCAGCTCTGCTTCGACGGCTGGTCTGATCACATAAGGCACTGGTCTGGCCTTAAGAAACTTTGGGCTTGCATTTTCCTCTATTTTAATCATTGCTGTTATGTCTTTTAGTGTTCCGAGCCCCTCCTGGAACACTTCTTTTGCGTCAGTTAGCATTTTTGACAGTCGTCCAGGTGTGACGTCGTCATCCTTTTTGGCCTCAACCTTCAGTGCCTGTATGGAATGCCAATCTAATTGTATCTTCTGGATCCATTCACGTCCTAGTAGTGGTGGTCCTCCATCTGGCAATACATATAGGTCCATTTTAGGTATTTCCTGGCCTTTGTATATCACTTTCACCCTTATTTTTCCTTTGGGGTAGACTTTTTGCCCCATGTACGTCTTCAAGACAATCTCTGTAGCTTTCAAGGGTATATGTGAAAATAGCCGCTTGTAGTCCCTTTGGTTTATGACTGTTAGGGCTGATCCTGTGTCCAATTCTATTTTCACTTGGACTCCGTGTATCTTGAGTGTAACCCAGATAGTCTGGTGACCCTCCATTTTGGTTACCTTATGTAGTTTCAGACAACCCAGCTCCTTGCTTCCGGAGTCTGTATCACTTTTCTGTTCGTCTGAACTACTGTCCATCGCCTTATGTACCTTTTTGTACTTCTCCTGTGGAGATTTCTTGCTGTTGGTTTTCTTCCCAGACCTGCAGACTCTTGCTATGTGTCCTGCTTTTCCACACTGTCTGCACACTTGGCCCTTGAACCAACAATCCTTCGGGTCGTGTGTTGTTCTGCCGTAGCGATAACACTTCCCTGTTCCATAGGACATTTCATTGGTGCCATATTCTTGCGGTCTCCGTTGTATCTCTGCAGCGCCCCTTTGCAGTTGCTTCGTGTGATACTGCCATGCTGAAAGCCTTGTCCAGCGTAAGATCCTTTTCTGATAGAAGCCGTTTCTGGGTTCCTTCACTTTGAAGCCCACACACAAACTTGTCCCTTAACGTATCTGCTAGTCCCACTCCAAACTGGCAGTGTTTCGATAGCTTGCGCAGTTCCGTTAAGTACTCAGCATTGCTTTTGTCTTTATGTTGGTTCCTTTTATGGAACTTAAATCTTTCTGCTATCAGCAGCAGTGTGGGGTTTAAGTGGTCCTGTAGGATTTCTACTATGCTTTCGAAATTCTCTGGGGTTATTAGGTTTCGCAGTAACCCATAAATTTTTGCACCCATGGAATTCAACAAAACCAGTGCTTTCCTAGCATCTGGCACTTCATTCACCCTGCAGTACACCTCAATACGTTCCACATATGTTGCCCAATCTTCGACTTCATTGTCGAACGTAGAGATACTGCCACTCTTCGGCATCCCTGGGTGTGATTTAACTGTCAAAAATGGCATCTCCCGCGTTCTCCCTTCTTCTCCGCTGGCACAAAATGGCGTCTCCCGCGCTTTCCTTCCTTCCCGCGCTTGCCCTTCTTCTCTGCTGTGGCTTCTAAAAATGGCGTCTCCCGCGCTCTTCCTTCTTCTCCGCGGCTCAATGGCGTCTCCCGCACTCTCCCTTCTTCTCCTCGTGGACACTGTTCAGCCCTTGAGCCCTGGCTGTGCTCTGCGCGTTTTTTTTCTGTGCGCCTTTCCCGTTTCCGCCGCTCGGTCCTGAACCCGGCTGCTGCTTTACCCTCTCTCTCTCCATTTTGTTTTTCCTCGACGCCACTCGGTTTTCAACCCCCGGCTGCGCCCTGTGCGCTTCACCCTCTCTTTTACCCCGTCGACGCTGCTTGGCTTTTTCTCTGCCGTCGGTCGGCTCCAGCCGCCGCTGTCCGGGAAGGGTCTGCACTGTATCTGTTGTCAGCCTGTTGCTGATCGTCGTGGCTGGGGAACCAAGCCCGGCTCTCCACAGCCTCCCCTGCGATGTTCACTCTCTACCGGATGACTGGGCGGTTGCTCGCGGTCGACGCCCGTGCTTCTGGCCTCAACTTTCTTCCACCGCCCTCCCGGAGAAATGCAGAGTTGCAGGTAGATTCGAATCAACACTCGTCGCCACTGTTAGATCCGTGATTCGGAGAGTATGATGTTTTTCAATAACTACACGGATGCTGTAACTTAACAATCAACAGGTGTTTACTGGAGTAGGTTAGCCTCAAGACTGGGGCTACAGAGGCATGCTCAAGGCTTATATACAGGTGTGGTCACTGCCGGTACTACAGTGTACAGGAGCTGTAAAAGTAGTTCTCTCTTAAAGATACATACACTACAGTATATAGGCCCCCAAACAGTAGCTATACCATTGGACAGAGTATTAATCAAGAAATAGTAGGAGCTTGCAACAAAGGTAATACGATAATCATGGGGGACTTCAATCTTCATATAGACTGGACAAATCAAATTTGCAAAGGTAGTCTGGATGACAAGTTCATGGAATGCATTCGGGACAGTTTCCGAGAACAATATGTCATGGAACCAACCAGGGAACAGGTTATTTTAGATCTTGTATTGTGTAATGAGACAGGGTTAATTAGCAATCTCATAGTAAAGGGTCCTCTGGGGCAGTGTGATCATAATATGATAGAATTTCACGTTAAGTTTGAGAGTGACTTGCCTAAGTCTGAAACTAGAGTCTTAAACTTAAATAAAGCCAATTGCATAGGTATGAGAGGCAAGTTGGCTAAGGTAGATTGGAAAAATAGATTAAAGGTATGATGGTAGATAAGCAGTGGCGAGCATTTAAAGAAATATTTAATAATTCTCAACAAAAATACATTCTATTGAGGAACAAAAACTCCACCGGAAAAGTGATCCAACCGTGGCTAACTAAAGAAGTTAAGGATAGCATTAGATTGAAAGAAGAAGCTTATAATGTTGCAAAGAATAATAGTAAACCTGAGGATTGGGAGAATTTCAGAAACCAGCAAAGGATGACCAAAAATTTGATAAAAAGGGAAAAAAATAGAATATGAAAGAAAACTAGAAAGATATATAAAAGCAGATTGTAAGAGCTTCTACAAGTATGTAAAAAAGAAGAGAGTAGCAAATGTAAACATTGGTTCCTTAAAGGCTGAGACAGGAGAAATTGTTATGGGGAATAAGAAAATGGCAGAAACATTTAACAAATAGTTTATATCTGTCTTCACAGTAGAAGACACAAAAAGCATACCAAAAGTGATGGGGAACCAAGGGGGGAATTTCACCAACCCTGGGGAGGCGGGTATCCAGGCAGGACTGCTGGGAAATTGGCAGAAACTAGGAGCATGTACTGAACCCGCTCCCAGCCCACCTCCATGCCATCTTCCGAGGAGGCGGGTCCCCGAGTCATGCAGGGACCTGTCTCCTCGAGGTGGGAAGGGGATTAGAGCCAATTAGTTGACTGATAGTTAACAGGCAGCTTTGAGGCTTTTCCCCATTTTACGCCTGCAATTGCGGGCTTCCTGATGGCTGTGAACCTCGCCAGGGTCAGCAAGGCAAGCAGTGGGTCTGTGGGGGTGAAAAGGGATGAAATGTCAGCTGTAGAGATGAGTGATGGGTGCAAGTGTGGACAGGTAAGTATGAGAGGTGAGTGTAAAGTGTTGGAAAAAGTTTCCATACCTTTACTTCTTTCTGCAGGCTTCCACCTTTAAGGATCCAGAGGTGCCTCATCTCAATGGCAGAGATGACAGAATGGCTGCTGCATTCTCAGATGCAGCAGCCAGCTGCTTTCTGCTGAGGAGAGAGGTCTTGGTGAGCCTGTGTGCAAGGGCTCAGCTTAGAACAGAGATTGTCAGTGTTTGACAGCTTCTCAAAGCTGTCAAACACTGACAATTCATCTGTCAAAATGTTTTCGACAGATGAAGTGTCATACTTGATCACCAGTGTGCACCAGTCACTGAAGGTAAGCATGCAGGTGCAGCAGGCGGTTAAGAAGGCAAATGGTATGTTGGCCTTTGTAGCGCGAGGGTTCGAGTACAAGAACAAGGATGTCTTGCTGCAGTTGTACAGGGCCTTGGTGAGACCACACCTTGAGTATTGTGTGCAGTTTTGGTCACCTTATCTGAGGAAGGATGTTCTTGCCATGGAGGGAGTGCAGTGAAGATTCACCAGACTGATACCTGGGATGGCAGGAATGACATATGAGGAGAGATTGGGTCGATTGGGCTTATACTCGCTGGAGTTTAGAAGAATGAGAGGGGATCTCATTGAAACTTATAAAATTCTAACAGGACTGGACAGACTGGATGCAGGAAGGATGTTCCTGATGGCCGGGTAGTCCAGAACCAGGGTCGCGGTCTAAGGATAAGGGGTAAACCATTTAGGGCAGGGATGAGGAGGAATTTCTTCACCCAGAGAGTGGTGAACCTGTCGAATTCTCTACCACAGAAGGCAGTGGAGGCCAATTCATTAAATGTATTCAAGAAGGAGTTAGATATATTTCTTAAGGCTAAAGGGATCAAGGGATATGGGGAGAAGGCAGGGACAGGGTACTGAGTTTGGATGATCAGCCATGATCTCATTGAATGGCAGAGCAGGCTCGAGGGGCCGAATGGCCTACTCCTGCTCCTATCTTCTATGTTTCTATGTTTCTATACGCTGATGTCATCTGTCACCAGCTTTCCCTTAATTGGCCAGTAAGCCTGCAGGGCGGGATTAACAAGGCCAATCAAGGGAAAATAGCATGGGTTGGTCAGACGTCGCTGGGGGCGGGACTGAAACCCAGAAACCAGAAGTCCTGCCTCCAACACACCTCCATTGAGAAAATCCAGCCTCCAGGGTCTAATGACTGTGAGGAACTTAAAGTAATTAATATAAGTAGAGAAAAAGTACTAGAGAAATTAATGGGACTAAAAGTCGACAAATCCCATGGATCTGATGGCCTACATCCTAGGGTTCTAAAAGAGGTGACTGCAGAGATAGTGGATGCATTGGTTTTGATCTTCCAAAATTCCCTAGATTCTGGAACAGTCTCAGCGGATTGGAAGGCTGCAAATGTAACACCACTATTCAAGAAAGGGGAGAGAGAAAAAACAAGGAACTACAGGCCAGATAGCCTGACATCAGTCCTCGGAAACTGCTGGAATCCATTGTTAAGGAAGTGGTATCAGGGTACTTAGAAGATCATAACATGATTAGGCAGAGTCAACATGGTTTTATGAAAGGGAAATCATGTTTGACAAATTTATTAGAGTTTTTTGAGGGTATAACTAGCAGGGTAGATAAAGGGGAACCAGTGGATGTAGTATATTTGGATTTCAAAAAGGCATTCGATAAGGTGCCACATAAAAGGTTATTGCACAAGATTAGGGCTCATGGGGTTGGGGGTAATATAATAGCATGGATAGAGAATTGGTTAATGGACTGAAAACAGAGAGTAGGGATAAACATATCTTTTTCAGGTTGGCAGGCTGTAACTAGTGGGGTGCTGCAAGGATCAGTTTTGGGGCCTCATAAGAAAATAAGAACATAAAAATAAGGAGCAGGAATAGGCTACTTGGCCCCTCGAGCCTGTTCTGCCATTCAATAAGATCATGGCTGATCTTGGGCTCAAAGCCACTTCCCTGCCCGCTCCCGATAACCCTTCACTCCCTTATCTTGCAAACATCTGTCTACCTCCACCTTAAATGTATTTAATGACCCAGCCTCCACAGCTCTCTGCGGCAGAGAATTCCACAGATTTACAACCCTCTGAGAGAAGAAATTCCTCCTCATCTCAGTTCGAAAAGGGCGACCCTTTATTCTAAAACTGTGCCCCTGCATTCTAGATTTGCCCACATTGGGAAACATCCTCTCTGCATCTACCTTGACGAGCCCCCTCAGTGTCTTATATGTTTCAATAAGATCACCTTTCATTCTTCTAAATTCCAATGAGTATAGGCCCAGCCTGCTCAACCTTTCCTCATAAGTCAACCCCCTCACCTCTGGAATTAACCTAGTGAATCGTCTCTAAACTGCCTCCAATGCAAGTATATCCTTCCTTAAATAAGGAGACCAAAACTGTACGCAGTACTCAAGGTGTGGTCTCACCAATACCTTGTACAGTTGCAGCAGGACTTCCCTGCTTTTATACTCCAACCCCTTTAAAATAAAGGCCAACATTCCATTTGCCTTTTTGATTACTTGCTGTACCTGCATGCTAACTTTTTGTGTTTCATGCACAAGGACTCCAAGGTCCCTCTGAACTGTAACATTTTGTAATCTCTCTCCATTTAAATAATAATTTGCTTTTTTATTTTTCTGGTGTATAACCTCGCACTTTCCCACATTATACTTCATCTGCCAAATGTTTGCCCACTCACTTAGCCTGTCTATATCCCTTTGCAGGTTCTTGGAGTTCTCTGCACAACTTGCTTTCCCACCCATCTTTGTATCATCCACAAACTTGGCTTCATTACACTAGGCCCCTTCATCCAAGTCATTAATGTAGATTGTAAATAGTTGAGGTCCAAGCACCGAACCCTGTGGCACCCCACTAGTTACCATTTGCCAACCGGAAAATGACCCATTTATCCTGACTCTCTCCTTTCTGTTAGTTAGCCAATTCTCTATCCATGCTAATATATTACCCCCAATTCCGTGAGCTCTTATCTTATGCAGTAACCTTTTATGTGGCACCTTATCGAATGCCTTCTGGAAATCCAAACACACCACATCCACTGGTTCACCTTTGTCCACCCTGCTCGTTACATCCTCAAAGAACTCCAGCAAATTTGTGAAACATGATTTCCCTTTCATAAAACCATGCTGACTCTGCTTGACTGCATTATGATTTTCCAAATGCCCTGATACTGCTTCCTTAATGAAGGACTCCAGCATTTTCCCAACGACAGATGTTAGGCTAACTGGTCTATATTTTCCTGCTTTCTGTCTCCCTCCTTTCTTAAATAGGGGTGTTATATTTGTGGTTTTCCAATCCACTGGGACCTTTTCAGAGTCCAGGAATTTTGGTATATTGCAACCAATGCATCCACTATCTCTGTAGCCACTTCTTTTAAGACCCTGGGATGCAGGCCATCTGGTCCAGGGGACTTGTCATCTTTTAGTCCCATTATTTTACCAAGTACTATTTCCTTAGTGATAGTGATTGTCTTTAGTTTCCCCTCCCTGTGGCCCCTTGATTATCCATTATTGGGATGTTGTTAGTGTCTTCTACCGTGAAGACAGATACAAAATAGTTGTTCAGAGTCTCTGCCATTTTCCCGTTCCCCATTAATTCCCCAGTCTCATCCTCTAAGGGACCAACATTTACTTTAGCTACCCTCTTCCTTTTTATATACCTGTAGAAGCTCTTACTATCTGTTTTAATGTTTCTTGTCAGTTTACTCTCATAATTCATCTTCTCTTTATTCTTTTTTTAGTCATCCTTTGCTGGTTTCTAAAAAAATTCCAATCCTCTGGTCTCCCACCAATCTTGGCAACATGGTATGCCTTCGTTTTCAATTTGATACCATCCTTTACTTCCTTAGTTAGCCACGGATGGTGCTCCCTTCTCTTAAACTCTTTCTTTCTCACTGGGATATATTTCTGTTGAGAGTTATGAAATATCTCCTTTAATGTCTGCCACTGCATTTCAACTGTCTTACCCTTTAATTTATTTTTCCAGTCCACTTTAGCCATTTCTGCCCTCATGCCATTGCAATTGCCTTTGTTTAAGATCAGGACACTGGTTTGAGATACAATGTTCTCACCCTCCAACTGAATTTGAAATTCAACCATGCTATGATCACTCTTTCCTAGAGGATCCTTTACTATGAGATCATTTATTAGTTCTGTCTCATTACACAGTACCAGATTCAATATAGCCTGCTCACTGGTTGGTTCCATTACATACTGTTCTAGGAAACCATCCTGGATGCACTCTATGAACTCCTCCTCAAGGCTACCATGGCCAAATTGTTTTGCCCATTCAATATGGAGATTAAAATCACCCATGATTATTACCGTACCTTTTTTACAGGCCTCCATTATTTGTTGATTTATATTCTGTCCAGCAGTATTGCTACTGTTCGGGGGTTTGTAGACTACGCCCACCAGAGACTTTTTCACTTTATTATTTTTTATCTCCAGCCAAACCGATTTTACATCTTGATCTTCTGAGCCAATATCACTTCTCACCACTGTACTGATCCCATCCTTTACCAACAAAGCCACCCCACCTCCCTTTCCTTTCTGTCTATCTTTCCAAATTGTCAAATACCCTGGAATATTCAGCTCCCAGCCCTGATCACCTTGCAACCACGTCTCTGTAATGGCGATCAGATCATACCCATTTGTATCTATTTGTGCCGTCAACTCATCTATCTTGTTACGAATGCTGCGTGCATTCAGATATAGAGCTTTTAACTTTGCCCTTTTACCATTTCTCCTTGTTTTGGCCCCATTTTCTGTTGCACTCTTATTTTTAAACATTCTGGGGGAGAAATTCAGTTGTTAATGCCACCCGTTAGCACCTTAAGAGGGCGATAAGTGGGGCGCTAACCAACTAGCGCCTGGGCACGGCGATACCTGCGCCTCTCGTGAAATTGAGCGGACATTTAGCGGCGGAGCTAAACCATAGCGCCCGCTCTCCTGCGCATGCAGATCTTGACGTCATTCGAGAGTACAACGCCCTTGGGGCGCCCCGGACCAGAAATTCAGTGGCACCCCCCTCCTTTCCGCCTGTCGCTACCAACGACAGGTTGACTGGAACGCTTCCCAGTCGCTGTGGGGCTGGGGGGACACTATTTAAAGGGGGCTCTTCCTGGCTTCTGTGTGGTAGCTATTTTTGGACCACTCGTCCTGAGAGAGAGAGAGAGATTTGCAGAGAGACAAAGGGAGAAAGAGAGACTCCTGCATTGAGTCAACGCTGTCTGAGGTAGTTTTGGCTTCTGACCATAACTTTGTCGTTGCTTTGCTTTTTCACCAGCATAACTTTGAGTGGCCACATACTATGGGGGCTGCAATGGATGGGAACGTCGTGCTTCTCCATCACATTGAGAGGGCACAGAGACGCAGAGAGAGAGTGGCAATTATGGCCAGACAGAGGAGGGCCAACAGGCGTCGGTACAGGAGACCTTACCCTCCCAGGGTTTTTCGCCACCAGTTCTCATACATCAATATGTCTGAGGAGCAGTGATTGCGAAGGCTGCGATTCAGCAAGGAGGTGGTCACTGAGCTCTGCCACCTGCTTCAGCCAGATCTGCAGCCTCAACTGAGGAGCAGGACGTCTCTGTCGGCGGCAGTGAAGATAACAGTGGCTCTCAACATTTATGCCACCTGCTCCTTTCAATCTGCTACTGGGGACATTGCCAATATCTTCCAGTTCGTGGTGCATTGCTGCATCCATCAAGCCACAAATGCCCTCATTATAAGGAGACGAGCGTACATCTCTTTCCCCATGACCCCGGAGAAGCAACAAGAACGCGCAGCGGGCTTTGCAAGAATAGTGGGCTTCCCCATGGTGTAAGGCACCATTAACTGCACCCATGTTGCTTTGCGGGTGCTGCAAGAGAATGCTGAGGATTTCCGCAACCGAAAGGGCTTCCATTCCTTGAACGTCCAGTTGGTCTGTGACCACAGACAGCTGATACTCGCTGTCAATGCCCACTTTCCAGGCAGCAGCCACGATGCCTTCACCCTGCGCCAGACTTCTGTGGCAGACCATTTCGAGGCCCCGCTTCACCCAGGAGGCTGGCTTCTCGGGGACAAGGGCTATCCTCTGTGAACCTGGTTGATGACCCCGCTCCGTTCGCCCAGCACCCCTGCTGAAGAATGATACAACGAGAGCCATCAAGCTACCAGGAACATCGTTGAGCACACAATCGGCATGCTCAAGCAACGGTTCCGCTATCTGGACCACTCTGGAGGAGCCCTGCAGTACTCGCCTGAGCAAGTCTCCCACTTCGTTGTTGTGTGCTGCATGCTGCATAACCTGGCAATTCTCAGGACCCAGCCAATGCCACCGGGCCTTGCAGCACCAGCAGAGGAGGTGGAGGAGGAGGAGGAGGAGGAGCAGCAGCACCAAGACGGGAGGGAGGCACAATGTGCGAGGGCCGTCCATCAAAGGCTTATAGCAAGTCGCTTCTAGGCCCCCTCTGAGGGAATGGCTTCTGCCATTCAAAGAACCTGAATGGAACCATGCCACAACCCCTAAGCCGGTCAAGGCAACAATGAGTGCAAAGAGCAAACATGCACATTTTGAATAAAGACACTTCTTTATTTACCAAACTGTGTATCCTTCCCGCATGACAAAGTAATAGGAGGAAACACAAAAAAAAACAGTCAATCACATAACCAGCTCTCACAACCTGGAGACAATGTACAAAACAGTAACAAAAATATGACCACGATCCTTGGCCTTCAAAAAAACAATGTACAACATTTTGCCACACCTCCTACTTTTTGCCCTTCGAGGGTGATCTGCTTCCCTTGCGAAATTGCCCCCTTCCCACCCTGCAGCTCCACCATAATGGGACCCCAGTGGCTGCAGCAAGGCTGGGGGAAGGCTGCTGAGTGTCAAAAACTAAGGCTGCAGATGCCCTTGAGGGATGGCCTGGACCAGCTCTGGGCCTGGAGGGCCCGGCTGCTGACTGCTCCAACTCTGCATGGGCGGCAGCAGTCTGACCTACAAGCGATGGCAACTGCAGTGAAGAAGTGGCAGTGCTGGCAGCAGGAATGCTGTCATCCTGAGAGAGGACAGCAACTCCCTGCTCGACCGACGCACTGGCACTCCCACAGAGCAGCACTTCAGCATGCGGAGCAATCTGCTGGAGCACAGATTGCTGGCTTGCTGCGGCACGGTGAGGGCCCCGGGGAAATCTGCCCAATCCAGCGAGGGTGGCAGCAGTTAGTGCTCGCATGGCTTCAATCTGCGTCTGCATGAGACCAGCCACTGACTGCATTGCAGCACTTAGCATTTGCGTGGCAGCTGCCTGTGCTGCACCGAAGTCCTGGACACTCCTTGCCAGTGACTCAATGGATTCGGGCATCCTTGCCACTGCAGCCATGAGCTCAGTGTGCCTTTGCTCTGCCTGGGCGCTCATTTCAGCGAGGACCTGCTCCTCGTCTATGTTCAGTGCAGCAGGACACGAGGCCACACTCTCTGTCCGGGGAGAAGGCCCCCGAGCCCCCCTAACCCCCTCGCATTGCTGCAGCCCGCTGGATCCTGGAGCTTCACCCTCATCAGACCAATCCCCCCCGCTCCCCTCCAGAGAAGTCGTGACCCCAGTATGGGCATGGGCTGCCTCGGCAGAGGGTTGCGCTGATGGTCCAGCTTCCTCTTCCTCCTCACCTTCAGCTTCACTCCCAATGGCAGCTTGCGGGCCCGTCTCCTCACCTGGTGAATCAGCATCTGAAAGCAGGGAGGTACAAGAGTGGCTTTAGTATGAGGACAGGGTGGCAACAAGGGAGGCATGAGTGCAGCGATGTACTGATTTGGATCGAAAGTGTCAAAGGATGCTGTTGTGAGGAACAAGTGGAAGGAGAGAGGTCAAAAAGGTGTTGACCTTACCATTGCTGTCCATAACGGGGTCGGCGTCTCCAGTGGTGACAGGGCCAAGCATCCGGCTTGCCACAATCCGGTGGACTCGCTGCTCCAGATCGCTGAGGGCTTGAAGGTGAGGCTGGCCTCCCCCGGTCCATTGCTGCTGTCTCCTATTATGCGCCAGCTTGCCCTGCAAGAAAATGGACGGGGTCTGAATAAAGATGCAGCCATGATCTTGGCTGAAATGCCTCCTATGGTCAAATAGCCCTTACTGTATGCAGCCATGATCTTGGCTGAAATGCCTCCCATGTCGAATAGCCCTTACTCTGTGCAGCCATGCTCTTTGCTGAAATGCCTCCCATGGTCAAATAGCCCTTGCTGTATGCAAAGTGCTGAATATGCATGTGAGTTCCCTCAAAGGGCCATAGGTGTTGGATGAGTGCTGGGCATTGGGGCTTTCAAGACTCTTTGGCCATAAAGCAAGGTCAAGATGGAGGGATGAAGAGGTTTCTGAAAAAGGCACTCACCCTGATGACCCGAGTGAGGTCATTGAACTTCTTCCTGCATTGCACAGGGGTCCTAGGCACCATGCTGCTGGAGGTCACTCTGTGAGCCACCTCCCTCCAAGCTTTTCAGTACTCGCTGGGCAGAGGCCTCCTGCCACTCTCCGGGTACAGGAGAGATCGCCTGCGCTCCACCGCGCCAACCAGAGCCTCCAAGGCCCCCTCGCTGAAGCGCTGCGCTCGCTCCCTGGCCATCTCCATGGTCCTTGGCTTCAGGATTTGGCAACAGGTCTGTCCAGGCTGAGATTCAGGGCTCCGATGCGCAGGGTGCGGCTGCAATTCAAGATCGACCCTCCCCTTTAAGAGCTGACCGGCGCCAGCGTGCCTGTGTGCAATCGCTAACTGACAGCACCTGCGCTGCGCCTGCCCTCTGAGGTAACGCCTCGCTCCTCTGGCTTAGTGCCTTAAGAGAGTCGCGCAGCGCCTGATTTGGCGCTCCAATCACTTCCAGGGGCGAAAGAGACCAACTTAGCAGTAGGCGGCGATAATTTGCGCCGGGCGCTAAACTTTGTGCCCGGCCGATAATTGCACCCCAAATGTGGCGATACCGAATTTCTCCCCCTCTGTCCCTTCCTGTCACACTCTGGTTATTATTTCCTCCATCTCTATCCTGCTCTATTGCTTTCTCATTTCTCATTGACTTTTTAAATTCCCGCTCACCTGGATCATCCCCCCCATTATTTAGTTTAAAGCCTCAGCTATTTACAAAGCTAGGTGGGACAGTAAACCGTGAGAATAACACAAAGGGCAGGATTTTCATTGGGCCGTGGAGGCGGGATTGGAGGCATGTGGGGGCTTAAAATCCCGAAGTCAGGGGGCACGACCCCATCCCACCCCCCAACCTGCCTCCATGCCAGTTTCAAAGGAGGCGGGTACCCGCCTGGCACCGGGACCCGCCTCCCCAAGGTGGGAAGGGGATTAGTGCCAATTAACTGCCTGTTAACAGGTAGTTAACAGGCAGTTTTTAGCCTAATCCTTATTTTCATTCTTGAAGTGTGGGATTCCCGACGGCTCCAAATCACGCCAAGTTAGCGAGGTGGGCCGTCGGACTGAAGGGCTTGGAGGGGTCGAGATGTCCGGTGTTCAAGTGAACGATGGGTGCATGAGTTCAGAGGTAAGTCTGTTTGGTGTGTTTAAAGTGTTCAAAGAAGTTTTACTTACCTTTACAGCCTTCCTTCCTTTAGGTCTCGGGAGTCCCTACTCGCCGGCACAGAAAGCAGAATGGCCGCAATCTGTCAAAAATTACAGCATTCAGCTTTCTGTTCCGGAGAGATCTTTAAATCATCCTAAGAGGAAGGAATTAACTTGGAGTACAGATTGTCAGTGTTTGACAGCTTCAAACAGCTGTCCAACGCTGATATTTCATCTGTCAAAAGATCTTGACCAATGAAATATCAATCTGTGACGTCACCTGTTGCCGGGTGGCCCTTAAATGGCCTGCTGAACCCGCTGGGTGGGCTCAACAAGGTCAATCAAGTGAAAATCGCGTGGGTTGGCTACAACTCGATGGAGGCGGGACTACAACCCCGAAAGTTGTAGTCCCGCCTCCTACCCGCCTCCTCAATGAAAATCCAGCCCAAAGAGTCTGCAAAAGGATATAGATAGACTAAGTGAGTGGGCAGTAAGGTGGCAGATGGAATATAATGTAAGAAAATGTGAGGTTATTCACTTTGATAGGAAGAACAGAAAAACAGAATATTTTTTAAATGTTGAGAAACTTTCAAATGTTGATGTTCTGAGAGATTTTGGTGTCCTCGTGCAAGAAACACAGAAAGCTAGCATGCAGGTACAGCAAGCAATAAGGAAGGCAAATGGCATGTTGGCCTTTATTGCAAGGGGTTTGGAGTATAAGAGTAAGGAAATCTTGCTACAATTGTACAGGGCCTTGGTGAGACCACACCTGGAGTACTGTGCACAGTTTTGGTCTCCTTATCTAAGGAAGGATGTATTTGCCTTGGAGGCGGTGCAACAAAGGTTCACTAGATTGATTCCTGGGATGAGAGGGGCTGTCCTATGATGAGAGATTGTGTAGATTGGGTCTTTACTCTCCGGAGTTTAGAAGAATGAGAGGTGATCGCATTGAAACGTACAAGATTCTGAAGGGGATTGACAGGGTAGATGCTCAGAGGTTGCTTCCCATGGCTGGAGTGTCTAGAACTAGGGGACATAGTCTCAGGATAAGGGGTGACCATTTAAGACCAAGATGAGGAGGAATTTCTTCACTCAGTGGGATGTGAATCTTTGGAATTCATGCCTCAGTGGACTGTGAATGCTGGGTCTTTGAGTATATTCAAGGCTGAGATAGATAGATTTTTGGACTCTTGGGGAATTAAGGGATATGGAGATCGGGCGGGAAAGTGGAGTTTGAGGTTGATGATCAGCCATGATCTTATCGAATGGCGGAGCAGGCTCATGTGACTGTATGGCCTACTGCTGCTCTTATTTCTTATGTTCTTATGTTCTTATACCTGAAAGATCCCATCTGAAGCCTCCTTCATGCCAAATGTTGGGAGTATTACTTCACAAAGTATTACACAATATTTATAGCTCAGAAACAGGCCATTCAGCCCAACAGGTTCATGCTGGTGTTTATGCTCCACATGAGCCTCCTCCCACCCTTCTTCATCTAACCCTATTAGCATATCCTTCTATGCTTATCTAGCTTCCCCTTAAATGCATCTTTGGTATTCACCTCAACTACCCCTTGTGGTAGGGAGCTCCACAATCTTACCACTCTCTTGAATTCCCTGTTGGATTTATTAGTGAGTATCTTTCATTTATTGCCCCCAGTTCTGGTCTTGCCCACAAGTGGAAACATCTTCTCTACGTCTACCCTATCAAACCCTTTCATAAACTTAAAGTTCCCCCTCAGCCTTCTCTTGTCTAGAGAAAATAACCCCAGCCTGTTCAATCTTTCCTGATAGGTATAACCTCTCAGTTCTGGTATCATGCCAATAAATCTTTTTTGCACCTTCTCCAGTCCCTCAATATCTTTTTTATAGTATGGAGACCAAAACTGTTCACAATACTCCAAGTGTGGTCTATCCAAGGTCCTGCACAAGTTTAATAAAACATCTCTGCTATTCAATTCTATCCCTCTAGAATGAACCCCAGTACTTTGTTTTTTTTTATGGCCTTATTAACCTGCATCACTGCTTTTAGTGATTTGCGTATCTGTACCCCCAGATCCTTCTTCCTCTGCACCATTTAGACATTTATTTTCCAAGGAGTATGTGGCCTTTTATTCTTCCTACCTAAAAGTGCTACCTCACACTTATTGATATTGAAGTTAATTCACCAATTACACACCCATTCTCCAGTTCTCCTCTGTATTAACTATATCCCCCAATTTTGAAATTGTACTTCCAATTCACGAGTCCAAATCATTTATGTAAATGGTGAACAACAGTGGTCCCAGCACCAATCATTGTAGAATACCACTTCCCACCATTTTCCAATCTAAGTAACTACCTTTAACCCCTACTCTCTGTTTTCTATTTTGTAGCCAGCTTGCTATCCATTCTGTTACTTGTCCCGTGACTTCACATGTTCTGACCTTAGTCATGAGTCTACCATGCTGTACCTTATCAAAGCCTTTTCGGAAATCCAAATATATTATGTCTACTACATCACCGTTATCTACCCCTTTCTGTTACTTTTTCAAAGAATTCTTTAAGATTGGTCAAGCATGAACTTCCCTTTTGGAATCCGTGCTGACTACTCTATTATATTTTCAGTTTCTAGATGTTTATCTATTACATGTTTTGAGTAAAGATTCCATTATCTTCCCTACCACCAACATTAAACTAATTGGTTTATAGCTCCCTGGACTTGTTCTGTCTCCCTTTTTATATATAGAAATCACAATTCCCTCTTTTCACAGAGGCAGAATGTTACTCAGGAGTTAAATTTAACTCCATTTGGTGACATTTTATGACATATACCTTCTTCTACCTAATCCTTCATCTTGATGCTACTAGGCTGGCTGGCTGCTGGGTGTCCATAAGACCCACTTGGGATTAAGGTGCCCTTTTCCACTTGCTGCTATGGCTCAATTGTAGGCTCCACCATTTCTGCAATTGTATGGGTAGCCGAGCCCTGTGTAGATTCTTGCACTTCTGCAGATAAAAGGAACTGGTGGGAGGATCCCAATGTGTGGCCAACCTATAAAGACAGCATAATTATCCATGTCCAATGCAGCCATCCCTGTGCAAACCATGGCCATTGATGGCAGATATAATGGGAACAATAAGTTCTGCCATATGATTTTCTCCAAGCTATCTACAAGGTTCTATCAAAGCCAGACATGATAATCTGTGCCAATCTGCAACCCCTAGCCTTGACAGAAACGGTTTGAGAATCTGCTGAAGAAGCAGGGACAACTCATAGACCTTTGGCATGGAAGGTCACATTGCAGATGTCCCTGGATTTGCCATAAGCTCCGTGGTAGACTGCAGTGTGGTGAACCTGTCATGCAAAGCTGTGTACAAACTATCGGGCTTCTCCTCCTGTGCTGCCATCTACACCAGAACATCATCCTTTTATAAAATACAGATCCAATGAGGCCCCAATATTCAGCTCCTCTTCTGCTGCCATCACCAACCACAGCCTATCCATGCTCTGTGTCTCTTCCTGTGACTCACTCTCTAAAATCCCCTAAGGTGGATGTATCTGAATTGGTGCTTGGCATGAGTAATAGTGAATTCTGTGAACTGCTGGCATGGCCAAATGCACTGGACCTTGGTTCTCCTTGCCTGCTGAGAGTGCCTTTTGAAAATCCATGCACACGCCACACTTGACTTTCCAAGCATTTAAATTAATGGTCCCTACTGAGTACACTGAAAGAATGGAAGGCAATGGTGCATTCCCCTCCCTGAGTTGGCCTGGTAAGGTTATTAAACTTCTTACAGCACTGCCTCCACATGTGATGAATGGTGGAGGTGGCAGTGACACCAGTCATCATCTCCTCCCATGCTCTCTGGCCTGTTTTTGTTGGAAACCTGCAGTTCTCATTGCTGAAGAGTGTCCCCTTCTCTGAGTGACTTCCTGTAAGAGAATTTCAATGACCTGTTCAGAGAAAGGCACCTTTCTCTGTAGGGGGTGGCGTGTGTGCAGTCAGCTTTGCCCCTGACTGGGTTTTGAGCGGTTCGAATCATTCCCACACCCCTGGGTTCTAGACACCGGACTTAAGTACAAGCGGCGATACAGAATTGGAGTAGACAACTGGTTTGGTGCAAGCAAGCTGTATTTTTATTAATAAAGGCACAACAAAATCACAACGCTGAGAATTACTAGAATGGTTACAGGCATACAAGAGTACACTTAATTACGAATGGGGAACACACGGCACATCGAGGGGAAAATTACAGTAATAATCCCCCTACCCTTGTCCCACCCCTAATATCTAACTAATTGTGCTGTGAGGGGCCGGGGATTATGCTCACCAATAAGGGTTTCTAGACAGGTCGAATCCTGTCGATCAAGCCGGTTGCGGTTTTGGGGTCCGCTCTTTGTGTCCTTTGGGGCCTACCGTCGTCACGTGGTCCCAGGGTGCGGTGGTGGAGTCGTCTGAGTAAATTACCCTCTTTTCTCCGTTAGAGATAGGGAGTAAAGTCTTTGTTGGGCACTTTACCATGTAGAGTGGAAAACTTCGGGTTTTGTTCTTCTGGTGGTGGTCTGGTCGTCGAAGTTTTGTTGCGGTTGGGGTTCGGTTGGTGGTCTTCGGTGTTAGCTCGGTCATGGTGGCCTAGATCACTACCTGTGTGGTGGTAATGATCTGGAGGTATGGTTTACCCGGCACTTTGTTACCGCGGTGCTCGTGGTCGTTCCTCGTGTAAGGCTGCGGTTGCGGCCTAGTCGTCTTCGGTCAGGCCTGCCCCACCGTGCCCGTCTACTTCTTAGAATTCCGAGTATCCCTGGATCTGAGCGTGTGCCTGCTCGTCCCCAACGCTTCTCCATGCTGCCCTTCTCTGCCTGCTTGCTACACATGTCTGCTTGCCCTTTTTTTCGGTTACCGGTGGGCCTACAGTTATACTACTTCAGAGGTTGTTATCTGCGCGCCAAATCAGGGTTAGTTCTTTGTCCGATTTCTGGCAGGCTCGTTAAAATGATTACAGTTGTTCACCTTAACTGCTTTTTGGGTGGTTGCCCCGTTGTTAAATGCTCTTTAATGTCTCCGTGTTTGTTATTCATGATGTGAATCGGTATCTTCCTGGCTCGGTAGCCAGTTTAAACTGTAAGTGATTATTTATGCAAAGGTTTGATGGGTTCAAGATTAAGTCTTTCCTGAGTTGATTGGTTTCAAACTGAAGAATGCGTATTCTGCATTATCTATTGTCTGGCTTTAGAAATAACAATTCTCTCACAGGCCCAGGCATGTCATTTGACCTGCCGTTTTTGCAGGGCCCTGCTTTCCAATCTTGCAGGCTTCTGCCACGAGGTCCAGAAGCCATTTTCTTTAGGGTACCCTTATTAATAACTTTTTCCTTCAGGGTCCCTTTATTACTAACTTGGGGGAATGTGGGAATTTTGAGAACCCTACACTCCCCCCTGTTGATAATAAAACTCGCTTTAAGTATCATACTTACGAAGGTGAGCAAATTTCCGACCGCCCACTGCCAATCTTCCCTGTAATCACCTATCTATGATCCCATGACACATGCATTTCCCATTCTTCGAAAATGTAGTGTACACAAGCATACATAGGCAAAATACAATTATGTACATACACCAAACATTGAGGGGGTCCAACAATCCTGCACCACTTGGTACACACACAACTTTATTAAAAATAACACGTCAAAGTCTTTATTAAAAATAACAAAACGCACAAAAAAACCAACAATCTTTATTCAAAAATACAAAATAAAAGATTCAAACAGGTGTATCTCCCTCCACCTTAACATAATGCTCCTTCCAAGTCCTTTGGTTTCGGAATTCTAGTATTTGGCCTTTTCCCTTGCACTGAGTGCACACTAGGTACAATACTATTCCCAGCTGGTAAACCACGAGGATGTGGGAAGCCATTCTAACCCATGAAGGGACCTCTATATTTTTTTTAATGTCCTACCAGGGTGGAACTACAATGTCCAATATCTTGGCCCCTATCTCTACTGTCTTCTGCTCTAATGTGTAGAAATGTTTTTGTTAGACGATTACTGCTTTGAGTATCTTGGTAAGATGTGTTGGGAGAGGGGGGATTTCGTAGCCGAAATGTGCTACATATTTTTGCAGGTTGGTGAAATTCTCCTTTACAGTGAGGTGAACAGTGGAGGGTTCAGGAATGGGGACAATCCGTTCCTGGGCCTCGGGTTTAAAGCAGAAACTGCCGTCACTTACTGGACACCAGCTATGCTGTCCATGCTGGTAGTGGGGCGCACCTGTGGTGAGACAATATGTCCCACCTCCTATATATGCTACCTGTGGTGGAACATGGTCTTGTGCCATTACCTCCATGGTACAGTTTATAGGTTTTGCGCCAGCAGCTTTAAACCTGCACTGTGGTTTTGAATAGGCGTTCAAGTGCTGGGGACACAGGATTATGTGTGCTCCCCGGCTCCGGCACCCCGAGAGGTCAGTACCTGTCATAGTGTGCTCCCACTTTATGACATAAGGTGGGACCGCTGTGAAACTACCTGTAAAGTCCGCGCCTCAATAATACACGGACTTCAGAAGAACAATTATACAGGTATTTTACTGAAACGTCAGACTGAAGTACAGAAGCCTGCTAGGGCCTTTTATACAGGGGTGGTCACTGCCGGTACTGCAGCATAAAATCAGTTCTTCTCTTAAAGGTACATACACAACAATTCCTCCCCTTTTAGATAAACAGTACATAACATTCATTTAACAACTAAATAATAACTAATTACAATTACAATTTTCTCGGTGCTATATACATCAACTGAAATAATCATTTATATGTTCAGTCTTTGAGGAGGCTTCCTAATCCTGACTGGATAGCGCCTTTCTCTAGTATCCTGCTCTTGCGATGGAGTCGATTCTGGCTCATTGTCATTGGTTGGTTCGTCAGCTTCCAATACCACTGCTTCTGAGGTAGACGCAATCTGTACTTCGGGCTCATTGCCAGGTGCACATGCTCGTGGTATAGGTTTGGCTTGTTCCTGTGACTCTAGAACCTGGTCAGCATGGTGCCTCATGATGCTCTCTCCAACGTCCACTGTGTACATTAGTGGTCCATGCTGTGTGCATATCGTTCCTGGCTGCCATTTTTCTGTTCGGTAGTCGTGGGCCAAGACTGGTTGTCCTATCTTGAAGCTCCTGGTTGGCTTCTCGTTGATGTGCTGGAATTGCTTATCCTCAACATCTCGTCTTATGTTTGGTTTGAACAAATCCAGGCGACATCTTAGCCTTCAGTTGAAGAACAATATGGCTGGAGCTTGGTTGGTGACTGCATGTGTCGCATTCCGGTAAGCAAACAAGAAATTATCTACCTTGTGTTGTAGTGGTATGTCGTTGTTATACATCGCCTTTATTGCCTTTTTAAAGGTCTGAACAAACCTTTCAGCCAATCCATTTGTGGCTGGATGATATGGGGCAGATGTGTAATGTTTCATCCCATTATTCCTCAGAAACCTCCGGAAATCCTCGGACACAAACTGTGGCCCATTGTTGGAGCAAATCTGTTCTGGCAAGCCATTCCTGGTGAAGATGGTCCGTAGGACTCCAATAGTTTTCCCCGTGGTGGTGGAGGACATTTTGATGACCTCTGGCCATTTTGAATGGGCGTCCACGGCGATTAGAAACATTGAGTCCATAAATGGACCAGCAAAATCAATGTGTACCCGTTGCCATGGAGATGAGGGCCACTCCCATGGGTGTAGAGGGGCCTGTGGTGGTGCATTTTGGACTTTCTGGCATCCTGAGCAGCTCTTGGTCAGGTCCTCGATTTGTTTATCGATTCCCGGCCACCACACATAAGCCCTGGCTAGGCTTTTCATTTTTACCCCTCCCAGATGACCTTCATGAAGCTCATTGAGCACTCTGTTTCTCAACTTGGGTGGAATTACCACTCAGGATCCACACATCAAGGTCCCCCGGCACACTGACAGCTGTTCTCTCCTTGGCGAGAATGCTGGCAACAGTGAGTCGCCATGTGCTGGCCATCCCTTCACCGTCAAATCATAGACCCAAGAGAGTGTCGGGTCATTTCGGGTTTCCTTCTCTATACTTGAGTTTGTAACAGGCAGACATTCGACTATGGTCGCATGGAATATCTCAACAGGGTCCACTGCAGGTGCTTCCTCTACCGTAGGCAACGGTAGGCACGACAGCCCATCAGCGTTTCCATGCTGCTTCGTACCCTTGTATTCTATGTCGTACTGATGTGCCCCTAGAAAAAGTGACCATCTTTGCAGCCGTTGCGCCGTCATCACCGGAACGCCCTTCTTTGGGTTAAAAATGGAGACCAGGGGCTGATGATCAGTCAGTAAGGTGAATTTCTGCCCGTGCAGATAGTGATTGAACTTCTTCACCCCCCACACCAGGCTGAGGGCCTCCCTGTCAATCTGGACATAATTACGCTCGGCTGAGGTTAACGAGCGTGACGCAAAGGTTATTGGCCTCTCTGAACCGTCAAGGAAATTATGTGACAGCACCGCTCCAATGCCGTAGGGAGACGCATCACATGCCAACCGAATCGGTAGTGTTGGGTTGTAGTGGGCCAATACTTCTTTTGAAGTGATTAGGCATTTACATTTCTGAAAGGCACGCTTACACTCATCACTCCATTTCCATGTTACTCCAGTTTGCAGCAGGGCGTTCAGTGGGTGCAGAATTGTAGATAAATTCGGCAAGAACTTATGGTAGTAGTTCACCAGCCTGAGAAACGACCTCAGTTGCGACACATTTTCCAGTGCTGGAGCCTTGACTACAGCCTCAATCTTGTCTGGCGACTTATGCAACCTTTCCTCATCAATCATGTGGCCACAATACGAGATTTGTCTCCTGAAGAACTCGCATTTGGGGCGGTTGGCTCGTAGCCCATATTCCTGCAATCTAGTGAGCACCTGCTCCAGGTTGGCAAGGTGTTCACTGTCATTTTCGCCCGTCACCAGGATGTCATCCAAATAACACTGGGTCCCTGGGATCCCTTGCAGGACTTGTTCCATTTCCCTCTGCCAAATAGCCGGGGCTGATGCTACCCCGAATACCAGTCGATTGTACTGGTAAAGGCCTTTGTGAGTGTTTATCGTGAGGTATTTCCGAGATGCTTCTTCCACCTCCATTTGTAGATACGCTTGGGCCAGATCAATCTTCGTAAAGTGTTTCCCTCCACATAGTGAGGCAAAAATATCTTCTATCCGTGGAAGTGGATATTGTACTGTGTGCAGGACTGGGTTCACAGTTACCTTGAAGTCCCCACAGATGCGAACCTTCTTCAGCTCCCCAGGCGTGCTGCACAATGATTTCTTCATTACAGGAACGATGGGTGTGGCCCACTCGCTCCAATCCACCTTGGACAGCATACCCGAACGCTCCAGACTCTCCAGTTCTGCTTCGACGGCTGGGCGGATCGCGTACGGCACCGGTCTGGCCTTAAAAAATTTTGGGTTTGCGTTATCTTCGATTTTTATTGTTGCCTTTACTCCTTTTAGAGTCCCAAGTCCTTGTTGGAACACCTCTATCGTGTCAGTTAGAATTTGTGACAGACGTCCAGGTGCGACGTCATCATCCTTTTTGTCAGTCACAGTTAGCGCCTGAATGGAATGCCAATCCAATTGTATTTTTCGGATCCATTCACGTCCCAATAATGATGGTCCTCCATCTTGTAGTATATATAGATACAGTTTCTGTGTTTCCTTGCTGTTATATTTAACTGGCACCCTTATTTTTCCTCTGGGGTAGACTTTTTGCCCCGTGTATGTCTTCAATACAATGGATGTGTCCTTTAAGGGTATGTGTGAGAATAGCCGCTCATAGTCTCGTCGATTCATGACAGTTAGGTCTGATCCTGTATCCAATTCCATCTTTACTTGGGACCCTGCTATCATGAGGGTGACCCAAATGGTTCGGTGATCCTCCTTTGCGATCATGTTGTGTAACTTTATACAACTTAATCTCCTGCTCCCGGAGTCGTTAGCACTCTCCTGATCTTCCGAACTACTGTCTGTCATTTTTTTTACTTTCTTGTACTTTTCCTTAGTAGTTCTTGTAGTGTTGGTTTTCTTTCCCGACCTGCAGACTCTTGCTATATGTCCCATTTTCCCGCATTGCCTGCATACTTTGTCCTTAACCCAGCAGTCCTTCTGATCATGGGTTGTTCTACCGCAGCGATAGCACTTTTCTGCTCCATACGCCATTTCGTTAGCGCTGTATTCTTGTGGTTTATGTTGTATTTCCGCAGCTTCCCGTGCTGCTGCTTCATAGGATACTGCCACGCTGAAAGCCTGTTCTAGCATCAGGTCCTTTTCCGAAAGTAGTCGTTTCTGGGTTCCTTCACTCTGGAGCCCGCAGACAAACTTATCCCGTAAAGTGTCTGCCAGTCCTGCTCCGAACTGGCAGTGCTTCAATAACTTGCATCGCTCCGTAAGATAGTCAGCATTGCTCTCATCTTTGTGCTGTTTTCTTTTATGGAACTTGAATCTTTCTGCTATCAGCAGCGGTGTAGGGTTTAGGTGTTCCTGTAAGATATTAACAATCTCCTCAAAACTTTTCTCCATTGGTTTAGCTGGGGTAATTAAATTCCGCAATAGGCCGTACATTCTCGCACCCATCAAATTTAATAATACCGACGCCTTCTTTGCATCGGCCACCTCATTTGCCTTGCAGTACACTTCAATTCTTTCCACATACGTGGTCCAGCCATCTACCTCATTGTCGAAAGCAGTGATACTGCCACTTTTCGGCATCTTGGGTGATTTAAAAGGGCGCCTCCCGTGCTTTTTCTTCTTCCCCAATGGAATAAAATGGCACCTCCCGCGCTTTTCCTTCTACCCCAATGGAATAAAATGGTGCCTCCCGCACTTTTCCTTCTTCCCCTTGCTGCCACACTGCTCCTAGCGTTCTACAGGGTAATGGCGGCGACCCGCGGCTTCGGCGCATCTCACTTTTCCTTCCCCTCATTTATTTTCTCTCCGCTGCCCGGTTCTTGAGCACCGACCGCGCCCTGTGTGCTCCACCCTCTCTCTCTCTCTTTCCTCCCGGAGACGCTGCGCGGCCCCTTTTGCAGAGCCGCTCGATCGAGCTCGAGCCCGCCGCAGTCCGGAAGGGTCAGCGCACTACCTGCTACCAGCACGATTTGCTGGAACACCTTGACTGGGGAGCCAAGCTCAGCTCTCCACAGCCTCTCCCGCAATTCTCCGAACACTGATGGATCCTTGGGCGGTTGCCCGCGGTCGACGCCCGTTGATCTGACTTCGACCTCCAAGAAACTTCTTCTCAGGGAAAGGTCCCCGTGAGGTGATGCAGTACTGCAGGTGAGTTCGAACTTGCTCGTCGCCACTGTAACGTCCGCGCCTCAATAATACACGGACTTCGGAAGAACAATTAAACAGGTGTTTTACTGAACAGAGGGTAACGTCAGACTGAAGTACAGAAGCCTGCTAGGGCCTTTTATACAGGGGTGGTCACTGCCGGTACTGCAGTATAAAAATCAGTTCTTCTCTTAAAGGTACATACACAACACTACCCTGTATACTGGTACGGGTCGGGCTGTCCCACCCATGACCGGCATTCTCACTACTATCCCTATGATGGTCTAGTTGGACCGTCCACAATCTACTGGGACAGCGTCGGCCTCAGAAGCTAGCTGGAGTTGGCACGGGCTCAATGCATTCTCAAATGGATGGAGGGCTGCGAGGTGCTTGTTGCTGATCCAGGAGAGGACTAAACCCTGTTTTAAATCCTCCAGGTTACCGTGGCCCTCGCCCAGCAACCATGCCCCATACTGTACGCACACCTCATTCTGTGCAGCCTGATCTGAAGCATTTCTGTCCTCTCTTATGAGGGCATTTACAGTTTTGGCGTGTCTCTCCAGCTCAGCAATGATTTCTTTTAAATGGACCATCATAGCCTGGTCCTCGTGTATCTCTGAGCCTACTACTGTATTTTCATCCATTAAGATTTTTCGCAATTGTGTTTTCAAACCATTTATCTGTGTCTGCAATTCTATGTCATCCAGGCTGTGAAAACATCATTCCAGGTTCCCTTTCTTTTTCTCCCCGCATTACCAAAATACTCTGTGTGTGTAATGTACATTTCTGTCTTGTCTACATTGGCAAAATCAAACTCGTAGAATTTCCTAAACATTTCCTTTAACAGGGCCTGGTATAGCTGTTCTGTCTCTTTGGGGCACCACTCAGGTAAGTGTACCTCGGTAAGGTTCAGGATCATGGAAGCTACTGCGTAGTGTACCCCCTGTTTTAGCACCTTTTCCGTTGGCACTAGTACCAGCCCATTCCCTGGTCCCTTGGTGGTGGCAGGGCACCCCTCTCTGTGTGTCCTTGCTGCCTGAGTCGTGGGCAGGGGCTTTCGGGTGCGTGCCACTAGTTCAGTGGCTTTAACTGGGGCTGGGTAGCGTGGGACTTTGCAAGTGTGTAGTTGTGAATCCCATTCCACCCCCTCCCCCTTATCCTGCCATGATGCGGAGAAGATGATGGATATGCCTGTGGGCCAGGCCCTTTGCGACCCCCACATACAGACATAAATTCCTTGTTCTGACTCCCACCACTTATCCCAGCATACTCTAGTCCCGCCTCGGGTGCCTGTGACCATCCGATGGGTGTCGTTCCCCATTCGTTCCCAGTCAGCTGTATGGTCCCCAATGTCTCTGCTCAGTTTTCTGAGCCACCACCACCTTCCCAGGGGAATCTGTCCCCTGCAGGTCAGGCACATGCGTTTCCCCTCAGTGACCCCGACCCGTGAGGCCACAACCTGTACACTGGGACAGGGGAGGGAGGCTTCCCCGTAGGTGAACGTGGTCTGGCTGGAGTATCAGGTGGAGTTGGATCCCAGCCACCCTGGCCATCTTCCCTCATGGGAATAGATAGCGAGCTCCTCCACGCCTCGTTCGCCGCCCCCAGCAGTCACAACCGGTGCTCTCTCTCCTGAGCACCCATAGATGTGGGAATCCTCCATGTCACCTCGCTTCCCAGTGCTCATTCCTATCAGGGCGAGTAGGAGTATGCCCCCCTTCATTTCAAAATCCCTTCTGTAAAGAGACACAAGAGCATATAGCCAGGTTCCGAGAATATTCTCTGGCTTGGGTTAAGCGTAGTCGAGTCTTGCGACCTCGACTCAATACAAACATTCTTAAACAATAACACTTAAACTACCAATCACCTCGTATAAACTTAAACTAACACCCAAACTTAACAATAACTAAAATTACATTACAGAAAACTACGTACATCTGCCGCCCGTCTCCGGGCGGCAAGGCTAATCCCTGTTCTGGCTGCAGCACACTACTCCCTTCGGCGTGGCTGCTCTGTCCTGTTCCTTTGGTCCCTCGCAGCCTGTGGCTGCTGGCTGGATCCCTCTGCCCTCGGATTGATCCCTGACTCGAGAGGCTGCCCTTTTAAACTGGGGAGCCGGTGACCACGGTTTCCTTGGCTGTGGCGTTCTTGGGGACCTTCTAGGGACTTTGACTGGTAGGGTTTTTCTGGCTGGTGGTTCTTTAACATGAGCCACTGCCCCCTCCGGTGCGGTCTGTGGGCTTTCTACTACCGCTGGCTGGGGATTTTCATCCTCAGCCTTTACCTCTCCTAAACCTGTGCTAGGGGCAGTGAAGGGTTCTCAAAATTCCCACATTCCCCAAAAGTTATGGAAAAAGGGACCCTGTATGGACAAGTTATTAAAAAGGGTACCCAAAATGACTTCTGCAACCTCGTGACCAGAAGTACAGGATTTTAAAAGCAAGGCCCTGCAAAAGGGCAGGCACTTTTCAAACCTGAAACGAAACCTAACATGCATGAATCTGTGAAAAGACTTTGTGAAGCCAGACAGCTAGGTAAACACAGAAAATGCATTCATTCACCTTGGAGCAGATCAAGTCAGAATGGGCCTAATCGAGGCCATTAAGTTTCTGCATACGTAATCGGTAACAGCTCACAGTAGCCATCAAGCCAGGATGAGGACAATTAAATTTCATAAATAACAAACAACCAGGACATCAAAGCCATTATACAAGGAGACAACCGCCCAAAAGTTGTAAAAGTAAATGGCTGTAATCATTTTAGACGAGCCTGCCAAAAGTTAGACAAAGGACTGACCTGATTTGGCGTGCAGATAAGGGATGAAGAACCGGGTATAATTGCAGGCCCATCGGCAGTGATCGTTCTCTTATCTCTTGGCCCTTGCCCCCTGCCTCTCGTTCTCACTTCATGCCTCGTGGCGGGCTCTCTTCTCGCTCCCCGTGCCGCTCAACATCAAGGACACCCATTACTACACCGAAGGCCACACGCGGGAGGAGAACGAGACCCGAATCGGAAGCACACAGGACACACGGGGCCACAAACAGATGAGACAAGACGAGACAAGACGAAGAAAATGGCAAACCGGTAAACGCAGAGAAGGGCAGCGGAAAGACACGTTGGGGGACAAACGCCTAGTTATAAGCCGGCGTTTGATGAATAAGTTGGCGTTTGAGGCATGGATAGCAGCGTCCATGATGAATAAGTTGGTGTTCAAAGCATGGGTAGTAAAAGCATATTGACAATATAAACTGCCAACCAAGCCCCAACCGTTATAAAACCCGTCAGCGACTAAACCACCTGAGGAAGAAGAAGAAGACCCATCGTGACTCGACAAAGATGCGACTCGACGAAGACTTTAACTGAGGAAAAGGAGGGTGCTTCGCATAAACAACCCCATTGCCGTGCCCTGTGACCACATGGCGACGACGTAGGCCAAAGGACAGCAAGAGCAGACCTCAAAACTCACAACCGTTAAAAGTCAACAGGTTTCGAATTGGTGAGCATTAATCCCTGGCCCCTCATAGCTTAATCTAGTTAGGTATAGGGGGTTGGATATGGATAAGGGGATTTTAACGTGTTTGTTCCCTTGATGTGCCGTGTGTTCCCCATTCCCAAATAAGTGTATTATTTTTATATGCCTGTAATCATCTTAGTAATTCTCAGTATTGTGATCTTGTTTTGCCTTTAATAAAAATTACGGTTTTCTTGCACTGAACCACTTGTCTACTCATTTGTTTGTATCGCCGCCTGTACCTAAGTCCGGTGTCTAGAACCCAGGGGGTGTGGGAGCGATTCGAACCGCTCAGAGACAGTCAGGGGCAGAGCTGACTGGGCACACACCAAAACCCCCTACAGAAATGGTGACCACGGCAGGGCACCGGCAACAGGGGTGTGATACAGTAGACAATGGTTCAGATGAGCAAACCATGATGGAGGAAAGGATTTCTGATTATGTGTTTTTAATAAGGTGAATATCACAAAGAAGTGGATCGCCACTCTGTTAAAGGCTAGGCATCCGGTAGATGCCGCAGCTAAATGGACAGAAGGAAAGGAGCACAAGAAATCCCTAGAGAAGGCAGTCTGGCTGATGTGCTTCAAAAAGCTTGTCCAGCTTTTGGACAGGCTCGTTGCAGCACAGGCAACCGAGATAAAGGAGTCAGCCCTGGAAATCCAGGACAAGGCTCTAGCAGGGGAAAAGTTACTGGTAGCATTGCAGGCCCTGAATCAGGAACGGGTTCAGTTAATGTGAGAACATAAGGCCAGGTTGGAATACCAAAGCCAAGGGTAACGAGTTGAGGTTACGAGAAAGAACGCCCGCCTAGCGAGACAAGTAAGGGAGCAGGAGGAGAAAGTAAAGGAAGTAAAAGCAGCTTATAAGTTAGCGAGTGAACAGGGGCTTGAAGACGCAGATCATGGCCCCTGCAGGGAACAGATAGAAAATCTGAGCCTGGCCCTAAGGAAGGCAAAGGGCATGGTGTGCCTCATAACCCCGAAGGCAGGCCAGGCGGATTTCACAGGGAACGAGGGGAGAACGGTTCAAACACCACAGGTAGTGCAAAGGGGCGACACGGTTGAGGAACAGGAGGTCCCACGACCACCACCTGTAGTGCCAGGTTTTAGCGAGGTCTGGCAGCAAGGGGGGGGCGCAGTCAGGGGTAGAAGTGGAGGTGGAACAACCCCCGCAGGAGAGGCTAGAACCAGGACCAATTTGCCCAGCCTGGCATCGGAGGTTCGGCCCACCCGTAGATGGCGAGGAAGAGGGACCCCTCCAAAACCAGTTTGTGTTACCCTATAGCACCCAACAGCTTAGGGCTATGGTGAGCCATATCTCAAGGCTCACCGAGAAAGGAGACCCCTCGGTCCACTTCAGGGAAGTGGAATAGGCAGCCAGCATCAACGAATGCGATGATGCTGAGCAGACTAAAATGCTGCTGTTCTCTTTGGAGAGTAAGCTCCTCCAATCCCTCTCTGATGAGTGTAAAAGGGGGCAGGCTGATATGAGGAGCTTAGTGATGAAGTTCTGGAGGCCATGGGGATGAATGAGGGAAGTCCTTTCTCCCATGTGGAGAAGACAGTGCAGCTCGCAGGGGAAACCCCGCAAGCTTTCGCGGACAGGTTATGACCAGTGTACAGCCTGTACAGGGCACCTAACCGGGCGTTCCTGGACCGGGATCATCTGGCCCACTGGTTCCGTTGCCTGGTGGCAAACAGCTTGCCACAGGTCCGGGCCAAGGCGGAAGTCTGGTTCGACCCTAGGAATCCCCTGAACACCAAACTTATGGTGATCAGACAGTTGACCCTAGCCTATAATAACGGTAGGGGAACCGATGCACACCCACCTAAGGGGAAGGTGCAAGAGGTAAAACCCGGACCGGGTAGGAAGGAGTGGCATCAGGAAGGGAACAACCCTTCGAGCACTAGGTTCAATCGGTACGGGTGTGGGAAGGATGGCCACTGGAGGAAGGAGTGCAAAAACCCATGGAAAGATAGCAAGGGAAAGAACTCCACAGCCCCAGCCCAAAGGGTAGAGGCAGGGATCCCTCCCACCGCGGTCGAGTCGTTTTTGGACACCATGAGGTCCTTATTGACTGGCCAAGGGAGAGTAGCCGCCGCTACCAGTGCTCTGACCCCGTCAGCCCCATCCAACCCACAGCCCTGACTAGAACCAGTGTAGCCTGTCGACCTGTGTCCCCTTGAAAACGAGGGGAGCAGGCCCTGTGTTAAGATGCGGGTGGAGACGGTGCAGGGGAGATATTCGGTGGACACTGGAGCTTCCAGCACGGTGGTCCATTCGGAAGACCCGGCCAATTCACCCAGGTCTAACAAGGTCCCATTTAGCCCAATGGGAGTCACAGGGAACGAGCAGGCTGGGGAAATGGACAAACTTTTGGCCATTGTTTTAGGATCCCTCCCTACCATGTGGGAGGGTAACCAAAGGACCAACGAGGTGGCCGAGCAGAGGGCTAGGGAAGGAGAGTCTTGGGCAGTCCGGGACAAGGGAGGCACACAGCGGGTAGCTTTGGCCCCGGACCTAAAACAGGTCCAAGAAGATCCCGTCTGTAAGGCCGCCCCGGTAAGAAGAAAGAATGGTGAGTCCATAGAAGGCCCGTTCGAGGCAGTGGACAAGACTTTAAAACAGGGTTACCGGCAGGGTGCTAGTTATATTAATCAGTGTAAACTGTTTAAGCCCGAGAAGAGAGAACAGCCAGTTGGGGTAAGGTCTGAGGATAGAAATCCTCAGCCTGCAGCGGGAACAAGTTCACAGACTGCACAGGCAGGCACTGTGGCTTGTTGAAGGGGAGGGGCCAACCTGCCCACCGATTCGGAAAATCCCCCACTCTTCTGCGATCCAGATGAGGAGGGACCCGAGAGCGAAGACCCCGCCCCTGACCCAGGTCCAGATGAGGAGGGACCCGAGAGCGAAGACCCCGCCCCTGACCCAGGTCCAGATGAGGAGGGACCCGAGAGCGAAGACCCTGCCCCTGACCCAGGTCCAGATGAGGAGGGACCCGAGAGCGAAGACCCTGCCCCTGACCCAGGTCCAGATGAGGAGGGACCCGAGAGCGAAGACCCTGCCCCTGACCCAGGTCCAGATGAGGAGGGACCCGAGAGTGAAGACCCTGCCCCTGACCCAGGTCCAGATGAGGAGGGACCCGAGGGCGAAGACCCTGCCCCTGACCCAGGTCCAGATGAGGAGGGACCCGAGAGCGAAGACCCCGCCCCGACCCAGGTTTAGAGGAGGAGGGACCCGAGGGCGAAGACCCTGCCCCTGACCCAGGTCCAGATCAGGAGGGACCCGAGAGCAAAGACCCCGCCCCTGACCCAGGTCCAGATCAGGAGGGACCCGAGAGCGAAGACCCTGCCCCTGACCCAGGTCCAGATGAGGAGGGACCCGAGAGCGAAGACCCTGCCCCTGACCCAGGTCCAGATGAGGAGGGACCCGAGAGCAAAGACCCTGCCCCTGACCCAGGTCCAGATGAGGAGGGACCCGAGAGCGAAGACCCTGCCCCTGACCCAGGTTTAGAGGAGGAGGGACCCGAGGGCGAAGACCCTGCCCCTGACCCAGGTTTAGAGGAGGAGGGACCCGAGGGCGAAGACCCTGCCCCTGACCCAGGTTTAGAGGAGGAGGGACCCGAGGGCGAAGACCCCGCCCCGACCCAGATTTAGAGGAGGAGGGACCCGAGGGCGAAGACCCCGCCCCTGACCCTGGTTTAAAGGTGAGGGACCCGAGGGCGAAGACCCTGCCCCTGACCCAGGTCCAGATGAGGAGGGACCCGAGGGCGAAGACCCCGCCCCGACCCAGATTTAGAGGAGGAGGGACCCGAGGGCGAAGATCCCGCCCCGGACCCTGATTTGGGACCTGGGGGCGGAGACTCCCAGCCTGCAGCAACAGGCTGCGAAGAGTTACCTGCCCCTAGCCCAGGTTCAGGAGGGGTAAAGCCTGAGGAAGAAGATCCCCAGCCGGCGGTAGTAGTAAGCCCACAGACCGCACCGGAGGGGGCAGTGGTTCAGGTTAAAGGCCCACCAGCCAGAAAACCCCCAATCACTAAAGTCCCTAGAAGGTCCCCACGGACGCCCCAGCCAAGGAAACCATGGTCACCGGCTCCCCAATTAAAAAGGGCCGCCCCTCGAGTGAGGGATCGGTCCGAAGGCAGAGGTCCTCAGCCAGCAGCCACAGGCTGTGAGGGACCGAAAGTGCAGGACAGTGCGGTCACACCAAAGGGAGCTGTGTGCCGCTGCCCTAACAGGGATTAGGCTGGCTGCCCAGAGACGGGCAGCGGATGTATATAGTTTAGGAAATTTAAGTTTAGGTATTATTAAGTTTGGGTGTTTGGTTTAAGTTAAGCAAGGTGATGAGTAGTTTTAAATAAGTAGTAATCTGTTAAGAGTGTGTGTATTTGAGTCGAGGTCGCGAGACTCGACTATGCTTCACCCAAGCCAGAGAATCTCCTCGGGACCTGGCTGTATGTTCTTGTATCTCTTTGCAAAAAGGTTTTCAGGATGAAGGGGGGCGTAATCCTACTTGCCCTGATAGGACTGAGCATTGGAAGGCGAGGTGATGTGGAGGAATCCCACATCTATGGGTGCTCAGGAGATAGAACACCAATAGTGACCGATGGAAGCGGCAAATGGGATGTGGAGGAGATCGCCGTCTATGTCCACGAGGGAAGGTGGCCAGGGTGGCTGGGGTCCAATTCGGCTTAGTACTCCAGCCAGACCGGGTTCACGTACGGGGAGGCCTCCCTCCTGTGCCCCAGGGTACAGGTCGTTACCACAAGGGTCAACGTCACCGTAGGGAAACGTGTATGTTTAACATGCAAGGGACAGATTCCTTTGGATAGGTGGTGGTGGCTCAGAAAGCTGAGCAAGGATATGCGAAACCCCGCAGTCGAGTGGGAACGGTTGGGGAACAATACCCATCGGACGATTACAGGGACTCACGGGGGATTGAGTGTGTGCTGGGACAAGTGGTGGGAACCGGATCAAGGGATTTATGTCTGTATGTGGGGGCCAGAGAGGGTCTGCCCCACAGGCATATCCATCATTTTCCACCGGCAGTGGCAAGACACCGGGGAGGGGATAAAGTGGGATACCAGCCTGAAGGCGTGCGCGGTCCCATACTCCCCGATCCCAGTGAATGCCACTGAGCTTGTGACCCGCCCCTGAAAGCCCCTGCCCATGACTCAGGCAGCGAGGGCACACAGGGAAGGGTGCCCCGCCACCACCAAGGGACCAGGGAATGGGCTGGTACTAGTGCCTACGGATCAGGTGCTGTACCAGGGGGTACACTACGCGGTAGCCTCCGTGATTTTAAACCTCACCGAGGTACACTTACCGGAGTGGTGCCCCAAAGAGACAGAGCAGCTATACTAGGCCCTGTTAAAGGAGATGTTTAGGAAATTTTATGAGTTTGATTTTGCCAATGTCGACAAAACCGAACTGTACACCACACACCATGAGTTTTTGGGTAATACGGGGAGGCAAAGAAGGGGAGCATGGAATTATGTTTTTACTGCGTTTAACACAGGGTCCTCTGTCATCAACAGTTTAGATGACATAGAATTGCAGACCCAGATAAACGGTATAAAAACACAGTTAAAGAAAATCTTGATGGATGAAAACAAGGTAGTGGGCTCAGAGTTACATGAGGACCAGGCCATGACGGTCCATTTAAAATAAATATTAGCTGAGCTGGAGAAGCACGCAAAGACCGTAAACGCTCTCATAAGATCGGATCAGGCTGCGCAGAATGAGGTGTGCATGCTGTATGGGGCGTGGTTGCTGGGCGAGGGCCGCAGTGATCTGGAGGGTTTAAAACAGGGTTTAGCCCCCTCCTGGATCAGCAACAAGCACCTCGCAGCCCTCCATCCATTTGAGAACGCATTAAGCCCGTGCCAAATCCGGCTAGCTTCTGAGGCCTACCCAGTCCCAGTAGATTGTGGACGGTCAAACCATACGATCATGGGTATAGTAGTTAGGATGCCGGTCATGGGTGGGACAGCCCGACCCGCGCCGATATACAGGGTGGAGAACATTGGAGTCATTCAAGGGGGTGCACACATCCGTTTCACAGCAGTCCCACCTTATGTCATAAAGTGGGAGCACGCTATGACAGGTACTGACCTCTCGGGGTGCCAGACCCGGGGAGCACACATAATCCTATGTCCCCAGCACTGGAACGCCTATTCAAAACCATAGTGCGGGTTCACAGCTGCTGGCCCAAAACCTATAAACTGTACCATGGAGGCAATGGCACAAGACCATGTTCCCCCACAGGCAGCATATATAGGAGGTGGGGCATATTGTGTCACCACAGGAGCGCCCCACTACCAGCATTGACAGCATAGCTGCTGTCCGGTAAGTGACAGCAGTTTCTGCTTTAAACCCGAGGCAGAAGTTCAAGTGGCCCAGGAATGAATTGTCCCCATTCCTGAACCCTCCACTGTTCACCTCACTGTAAAAGAGAATTTCACCAATCTACAAAAGTATGTAGCACATTTTGGCTATGAAATTCCCCCTCTCCCAGAACACCTTACCAAAATACTCAAAGCAGTAATAGTCTCCCAGAAACATTTCTACACTCTGGAGCAGAAAACAGTAGAGATAGGGGCCAAGATATTGGACATTGTAGTTCCAACCTGGTGGGACATTTTTGAGAATATAGAAGTCCCTTTGTGGATTAGACTGGCTTCCCACATTCTCGTGGTTTGCCAGCTGGGAATAGTATTGTACCTAGTGTGCACTCAGTGCAAGGGAAAAGGCCAAATACTAGAATTCCGAAACCAAAGGATGTGGAAAGAGCATTATGTTAAGGTGGAGGGAGATACTCCTGTTTGAATTTTTGTTGGTGGTATTGAATAAATATTGTTGTTCTTTTGTGCTCATTTGTTATTTTCAATAAAGATTTTCCAAAGTGTTATGTTAATAAAGATGATGTGTACCAAGTGGTGCAGGGGTGTTGGACCCCTCCATGCTTGGATGTGTGTAAATGCCTGTAACCTGTCTATGTATGCTTATGTACACTACATTTTTACAGAGTGGGAAATGCATGTGTCGTGTGATCATAGATAGGTAATTACAGGGGAAGATTGACTACGGAGGGTCGGGATTTTGCTCAACTTGTCAGGATGATACTTAAAGTGAGTTTAGTATCAACAGGGGGGAGTGTAGGGTTCTCAAAATTCCCACATTCCCCAAAAGTTATGGATAAAGGGACCCTGTATGGACAAGTTATTAAAAAGGGTACCCAAAATGGCTTCTGCAACCTCGTGACCAAAAGTACAGTATTTTAAAAGCAAGGCCCTGCAAAAGGGCAGGCACTTTTCAAAACCTGAAACGAAACCTAAAATGCATGAATCTGTGAAAAGACTTTTTGAAGCCAGAGAGCTAGGTAAACACAGAATATGCATTCATTCACCTTTGGAACAGATCAAGTCAGAATGGGCCTAATCGAGGCCATTAAGTTTCTGCATACGTAATCGGTAACAGCTCACAGTAGCCATCAAGCCAGGATGAGGACAATTAAATTTTATAAATAATAAACAGCCAGGACATCGAAGCCATTATACAAGGAGACAACTGCCCCAGAAGTTGTTAAAGTAAATGGCTGTGATCATTTTAGATGAGCCCGTCAAAAGTTAGACAAAGGACTGACCTGATTTGGCGTGCTGATAAGGGATGAAGAACCGGGTATAATTGTAGGCCCATCGGTAGTGATCGCTCTCTTATCTCTTGGCCCTTGCCTCCTGCCACTCGTTCTCGCTTCGTGCCTCGTGGCGGGCTCTCTTCTCGCTCCCCATGCCGCTCAACATCAAGGACGCCCATTACTACACCGAGGGCCACACGCGGGAGGAGAACGAGACCCGAATCGGAAAGACACGGGACACACGGGGCCACGAACAGACGAGACGAGATGAGACGAGACGAAGAAAACGGTAAACCGGTAAAGGCAGAGAAGGGCAGCGGAAAGACGCGTTGGGGGACAAACGCCTAGTTATAAGCTGGTGTTTGATGAATAAGTTGGTGTTTGAGGCATGGCTTGCAGCGTCCATGATGAATAAGTTGGTGTTCAAAGCATGGGTAGTAAAAGCATATTGACAATATAAACTGCCAACTGAGCCCCAACCGTTATAAAACCCGTCAGCGACTAAACCACCCGAGGAAGAAGACCCATCGTGACTTGATGAAGACATGACTCGACGAAGACGTTAACTGAGGAAAAGGAGGGTGCTTCTCATAAACAACTCCATCACCGCGCCCTGTGACCACGTGGCGACGATGTACCCCAAAGGACAGCAAGAGCGGACCCCAAAAACTCACAACCGTTAAAAGTCAACAGGTTTCGAATTGGTGAGCATGAATCCCTGGCCCCTCGTAGCTTAATCTAGTTAGGTATAGGGGGTGGGATAAGGATAAGGGGATTTTAATGTGTTTATTCCCATGATGTGCCGTGTTTTCTCCTTTCCCAAATAAGTGTATTATTTTTATATGCCTGTAATCATCTTAGTAATTCTCAGTATTGTGATCTTGTTTTGCCTTTAATAAAAATTATGATTTTCTTGCACCGAACCACTTGTCTACTCGTTTGTCTGTATCGCCGCCTGTACCTAAGTCCGGTGTCTAGAACCCAGGGGGTGTGGGAGGGATTCGAACCGCTCAGAGACAGTCAGGGGCAGAGCTGTCTGGGCACACGCCAAAACCCCCTACAGCAGGTAACTCCTCGCAGCCTGGTGCTGCAGGCTGAGGGTCCTCGCCCTCAGGTCCCAAATCTGGGTCAGGGGCAGGGTCTTCACCCTCACATCCCACCTCATCTAAATCCCAGAGGTGTGAGGGAGTGTCCCAGAGGTGTGGGGGAGTGTCCCAAATGGTGGGTGGGATGGCCCCTCCCTTAAAACAGTCCACTGCACCTGCCTGTGCAGTCTATGAGTATTCTCCTGCTGCAGGCTGAGGATTTCTATCCTCAGACCTTGCCCCAACTGGCTGTTCTCTTTTCTCAGGCTTAAACAATTTACATTGATTAATATGGAACCATTTGATGCGCCGAGGCATCTTTATGGCATATACCATGGGGCTTGCCTTGTCTACAATGGTGTAGGGCCCCATGTATAACGGTTCTAGACTTCCTACCCGAGCAAAATTCCTCACCTTAACCTGATCCCCTATCTCCCACTCGTGGTGTTTTCGGGGTTCTAACAGCAATCGGTTACTCCGATGCTGCCTTCCCATGTTCCCAGCTGCCCGCTCAAGGACCTGTTTAAGGTGCTCAAAGAGGTTCCTGGCGAACCTGTCCCGGTTCACCTCCCTGAGCTGACCTTCTGTGAGCACCGGGGCTAGTACATGGGTGGGTGTCCGCATAACTCGGCCAGCCATCAGCTTGTGCGGGGAGTACCCCGTGCTTTTTGACTGGCTGGCTCGGATCCCCATTCGGACCAACGGTAGGACCTCCACCCATTTTCTAGGTGAGTCCACCATCTCTTTCCTTGAATGTCCTGTTCATCCTCTCCACAATCCCTGAGGACTGTGGGTTGTGGGCAACGTGCCACTTCCCCTCAATGCCGAGCACCATAAGGGTATTCTGCATGACCTGCCAGGTAAAGTGACTCGCTTGGTCAGACTCCACATACTGTGGGAGCCCCCATCGCGAGAACACCTCCCTGACTAGGATCCTGGCTGTACCCAGAGCTGTGGCCTTTCTGCAGGGGAAGGCCTCTACCAACTTCGTGAACACATCCACCAGGACTAGGCAGTACTTATAGCCACCCTGGGTGGTGGGTAGGGGCCCGATGTAGTCGACCTGGATCGACTGCCATGGTCCCTCTACCCTCCTGATGTGTCCCATAGGTACCTTCCTTTTGTGGGGGTCAGGGTTGTTAGCAGCACACACCAGACAGTTGGTGCAGAACTTGCGGTCATCTTCCCTGAGTCCTGGCCACCATCCCGCCTGTTCCACCCATTGCCAGATGGTCTCAGGCCTGGGATGCCCCGCTCCTGGACCCTCAAGGGCCAGTTGAAGGAATTCCCTCCTGTGCTGCTGTGGTACCACCCATTGTTCTCCCCTAAACAGCATGCCTTCTTTCACAGAGAGGGTTGCTGTGCCGTAAGGGCCCTCTACTCTTTTTCCCTCAGTCACTGCACTGAGGACTGCCTTGAGGACGGGGTCTTGGGTTTGGACCGTCTCAATGTCCAGGGCAAAAGCTACCCCTGCACTCCCTTGTGTCCCATTCCTACCCCTGACTGTTGCTACAGGACTGGACCCATATGGGTCCCAGAATGTGCCTGTGCGGGCACCCACCTTAGCTAGCACATCAGCCTGCTGGTTGCCCTGACAATAGGGTTCTGTGGAGGAATGGGCTTTCACCTTATGGATGAAAACCTCCCCTTCCTCCCCCACTGCTGCTAAGATTTTCTCCAGCAGGGGTTTCACCGTGAGGGGTCTCCCGTCAGCGGAGGTGTATCCGCGGAGGGACCAGATGGCCAGGTACTCCGTACACGAATTGCACATGAACATGCTGTCCGAGCAAATCATGTATGGGGTGGGGAAGATATCAGGGTGTGTAACGACGTACACTACCGCGGACAGTTCAGCCTGCTGGGCGCTCATGGTGCTGGGGAGCTTAATTGCCAGGGCAATGTTTGTCGCTGGATCATAAACTCCACACCCTGTGAGTCACTTGTATTGATTTCTTTGTGGGTTCAATGACGAGACATTTATGAAAGAGAATGACTTTTAATCTAAAGCTTGTTCAACTCTTTTATGCAGCTTTTACAGGAGACACGATGCTAGTGAAGCATCTAGAACAAAACTGAAACTAAACTAAACTGCTTGTCTCTCACATGACCTCTGCTGGTCAGGCACAAGCAATCAATACCTGCAATCATGCTGCTAAGGCATCATAATCGAACAGGCAAATACCATCTCTATTTGCTGATATCATTACATCTCCTTTCCTTAAAACAAAAGTATTTTACTTTTAACTAACAACATGTTTTCTTTGTATTAATCTGCATTTTAACTGTAACACTTAATGAACTTACATTATCATTATCATGATCAAGGTTTTTTAACCTTGCTTTGTGTGTTCACATGAAATATGTCAATACACTAGAACTTGAAGAAAGAATAAGATAACATTACTTCCTTCTATAACAATAGTCCTTAAATTTGCTCAATGAGTCTCTCAGGAGGCTTCACATGTCTTGAGGATTTTCTGATTGATTGTCCTTGACTCTGAGTTGTTGCCTCAGATGATTGGTTCTCAGCTGTGTGATCAGGTTGTTCAACAGTATCAGTCTCTTGACCTGCTGTGGCTGGTCCCATGAGAAGATCGCGACGATTTCTTCTCAGAACAGCACCCTCATCTGTCTGAATGGTGTATGATCTTGGTTGAACTTCATTCAGGACAGTTCCCTTCTGAGTCCATGTGTTTGTTTTGTCTTTCAACCTTACTTGGTCACCAGTGTGGAGTTCAGGTAGGTTTTGTGTTCCTCTGTCATAGTAATACTTTTGCTTTTCTTTCTGTTGCTCTTTGAACTTCCTCACTTTCTCCCCCTCTTTTGTTTTCAGGAGGTTCTCCGGGATGGGTAGGTTTGACCTTAGCCGACGTCCCATCAGGAGTTGGGCTGGTGACATACCACACTCGAGCGGCGTTGTGCGGTATACAAGCATGCTTTGGTAGAAGTCAGTTCCACTGTCTTTTGCCTTGTACTTCAGTCTTTTCACTGTGTTTGCGGGCTCTCCTGGGTCAACAGCTCTGGACAACGTGTCTGCTGTATACATCAGCTTACCCGGTGTGTACACAACATTCCGTTCATCATAGACTGTCTCTCCTTCGCTTTCCACAACGAGGACTCTCTTTACCAGGTTCAGTCTCTCACAGGCTTTTAAACCTAGTATGGCTTGCACATCCTTTGGCACCACGATCAATGCTAGCGTGTGCTCTCTGTCCTTGTGTGTTACTTTGACAATGCATCTTCCTTTCACTGGTATACCAGTACCTGAGTATCCTGTCACTTTCACTTTTATTCCATGTATCTTTGGTCTGGGTCTAATTTTCTTAAAATCAGTCTCTGATATCACATTAACTTGTGCTCCAGTATCCAATTTAAATGGAATGTGTATGTCATTCACTTTTAGTGTTAACATCCAGTCTCTTTCTTCTTTTTTGTTTTCAGACACAACATCTACATAGAACTCCTCTATCTCGCTTTCATCTACTGTATGGACCTTGCTTTGTTGCGCTTGATTCTTGCAGCAACGGGCATAATGGTTGTTTTTGTTACAACTATTGCATTTTTTACCATATGCTGGACACTCTTGGTGGATGCTGTGTACCGCATCGACTACATGTCTTTCGATTGTCCCTTTCATTTTTGTTCGCTGGCCACGCCTCTTTTTTCACATTGGCGCTCTTTTTGTTAAACGGTTTGTATCTGTTCTTTCTCACTGCATCCACGTTGCAGCTATTGTCACTGAACAGCTCCTTTGCCTGCAACTTCACAGTCTCTGTAACCCTACACAGTGCTATGGCTTTTCCCAGGTCTAGATCTTGCTCTCTTAGCAGTCTTTCCCTTAGACCATTATCTGGAATACCACACACCAGTCTGTCTTTTATCAGCGAGCCTGTTAGTCCCCCAAATTCACACGATTTGCTTCTGTTTCTCAGTTCAGTCACATACTGATCAATAGTCTCACCCGTTTTCTGTACACATGTGAAAAATCTGTGGCTCTCAAACATCACGTTACGTTTAGGTATGCAGTAGGCCTCAAACTGTTCCATTATTTTATCTAACTTCATTTTGTCTCCATCAGCAGCGAATGTGAAGTTATTATACACCTCCAGCGCCTCATCACCCACGACATGTAAGAACAGTGACGATTTCTTTTTATTACATTTCTCGTCAGCTCTGATTGCCGCTAAATACAACCCCACACGTTGTTTGAATCTCCTCCAATTTTCAGCCACATTACCTGTCAACTGAAGCGTCGCCGGTGGGTGTAAAACTTCCATTTTTTCACTTCGTTAGCTATTCTCTAATGGTAAGCAACAATGTTCTCTTTTGGCTTGCTAATTTGTGGAGAGCTGATTTAACTTCAAATTTTTTCTCCTCATCTCTTTCAATCACTTCTGACACCATGTATTGATTTCTTTGTGGGTTCAATGACGAGACATTTATGAAAGAGAATGACTTTTAATCTAAAGCTTGTTCAACTCTTTTATACAGCTTTTACAGGAGACACGATGCTAGTGAAGCATCTAGAATGAAACTGAAACTAAACTAAACTGCTTGTCTCTCACATGACCTCTGCTGGCCAGGCACAAGCAATCAATACCTGCAATCATGCTGCTAAGGCATCATAATCGAACAGGCAAATACCATCTCTATTTGCTGATATCATTACATCGCTCACTAGCAGATACTGTACTGGAGCCATCCACATAGATTTCGTGGCCTGTGGGGTGTATCCCAGCCCGCAAACCTATGTCCACTTCCCAAACCCCTTCTATGGAACACCGGTGGGCTGTTCCAGGATATACCAGGTTAGCTGCGAGCTTTGGCTCGCAGAGCCCCTTCACCTTTAGGTCCATCTGTTAGAGAAGCAGGGTCCAGCGAGCAATGCGGGCACTGCTCACTGTCCCATCCTTGATTCTCCCATCCAGGAGCATCTGGGTGGGCGTGTGATGGGTGAGGAGGGTGATGGGAGAGGTGCCTGTGAAGATCAGTGATCTTTTCACAGCCCAATGTGTGGCCAAGAGGTGCCTCTCACAATTGGAGTAGCTCTTCTCCACATCCATGAGTATCCTGGAGGAGTAGACCACCAGCCTCAGCCTGCCATGCCGCTCTTGGAGCAGCACAGCACTCAGGCTGTCCCCGCTGGCTGCCACCTCCAGGAAAAACTCTTTCCCCCCATCTATGGCCCCTAGAGCTGCTGCGGTCTGCAGATCGTCCTTGAGCCTGACAAATGCTGCCTGGCAACCCTCATCCCAAGCCCACTCCACTCCCTTATGTAGGAGTTGGAGCAGCGGGGCTGCGGTGGCTGCACAGTCCTCAATAAAGTCTCTGCAGTACCCGGTTAGCCCTAGAAAAGATCGCACTCCCGTGACTGTGTTGGGGACTGGTAACTCCTGTACTGCTCCCCTTCTAGCTTTGTCTATGGCCCTTTCCCCAGCGCGTACGGTCAGGCCCCGGAATTTCACCTCCTGCTGGCCGATCTGCGCTTTCTTTGGGTTTACTTTAAAACCCTCCTGCCTGAGCAGTTCCAGCAGTTCGGCCAGTAGTGGGCCATGCTCCTCTCTCGAATCCGTGAATAGGAGCAGGTCATCCACATTCTCTACCAGCTGCCTGGGCTGGCTGAAACCCTTTAGACTGTTTGCCATGCATTGATGGAAAATGCTAGGGCTATTGTGGAAGCCCTGAGGCAAACAGTTCCAGGTGTGCTGTTGCCCTTTAAAAGTAAAGGCAAACTTTTACTGGTCCTCTCTCCTTAAAGGGATGGACCAAAACCCGTTGGAAATATCCAGCACCGTGAAAGTAGTCGTGGATGCTGGGATACTTTCTATCAGGTCGGCAACTGCTGCTACTGTGGGTGCACAGGCTGGGATGTTACTGTTGAGCACCCGATAGTCCACCGTGGCCCTCCAGGAGTTGTCCGGCTTTCTAACCGGCCACAGTGGAGAGTTTACGTGGGTGGCTATCGGTCTCAGGACCCCCTGTTGTACTAAAGAGGACATGGCTGCTTCCATGTCTGGTTCCGCTTCCCTGGGGAAGTTATACTGTTTCTGTCGTCAGGACATGGGGTCCCCGTCTACGTTGACCTCAAACCCGTTGACCCTCCCACAGTCGTGCTTGTGTGTGGCAAATGTGGCTAGGTGGGCTTGCACAAATGCCTGAAACTCCTTTGGGGTATGACTGACCATTAGCTCGAGGTTATAACCTACTTTTGGCTTCATGGTGCACAGGGTCCCCTTCCCCTGTTTCCCTGGGTTGACTACTACCCCACCTTCCTTTCCTGTACTTGCCCCCCATAGGCAATGATTCCTTAAATCCACTAGGATCCCGTGGCCCACAATAAAGTCGGCTCCCAGGATTCCCTTTCCACCCTCCACTTCCCACTTCATCAGGATACAGGTCCACTTAGAGCGGAGTGTTCCCAAACGAATGGACAGCGGGATGGAAAATGAGCCAGCCTGTTCCCTACCAGTGAATCCCGACAGACTATATGGGACCCCGCTAGATAGAGGTGAGGTGGTGGGGTTATCTGAATGGATCACGGTGCATGATGCCCCCGTATCCAACAGATAGGTCCCCTTTACCTTTTCTACCTCCATCTCAACAAGGGGTCTCTTCCATAAGTCATACTGCAGGGAACACAGGTAAACAGGCTGCGCTGGCTCTAGTCAGGGCTATGGGTTGGATGGGGCTGATGGGGTCAGAGCCCCAGTAGTGGCTGCTACCCTCCCTGCGCCAGTCAATAGGGTCCTCATCGCGTCCAAAAATGACTCGACTGTGGTGGGAGGGATCCCTAACTCTGTCTTTTGGGCTGGGGCTGAGGAATTCTTTCCCTTGTTATCCTTCCAAGGGTTTTTGCATTCCTTCCTCCAGTGTCCATCCTTCCCACACCTGTAACAATTAAGCTTCATGCTGGAAGGGTTATTCCCTTCCTGATGCCACTCCTTCCTACCCTGTCCGGGTTTTACCTCATGCACCTTCCCCTTAGGTGGGTGTGCATCGGTTCCCCTACCATTCCTGTAGGCTAGGGTCAGCTGTCTGATCACCGTGAGTTCGGTGGTCAAGGGAATCTTAGGGGCAAACCAGACATCTGCCTGGCCCTGACCTGTGGCAAGCTCTTTGCCACCAAGCAACGGAGCCAGTGGGCCAGCTGACCCCGGTCCAGGTACGCCCGGTTAGGTGCCCCTGTGCAGGCACTCCTATACACCAGCCACAACTGGTCCGCGGAAGCCTGCGGGGTTTCCCCTGCGATCTGCACTGTCTTCTCCACTCGGGAGAAAGGACTTCCCTCATTCATCCCCATGGCCTCAAGAACTTCCTCCTTGAGTTTCCCATACTCGCACTGTCCCTTCTTACACTGGTCAGAAAGGGACTGGAGCAGCTTACCCTCCAGGGAGAACAGCAGCATTTTGGCCTGTTCGGCATGTAAGGGGTTTTCTCTTGCCAGGTCTCTCTCTCTGGTGAGACCTCTCTCTCTTTTGCACAGTAATTTACCGAGTGGCTCGACCCACTCACCCCTTAGGTTCTGTACACTGGACTTTGAGGCAGGAACTACAATGCAGAGAATACTCTGTAGACCAAATTTAATGAAACAAAGTGAAATTTTATTGCATAAAGGAAAAATTGAATGTCAGCCAAAATAAGGTACATGGGAGGGAAAAACAAATCATAATACAATACTAACCAATGAATCCACAGGCATATTACACTTTACAAGGTTCACCATGAAATAGGGAAACACACGGAACATCGAGGGACAACAACTCATTGTTAATTATCCCCTAAAATGCCCACCCCCTAAACCTAGCTAGATTAGATGATGAGGGGCCAGAAACATGCTCACCAGTCCCAGTTAGAAAATAGAGGTTTTGAAGTCTGCGTTTTGGTCCTCTCAGGCATCCTGTCTCCACGTGATCAGCGGAACGCAGCGGGCTGCGACACACTCTTTTCTCCCTTGAGGTAATGGACTTGGACAGGCTGGATGTTAGCAGGCCTGGACGTCGGCATGGAGAGAGACCAACTGTTTGACCATTTTCATATAGGTTTCTTCTTGGAGGGTCGCCGTCTTTTCGTCTCGTCAAATGGCCCGGGGTTTGTCGATGATCTCCCGATAGCTACCCCGGGTCTGGGCGCTGACTCGATCTTCCCTCTCCAACCTCTCTCTCCAACCTCGAACTCGAACCTCGATCGTCTGAACCCGATCCTCTCCTCGATCGTCTCAGCTCGAACCTCTGTACTCGATCTTCTTCCGATTCTCTGAACTCCTGATAGCTACACCAGGTCTCCAATTATACTTCTCATCGAGGCCCTTATCTCCCACCATATCAAGGTTAGTCTTTATTTAAATTTTGGCGAGCTTGTAGCACAGAGGGGTAGTCATTGTGTTTAAAGTACTTTTGGGATGGCTGGTAACTGCCATCTCTGGTCTGGAATGACCTTGTATTGTCTTTAATGAGTCTTGATGTCCCCCAATGAATTTGAAGCTGTTTCCCTTTGTCTGGGTAAACATTTTGATGGCCTGTATCTACAGGCCGATCTGATTGGTTCTGCATCCAATCCATATATATGGGGTTCTGTCTGGTTTCGCATTCTCCGAAATTGCATTCCAGAACTTACTGTGGGCTGAATCCACAAAAGCTGTTTGTGGACTGCAGGAACCATTTTAAAAATGTCCCAAAAAGCTGGTCACGGGGTCTGGTGGCCATTTTGAGTGCCCCTTTTTCTGGGCTTCTTTTAAAAAAGTCTTTAAAATTAAGGCCTTTTCTGCCAATAAACCCTTATAGGACAATGTTCAATTTTGCGAATCCTACAGGCATCATCGCACTCGTTGATGCTGGCTGCCTGTTCCACTTCCCTGAAGTGGACCGAGGGGTCCCCTTTTTCTGTGAGCTTTGGTATGTGGCTTACCATAGCTCTAAGCTGTTGGGTGCTGTAGGGAACTACGAACTGGTTTTGGAGGGGTCCCTCTTCCCCACGAGCGGGTGGGCCCAACCTTCGTTGCCGGGCTGGGCACATCGGCCCCAGTTCCGTCCTCTCTTGCGGGGGTTGTTCCATCTCCGCTTCTACCCCTAACTCCACCCCGCCCCTGCTGCCAGACCTCGCTAAAACCTGGCGCTACGGGTGGTGGTCGTGGGACCTCCTGTTCCTCAACTGGGTCGTCCCTTGGCACTACCACTGGTGTCTGAGCCGTTCTCCCCTCGTTCCCTATAAAATCCGCCTGGGCTGCCTTCGGGCTTATGAGGCACACCATGCCCTTTGCCTTCCTTAGGGCAAGGCTCAGAATCTCTATCTGTTCCTTGCAGGGGCCATGATCTGCATCTTCAAACCCCTGTTCGCTCGCTAACTTATAGGCTGCCTTTATGTCTTTTACTTTCTCCTCCTGCTCTCTTACTTGTCTCGCTAGGCGGGCATTCTTCTCCTGCCATCTCAGCTCATTGCTCTTGGCCTCAGTGACCTGGCACTGTAGATATTCCAGCCTGGCCTTATGCTCCCCTATTTACTGTACCCTTTCCTGGTTTAGGGCCTGCAATGCTACCAATAACTTCTCCCCTGCTAGAGTCCTGTCTTGGACTTCCAGGGCTGACTCCCGTATCTCAGCTGCCTGTGCTTCAACGAGCCTGTCCAGAAGCTGGATCTGTTTCTTGAAGCACATCAGCCAGACTGCCTTTTCTATGGATTTCCTATGATCCTTCCCTTCTGTCCATTTAGCTGCAGCATCTACCGGACACCCAGCCTTTAACAGATTAGTGATCCACTTCTTAGTGATATTCACTTTACTGAATACATAATTAGAAATCCTTTCTTCCATTACAGTTTGCTCTTCCGAATCGGTGTCTACTGTATCGCACCCCTGTTGCCGGTGTCCTGCCATTTTCGCCATTTCTGTAGGGTGTGGCATGTGTGCAGTCAGCTTTGCCCCTGACTGGGTTTTGAGTGATTTGAATCACTCCCACACCCCTGGGTTCTAGGCACCGGACTTAGGTACAAGCGGCGATACAGAATTGGAGTAGAGTACTGGTTTGGTGCAAGCAAACTGTATTTTTATTATTAAAGGCACAATAAAATCACAACAATGAGAATTACTAGAATGGTTACAGGCATACAAGAGTGCACTTAATTAGGAATGGGGAACACACGGCACATCGAGGGGAAAATCACAGTAATAATCCCCTTACCCTTGTCCCACCCCCAATATCTAACTAAATTTTGCTGTGAGGGGCCAAGGATTATGTTCACCAATAAGGGTTTCTGGACAGGTCGAATCCTGTCGATCAAGCCGGTTGCGGTTTTGGGGTCCGCTCTTTGTGTCCTTTGGGGCCTGCCGTCATCACGTAGTCCCAGGGCGCGGTGGTGGAGTCATCTGAGTAAAGTACCCTCTTTTCTCCATTAGAGATAGGGAGTAAAGTCTTTGTTGGGTACTTTACCTTGTCGTCGAAGTTTTGTTGAGCTTAGGGTTCCGTTGGCGGTCTTCGGTGTTAGCTCGGTCGCGGTGGCCTAGGTCACTGCCTGTTTGGTGGTAATGATCTGAAGGTATGGTTTACCTGGCCCTTTGTTACCGCGGTGCTCGCGGTCGTTCCTCGTGTAAGGCTGTGGTTGCGGCCTAGTCATCTTTTGTTGGGCCTGCCCCACCGTGCCCGTCTATTTCTTTGCGTTCCGAGTATCCCTGGATCTGAGCGCGTGCCTGCTCGTCCCCAACGCTTCTCCACGCTGCCCTTCTCTGCCTGCTTGCTACACACATCTGCTTGCCCTTTTTTTCAGTTACCGGTGGGCCTACAGTTATACTACTTCAGAGGTTGTTATCTGCGCGCCAAATCAGGGTTAGTTCTTCGTCCAATTTTTGGCGGGCTCGTTAAAATGATTATAGTCGTTCATTTTAACTGCTTTTTGGGTGGTTGCCCCGTTGTTAAATGCTCTTTTATGTCTGTGTTTGTTATTCATAATGTGAAACGGTATCTTCCTGGCTCGGTAGCCAGCTTAAACTGTAAGCGATTATTTATGCAAAGGTTTGATGGGTTCAAGATTAAGTCTTTCCTGAGTTGATTGGTTTCAAACTGAAGAATGCGTATTCTGCATTATCTATTGTCTGGCTTTAGAAATAACAATTCTCTCACAGGCCCAGGCATGTCATTTGACCTGCCGTTTTTGCAGGGCCCTGCTTTCCAATCTTGCAGGCTTCTGCCACGAGGTCCAGAAGCCATTTTCTTTAGGGTACCCTTCTAAATAACTTTGCCCTTCAGGGTCCCTTTATTACCAACTTGGGGAATGTGGGAATTTTGAGAACCCTACACTCTACACTCCTTACCAACCTTTTTCAACAATAATGCCTGCTTCATTAGGCTACTGCCTGCCTTTAAGTCCTGCAGGAGTGACAGATTTCCTGCTCATCAATGGCTGAGCTCCCAATCACAGGATTTTTTATGCCAGGATCTTGGTCTCATTATGTGAATGAGACTGACTCTGGGGGTGAGGTAGGTGTTGCTATGCATCACCCAATTCCTGGTTAATCATTCATCTGATTGGATGCAAAGCTACAAGCACACTACTCAATCACCATTGAACAACTTAAGCAAGCGTGCGTGTTTCATAAATTATGCATAATGCGAAATACAACTGCGCACTGAGTAAATTTGCGAACTGATGGCGGGGGCAAGGCGATCAGGAAACCCATCTTCACAAACCCTGAAATACCCTCTATTGAATCAGATCAGGAGAATGCTGAATACTGCACAAATAGTCAGAGGGTGCAACAAAGCATGGAGCACAATTTCCAGGTGTCTGAATATTGTATCTACCACCGACCACATATAGAGAAATGTGGGCAGTGTCTTGGATTTGAAGAACAATACCAAGGTAAGCAACGTTCAAATACTTTCCATATAGTCAGAGACTTGAGCACATTGTGATGAAATATATGTCTTCATCAGCCCCTGTGTTTTACCTGCATTGCATTGTGTGTACCGCCCCCTTTTCCCCAATTGTGTGTATTGGCTCCGCCCCTGTCTTTTGTCATATAAAGGTCTCAAGAGCTGTATGAGTCATTCTGCCAGACGAATCCAATGTGGAATGGCGTGCAATGTTCTTAGCGATTAAAAGCCTTCAGTTGAATCCTTTAACTTCTTGTCTTTGCGTTATTGATGGCACATCAATTTTAATCGCTAAAACACCAAGATGGATCGACTCCTGAAACCAGAGCGCTTAGATCTGGACCCCCATGCCACAGACGCAGCCACACAGTTCGGACACTGGTTCCAATGCTTCGAATTTTTCATCGAAACCTCAGCCACCGCCATAGCAGCCGCGACCGCCACCGGAGACATGAAACTGGGAATCCTGCGAAACCGGGTGAGTCATCGGGTCTCCCCTCTCATCCGAGATGCCACCAGCTACGAGGATGCCTGCACCATTCTGAAGGCCCACTACGTGCGGCCAATAAACGAGGTGTACGCCAGGCATCTTCTGACTACTCGCACGCAGCGGCATGGTGAGTCACTAGAGGACTTCATGCTAAGCCTAAAAGTACTGGGCAGAGACTGTAACTGTAAGGCCGTGTCTGCCACCGTGTACATGGAGGAGCTGATCCGAGACTCCTTTATTGCGGGCCTCAGTTCAAATTACATTCGGCAGAAACTGTTTGAAAAGGAGGGACTGGACTTTAAACAGGCTATGGGCATAGCACGATCGCTGGATATTGTGGTGTATGTAACCTGTTCCACCTTAAGAGAACTTAAGCCTGTTCCACCTTAAGAGATGTACTACTTTCTCTGGCTGCTGTATACGTAATACCGGTGGTGACCACCGGTATATAAGCACTGTGTAGTAAGATTGTATTTAGTATAGTCCTGACCTCCAACCAGTAAAGACCTGTTGAACTTTAATCTTGTAATCTGTGTGTTATTAATTACAACTAGAACACACAGGCCTAGAAATTCAGTGCCCTTAGCGCCGATTTTGCGGCGCTAGAGGGCCTAGCGCTGCAATTGGCGCCGGCGCCGAAATTGCCTGGGGCCCTTCCGCCGCGGTAGACCGGTAGCGCTGCGCCGGCACCGATGACGTCATCGGTGTGCGCAGCGTCCCGGTTGCCATGCCGACGGGCTCCAGCGCCGAAATTCAGTTGCGGCCGCCTCGCCCGTGGCAGCCGCAACTAAGACTCTGGCAACAGAGTCTTACATGAGTTTGCGCCGGCGCATTAAAGGCACCGCGGCGGCCGGCCGCTTTCCCGCCGGCCGCCTGGCCGCAGCTCCCTCCCCGGACTTCCCCCCCCCCCCCCCGGAACAGAAGCAAGCCCGGCACTTGTCCGAGGTGCCGGGCTCATTTTTAAAAAGATTTTCGCGGGCCGCGGCCGGGTGCAGGCAGCTCCTCCTTAAGGGAAGGAGGAGGCCTGCACTTCCCGAACCTGCCGCACCGCAGCGGCCGCCGCAGCACCGGAATAGCGCCGATATTCAGCGCGTAGCGCCAGTTTTCAGGCGCAAACAGCTCTCAGCAGCGCCGGCAGCCGTTTGGGCGCAGAATTGGTGAATTTTGGGCCCGAACAGCGCGACTTAGCTCCGGCACTAACTTCCGGCGCTAAAGCCCTGGCTGCGCCAAAACTCAATTTCTAGGCCACAGACTTTACAGTGGTGACGAGTCAGATTCTTACCCTGCGGCAGTTATATCCACGGCGGCTTCGTCCACAGAACGGACGTCGAAGAGAGGCTTCCACCCTCATCACCCTGCTGGAAGACACGTCGCGCGGCAGACATCGAGAAACCAGAGTGCAGAAGACATCCTGAACGCGAAGCCTCCATCAGCGGCTGTCAACTATCTTCTTTCTACCTCGGTAGTGGGTAAGCCGGGCAGCGACGCGACCAGAAAGTCGGCCGCGTTGGCTGTACAGACGGGCAGGGAAGACGGAGGAATAAGGGCGGTGAGATCGATCGCGACCGGAGATAAGGGCCGGGCCGCATTCGGGCCAAAAGGCGCAGCGCGGGGACATCGATCGCGGCTGGTGATAAGGGCCGGGCCGCATTCGGGCTAAAAAGGTGCAGCGTCTGGGGGCAACTGAAGGCGCGAGAGCCGCGGTGAAACGGAGACAGCGTCGGGGGACGGGTGAAGACCGCCAAGCGTGGGAAAACCGCCATTTTGTAGGCGGAGGACGAAGACAAGAGCGCGGAAGCCGCCATCTTGGATAAAAATAAAAATAAATTAAATTGCAATGATGCCTAAACATGGGAACATTAATACCTTTGATAGCGACATCGAAGATTGGGCTATGTATGTAGAACGCATACAAAATTATTGTAAGGCAAATAAAATCCCAGATGAAGCGAAAGCACTAACATTATTAAACTTAATGGGTGCGAAGACATACGGGCAATTGAAACACCTTTTATCACCAGATGAACCGGCGGATAAGGCGTTCGAGGAGATTGTTACTGTCCTGAAAAATCACCTAAACCCCACGCCGCTGATGCTAGCGGAACGATTTAAATTTTACAGCAGAAGGCAGCTGAAGGATGAAAGCAATGCTGAATATTTAATGGAATTGCGTAAGCTAGCAAAGTACTGTCAATTTGGAACGAGACTGACAGAGGCGCTACGAGATAAATTTGTGTGTGGTTTATTAAATTAAGATACACAAAAGCGATTGCTCGAGGAGAATGAGCTGACGCTTGAGAAAGTGGTCACTATGGCAGCAGCACACGAAGCCGCAGCGAGAGGCACGGCAGTAATGCAGCTACGGTCACCGGAACTCAGTACAAATAAATTGGGTTTGAGTACTGTAAAATGTTATCATTGCGGAAAGACAACGCACGATCAGAACCAGTGTTGGTTTAAAAACCAAGAATGCAGAACGTGTGGCAGGCTTGGCCACATAGCTAAAGTATGCCGGTCAGGAAAGAAGACCAGCAACAAAAAGTCACCGCAAGGAAAATACATAAAGGTACACAAGGTGACAAAGAACAGTTTGACCGAACAGAAGTCAGATTCAGACGCTAGCAGTAATGAACTGGGCAGCTTAAGAGTACACAACGTTGGTAAGGATGCAGATCTCCAGACAATTTGGGTCACCCTTCAGATAGCAGGAGTCCAAGTAAAGATGGAATTGGACACTGGATCGGCGTTGACGGTCATGAATAAGAAAGATTACAAAAGGTTATTCCAACATATTCCCCTACGGGATACGGAGATTATATTGAAAACATACACGGGGCAAAGAGTGTACCCCATCGGAAAGATAGAGGTAAAAGTGGTCCACAAGGGCAAAGAAAGCCAAGTAATGGACTTATATGTGCTACCTGAAGGAGGTCCACCACTACTGGGACGGGAGTGGATTAGGAAAATGAATATGGACTGGCACTCCTTGAAGGCACAAACGGTAGATTCCGGGGAAACAGATGTCAAACCTAAACGATTGTCCAGAATATTGGATGATGCTAAAGAGGTGTTCCAGCAGGGACTGGGAACACTGAGAGGAATTATGGCAAACATCAAGATTGATGAACATGCACAACCAAAATTTTTTAAAGCCAGACCGGTACCCTATGCAATACGACCTACTGTAGAAGGGGAACTGGAAGCGCTAGAACGTTCAGGTGTACTGTCTAAGGTAGATTGGAGTGAGTGGGCTACGCCCATTGTTCCCGTTATGAAATGTCCTTCGAGCAACAAGCCAGGAGAACCAGGGAAGGTTTGCATCTGTGGAGATTTCAAAATCACCGTTAATCCGGTGCTTCACACGGTGCAGTATCCGCTTCCGCGGATTGAGGATATTTTTGCTTCGTTGTCTGGCGGGAAACACTTCACCAAGATAGACCTGGCGCAGGCGTACTTGCAGATGGAGGTTGAAGAAGAGTCACGCCAATACCTCACGATCAACACGCATCGAGGTTTGTACCGATACAATAGGCTGGTTTTTGGAGTGGCATCGGCTCCAGCAATTTGGCAGAAGGCCATGGAGTAGGTATTACAGTGAATTCCAGGCACACAATTTTACCTGGATGATATTCTGATTATAGGTGATGGTGATGAAGAACACCTCGCAAACTTGGAACTGGTGCTCAACAGACTGAAAGAGTATGGACTTAGAGTTAATCGGCAGAAATGTGAGTTCTTCCAGAAGCGGATCTCGTACTGTGGTCATGTCATTGGCCGGGAGGGGCTTCATAAGTCTCCTGACAAGATAGAGGCAGTTGTAAAGGCTCCCGCTCTGGATAATGTCTCTCAGTTGAGGTCGTTTCTAGGATTGATTAACTATTACCATAAATTTCTACCAAATCTATCCACGGTACTGCACCCGCTAAACGCTCTTTTACAGAAGGGGGTACCATGGGAATGGAGCGAAAACTGTAAGAAGGCATTTCGCAAAAGCAAAGAATTGATCACCTCAGAGGAAGTGTTGGCTCACTTCAACCCGACACTGCCTATTCGGTTGGCTTCTGATGCTTCTCCATATGGTATTGGGGCAGTACTCTCACACAAGTTGCCAAATCGCACAGAAAGGCCAGTCGCATTTGCATCCAGATCATTGACCTCCGCTGAGCGCAACTATGCGCAGATCGATAGGGAGGCTCTCAGCCTTGTATGGGGAGTGAAGAAGTTTAATCATTACCTGCAGGGCCAAAAATTCACACTTCTGACAGACCATCAGCCGTTGGTATCTATTTTTAACCCTAAGAAGGGTGTTTCAGTGATGACAGCACAGCGTCTCCAGAGATGGTCCCTTTTCCTCGGGGCACATCAATATCAAATAGAATTCAAAGGTACGAAGCAACATGGCAATGCTGATGGGCTGTCGTGCCTGCCACTACCTGAAGAAGAAGAAACGACAAAAGTTGACCCTGTTGAGTTATTTCATTCGACCATCATCGAGTGTTTACCAGTCACCAATGCAAGTATTGAAAGAGAAACCAGGAACGACCCGACACTGTCCAGAGTCTACGAGGTGACAGTGAAAGGATGGCCAACACGTGGTGATCCTCTGTTACCGGCATTCTCGGCAAGGCGAGACCAGCTGTCCATCTGCCATGGTACTTTGATGTACGGGACAAGAGTGATTATTCCTCCCAAGTTAAGGGAAAGAATTCTAAAAGAACTGCATGAAGGTCATCTGGGGGGAGTTAAGATGAAAAGTCTTGCTAGGGCTTATGTATGGTGGCCGGGTATTGACCAACAGATAGAGGAGTTGACGAAAAGCTGCGCTGGGTGCCAAAAAGTGCAAAATGCACCTCCGATCGCACCACTACACCCATGGGAATGGCCTTCAGCCCTATGGCAACGCGTACATATTGACTTTGCTGGTCCATTCATGGACTCCATGTTTCTAATTGCGGTGGACGCACATTCCAAATGGCCAGAAGTGATCAAGATGAATACCACTACTTCAGAAAAGACAATTGCGGTGTTAAGAACAATATTCGCAAGGAACGGATTGCCAGAACAGATCTGTTCGGACAACGGACCACAGTTCGTGTCGGAAGAATTCCAAAAATTCTTAAAGAAGAATGGGGTAAAACATTATGGGCTAGATTTTCAGTATAGACAGTTTTGGGGCGCTAAGCTTAGCGCCCGCCCGAAGTTATCGCCCGCCCCAAAGTAGCGCCCCGTTGCCGGAAATTCAGTGGCTTCGCCCTAAGAGGTTGGTGGAGCGCTAAAAGAGGCATTCCACTAGTATCTTTAGGCGCTAAGCCGGCGATGGAGAGCGCAACACCCGAGCTCGGGCGCAGCGCACGGCAGACACTCTGGTGCCAGTGAGCTCTTAAAGGGGAAGGGTGCATGTATTTTTTTCAAATGCAAAGTCTGGGGGGAAACGGGATGAGGAGGAGGAGGAGGAGGAGGAGGAGGAGGAGGAGGAGGAGGAGGGATTGGTGCCCGGAAACATAAATAGACCGTTCAGAACAACACACTGCTTACTTCCACACAACACATGCAGAGTGCCTTTTGTACGAGTGCCCTTTAATTTGCGCTCCCCAGGGTGTGTTGCGTTCCATTTTACAAACGCTCTGGACGCCAGCCGCAGAATGGGGCGGTCCGACTGAAGTTTGGATTCGGGGCGGCCAAAGGGCGTTGCACGAGGATGTGACGTCATTTTCTGCGCGCGCATCCGGGCGGCCGCTAAACTTTGCGCCGGCGCTAACGGGCAACTTAATTTGGGGCGGGGCGCAAACTGCGCTGCGCCCAGGCGCTACACGCATAGCGCCCGAAAATCACTTCTCTTAAGGCGCTAACTGCTGGCGCAAGCAACTGAAAATCTAGCCCTATACCTCTGCCCCATATCATCCGGCGACAAACGGGTTGGCCGAGAGATTTGTCCAAACATTCAAAAAGGCAATAAAGGCCATGAACGATGATCAGATTCCGCTACAGCACAAGGTGGACAATTTCCTAATGGTGTATCGAAATGCCGCTCATGCAGTGACTAACCAAAGTCCTGCCATGATGTTTTATAACAGGAGGTTGCGGTCCAGGTTGGACTTGTTAAAACCAAATGTGCGGAGGGAAGTGGAAAACAAACAGTTCCAGCATATTAATAACAAGCCCACTCGAAGTTTCGAAGTAGGACAACCAGTGCTGGCAAGGGGCTATGGAAACGAAAAATGGCAGTCCGGAACAATTCGGGCCAGACAAGGACCTCTGATGTACACAGTAGATATTGGTAACAATGTGATAAGGCGTCATGCGGATCAACTGGTAGAATCAAGAGCAAGGGTCGAACCCATGGTTGCGACAGAGACAACTGTGGAAGACGTTAATGAACCTGAAGCATCTACCTCGGCAGGGACTGTACCTGATGATGACGTCCAATACATAGGAAACCAACAAGAAGAGTCACCTCAGCAACAAGAATCAGAGACCACTGAAAGGCGTTATCCAGACTGAATCAGAAGGCCTCCTGAGAGACTGAACCTTTGAACTGTTTATACCTGAAGTTATATATGTATATATGTTATGATGTTATGTTAAATGGGGATATGACTATTAAGCTAAAAAGGGAGGATTGTGGTGTATGTAACCTGTTCCACCTTAAGAGAACTTAAGCCTGTTCCACCTTAAGAGATGTACTACTTTCTCTGGCTGCTGTATACGTAATACCGGTGGTGACCACCGGTATATAAGCACTGTGTAGTAAGATTGCATTTCGTATAGTCCTGACCACCAACCAGTAAAGACCTGTTGAACTTTAATCTTGTAATCTGTGTGTTATTAATTACAACTAGAACACACAGACTTTACAGATATGGCCCAGAGGAACTCTGAATCCTGTTCCTCAGGCCACGCGGCCCACTCCGCCTCGTGCGCGCCGTGGGGGCCACCATCTTGGAAGCCATCTTCACCTCCCAGGTCTCAGGCCAGCCCAGCACCGTCGGAGCCCCAGCCTCCACCCAGGAGCCCCACTACTGCCGCGATGCATCGGGGCCCGAAATGCTACTTCTGCGGCCAGGACAAACACTCCAGGCATCTGTGCCCAGCGAAGGGCACCACCTGTTTTAAATGCGGGAAGAAAGGACATTTCAGTAAAGTCTGCAGAGGGAACCCTGCCTCCAACTCCGCCACCGCCGCGTGCGCGCCGTGGGGGCGGCCATCTTGGACGCCATCTTGTCCACCCTCATGGAGTCCACCATCTTGTCCCGACTACATGGACCCTCAGGACCCACTGGTGGCCTCAATCACAGTGAATCAATCCAGGCCGCATCCGTTGTCTAGATCGATGATGGACATAGAGGTAAACGGGAACAAGGTTAAATGCTTGATTGACTGCGGGAGCACCGAAAGCTTTATTCATCCTAGCCTGGTAAAACGACTTTCACTAACGATAGTCCCTACACAGGGCAAAATCGCCATGGCTGATAAGACTCATACCTCAAAAATTACAGGTTTCTGCGCGGCTATGTTGTCGGTAAAAGGCACTGATTACAGAGATTTTAAACTGTTGATAATGCCAGATCTCTGTGTGAGCGTGATCTTGGGTCTGGACTTCCAGTGCCACCACCAAAGTATCACGCTTACCTACGGTGGGTCCCAGCCGCACCTCACAGTGTGCGGTCTGGCTACCCTGAAGGTCAAGCCGCCCTCTCTGTTCGCCAACCTCGCACCCAACTGTCGACCCATAGCGACCAAGAGTAGGCGGTACAGCTGGGAGGACAGACGGTTCATTGCGTCTGAAGTAGAAAGACTCAAGCGGGAGGGTATCATCGAATGCAGTACCAGCCAGTGGTGCGCCCAGGTAGTAATAGTTAAGGGTAGCGAAAAGAAGCGGATGGTGGTAGATTATAGCCAGACGGTTAATCTATACACCCAGCTAGACGCCTACCCTCTGCCCCGCATAGCGGATATGGTTAACCAAATTGCGCAATACCGGGTGTTTTCCACCATCGACCTAAAATCGGCATACCACCAGCTCCCCATTAGGCCGGAGGACCGTCCATACACCGCCTTCGAGGCAAACGGACGCCTCTACCACTTCCTCAGAGTCCCCTTTGGGGTAACGAATGGGGTCTCGGTCTTCCAGCGGGAGATGGACCGCATGGTCGATGAGAACCAGTTAACAGCCACCTATCCATACCTAGACAACGTCACCATCTGCGGCCACGACCAGCAAGACCACGACTCGAACCTCGCGAGATTTCTGAAAACCGCCCTCAGACTCAATCTCACCTACAACGAGGATAAGTGTGTCTTTAGCATCACGCGCCTCTGTATCCTGGGCTGCGTGGTGGAAAACGGGGAAATCGGTCCGGACCCCGACCGATTGCGCCCCTTATGGGAGCTACCCCTACCAAACACTCCCAAGGCCCTGAAAAGGTGCCTGGGGTTTTTCTCCTATTACGCCCAATGGGTCCCCAATTATTCCGACAAGGCCCAGCCCCTCCTGAAATCAACGTCCTTCCCGCTCACGGCCGAGGCCCACGCCGCCTTCAACAGCATTAAACACGACATTGAGAAGGACGCGCTGCGGGCAGTGGACGAAAGCATCCCTTTCCAGGTCGAAAGCGATGCATCCGACTTCGCTTTAGCAGCCACCCTCAACCAGGATGGGCGGCCCGTAGCCTTTTTCTCAAGAACCCTCCAAGGGCCCGAAATCAGGCACTCCTTGGTGGAGAAGGAGGCCCAGGCCATAGTGGAGGCAGTGCGGCACTGGAGGCACTACCTAGCCGGCAAACGCTTCACCCTGCTTACCGACCAGCGGTCGGTAGCCTTCATGTTTAACAACAAACAGAGGGGGAAGATCAAGAACGACAAAATTCTCAGGTGGCGGATCGAACTCTCCACGTTTGAATACGACATAATATATAGGCCGGGGGCCCTCAACGAATCCCCCGATGCCCTATCACGAGGGATGTGTGCCAGCATCCAGGGGGACAGGCTACAGGGCCTCCACAATGGCCTCTGCCACCCAGGGGTCACCCGGCTATTTCACTTTATAAAATCCCGTAACCTGCCCTATTCCATCCAGGAGGTCCGGTCTATGACCAGGGACTGCCGCACCTGTGCGGAATGCAAGCCCCGTTTTTACAGGCCCGACCGAGCCCACCTGATCAAAGCTACACGGCCATTCGAGCGCCTGAGCTTAGATTTCAAGGGACCACTCCCCTCCACCGACCGCAATGTGTACTTTCTCAACATTGTGGACGAGTACTCCCGCTTCCCATTCGCCTACCCCTGCCCAGACATGACCAGTGCCACGGTCATCAGGTGCCTCGGCAGCCTGTTTTGCACGTTCGGCATGCCGAACTACATCCACACTGACAGGGGGGCGTCGTTCATGAGCGACGAACTGCGCCAATACCTGCTGTCGAAGGGGATAGCCACGAGTCGGACCACTAGTTATAACCCCCGGGGTAATGGGCAAGTGGAGAGGGAGAACGCGACGGTGTGGAAGGTGGTCACCTTAGCACTAAGGTCTAAAGGCCTCCCTACCTCCCGCTGGCAAGGGGTCCTCCCAGACGTACTCCACTCGATAAGGTCGCTACTGTGTACTGCTACTAACGCCACTCCTCACGAGAAGATGTTTGTTTTTCCCCGCAAATCAACCTCGGGAGTGTCCCTACCTTCGTGGCTCTCCACCCCAGGGACAGTCCTATTACGGAAGCATGTGAGAGGCCACAAAACGGATCCCCTCGTGGAGGCAGTACACCTACTCCACGCAAACCCACAGTACGCGTACGTCAAGCACGCCGACGGGCGTGAGGACATCGTGTCCATAAAGACCTCGTCTCGGCAGGAAGCAACAACGACCCATCCTCACCACCCCCAGAAGAACCTCCACCATCCCCAGAGGTATCCTCACCACCTCCAGAAGTACCTGCAACACCCCCAGCACATGGGTATGCCCAGGAGGGCACCACGGACTCCCGGTCGGAACCCGAGGTACTGTTGCGACGTTCAGGAAGGACTATCACACTGTAAGGGGTCGTTTTAATGAGCTTATGGTGTGCTAAATCGGTTTTGATTTTCGCACTACTCGTGAGCGGTTTCGAAGCGCTCCCCCCTCACGGTTCTAGACACTGGGCTTATTGCCAGACAACCTTTGTGTGTTGGCCCAACTCGTGACTCGGAAGACAAATGGTCAGATGAGACAGATTGAGTTTTAAATCAAAACGATCTTTATTTTTGAAAGAGAATGTACACAGAGAAAAATGGCAAGAATAAATGCAGATGAAAAATAACGTTTCTCACAGAGGACTAAATTATACACTGAGAAAAATAACTTTAAAGCATATAAACAGTTCTAAAATAGCGATAAGCTAAAAGCGGGGGTGAGGGAAGCGCACGGACACATCGAGGGATAAATCACACTCCTGACTTACAAATACCCTTAACGTTACAAACCCTCCCGTTACTGAATATACCTCAATTATGTCAGTTAGGTAGAGTTGGGCCTTTATGCTCACCAGAATTTCAAAACCCTTCTGGACCTTGGTACTTCTTGTTACGTCTGGAATTTCCGATCTTCCTTATGGGACCGGCTCCTGGACCCTGTTACTTGGTGTCGTCCGGGACCTCCGACCTTCCTTATGGGACCGGCTCCTGGACTCGCTCTCCTGTACAAACTTTGGAAGTCCTCCGAAATCCTCGAGCCGTTTTCTGTTCCGCACGGTCCTCGAACTCCTGATGGTAACTGGACTTGGACTTCACGGTGTGAACCGTCTCCGGAGGAGTCTTCCTTACTCTGGTCGAATCTTAGACTGACTTGCTGACGATTTACCTGAACGGTTATACTCTTTTCTGGCCCTAATCTTGGCGCCAAATCAACCGTTTTCCTTTGTTAAGGTTGCTTTTAACTTTAACTGCTCGCAAATCGCACTAATGGGAATCCGATTAGTGTCCCTTCGTTTGTGTTTGCTCAGCAGTTTCTGAGATCGGTTACCGCTTTGCCATAATGGGAATCCGTTTAGTGTCCCTCCGTTTGTGTGTGCTCAGCGGTTTCTGAGACCGGTTACCGCTCTGCCAGCGATTAGCGCACCTCCAGGTGCTAATAGTTTTGTTTACTGCTGTAACCACATTACAATATCAAAAACAGTAAGGTTCTGGATTCTTCTAATCGATGATGACTCAGACTGCTGTTAGGTACTGTGTGTGTGTCCTTTTGAACTGGGCCATGAGAACTGCCAACTCCATTCTGTGTTCTCACAATGTGGCCACTTCAGGGGCCCTACCCGTATACTGTATTTCATGGATTTTTGCGAATCCTACAACACCCCCGGACAGACTAAATCTGTAGAAGGGGTGAATGTGATGAAATATATGTCTTCATCAGCCCCTGTGTTTTACCTGCATTGTATTGTGTGTACCGCCCCCTTTTCCCCTATTGTGTGTATTGGCTCCCACCTGTCTTTTGTCATATAAAGGTCTCAATAGCTGTATGAGTCATTCTGCCAGACGAATCCGATGTGGAATGGCGTGCAATGTTCTTAGTGATTAAAAGCCTTCTGTTGAATCCTTTAACTTCTTGTCTTTGAGTTATTGATGGCACATCACACATAATCTAGGCTGACACTCCAGTGCAGCACTGAGGAGGGCTGCACTGTTGGAGGTGCCGTCTTTCAGATGAGACATTAAACCGAGGCCCTGTCTGCTCTCTCAGGTGGACTTGAAAGATCCCATGGCACTATTTCAAAGAAGAGCAGGGGAGTTATCCCAGTGTCCTGGCCAATATTTATCCCTCAACCAATATCACTAAAATAGATTATCTGGTCATTATCACATTGCTAATTTGCTGTGTGCAAATTACAACAGTGGCTATGAGGCAGAAATTCCATTCCCTACGGGTGTGTACGCGTTGTGTACTCACCTGTAGGGCCAACGGAAATGCCGGTTTTAGGCATGCACTGCGCATGCGCTGGAAACCGGCATTTCCGATCTGTCAAGAAAGCTCTTGACAGATCCTCCGCCTGCCCGGGGGAAGGGACTCTGTGGGTGGAGAGTTCCATTTTTTGGAGACCCTCTGCCCGTAGAAAACACTTAGGGGGAGAAATTCGGTTGATAGCGCCACCGATTAATGCCTAAAGAGGCCGAGAAGTGGGGCGCTAGCCAATTTCCGGGCGGGCGCAAGACGCCTAGCACCTCGCCCCATATTGAGCATGCATTTAGCGCCGGCGCTAAATCTTAGTGCCCGCTCATGGGCGCAGGCTGATTATGACGTCATTTGAGTGTGCAACGCCTTTTGGGCGCCCCGGACTGGAAATTCATTGGCGCCCCCCTCCGTAGCACCTGGCGCTAATAGTGACAGCTTACCTGGGCCTTACAAAGTTGCTCTCGGGCTGGAGGAGCATTATTTAAAGGGGACTGGTGTGGTTTAAAAGTGGCAGCCATTTTTGGATCACAACTTCTTCGAGCGCTACAAAGAGTTGCTGAGCTGCACACTGAGAGCCATTTGACCACTGAGCCAGCGCAGGCAGACAATCTTCAGCCTTCTGACCATTACCTTGCTGTTGGTGAGCCTTGACAATGGGGAACCTTCCTGTGGGCACTTATAATGGGGGCTGCATTCGAGGGGAACGTCCTGCTGCTGAATCATCTGGAAAGGGCACTGAGATGCAGGGAGAGGGGGGCGGGCATGGCCAGACAGAGGAGGGCCAACAGACGTCGCCACAGCAGACCTTACGCTGGCAGGGTTATCCGACAGCAGTTTCCCTACATGAACATGTCGGAGGAGCAGTGTGTCAGAAGGCTGCGATTTAGAAAGGAGGTGGTGACTGAGCTGTGCCAGCTGCTTCAGCCAGATCTGCAGCCTCAGATAAGGTGCAGGACATCTCTGTCGGCGGCTGAGAAGATGGCTGCTGGCCTGAACTTCTACGTGAGCAGCTCTTCTCAGACTGCGCGTCAGAGGCTGATCAGAAGTAGCTTCTAGGCCCCTCTCACGGAATGCTTGCTGCCATTCCAAGGACAGGAATGGGACCAGTCTGATGCCCCCAAGCCTGTGAAGGGCAAGATGCATGTAAATAGCAGGCATGGCCATTGTAAATGAAGAAAGTGTTTCATTACACAAAATGTGGTTCCTTCAAACTTGAGAAAGCTATGGCAACAGAAAGCAAAACTAATACACTGACACATCACTGCCTCTCACACCCGGGAGACTGTCCAAAATATAAATCACATTCCGACCATCTTCCTTGGCCTTGATTCCACTGTGCCAACCAAAGCATCCAATGCCCCATCAGTGAGGCGTTCCGCCCTCTGCCTCACCCTTTCCATGTCTTGCTAGGCTGGTGCGCCACAGGTAGGCTCCCACCGCTTTGAAGGCCTACAAGGCAGTGAGTGTGTCTGGTGATGCCAATTGACCTGCCCCTTTAAGAGCTGGCCAGCGCCACTGTGTCTCAGGGAAAGTGATTATTGACAGCACCCTCGCTGCGCCCCGCCGCCGCGAAATTCGGTTGCGCTGCCGGGATAGCGCCTTAAGAGTAGCGTGCAGCACCTGATTTAGCGCCGCAATCACCTTTAGGGGCGCTGCAACCCAATATCGCGCTAGGTGGCGCTAAATTGCACCTGGTGCTAAACTTTGCACATCGCCAGGACTAGCGCCCCAAACGCGGCTATACCGAATTTCTAGGCCTTACAATTCTTGCGCCTGGTAAAAGTAGGCATAAAGCCTGCTTTTACCAGGATAAGAGTTGAAAACATTTTTTTTTTAAATTTCTGCTGATTTATCATTTAAAAATACTTTAAATGATAAAGTTTATTTTTAGCCCCTTTAAAAACTTTAATTATTTTTTCAAAAAGTAAAATTTTTGTTTAAAATACTTAGGCCTAGAAATTCAGTATAGCCACTTTTGGGGCGGTAAAGTCGGGCGGCCGCTAAAGTTTGCGCCCGGCGCAAAGTCGAGGCCACTTCGCCGATATTCAGTAGCTTCGCCCTAAGAGTTTGCTCGAGCGCTAAAACTGGCGATGCACGACTATCTTTAGGCGCTAAGCCGGCGGCGCTGAGCGATACCGCCGAGGCCGGGCGCAGCGCAGGTGCGGTCATTTCTTGATTGACAGCAGACACCCTGGCGCCGGCCAGCTCTTAAGGGGGAAGGGTCGAGTTGGTCTGCTGCCACGCCCTGGACACTGCAGCCCTCCAGCTAGGCCTGAACGCTGCTGCTGGACCCAAATAGCACCTGAAAGGATGGAGAAGGCCCGTGAACGAGCGCAGCGCTTCTCAGAGCATGATCTGAGGGTGCTGGTTGGCGCTGTGGAGAAGAGATGCCATATCTTGTTTTCGGACAATGGGAAGAAGCCGGCGGCCCACGTCTACCGGAAAGCCTGGAGGGATGTCGCCACCAGGGTGACATCCAACAGTGAGGTCCCCAGGAGCTCTGTACAATGCCGCAAAAAGCTAAATGACCTCACCAGGATTGTCAGGGTGAGTACCCTTTCCAGTGTCCTCCTCATCCTTGCATGTGCACCTCACATTATGGGCAAAGGGACCTGAAAGCCCTAATGGCCAGCCCTCATGCAGCAGCTAGGGGACAGTCATGAACATCAATTGCACATTCTGCACTTAACACACTGGCCAAGCTATTCGACCATGGGAGGCAGTGCACACAAGATCAGGGCTACACACTGGCCAGGCTATTCCACCATGGGAGGCAGTGCACACAAGATCAGGGCTACACACTGGCCAGGCTATTCCTCCATGGGAGGCAGTGCACACAAGATCAGGGCTACACACTGGCCAGGCTATTCCACCATGGGAGGCAGTGCACACAAGATCAGGGCTACACACTGGCCAGGCTATTCCACCATGGGAGGCAGTGCACACAAGATCAGGGCTACACACTGGCCAGGCTATTCCACCATGGGAGGCAGTGCATACAAGATCAGGGCTACACACTGGCCAGGCTATTCCACCATGGGAGGCAGTGCACACAAGATCAGGGCTACACACTGTGCTTAGAGGCCGTCCTTTCTCTTGCAGGCCAAGCTGACCAATAATAAGAGGAGCCGGACTGAGACCGGGGGAGGCGGACCCCAGATCCAGCAGCTCACCGAGCTGCAACAGCACGTGGAGCGCATCATGGGTGCCCGGGTGATTGGTCCCATTGCATCTGGAGATGCCGACCCTGTTCTGGGCACCAATGATAAGGACATCACCTTTTGGAACTCTCTCGTCCCACTTGCGCATCAGATCTACATCCTTTGCCACTGTCCGACCAATGCGCTGAATGCCACCACTCATGCATCCCTCGCTGACGCCCTCTCCTCACTCTAAAGCTACTCTTGTGCCTTCCTGCTTTCAGATGGTAAGGAGGAGGTCCCTGAAGCTGCCAGTGACAGCCCCTCAGAAGAGGAGGAGGAGGAGGAGGAAGAGGAAGGCGGCCCGTCAGGGGAACCCTCAGCCGCGGCAAGCCATGCCAATGTAGGGGACACGTCTTCCCTGGAGGGGAGCCTGGGGGAAGTGTCGGAGGGGAGTGTAGCTCCTGGGACCAGCGGCCTGCAGCAACATGGGAGGGGGGTGGAAGCTCAGCGGCCTTCTCCCCAGAGGGGGGAAGGGTCGGAGGGGAGTCCAATTGCTGGGCCCAGCGGCGTCCAGCAACGCAGGAAGGGTCGGGCAGCTCGGCGGCCTTCTCCCCAGAGGGAGAGTCCGGCCTCCAGTCCGGAGACGGTCACCGCCGAGGAGCTGCGCCTCCTCGAGGACATGTCCGCGGACTCGGAGCGCCGGCACACGGAGCTCATGGGGGTAGTGGCACGGATGCCTGAGGCCATCGAGTCCCTGTCTCGGAGTGTGACCGAATTCGGGGCCTCACAGGCCACGAGTTTGGCGGAATTCGGGGCAGATCAGGCAGCGAGTCGGGCGGAATTCAGGGCAGATCAGGCAGCGAGTGGCCAGGTGATCAGTGGTGCCGTGCAGTCACTGGCTGCTCTGATGCGGTCACAGAACAGGGCAACACGGGCACTCACTGCTGCCACACTCGCTGCGTCAACCAGGCATCGCCAGGGCACCCGCCGCGCTGCAGCAGCACAGCGGTCTGTCCCTCGGCAGCTTGCTGCGCATTCTGCAGTGCTGGCCCGGGCGAGTGCCAGTGTCTCAGGTGAACAGCGAGCGCCTGCCATCCGCCAGCTTGCCCCCATTCCTCCAGCTGCCACTGCCACTCCCCCAGTGGAGCTGCCACGAGCTGCTGCAATGACTGGTGCTGCCCAGCCACAGCTGCAGCATTCACCAGCCGGCCCCTCGAGGGCCAGACCTCGTCTAGGCCGACCCCCAAGGGCATCTGCCGTCACGACATGTGCCCCTCAGGAGCCTTCGCCCAGCCTTGCAGCAGCCACTGGGCTCAATTTGAGGAGGAGCAGCAGGGCGTGCAGGGGCCGCAAAAGTTTGCAGAAGGCATCGCCCTCGCGGGCTTTGATGAAATATTTCCATTCATCACTGCCTGTGACTGAGATCGGTTTCAGTGTCATTTCCCTTCCCCCAGACCTCATTGTATTGTGTACTGGAATGTGCTGTATTGTATACTGGAATGTGCTGGAATGTGCTGTGTGTAGGGCTCCGCCCATACCTGGCCCCGTTTGTAAGCTAGCTTCAGTCTAGCCCCAATCTCCAGAAGGACGACATCTCTCTTGCTTACGTGTTTCGTTCTAAGTTAATAAAAGCCTTGTTTTGTTCTGCTACCTTCGAGTCTCGGAATTATTGAGGCACATCAATTTTATTAACTTATTTTTTCAACACTATGGATCAACTCCTGAAACCCGAACGTTTGGATTTGGATCAACATGCTCCGGACGCATCAGCACGCTTCGGGCACTGGTTTGAGTGTATGGAATTCTTCCTGGACAATTCCGCAGCCGTCAAAGACGCTACGGACGCTGCAAGGATGAGACTCGGAATTCTGCGGAATTGGGTAAGCCACCGGGTTTACCCCCTCATCCAAGACGCCGAGACGTACCTGGCCGCCTGCGACATCTTAAAGGCGCATTACCAGCAGCCTACGAATGAGGTGTATGCTAGGCACCTGCTCGCCACCCGCGCACAGCGACCTGGGAAATCGGTGGAGGAGTTCCTAAGCACCCTGAAAATGCTTGGCAAAGACTGCAAGTGCCGAGATGTAAAAGCCGCGGTGTACACTGACGAGCTTGTTCGCGATGCCTTCATCACAGGCCTCAGCTCCACTTACACCCGGCAAAGACTGCTGGAAAAAACGGGGTTGGACCTGAAACAGGCTGCGGACACCGCGCGATCCCTGGATGTGGCCCAGAGAAACTCGGACGCCTACTCTTCAGCCCGCGCCGTCCATGCCGCCACGTGTGCACCAAGGGCGCCGCCATCTTGGAAGGCATCTTCCCCGCCCGACAGCCCGACACCGGCTGGGCCCCGCTCTCCCCCCAGAAGCCCTACGACAGCCGCGACGCGTCAGGGACCCAACTGCTACTTCTGCGGGCAGCCAAAGCACACTAGAAACCTGTGCCCGGCGAAAGGCACCACCTGCTTTAAGTGCGGTAAGAAGGGGCACTTCGGGAAGGTGTGCAGAGGGAACCCCGCCGGAAAACCCGCCACCGCCGCGTGTGCGCCGTGGGAGCGGCCATCTTGGACGCCATCTTGCCCGACCTCGTGGGGTCCGCCATCTTGTGAGCAGACAGCGTGGACGCCATCTTGTATCGATCAGGGCCCTACAGTGGCATCGGTCACAGTGGACCAGACCAGGCCGCACCCGCGATCCAGATCAATGGTGGACATCGAGGTAAACGGGTGCCGGGTTAAATGCTTAATTGACAGTGGAAGCACGGAGAGCTTTATCCACCCAGAAGTGGCACAACAACTCTCCTTAAAGGTGGTCCCTACTCAGGGTACCATCTCTATGGCTGACAAAACCCAGACATCGACCATTCTGGGTTACTGCACGGTACAATTGTGCGTTAACGGAACTGTATATGATAATTTTAAAGTATTAATCATGAAGAACCTATGTGCGAGCGTGATCTTGGGACTGGATTTCCAGTGCAAACACCAAAGCATCACGCTCAAGTACGGTGGGTCCCAGCCGCCCCTCACAGTGTGCGGTCTGGCTACCCTGAAGGTAAAGCCGCCTTCGCTATTCGCGAACCTTACCCCTAACTGCCGGCCAATAGCGACCAAAAGCAGGAGGTACAGCTGGGAGGACAGGCGGTTTATCGCAACCAAGGTAGACAGGCTCCTGAAAGAGCGCATTATTGAACGCAGCAACAGCCCGTGGCGCGCCCAAGTGGTAGTGGTAAGGGGTAGCGAGAAGAAACGGATGGTGATCGACTATAGTCAAACGATCAACAGGTACACCCTACTAGACGCCTACCCGCTACCCCGCATATCAGAAATGGTGAACCAAATCGCCCAATACCGGGTGTTCTCCACCATCGACCTCAAGTCAGCGTACCACCAGCTCCCTATCAGACCAGAGGACCGCCCGTACACCGCCTTCGAGGCGAACGGACGCCTCTACCAATTCCTCAGAGTCCCCTTTGGGGTGACGAATGGGGTCTCGGTCTTCCAGAGGGAGATGGACCGCATGGTCGATGACCACCACTTGCAGGCAACCTTCCCCTACCTCGACAACGTCACCATCTGCGGTCACAACCAGCAGGATCACGACTCGAACTTCGAGAGGTTCCTGAAAACCGCACAAAAACTCAACCTCACCTACAACGAGGACAAGTGCGTTTACAACACCACGTGCCTCTGCATACTAGGCAGCGTGGTGGAGAATGGGGAAATCGGACCAGACCCCGACCGATTGCGCCCCCTACGGGAGCTGCCCCTGCCCAACACTCCCAAAGCCCTGAAAAGATGCCTGGGGTTATTTTCTTATTATTCCCAATGGGTCCCCAACTACTCCGACAAAGCCCGCCCCCTCTTGAAAGCATCCTCTTTCCCGCTCTCTGCTGAGGCCCACGCCGCCTTCAAAAGCATTAAGCAGGATATTGAGCGGGCCACGCTACAGGCAGTGGACGAGAACACTCCATTTCAAGTGGAAAGTGATGCGTCTGACTTCGCCTTGGCGGCCACCCTCAACCAGGCGGGGCGGCCCGTAGCTTTCTTCTCGAGGACCCTCCAAGGGCCCGAGATCAGACACTCCTCCGTGGAAAAGGAGGCCCAAGCCATCGTGGAGGCAGTGCGCCACTGGCGCCACTACCTAGCCGGCAAACGCTTCACCCTACTTACCGACCAGCGGTCGGTAGCGTTTATGTTCAATAATAAACAGAGGGGGAAGATTAAAAATGATAAGATTCTTAGGTGGCGGATCGCGCTCTCCACCTTCGAGTACGACATCATTTACCGGCCAGGGGCCCTTAACGAATCCCCTGACGCCCTCTCACGAGGGATGTGTGCCAGCGCCACCGGGGATCGGCTACAGACCCTCCACAACGACCTCTGCCACCCAGGGGTCACGCGGCTGTTCCACTTCATAAAGTCCCGTAACTTACCCTACTCGATTGAGGAAGTTCGGTCCCTGACCAGGAACTGCCGCACTTGCGCTGAGTGCAAGCCTCGGTTCTACCGCCCAGATAGAGCCCACTTAATCAAAGCTACACGGCCCTTTGAGCGGCTCAGCTTAGATTTCAAGGGCCCCCTCCCGTCCGTCGACCGCAATGTTTACTTCCTGAACATTGTGGACGAATACTCCCAGTTCCCATTCGCCTTCCCCTGCCCAGACATGACCAGCGCCACGGTCATTAAATGCCTCAACAGCCTGTTCTGCCTGTTCGGTATGCCGAGCTACATCCATACGGATAGGGGGGCGTCCTTCATGAGTGAAGAGCTACGCCAGTACATGCTGTCCAGGGGGATCGCCACGAGCCGTACCACCAGCTACAACCCCCGGGGTAACGGCCAGGTGGAGCGAGAGAACGGGACAGTATGGAAAGCAGTCACTCTAGCTCTAAGGACCAAGGGCCTCCCTATCTCCCGCTGGCAGGAAGTCCTCTCGGATGTGCTCCATTCGATACGGTCGCTATTGTGTACGGCCACTAATACTACGCCTCATGAACGAATGTTTGTCTTTCCCCGGAAATCCACCTCAGGCATATCCATGCCGTCATGGCTCTCCACCCCAGGTCCGGTACTTGTGCGAAGGCATGTGAGGGGCCACAAGACGGACCCTCTCGTGGAGCCAGTACACCTACTCCACGCCAACCTCCAATACGCATATGTCCGGCACGCCGACGGAAGGGAGGACACCGTGTCCATAAAAGACGTCGCCCCAGCCGGCATCGACAACAACCACGGCAATAGCGGCAACGACGATCACAGCAACTCTTACCCACCCACTACTCTTTCATCACCCCCGGAAGAACACCGACCAACGGCACCCCCACCAACTACCCCTTCAACAACCCTGGCGGCACCCCCGGCAGAGACCCAGGAGGCTACCGGGGACACCCAGCCAACACCCGCGGCACCGCAACAGCCACGTCGGTCGCAGAGGACTATCAAACCCCCGAACAGACTAAATCTATAGAAGGGGTGAATGTGATGAAATATTTCCATTCATCACTGCCTGTGACTGAGATCGGTTTCAGTGTCATTTCCCTTCCCCCAGACCTCATTGTATTGTGTACTGGAATGTGCTGTATTGTATACTGGAATGTGCTGGAATGTGCTGTGTGTAGGGCTCCGCCCATACCTGGCCCCGTTTGTAAGCTAGCTTCAGTCTAGCCCCAATCTCCAGAAGGACGACATCTCTCTCGCTTACGTGTTTCGTTCTAAGTTAATAAAAGCCTTGTTTTGTTCTGCTACCTTCGAGTCTCGGAATTATTGAGGCACATCACGGGCCACAAAGTAGAGGGTGTGCCCAAATGTTTTGTTTTTTGGAATGGGTGTTTTGTGAAGGCCGAGGATGAAGGCCATATTTGTTTATATCTTTTGTTAATCCTCCCCAGGTTGTGGGAGTGAGTCATGTTTGTGAGTGTTTTTTGGGGGTTTCGTCTGTTTTTGGTTTTCATGTGGGAAGGGCCCTGAGTTTGTACAATAAACCATTTTCTTTATTCAGATTGTCCATGTTTGATCTTTGAAGTGTTTGTTGCCTTAACCGGCTGAGGGCTTGCGGAGCGGCTGCAATCATGTTCTTTCATTGGCACAAGCCATTCCCTGACAGGGGGCCTAGAAGTGACGTTCAATAAGCTGCCGACGGGCGGCCCTTGGACCTTCTGCCTCCCTCCTGGGCTGGTACTCCTCCTCCTCCTCCTCCTCCTCCTCATGCTCCTCCTGCTCCTCCTCCTGAGGTGGTGGTCCAACGTGAGGTGGCAGTGCCTGAGTCCTGCGGATAGCCAGGTTGTGCAGCATACAGCAAACGACGACGAATTGGGAGACTCGCTCCTGCGAATACTGGAGGGCTCCACCGGAGCGATCCAGACAGCGGAACCGTTGCTTCAGGACGCCGATTGTTTGTTCGATGATGTTCCTGGTCGCTTGATGGCTCTCGTTGTATGCCTCTTCAGCAGGGGTCCTGGGCGCACGGAGCGGGGTCATGAGCCAGGTACACAAAGGATAGCCTTTGTCCCCGATAAGCCATCCTCTTGGGTGAGGCTGTGCCTGGAACATGTCAACCACAGTTGTCTGTCGCAGGATAAATGCATCGTGGCTGCTGCCTGGAAAGCGGGCATTGACAGCTCGGATGCGCTGCCTGTGGTCACACACCAGCTGTACGTTGAGGGAATGGTAGCCCTTCCGGTTGCGGTAATCCTCGGCATGCTCCAGAGGTGCCCGCAAAGCCACATGCGTGCAGTCAATGGCACCCTGCACCATGGGGAAGCCCGCTATTCTTGCAAATCCCACTGCACGCTGCTGCTGCTTGTCCAGGGTCATGGGGAAGGAGATGAATTGACGTCTCCTTCTGAAAAGGGCATTGGTCACCTGGCGGATGCAGCAGTGCACGGCGAACTGGGAGATGTTAGCGATGTCCCCAGCAGCGGATTGGAAGGAGCCGGTGGCGTAGAAGTTCAGAGCCACCGTCACCTTCACTGCCACCGACAGAGACGTCCTGCGCCTCAGCTGTGGATGCAGATCTCTGTGAAGCAGCTGGCAGATCTCTGCAACCACCTCCCTTCTGAATCGCAGCCTCCTAACACACTGCGCGGCAGACATGTTGAGATAGGAGAACTGCTGGCGGTATTCCCTGAGTGGGTAAGGCCTCCGTTGCCGGCGACTGTTACCCCCTCTGCGTCTGGCCAGGGCTGCCACTCTCTCACGGCGTCTGTGAGCCCTTCCTAATGCTGAAACTCAGCGTTGGCACCCAATGCAGCCCCCATAATATGCTGGCAAACATTGAGATCTCAATGAAGGCAAAGAGAATTGCAAAGCTCTGGCCTGAAGCCAAAAATACCTGTCCTAGTGTTGGGCCAAAGCAGTAAGCTCTCTTCCTTGGTCTCTCTCCAAAAATCCGTTGCACAAGAGTGAGTGCTGCAAAATGGCTGCCCTTTATAGTGCAGGGTAAGTGCCCTTTAATTTGCGCTCCCCGCGGCCCGCCTCGGCTGTGAACCGTTCCACTTCACAGTCGTTCGGGCCGCCAGGCACACAATGGGGCGGCGCGAGTGAAGTTCCGGTTCCGGGCGCACAAAGGGCGTTGCACGACGAAATGACGTCATGATCTGCGCGCGCAGATGAGCGCGCGCAATGACTTTGCGCCGGCGCTAAATGTCTACTGAAGTTGGGGCGAGGCGCAGATCGCGCTGCGCCCGGGCGCTAAGCGCCTAGCGCTCGAGATCTACTCCTCCTAAGGCGCTAATGGCTGGTGCAGCCAACTGAAATTCTAGGCCAAAATTTATTGTAATTTAATGTCATTTTAAAAATGTGATTTTTTTAAAAATGTATTTAAAGTTTTACTATGTTTTGGGGGTGATCTCTATTCATATATTTGACAGGTCTTCCTGTCAAATGTATGAAGGGAGATTCCCTTCTCTGATTGGCTCCCCATGACCCACGTGATCCCAGGGACACTGCGAACTGCCTGCGCCTATGGGATACGTGGGCCCTGCGCACCGGCAGTTTGGTGAGGCCCAGCAACGGAACTCTGCACCTCCCGGGAGCCCTCAAGTAAGGGCACAGATTTTTCCAGATCGTAGCCCTCTGCCCGCAGGAGGCCTGCAAACGGAATTTCTGGGCCAATATATCAAAAGTACTTCATTGGTTGTAAAGCACTTTGGGTGACCTGAAGTTGTGAAGGATGCTATATAAATGCAAGTTGTTTCCTACTTTGATATATGATTGTACTTGGCAATGATTTAGATTGCCGGGAATCCCTATCTCACATGTTAGGCATATCTTTCTGATCAGGCTCACTGGAGTGTATTAATGGGGCTAATATATATCCAATTTCTTGATGCAAGTACTGTGTATAAGGATGATAATGAGGTCATTTGGCAAAGAGTTACAGTAGTCTACAAAACATAAACAGGAGAAGTAACTCCTATGCAATAATACCTGTGGCAAAATACAATAGAACTAAACATTGATGTCATTCACTTGTCTAACTGCACCTAGCAAAGGAATTCACATTCTAATCTCCTATGCCTACATTCTAGTGATGTTGGCCTCCTAATTACTCAGCAATTGTACTGTCATTCAATGCATTCTGTTCTTTTATTTGCAAAATAAATCTTCATTCAATGCACACCGCAGGGGGAGGACTGGAGGCTGGCTGCACGAGAGAAACCTCTTACCACGACAAGGAAGACACCATTGAAGTTATTGGTTGGGAATCTATTCACAGCCTGAGGAGCACTGAAGTTGGTGGAGATGACAATGCCTTGAACTTCTATCAGATTTACTGCAGAGATTTTGTGCCACCACTAAGCACAGCAGCTCAGAAATTCTATAGCACCTTTGAGCCTCTGCCCGCCATTTTAACCGGCCGCTGACCCTGTCCCAACTTGATTAATAGAGGTGGGCGCCTCTGCTTGTTGTAGCACCGACCTAAGGAGGAAACAAATGTCAGAGCGGCACCCTTCCAGTCTGAGAGGGGCAGCCCGAAGCTGACATCAGGCTGAAGAAAAAGGTAAGAAGAGTTTTTTTTAAACCTTCTCCCTGGAATGGCATGACCATCAGCAATGGTAATCAATCTGTAGGGGGTGGTGGTGTGTGTAGTCAGCTTCACCCCTGACTCCTTTGAGCGGTTCAAATCACTCCCACTCCCTTGTTCTAGACTTTGGACTTATTTAGGGGTCGTAATAAAACTTGCAACAGACACCTGGGTTAGTCAAAAAGAATTCAGATCTTTATTTTGAGACAGGAGAATATACAATACAATAAAACTTACACTTTAAAAGGGTGGGGAACACACGGAATAAGTGAGGGAGAATTACAATATACAAAAATCCCTTACCCTCCCAACCCCACTACACTAGCTAGGCTGGAATCCAGAGGACCAGGAAATGCTCACCAAAAACGACTTTCTTGACAGTTGTAGAGGTTCGCGATTTCGGGGTTCTCTTTACTTGTTTTACTTGTAGCGGTTGGGGCCTGCCGTACCTCGGACATGGTAGAAGACTGCACCTGCGTTGGGTCTTCAGTTGGGTTGAGTCCGCAGATGCGGTTAGTCGCTCTGTTTGGATCTTACCGGGTAAGTACCCAAACTTCTTTGGTTAGGGCTAGTTTAGAGTCTTTTGTCCAAAATCTTACCCAGGGGTAAGTCAGACTAGCCTGTAGAGTGGAAACAAGTCTTTGGTTCGTGAGTTTTTCGGCAGTTGGTTTCTTGTTGGTCGCGGTGGCCCAATCTTACCTGGTTGGTGGTAATATTGGCTGGTGTTGGTTTTTGTAGGCCTTTGGTTGCCGCGATCTCCGTTTCTTCTTTCTTCCTTTGAGTCTCCGATGATGGTCTTTCTCTTGAGCTGATTGGCTGAACTTGAACTCGGACTTCTGACTCGAACTGGCTGTGTTGCGCTAACTCGACCATCTGTACTAACTGACTGGACAAGCAGGCCTCAATTATACTAACTTGGGGCCTGGCTTATCTGACCGCCAAATCTCGGTTTCCTTTGTTAAATATGGCGGGCTCATTATTTTTAATGTCTTTTAAAATTCTAACGAGCTTTAGGAATGGCCCATCCAAAACTAACGAGTTTAGGGGATGGCTCTCCCAAACTTAATCAGTTTTTAACTGGTTTCGGGATTGCCTTGAAACCAATTTAAAATGCCTGCTAAACCAGCCAAATATTCCTGGGATTTTATTTTAAATCCCTTTTGCCCAATAACTCGATAAACAGTCCCAAAAGTCCCAGGAATATTTGGCTGGTTTAAAAGACATGTTCGGGCTTGCAAAAGTCTGGAACAGCAGGGAGGTGGGGTGAGCCCCTGTGGGTTGGATATTGGACTGTCTAAAGAATGTCAGGATGCCCCAGCATCTTTAACAGAGAAACCATTCCAAAGTAACTCCTGACCTGCAACATTAGCTTTCTTCTGCCCATGTCTGAAAGCCAGGAACAATCTATGAGACGAATTTGGGACAAGAAGGGGAAACAGTGGCAGGGAGGGAGGATGCTGGCCTACAGTAACCTGTCACTGAGTGTCCTGGAGACCTCATAGCAAACACGTCTTATTGCCAAAGCACTTCACATGAAAATCTGGATTAAGCAGTTGGTGAGGTGATAAGTAAGTCTGGTACACCTTACAATCGGCAATTGGGAGGCCGCTGCAGAAATTCTACCTGCATAACAGTGCTTCAGACCCAAAACTACCCATGAGCAGCACTCATTTTGTGTGTGTTTGTATGTGTTAGTCTGTGTAAGCGCATACGCGTACACATGTGTCCTCTTCTGAGGAATTCCATTTAAGCCTTTTCAAACATTTCCACCTTCTCTGCCTCCTTTATATCACTTTCTGCAACTCTGTTTTTTTTTCCAGTGCTAATGTAATGTCACTGGCCTTAAACCACAGGTTTTGTTATTTGCATCATTAGCATGAAATTTAAATGTGCATTTGCATTTATGTCTGCAAACACTAACTGAAGTACACGTTTTAGGCTTTAATGGGGAAGTCTGATATTGGGTGCCTATGGGCTAGAAATTCGGTATAGCCCCGGTTGGGGCGCTAAATTTTAAAAAGTTGCAGAGTTAGCAACAGGTGCTAATCCTTCTGAACTCCCGCTAAATTGATTGTTAACGCTCCAAGAATGACCTGGAATGCTAAATCAAGCGTTAATCAACTAACATAGGGCGCTACTGTAAGGTTCGCAAGAATTTCGGAAAATTTCTACAGCTCCCGAAGATCATTTTTGATTAAAGAAAACCTGGGTGGAATATACCTTAAAAACCCAGGGTATCAAAATGGCTGTCAGGCCTCATGGCAGAAGACAAAGACAGCCTCTCCCATCGCAGGCTGACAAAAGGATTTGAAAACACCAGCCTGTGTGAATGCATGAAGTACTTGAAACTGTCAATCAACTGCAGTTTAGGAAGTTTCACCCACAGGACAAAGGATGTTTGTTTACAGAACTCTCTACAATGTTGACTCAAAGGCTTAAATACTTAAAGCTGTCAATCAGTTGCGGTTGGGCGGTGACCGCAGGACAATGGTTTGTTTACAAACCACTTGAGTGCTATTGACTGAACACTTAAGGATGCCTGAGACATTTTGTATTAAGCACAAACCAGTTAAAATGAATGGGTAATATATTCAAACCCATTACAGTCAATGGGGACAGATCGATCCCTTTTGTATAGCCCAGATACATCCAGATTTGGGCGCGAAGACAACGGCTCCCAATGGGGTATAAAGATAGCCTCTCGGGAAGCCATTCTCTCTCTCTCTCTGCTGCCTCGCCTCCGTGCCCTGCCTACAAGAAGAACAGCTCAACAGCCCACCCAAAGAAGTGGAATACCAGCAGTTACTTTGAATTACTGGGGTATCTCTACTTCGGGGTGGTAAAGAATCCAAGGCAGACCGCAGAGGCATGGAGAAGGCATTCACTGGTGAGCATAAAACTTTCTGGCCCATTACAAGGCAACCTGGATAGGTATAAGGGGTGTGAGTTAAGGGGAATTTTGTTAAATTGTAATTTTAGTCAATTTTCCCTTGATGTGTCCATTTCTCCTCCCCTATTAAGCAAAGGGTGTGCTGTATTAAGCAAAAGTGTCCTGTATTAAGCAAAAGTGCAGTATTAAGCAAAAGTGTGCTGTATTAAGCAAAAGTGTGCTGTATTAAGCAAAGGTGTGCTGTATTAAGCAAAAGTGTGCTGTATTAAGCAAAGGTGTGCTGTATTAAGCAAAAGTGTGCTGTATTAAGCAAAAGTGTGCTGTATTAAGCAAAGGTGTGCTGTATTAAGCAAAGGTGTGCTGTATTAAGTGAAAGAGTGCTGTATTTTCATTATTTTCAATTTATTCTTATTTTCAATAAATACTGGTCTTCTTTGCACCCAACCACGAGTCTCGTTTTGTTTACATCGCTACTGAAATAAGTCCAGTGGTCAGAACCAGAAAAGGGGAGCGATTCGAAACCGCACGGGGCTCTGGAGCAGCTCAGATACTTCTGACTGGCCAGAGACAATAACCCCAGTACCACCCCCCTATTTCTACACTACACACAGAGAGCAGGGCGCTACCCACAGAGCAATAACCAATTTCAGGTGCACTCCAATCGAGACTCATCATTCACACTGGCTCCTTCCAGTTCTTAAAGGGGTGGTTCAACCATTCTTTACAACCTCATTCTCAACATTGCTAGCTCTGAAGGTGACCTCTAAGCAACTCAACAGCTGCTCCTATCCTCATGGCTGATCCCAGTCCCAGGGAGAGAGCTCGCTGCTTCAGCGACCAGGCATTGCAGGTATTGGTCACAGCAGTTGAAAGAAGGAGGGCAGTGCTGCCCCCGGCCACTGGCAGGAGCCCATTCCCCAAGGTCTTCAGGGCAATGTGGAGCAAAGTAGCCCAAGATGTCTCGGCCAGCAGTGTGGTCCTCAGGACCCTCACACAGTGCCGTAAAAAATTCAACGACCTCACTCGGGTGGTCAGGGTGTGTACATACTTCAACAAGACCTGCATACCAGCATCTGAACCTCAGTCTGTACACACTGCACAAACCAGCACACCCCCAACACTCACCCACCAAGCATCTCCACCTATTAAATCTCACATCCACATCTTATGCCTTGCCTACAATCACAGCTATTCAACTATGGTAGGGACATCTCCCAAACACATAGCTGCACACTCACTCACACACTTTCCTTTCTCTTGCAGGCCAAGCTGGCCCACAATAGGAGGGAGCAGGAACAAACAGGCGGGGTGCAGTGGACATCCAACAGCTTACAGATCTGGAGGAACGAGTGCTGAGAGTCATTGAGCGCCAGGTGGTGGGCATCATGGCCATCGGCGATGTTGACCCCCTTGGGGGCAACAACGGTTTGTTCATCCCCTCTCCTTCTCTTATCTCACTTCCCCCTCACACCACAAGCCTTTCCCACTTTCCAGCTCATTACACTGTCTGCATTCCTTGCTCCCTTCTTGCCCCCCTGCCTTCACCTTAAGTCTTGTGCCTTTAAGCTTTCAGGTAATCAGCAACAAGCTGACTAGCCTGTCTCTGAACCTCCCAGTGAGAGTGAGGCGGGAGACGAGGAGGAGGAAGAAAGCACCGTGTCACTGCATGTCTCATCCGCAGGCACCACCTCAGATACTGGGACTATGCGCTCTTTAGAGGCAAGCTTAGTAGAGGGGTCTGCACTGGGTGATGCACCGGGGACAAGCACGCTGCAGCAAGGCCAGGGGGAAAGGGTAGTTTGGGAGCCAGCTCCCTGGAGGGCGAGTTCACATGTGAGTTCTGCTGCACAGGACTCAGATGAGGACCTCGATGGGGAGGCGTTCACAAGAAGAGTGATGGGCATGCACATGGAGATGATAGGTGAAATGGCAAGGGTGCCGAGAGCTTGTTGGCAATGATAAGGAGCATGGCGGAGTCCACTTCCAACATTGCACAGAGCTCTGCGCACACCATGCAGCCCATCCTTGGCAGTCTGCCAAGGATGGTGGACTCCCTGAGAGACCGTGGGGACCGAGACCTCATGTCGCGTGTGATGGGCAACGTGGCATCATCCATTACAGCACAGGCAGAAGCCACGCAGCATCTTAGTGCTGTAATGCAGTCAATGGTTGCTGCCATCGAGTCTCAGACTGCTCTCGTGCAGTCTCAGCTTGATGCCACGCAAGCTCTGACAGCTGCCATCGTTGCTGGGTCCACCACAGTCTACCGGGGATCTCACGGTGTCGCAGCAGGCCAGCAATCTGTGCTCCATCAGATTGGTAGTGATGCTGAGGCCCTGCCCAGGGGGAGTGGCAGTGGAGCAGGAACCTGCTGTCCTCTCTCAGGATGACAGCATTCCTGCTCCCGCCACTGCCACTCCGCCATTGCTCTTGTCGCTGCCTGTCATCCAGCCAGGCTAGACTGCCATCGCCCAGCCTGAGGTGGTGCAGTGTACAGCTGGGTCTTCCAGGCTCAGAGCTGCTTGAGGGCATCCTGCAAGGCCATCTGTAGTCTCTGGCACCGACGCTCAGCAACCTTCCACCAGCCCTGCTGTAGCCACTGGGGAAACACTACGTAGGAGCAGTTAATTAGCAAAAGGCACTGCAAAGAGGGTTTGCACAAGGGTGATTAATTAATATTGTTGTTATATATATGTGTTTACTGAATGTTCATAAATTTATTAATGGAATTTTGCAGAATTTGCATTGTCTCTCATTTCATCTTTGTACTGTGATATGGCATGGAATGGAATGATGGGATGTGGTGAGCAATTGGGATGTGCGGTAGAATTTTTTGAAACCGCAGTCTGATGAGGCGGTCACGGACCGCCCTTCCAGAAGGCCAATTGAGTGGCTGCCTCCTCCCTCATTGCTGTTCCTCCTCCTGTTGCTCCTCCTCCTCCTGCTCACCCACTTCCTCCTTCTGAGGTGGTCCCGCTATGCCTGCTGGCAATGGCTGGGCCCTCATGATGGTCAAGTTGTGCGGCATGCAGCACACCACGATGAAATGGGAAACCCACTCAGCTGAGTACTGGAGGGCTCTTCCCGAGCGGTCAAGGCAGCAGAACTGTTGCTTGAGCACTCCAATGGTCTGCTCGATGTTCCTGGTGGCGGCATGAGTGCTGGACAGGAGTGTTGCGGTTGCGGAGGGGAGTCAAAAGCCAGGTGGAGAGCAGATACCCCTTGTCTCCGACCAGCCAGCCGTGAGCTTGACATGGTGGCTGGAAGAGTGCTGGCACACCGGTCTGGCGCAGGATGAAGGCATCATGACTGCTGCCAGGATTGTGGGCATTGAGTGAGTGGTAGCCTTTGTGGTTACGGAAGACCTCATGATTGTTACGGGGTACCCGAAAAGCAACGTGAGTGCAGTCAATGGCGCCCTGCACCATGGGGAAGCCCACTATCCTAGCAAAGCCACATGCATGCTCGTCCTGTTTCCGTCTGGTAATGGGGAAGGAAATGTAGTCCCTTCCCCTACTGTAGAGAGCCTCTGTGACCTCCCGGATGCAGCAATGGATGGCGAGCTGCGAGATGTTAGATATGTTTCCTGCTGCAGACTGGAAGAATCCGCTGGCGAAGAAATTGAGGGCGATGGTGATCTTGACTGCCACTGAGAGAGCCATGGTGGTCCTGATCTGAGGCTCGAGGTCTGGCTGCAGGAGGTGGCAGAGCTCTGTGACCACCTCCTTGGTGAAACGGAGCCTTCTAAGACACTGCTCCTCAGTTAAATTTATGTTGGAGAAATGCTCCCAGAATACCCTGGGAGGGCAAGGCATCCTGTTGAGAGCCCTGTTGCCCCTCCTCCCTCTGGCCACATTTTCCAATGTTTGTCTCTGCCTGCGCTGCCTTCGACATTGATGCTGGAGGACGAGGTTGAGTGTCAGTACAGCCCCTATTAACGTAGCCAAGTGAAGGACTTTGAAATCTTGGCAGAACTCCTGAAAGTTACAAATGTTTAACTCACTGAAAATGGCTGTTTCCCTATGTCACACATTGATTGGTAACTAAAATCAAATCGGATGTTGATCCCTTTAAATACCGCTCCTACAGTGGCCATCCGACTGCATCATGCCTCCTCTTCCTGCCGTTGTTCAGGCCAGGTGCTAAGGCAGGGGCGACAGTCAATTTTGCATCTGGGCCGTTAACAGGGCGTTCCAAACTCATTGACATCACGACCTGGCAGCTGCTAAAGGCCTAGGTGCTAAATGTTGGCGCCAGTGCTAAATCATGGAGGAATTTCTTGTGCGGCGTTGGATTCACCGCGCCCCGCCGCAAACCCATGAGCGCCCCATTAGCGCCCCCCCAGGCACTAACAGGAGATACTAACATGCCAAATTTCTCCCCCAATATGGCTGTAACAGTTTTATGATGTTGAAGGTCTGGGAAGAGATTGTGCCCATTTTGTTACAATGAAACTACTGAACTAAAATGCTTAGAATCTTTTTTTAATATATTGTAGCAAGTTTGCTCATTTCAAAGCTGTAAAATTATGTTTGTGATGAACAATCTTGGAATCTTCCTACGTGCAATTCCTTCTTTTGCAAAAATGATCTTTGTTTAAGAACAGGCCTGCTGTATAAACTTGGTAATGTTGCCCAGGTGTGAAATGAATAGCTCTGATTACCATGGCAACCAAGCATAGGTCGCCAGTGAATCGCTGATTATTTATAAAAATGAGATGTCATGCATAACTCGTCACTGCAATTGGTCTTAGGGGAAAAAATAATACCAAATTCAAGCATCAATTGAAAAAAGACAATTTTTAGGTCTCAGAGCCATCAACTTATAAACAGATCCAGATAGCTGGAAGTTGTGGAAATGGTTTTTCTAAAAGCTTTCAATATTCATATTAATACAAAGTGTTATCGCTCTTTTTTTGAATTATTCAAACTGATGAATTGCAGTTGTAATGTAACAGTGAAACAAGGTTAGGCAGACTCTTATAGAATCATAGAATGGTTACAGCACAGAAGGGAGCCATACAGCTGGCTCGCTGCAAGAGCACTTCAGCTAGTCCACCTCCCCCGCTCTTTCCCCGTAGCCCTGCAATTTTCTTTCCTTCAGGTACTTATCTAATTCCCTTTTGAAAGCCACGATTTGAGTCTGCATCCACCACCCTTTCAGACAGTGCATTCCAGATCCTAATCACTCATAGAAACATAGAAGATAGGAGCAGGAGTAGGCCATTCGGCCCCTCGAGCCTGCTCTGCCATTTAATGAGATCATGGCTGATCATGCAAATTCAGTACCCTGTCTCTGCTTTCTTCCCCTATCCCTTGATCCCTTTAGCCTTAAGAAATATATCTAACTCCTTCTTGAATATATTTAATGAATTGGCCTCAACTGCCTACTGTGGTAGAGAATTCCACAGGTTCAACACTCTCTGGGTGAAGAAATTCCTCCTCATCTCTGTCCTAAATGTCTTACCCCTGATCCTTAGACTGTGACCCCTGGTTCTGGACTCACCCGCCATCGGGAACATCCTTCCTGCATCTAGTCTGTCTAGTCCTGTTAGAATTTTATGTGTAAGGGGTTTTCCTGAGAGATGTCCCTGAGGTTTCTCTCTCTAGAGGCCTCTCTCTCTTGCACAGTAAAACCTTGAGTGGTTCGACCCACTCGCCCCTTAGATTCTATACTCTGGATTTAGGGCAGGAACTACAATGTAGAGAAAACTCTTGTAGAACAAGTTTGATGAAACAAAATGAAATTTTATTGCATAAGGAAAAATATCAAATCAAATGCAAGCAGATAAGAGAGTACATGGGAGGGAAAAACACAAAACAAATCATAACGACACAGTACTAACTAAGGCAAATACAGGCATCTTATACTCTACAAAGGTCATCATGAAATAAGGAAACACACGGAACTTCGAGGGACAACAACTCATGTTAATTGTACCCTTAAATCCACCCCTTATTAAACCTATCTAGATCTGATTGTGAAGGGCCAGAAACATGTTCACCAATCCCACTAGGAAGTGCAAGGTTTTGAAATCAATCTGCGTTTGATCCTTTCAGGCGTTCCGTCTCCACGTGGATCGTGGAGCCCCTGCGAGCTGCGCCACATCTCTCTCCTGAGGTGGGGGTCAGGGGTGGCTGGACACCGGCGGGCCTGGATGTCGGCGGGGTCGAGGATCGTCAGCTCGACCCTGGTCAGAGGAGCCTTGGGCTGGCTCCCATAGATTTCCTTGGTTCATTACTGTCTCTTTTCGAGCCGGAGTGGCTGGAAGGTTTCTTCTCTTGGGGCTTTATTTTTTTTGTTTCTTCTCCCAAGTTGGGTCGATGGCCTCTCGTTTCGGCAAAGGCCCGGGGATGGTCGATGATCTCCCGATGTGTTTTCCCGGGGCGGGACGCCGGCTTCGAAACAGCCTTCTTGATGTTGGCTTGGTTCTTCTTCCTCCTCCGATGGTGGAGAGGAGTTTGCTGATCTTCTCCCGAAGCGACACCTCTTCACCCACCGCTGTCTCCAACTACAACTCCGGTGTCTCCTTCAGAGTTTCCCGAGTGTCTGCGTGAGCTCTGCGTCCTCCGAGCGAGTCCTTCTTCCTGAGTGTGTCTTCCGTCTGAGTGTGTCGTACAACTCCCACTCCTTCAGTTGTACTTTTCCCCCAGAAGCTTCCACTTCCCGCCCAAAATCAGGTTAGTCTTTGTTTAACTTTTGGCGGGCTGGGAGCACAGCGGGGTAGTTATTATATTTTAAAATGTTTTCGATGGCCGGTAAAGGCCCATCTCTGGTCTGGAATGACCTTCATTGTTTTTAATGTCCTGCTGATCTCGTTATCTAGTCCTGGGTGCTGTTCTCATGAATATGAAATTGTCCCCTTTTGTCTGGGTCAACATTTAGATGGTCTCTGTCTCCAGGCCGATCTTGACTGGACCTGCATCTAATCCATATGTATATGTGTGGGTCTGGTTTCGTTCTCTCAGAAACGGCTTCCAGAACTTACTGTGGGTTGAATCCACAAAGCTGTCTGAGGTTGCGCAGGAACCATTTAAAATGTCCCAATAAGCCGGTCACATGGTATGGTGGCCATTTTGTATGCCCCTTTTTCTGGGCTTCTTTTTAAAACAGTCTTTAAAATCACGGCCTCTTCTGCCATTTGACCCTTATTAATACAAAGTCCAATTTTGCGAATCCTACAAAGTTTCAATGAGATCCCATATCATTCTTCTAAACTCTAGCGAATATAAACACAATCGACCCAATCTCTCCTCATACGTCATTCCTGCCATCCCAGGTATCAGTCTGGTGAATCTTCGCTGCACTCCCTCCATGGCAAGAACATCCTTCCTCAGATAAGGCGACCAAAACTGCACACAATACTTAAGGTGTGGTCTCACCAAGGCCCTGTACAACTGCAGTAAGATATCCTTGCTCCTGTACTCGAATCCTCTCGCTAGGAAGGCCAACATACCATTTGCCTTCTTAACCCTCTGCTGCACCTGCATGCTTACCTTCAGCGACTGGTGCACAAGGACATCCAGGTCTCGTTGCACTTCCCCTTCTCCCAACCTATTGCCGTTCAGATAATAATCTGCCTTCCTGTTTTTGCCACCAAAGTGGATAACCTTGCATTTATCCACAGTATACTGCACCTGCCATGCATTTGCCCAATCACCCAACCTGTCCAAATCATACTAGAGTTTCTCAGCATCCTCCTCACAGCACACACATCCACCCAGCTTTGTGTCATCTGCAAACTTGGAGATATTACATGTAGTTCCCTCGTTTAGATCATTTATATATATTGTGAATAGCTGGGGTCCTAGCACCAATCCCTGCGGTACCCCACTAGCCACTGCCTGCCACTTGGAAAAAGTCTCGTTTATTCCAACTCTTTGCTTCCTGTCTGCCAACCAGTTCTTTAGCCAAGTCAGTACCTTACCCCCAATCCCATGTGCTTTAACTTTGCATGCTAATCTCTTATGCGGGACCTTATCAAAAGCCTTCTGAAAGTCCAAATACACAACATCCACTGGTTCTCCCTTATCTATTCTACCAGTTACATCCTCAAAAAATTCCAGTAGATTAGTCAAGCACGATTTACCTTTTGCAAATCCATGTTGACTTTGTCCGATCCTGTCACTGTTTTCCAAGTGCTCTGCTATTACATCTTTTATAATGGACTCTAGCATTTTCCCCACTACCGATGTCAGGCTTACTGGTCTATAATTCCCCATTTTCTCTCTACCTCCTTTTTTAAACAGTGGGGTTACATTAGCTACCCTCCAATCCATTGGAACTGTGTCAGAGTCTGTAGAATTTTGGAAGATGACCAGCAATGCATTTACTATTTCTAGGGCCACTTCCTTAAGTGCCCTAGGATGTAGATTATCAGGCCCTGGGGATTTATCAGCCTTCAATCCCATCAATTTCCCTAACACCATTTCCCTACAAATATTGATTTCATTCAGAACCTCCCTCTCATTAGACCCTATGTTCCCCGACATCTCTGGGAGGTTATTTGTGTCCTCCTTTGTGAAGGCAGAACCAAAGTATGTATTTAATTGGTCAGTCATTTCTTTGTTCCCATTATAAATTCCCCTGATTCTGACTGCAAGGGACCTACGCTTGACTTCACCAATCATTTTCTCTTCACATATCTATAGAAGCTTTTACAGTCAGTTTTTATGTTCCCTGAAAGCTTACTCTCATACTCTATCTTCCCCCTCTTAATTAATCCTTTTGCCCTCCTTTGCTGAATCCTAAACTGCTCCCAATCCTCAGGTTTGCTGCTTTTTCTGGCCAGTTTAAATGTCCTCTCCTTGGATCTTATGCTATCCCTAATTTCCCTTGTTAGCCACAGTTGCGCCACCTTTTTTGTTTTATTTTTATACCAGACAGGGATGAACAACTTCTGTAGTTCATCCAATTCAATCTTTAAATTTTTGCCATTGCCTATCCACCGTCAACCCTTTAAGTAACATTCCCCAATCCATCCTAGCAACTCGTGCTTCATACCATCATAGTTCCCTTTATTTAAATTCAGGACCCTAGTCTCTGAGTCAACTACTTCACTCTCTATCTTAATGAAGAATTCTATCATATTATGATCGCTCCTCCCCAAGTGGCCTCGCACAACAAGATTGCTAATCAATCTTTTCTCATTACATAATACCCAGTCTAAGATGGCCTGATCTCTAGTTGGTTCCTCCACATATTGTTCCAGGAAACCATCCCGTATACACTCTAGGAATTCCTCCTCCACAGTATTGTTACTAATTTGGTTAGTCCAATCTAGATGTAGATTAAAGTCACCCATGATAACTGCTGTGCCCTTATTGCACGCGTCTCTAATTTCCCATTTAATGCCATCCCCAACCTCAGCATTATTGTTTGGGGGTTTGTATACAACTCCCACTAATGTTTTCTGCCCCATGGTATTTCTCAGCTCTACACATACAGATTCCACATCATCAGAGCTAATATTCTTCCTTACTATTGTGTTAATCTCCTCTTTATCCAGCAATGCTATCCCACCTCCTTTTCCATTTTGCCTGTCCTTCCTGAATATTGATTACCCCTGGATGTTGAATTCCCAGCCTTGGTCACCCTGGAGCCATGTCTCCGTAATCCCAATTATATCTCTGCGTAAAAAAGTTTTATCTCCTGTCGCCTTTGGTTCTTCTGTCGATCACCTTAAATCTGTGTCCTCTGGTTCTTGATCCCTCTGGCAATGGGAATAGTTTCTCTCTATCTACTCTGTCTAGACCCATCATGATTTTGAACACCTCTATCAGATCTCCTCTCATCTTTCTCTGCTCCAAGGAGAACAACCCCAGCTTCTATAGTCTATACACGTTACTGAAGTCCCTTATCCTTGGAAATATTCTCATAAATCTTTTCTGCACCCTCTCTAGGGCCTTCACATCCTTCTTAAAATGCGGTGCCCAGAATTGGACACATTTCTCTAGTTGAGGCTGAACCAGTGTTTCATAAAGGTTCATCATAACTTCCTTGCTTTTGTACTCTAACCTCTCTTTATGAAGCCCAGTATCCCATATGCCTTTTTAACCGCTTTCTCAACCTGCCTTGCCACCTTCAACAATTTGTGCACATATACCCCCAGGTCTCTCTGTACATGCACCCCCTTTAGAATTGTATCCTTTAGTTTATAATGCCTCTCCTTGTTCTTCCCATCAAAATGTATCCCTTTGCACTTTTCTGCATTAAATTTCTTCTGCCATGTGTCTGCCCATTTCACCAGCCTGTCTATGTATTCTTGAAGTCTATCACTATCTGCCTCACTGTTTACTAAAGTTCCAAGTTTTGTGTCATCTGCAAATTTTGAAATTGTGCCCTGTACACCCCAGTCCAAGTCATTAATATATATCAAGAAAAGCAGTGGTCCTAGAACCGACCCCTGCGGAATACCACAGTCCAAAAAACAACCGTTCACCACTACTCTCTGCTTCCTGTCACTTAGCCAATTTTGTAACCATACTGCCAGTGTCCCTTTTATTCCATGGGCTTTAACTTTGCTGGCAAGCCTTTTATGTGGCACTTTATCAAATGCCTTTGGAAGTCCATGTACATCACTTCAACTGCATTGCCCTCATTAACCCTCTCTGTAACCTCCTCAAAAAACTTGATCAAGCTAGTTAAACATGATTTGCCTTTAACAAATCCATGCTGGCTTTCCTTAATTAATCCACACTAGTCCAAGTGATTGTTAATTTTGTCCCAGACTATCATTTCTAAAATCTTTCCCACTCCCGAGGCCTGTAGCTGCTGGATTTATCCTTATACCCTTTTTCCAACAAGGGTGTTACATTTGCAATTCTCCAGTCCTCTGGCACGACACCTGTATCTAAGGAGGATTGGAAGATTATGGCCAGTACCTCCGCAATCTCCATCTTTACTTCCCTCAGCATCCTAGGATGCATCCCATCTAGTCCTGGTGAGTTATCTACTTTAAGTACAGCCAGCCTTTCTAGTACTTCATCAATTTTTATCCCATCCAGTATCTCAACTACCTCCTCTTTCACTGTGACTTTGGCAGCATCTTCTTCCTTGGTGAAGACTGATGCAAAGTATTCACTTACTACCTCAGCCATGCCCTCTGCCTCCAAATGTAGGTCTCATTTTTGGTCCCTCATTGGCCCCACTCCTCCTCTTGCTACCTGTTTACTATTTATATGCCTGTAGAATCGAATCATAAAATCATAGAAATTTACAGCACAGAAGGAGGCCATTCAGCCTATCTTGTCCATGCCGGCCGACACAGAGCTATCCAGCGTAATCCCACTTTCCAGCACTTGGCCCGTATCCTTGTAGGTTCCAGCACTTCAAGTGCATATCCAAGTACTTTGTAAATGTGATGATGGTTTCTGCCTCTACCACCCTTTCAGGCAGTGAGTTCCAGACCCCCACCACCCTGTGGGTGAAAAAGTTTCTCCTCAAATGCCCTCTAAACCTTCTACCAAATATTTTAAATCTATGCCCCCTGGTTATCAACTCCTCTGCTAAGGGAAATAGGTCCTTCCTATAAAAGGTGTTTGATTTCTCTTTTATGTTAGCTGCCAATCGATTCTCATACTCTCTCTTTGCCCCTCTTATTTTCTTCTCCACTTCCCCTCTGAACTTTCGATATTCAGCCTGATTTTCACTTGTATTCTCAATCTGACATATGTCATATGCGCTCTTATTCTCCTTCATCTTACTCTCTCTCTCTCTTGTAATCCAAGGTGTTCTGACTTTAGTTTCCCTACCGTTCTTCCTTGTGAGAATGTATCTCGACTGTACCCGAACCATCTGCTCTTGAAAGGTAGCCCATTGTTCTATTAAAATTTTGCCTGCCAATCTTTGATTCCAATTTACCTGGGTCAAATCCGTTCTCAATCCACTGAAATTGGCCTTCCTCCAAATAAGTATATTTACTCTAGATTGCTCCCTGTCCTTTTCCATAGCTAATCTAAAACTTATGATACTATGATCACTGTTCCCTAAATATTTCCCTACTGACACTTGCTCCACTTGCCCCACCTCATTCCCCAGAAACATATCCAGCAATGCCTCCTTCCTCATTGGGCTGGAAACATACTGATCAAGAAAGTTATCCTGAACAAACTCTTCCCTCTTCTTAGCTCTTAGCTCTTGATTGCTCTGCAAAAATGTTCCTGTGTAATTTTAAGCATCTTTCAGCATGGTTCTCCTGTGCATTGCTAGAAAGTAAACAAGAAAAACAAGTTGCATTTATATAACGCATTTGATGCATGGAAATGTCTGAAGGTGCTTCACGGGAGCATTATCAGACAAATATTGACATTGAGCAAAAGAAGGAGATATTTAGGATATTAGGATGGATGACTAAAAGCTTGGTCAAAGAGGTATAATTTAAGGAGAGTCTTAAAGGAGCAGACAGAGGTGGAGGGACAGCAAGCTTTAAGATGGGAATTGTAGAAAAACATAAGAACGTAAGAAATAGGAGCAGGAGTAGGTCATTCGGCCCTTCAAGCCTGCTCCGCCATTCAATGAGATCATGGCTGATCTTCTGCCTCAACTCCATTCACCGGCCCTATCGCCATATCCCTTGATGTCCTTAGTAGTTAGAATTCTATCGACTTCTGTTTTGAATATAACCAATGACTGAGACTTCACAGCCCTCAGGGGTAGAGAATTCCAAAGATTCACCACCCTCTGTGTGAAGAAATTTCTTCTCATCTCAGTCCTGAATGGCCTACCCTTTATCTTGAGGCTGTGGCCCCTGGTTCTAGACTCCCCAGCCAAGGGAAACATTCTCCCAGCATCCACCCTATCAAGCTCTGTAATAATTTTGTATGCTTCAATGAGGTCCCCTCTCATTCTTCTGAATTCAAGAGAATACAGGCCTAGTTTACTCAATCTCTTATACGACAGTCCCGCCATCCCAGGAATCAATCTCGTGAATTTTCGTTGCACTCTCTCTGTGGCAAGTATATCCTTACTTAGGTAAGTAGGCCAAAATTGTACACAGTACTCCAGGTGTGGTCTCACCAAGGCCCTATATAATTGGGTTAAGACTTCTTTACTCCTGTACTCAAATCCTCTTGTAATGAAGGCCAGCATACCATTTGCCTTCCTAATGGCTTGCTGCACCTGCACATTCACTTTCAGTGACTCAAGTTCAAGGACACCCAGGTCCCTTTGAGCATCTGCATTCCCCAATCTTTCACCATTTAGGAAATAATCTGCCTTTCTGTTTTTTCTACCAAAGTGGATAATTTCACATTTATCCACATTATATTCCATCTGCCATGTTCTCGCCCACTTACTGAGCCTGTCAAGATCCCCTTGAAGCCTCTTCACATCCTCTTCACAGTTGACACTGCCACCTAGCTTTGTATCATCAGCAAAATTGGAAATGTTACATTTAGTCCCCTCATACAAATCATCGATATAGATTGTGAATAGCTGGGGCCCAAGCATCGATCCTTGCGGTATCCCACTAGTCACAGCCTGCCATCCTGAAAAAGACCCGTTTATCCCTACTCTTTGTTTTTCTGTCTGTTAACGAATTCTCAATCCATGCTAGTATATTACCCCTAATTCCATGTGCCCTAATTTTGTTCACCAACCTCTTGTGTGGGACCTTATCAAAGGCCTTCTGAAAATCCAAATGCACCACATGTACCAGTTCCCCTTTGTCTACTCCACTAGTTACATCCTCAAAGAACTCCAACAGATTTGTTAAACAGGATTTCCCTTTCATAAATCCATGTTGACTCTGCCCAATTTTACTATTAGTTTCTAAGTGTCCAGTTATTGCATCCTTTATAATCGATTCCAGCATTTTCCCAACTACTGATGTGAGGCTAACAGGTCTGTAGTCCCCCGTTTTCTCTCTCCCTCCTTTCTTAAATAGCAGGGTTACATTTGCTACCCTCCAATCTGCAGGAACCATTCCAGAATCTATCGAATTTTGGAAGATGACAACCAATGCATCCATAAGAACATAAGAACATAAGAAATAGGAGCAGGAGTAGGCCATACGGCCCCTCGGGCCTGCTCCGCCATTCAATAGGATCATGGCTGATCTGAATCTAGATTCACGTCCACTTCCCTGCCCTCTCCCCGTAACCCCTAATTCCCTTATCTGCTAGGGAAATGTCTATCTCCATTTTAAATTTATTTAATGTTGCAGCTTCCACAGCTCTCTGGGGTAGCAAATTCCATAGATTTACTACCCTCTGAGTGAAGAAGTTTCTCCTCATCTCAGTTTTGAAAGGGCTGCCCCTTATTCTAAGATTATGCCCCCTAGTTCTAATCTCACCCATCAGCGGAAACATCCTCACCGCATCCACCCGATCAAGCCCCCTCACAATCTTATATGTTTCGATAAGATCGCCTCTCATTCTTCTGAACTCCAATGAGTAGAGTCCCAACCTACTCAACCTTTCCTCATACGTCAACCCACTCATCTCTGGAATCAACCGAGTGAACCTTCTCTGAACCGCCTCGAGAGCAAGTATATCTTTTCTTAAATATGGAAACCAAAACTGCACACAGTATTCCAGGTGTGGCCTCACCAATACCCTCCACTATCCCAATGGCCACCTCTTTCAAAACCCTAGGATGTAGGTCATCTGGTCCTTCGGACTTATTGACTTTTAGACCCATTAATTTTGCTAGTACTGTTTTTTTACTAATAATAATTTCTTTAAGTTCCTCAGTCTTGCCACACCCTTGGTTTTCTCGTATTTCTGGGAGGTTTTTTGTGTCTTCCTCCGTGAAGACAGAAACAAAGGCCTAGAAATTCATTTTGGGGCGCCCAGCTCGCCTGGGCGCCGGAATTACCGCTGCGCGCGGATCCACTTGCACAAGTGGGATATTCAGTGTCAGCGCACCAAGTGGAAGGTGGCCACTAAACAGGGGTTTTGGCGCCCCGCTTGGGCGCTGAAACTGATTATCGGCGTGCTAGTGGCCGCAGCGCCACCCGCAGCGGAGCGGCAGGCTGCGTTACTGCAGGCCTTCCTCCCTCTATTAAGGGGGAGGTGCCTGCAGCAGCCGCAGCCCTGATCGCGAGTGCCGGCAAAAGAGCCCGGCAGAACGGAGAAGTGCCGGGCTCCCGGAAACCAGCCGGCAATGCCGTGGAGCGGGGGGCGGTGGAGGAGGCCGGGGTAGGAGGTGCGGGCAGGCCGCACTTCCACTTTAATTACCGCCACTACCGCCACAGGTAGGCCCTGTGTACCGGTCGCTGTTTGCGGCCGGCGCTGAAGAGGCGGGCGCGACTTAATATGGCATTCTTCGCGGAAACGGGGCGCTGCGCACACCGATGACGTCATCGGTGGCGGCGCAGCGCTACAGCCTAACGCCGCCATTAGCGCACTGCTGAATTTCGCCTGAAGTTTGCAGACTGGCGCAAAAGCCCTCTTTGGGCGCAAACTGGTGGCGCAGGCCGCTGAATTTCTAGGCCAAAGTATTTATTTAATTTCTCTGCCATTTCTTCATTTAAATTCCCTAATTATTAATTTCCCCATTATAAATTCTCCCATCTCTGACTGTAAAGGACCTACATTTATCTTTGCCAGTCTTTTCCTTTTCACATACCTATAGAAGCTTTTATAATCCGTTTTTATATTTTTCGCTAGTTTGTGCTCATATTCCATATTCCCTTTCTTAGAACTGGATGGCTAAAAGCACGGCCGCCAATGGTTGGGTAAAGGGAGTGGGAGATATATAATTGTTGGAGGAATGCAGAGTTCTTGGAGGGTTGTAGGGCTGGAGGAGGTTACAGAGACAGGGAGGCGCAAGGCCATAGAGGGAGTTGAACACAAGGATGAAAATTTTAAAATCAAGGCATTGGTGGACCGGGAGTGAATGTAGGCCAGAGAGCACAGTGATGATGGTGAGTGGGACTTGGTATGCGATAGGATACGGGCAGCCGAGCCTTGGATGAGCTCAAACTGTTTTAGGCACTTATTAAAGAATTGCAATGCTCCTTTCACCAATGTTGCTGGTGGTCACCCCACGGAATCTAATGCACACTACTTACCATCTTGAACAATGGGTTGTGGGTGGAATCCAAGTACTTTACTGTATGTGATGATTCTAAGAGATGAAATTAGACACTATTTAAATACAAGGAGGAGATTTTAACTACCAGCAGGTTTCCAGGTAACTCGCTGGTGTCCGTTAGGTTTCCACCTCCCCCCCTCCACAGCAGAACGAAGCCACGACGATTTTAATTGCCGGACCTCATTAACATGCCACCGGCTGAATTTCTGCCCCTTCTTGGTGGGAGGTGGGTGAGAAGCGGCTGCAGGCCTGCGCTCAGGTAAGTGTAGGGACCGTGGTTTCAGGACGGGGGAAGTCTCGCGTTATGGAAGGGGGCGGGAGGGGGCAGTATCCGTGGCAGGGGATACCTAAACTTTACTTGCTGAGTCCAGAGAAGCAATCCTGCTCCTCCTGGCCCCATAAAGTAAAGTGAAAAAACATACTCCGAGTGGCCTGTTCTGCTTCCGATCCTCTTCTCACTTGACTTTCTCTGCTAGGAAAGCCGCAGCAGCTTCCCCACGAGGGTCGGAGTTAAAAGTATATTTAAAGCAGGACTCTGCCGGCTTCAGGTGGGTGCCTTTGCAGCCTGCTCAGTAGAGCAGGTTAAAACTGAAGATGCAAGATTCAGCGAGTATGTCACATAGTTGGTTTTAATTGCCTATCCAGCCAGTTTGCACCTGACAGGTAGGGTTAACATCGACCTCAAGTATTTAAATTGTAAACATGTTTTAAGTGGAGGGTTACAAATATAATGAAACTAGTTAAAATCATTATAAATTCATCCATCGCTTATGCAAATAGTATTAACATTTCAGCCAGGTAAATGTTGGGCGTGTTCCTTTGAATCAATTTATACAATAATAAAGGTCAGAAAAACAGCACAAAAAATTAAGTTCCTAGTTTTCTCCTGGTTTCAGTTCATTACTTTATGAGCTGTGATGCGAAACTGCATTGGTGAACACTAATTAGTGGCAAGAAATCCTGCTCCTTCGAGCAATTATGTAATTTTTCTGCAACTCTGATAATTTAATGAGAAGCCTCCAGCAATCTGAATTTGAATGATGTTGTCTAAACCATGTAGATGCTGATTGTTTTCAAGCTCAAAAAATATTTTGTTGCCACCCCGATAGGTTAAATCATTTTCCTGCTAATAATAAAATTTAAATTTTCAGTTCAGTTAAGTGTCGGGAGCGTGTCTTTGTAGGGGGTGTTGTGTGCAGTCAGCTTTGCCCCTGACTGTTTTTGAGCGGTTCGAATCGCTCCCACACCCCTGGGTTCTAGACACCGGACTTATGTACAGGCGGCGATACAGAATTGGAGTATACAAGTGGTTTGGTGCAAGAAAACTGTATTTTATTAGACACACTTAGAATTACACACTTAAATTACTGGAGTGATTACAGGCATACAAAATTACACTTAATTAAGAATGGGGAACACACGCCACTGCACAACAAGGGAAAATCACATTAATAATCCCCCTACCCTTGTCCCACCCCCAATACCTAACTAGATTGCACTACAAGAGCCAGGGATCATGCTCACCAATAGGGGTTTCTTGACAGTTTGAATCCTGTCAATTAAGCCGGTTGCATTTTAGGGTTCACTCTTTGTGCCCTTTGGGGTCTGCCATCACCATGTGGTCTCAGCCTTAGAATCTGTGAAGATTCTTCAGTTGGGTGGAGTCCGCAGATGCGGTAAGGGCGCGGTTGTGGATTTGTCTGGGTGAGTACCTTTTTTTCTCTGTTAGAGATAGGGAGTAAAGTCTTTGTTGGGTACTTTATCTTGTCGAGTGGAAAACTTCGGGTTTTGTTCTTCTGGTGGTGGTCTGGTCGTCGAGTTTTGTTGTGGTTGGGGTTCGGCTGGCGGTCTTCGGTGTCAGCTCGGTCGCGGTGGCCTAGATCATTACCTGTGCAGCGGTAATGATCTGAAGGTATGGTTTACCCAGCCCTTTGTTACCGCGGTGCTCGTGGTCGGTCTCTGTGTAAGGCTGCGGTTGCGGCCTAGTCGTCTTTGGTCGAGCCTGCCCCACCGTGCCTCCTCGCCATGATGTTCCGTCTGCTTCTTTGAGTTTCGAGCGACCCTGGCCCTGAGCGTGTGCCTGCTTGTCCCCAATGCTTTCTTTCTGCCCTTCTCTGCTTGGTCATCTGCTTGCTTACTTGCCCTTGGTTATCGGTGGGCCTACAATTATACTATTTCGAAGTTTGTTATATGCGCGCCAAATCAGGGCTATTTCTTTGTCTAATTTTGGCGGGCTCGTTAAGGTGATTATAGTCGTTCACCTTAACTGATTTTTGGGTGGTTGTCCCATTGCTAAATGGTCTTTAATGTCTCGGTGTTTGTTTATGCATAATGTAAATCGGTGTCTTCCTGGCTTGGTAGCTAGTTTGAACTGTAGGCGATTATATATGCATAGACTTGATGGCTTTAACTTTGTGCATGATTAAACCTCTTCCTGAGTTGATTTGTTTTAAAGGGAAGAATGCGTGTTCTGTCTCCTTTAGCTGTCTGGTTTGAAATCACAAATTAAAGCTGTCTCCTACAGGCCCAGGCATGTCAAGTTTTGAGCTTTGATCTTGACATGCTTTTTGCAGGGTCCTGCCTTTAACCTTGCAGGTTTTGTCATGAAGTCCAAAAGCCATTTCCTTTTAGGGTGCCCTTGTTAATAACTTATCCTTCAGGGTGCCTTATTAATAACTTGGGAGATGTGGGAATTTTGTGAATCCTACACTTTAAATCTATTTATTAATCAAGGACAAAATTTAGCAGCAACAAAAAGTCCCGATTTTTCTCTTGGTTTCAATTCAAAAATAAAGGTGCGCTCCCGCTGTAACTCTGGGAGAGGTGGCAGTGCATTGGAAGGCTGCAAATTAGGCTGAAAATCAGATACGCCAGGAATTCTGCAGGGCCTTGTAGGGATGGGAACCATTTCTTACTCCAAACAAGACAAGCAAATGAGAAGCAAGTCAAAGCCAGTCGTGACTCCCAACACCAGGGGTTCCCATATCCCCAGTTTCTCAGAGGGCTAGCGGAACATCGGTGGGTTGGTGTCACTTTCTGCTCTCGCCTCGAACTGGAGAATTTCATTAGCTTTGCTTTCAATTTCCACTCCTCCCTCGCCTTCACATGCTCCATCTCTGACTCTTCCCTTCCCTTCCTCGACTTCTCTATATCCATTTCTGGGCATAGGCTGCCCACCAATAACTACTACAATTCCCACAGACTCCCACAGCTACCTTTATTACACTTCCTCCCACCCCGTTTCCATTCTGCCAGTTTCTCCGTCTCCATCACATCTGTTCTGACAATACCATCTTCCACACCAGTGTTTCCGATATGTCTTCCTTTTTCCTCAATCGTTGTTGCAACAAAAAAGATAGAAATGAATAGATTTGATCTAATAGCCATTATGGAGACATGGTTGCAATGTGGCCAAGGTTGGGAACTAAATATTCCAGGATACTTAACTTATAGAAGAGATAGGCAAAATGGAAAAGGAGGAGAGGTAGCCCTGATAATAAAGGATGGGATAAAGACAGTAAAGAGAAAGGATCTTAGCTCCGACAATCAAGACTTGTGTGTGGTCTGCAAAATGCAGCCACACAGAAGCGCCTTCTTACTGAGGACAACCTTACTCTTGAAAAGGCCATTGAAGTTAGTGCCTCCATGGAGATGGCGGAAAAGGAGGCTCACCAGTTGAGTTCAACAGGGAGAGTTCACAAGGTGTCGTCTGAGCCTAAAGGTGCGCGGAACGGCACATGTTACCGTTGTGGGAAAACAGGCCATCACGCTAATGACTGCTGGTGTACGGAGCTGGAATGCCGAAATTGTGGCAAAAAGGGTCACATTGAACTTGCCTGTAGAGGTAAAAAAAGAACAGACAGAGCTGGGAAGCATGGAAGCAAAATGTCTGTGTGGTAAACCACTGTTTGTATTCCACTGTGTACATGCCTGGACATGCCTCGGCTGACTCCTCCCACAAGTCCTAGTATAAAGGTGACTGCTCCCCAGCCCTTTGTATTTCTGGACCGGTCGACCACTCGAGGCAGACCTTCATTCTTTTGTTAATAAAAGCCTTTAGTTACTCTCTTAACTCTCAGTCTTTTATGAGTAATTGATAGCGCATCAATTTTATTAACAAAATTTTTATAATGGAGAAGATCCTCACACCAGCATGCCTGGACTTAGATCATCGGGAGGCGGACTCATCCACCAAGTTTACTCACTGGCTTAAGTGTTTCGAAAAATTCCTGACCGCCTCCGCAGCAATCAAATCGGACGAGGACAAACTGGATGTCCTGACCTCCAAAGTGAACCACCGAGTGTACTCGGTCATCCAAGATGCGACCTCGTACGCGGACGCTATCAAGCTCCTCAAGGACCAGTACACGCGCCCAGTGAACGAAGTGTACGCCAGGCACCTTCTGGGGAGTCGTAAACAACAACCTGGGGAATCGACCGTGGAATACCTTCAGGCACTGTCTGTGCTTGGCCGGGCCTGTGGTTGTATTCCACTGTGTACATGCCTGGACATGCCTTGGCTGACTCCTCCCACAAGTCCTAGTATAAAGGTGACTGCTCCCCAGCCCTTTGTATTTCTGGACCGGTCGACCACTCGAGGCAGACCTTCATTCTTTTGTTAATAAAAGCCTTTAGTTACTCTCTTAACTCTCAGTCTTTTATGAGTAATTGATAGCGCATCAGTCTGTATTTGGACAAGAGAGGAAAAAGAGTGTTCATTCAGTGCAGTATGATGGAACAAGCAAAACAGAGGGGAGCGACACCTCTGAGGAGGAAGAGGTGCACATACTAACGGTTGCAGGTGGTTCAAATGGCTACTGGGTGTCACCACTGGTCGAGGGACAATCAGTGCGGATGGAGGTGGACACAGGCGCGGCTGTGTCCCTTGTTTCAGACACTGTCTACAACAAAATGCTAAAGCATCTTACCCTTCAGCCAACAAACATTGTGCTAAAGATGTATACCGGCGAACCTGTGGCCATGAGAGGCGTCATTGAGGTGACAGTTAAATTGAACGGACAGACTGCAAAACTGCCACTATATGTGGTAAAGGGAAATTACCCATCGCTACTGGGATGTGCGTGGCTAGAGAAAATCACGCTGGACTGGCCTGCAGTCCGCATGATGTCAAAAGGGGAGTCAGGTCTGACTGCAGTGTTAAACAAACATGCAGAACTTTTCAATGGGGAACTTGGGAGCATGAAAAAGATCAGCGTGAGACTGGACATTAAACTTGAGAGCAAGCCGAAGTTTCACAAAGCCCGACCTGTACCCTATGCAATTAGGCCAAAAGTTGAGGCTAACTTGGAGGCCTTAGTCGAGAATGGAGTCCTGGAGCCTGTGAGCGTGAGCAAATGGGCCACACCCATTGTTCCTGTCCTGAAAAAGGATGGATCTGTTCGAATCTGCAGGGATTTTAAAGTGACTATTAACCCAGTGCTGTCTGTGGAACAGTACCCTCTTCCCCTCATTGATGATCTTTTTACGGGCCTGGCTGGAGGGCAAAAGTTCAGCAAAGTAGACTTATGCCAGGCTTATCTACAAAAGCATGTCGATGACAAATCAAAGGAGCTGCTGACAGTTGTGACACACAAGGGGCTATACAGGTATTGCCACCTTCCGTTTGGAATTACGTCGGCCCCTGCTCTATTCCAAAGGGCAATGGATCAGATTTTGAGTGGACTGCCAGGAGTCCAGTGCTACCTGGACGACATCCTTGTCACTGGGACAAATGAGGAGGATCATCTTCTGAACTTGGATGCGACACTACAATGACTGAAAGAGTACGGACTCAGAGTTCGTAAAGACAAATGTGAATTCTTTCAGTCTTCGATTGAGTACCTGGGGCATGTGATTGACGCTACTGGCCTGCATAAGACGCCGCCAAAGGTCAAGGTGATCGTGGAGGCCCCAGCACCCCAGAATGTGCGCCAGTCACGTTCATTTCTGGGGCTACTTAACTACTATGGGAAGTTTATTCCAGACTTAGCAACATTGCTGAAGCCGTTACATCAGTTGCTATGTCAAGGCAAAACATGGAAATGGACTGAACTGTGCAACGAAGCTTTCGCCCAAGCAAAGAAAGCATTGCTGAATTCGGAGGTCCTGACACACTTCGTCTCAAAGCTACCCGTGCAGCTAGCATGTGATGCATCACCATATGGTGTGGGAGCAGTCATATCCCACATCATGCCTTCGGGTGAAGAGAAACCTATCGCCTTCGCATCACGCACCTTGAACAAGGCCGAGAGTAACTATGCGCAGATCGAGCGCGAGGCCTTGGGAATCGTTTTTGGAATTCGAAAATTTCATCAGTACCTGTTTGGGAGAAGGTTCACACTCCTGACGGACAGCCGTCCATTGACTTCAATCTTCGGGCCCCACACCGGAATTCCGTCTCTCGCTGCAAGCAGGATGCAAAGGTGGGCTTTACTGTTGTCAGGACACACATACGACATCAAATATCGCAAATCAGACTTGCACGGCAACGCAGACGGTCTCTCGAGGCTACCCTTGCCTGTTACTCCCCCGGAGCCTCGTCAGATAGACATCTTCTACTTTTGACAAGTGGAGGGAGCACCTGTCACTGCAGTTCAGGTGCGAAGGTACACCCGCAATGATCCAGTCCTGTCTGAGGTAATGGACGATGTCATTCGAGGGAGAGCGATAGGAGATTCTCCTAGTTTGAAACCTTACGTTTCAAAAAGAAATGAGCTCTCCGTCCAGGCAGGTTGTCTTCTTTGGGGATGTCGTGTCATCATTCCGCCACCTCTGAGGGAACCTATACTGCAACAACTTCATACAGGCCACAGTGGGATGGTTCGGATGAAGGAAATGGCAAGAAGCTACTTCTGGTGGCCAGGTCTCGATGGGAATATTGAGGAGAAAGCCAAAACATGTTTCCCATGTCAAAGGGTCCGGAATGTTCCACAGCTGGCAATCCTACATCCCTGGGATTGGCCTGCAGAAGTGTGGCAGCGAGTACATGTGGACTTCGCCGGTCCTTTCGAAGGGAAGATGTTTATGGTGGTTGTGGACGCTCGTAGCAAGTGGCCGGAGGTCGCTGTGATGAGGTCTACCACGGCAGAGAAAACAATTGAGAAACTTGGTAAGATGTTCAGCCATTATGGCTCACCAGAACAACTCGTAAGTGACAACGGTCCACAGTTTGTATCACAGGAGTTTGCAACCTTCCTGCATGTGAATGGTGTCCAACACATCAGGTCTGCGCCCTATCATCCCTCTACTAACAGCCAGGCAGAAAGGTTTGTGCAAACTTTGAAGCACGCCTTGAAGGCATCGCAAGGTCAGGGCTCAATCCACCAACGTCTGAACAGCTTCCTGTTGTCCTACAGGAACGAGCCGCATGCCACAACCAAAACTTCCCCCGCTTCGCTCATGATGAAGAAGCAGTTGCGGACAAGTTTTGACTTACTCAAACCTCCAAGGGCAGAACAGGTTGTCCATTGTCAACAACAAGCTCAAGTTGAAAAGAGAGAGAAAAGAGCCAAGGAGAGACGGTTTCATCTGGGAGAGCACGTCCTAGCTCGAAACTACAACACTGGACCGAAATGGGTTCCTGCAATGGTGATCGTGCAGACGGGCCCTGTGTCTTACACGGTTGAGACTGCTGAGGACGTCGTCTGGAGAAGACACACAGATTAACTGTTGCTAGGAGCAGAGACAGCAACAGAGACTCCAACGGCTGGTTGGCCTGAACTGTTTCCGGATGATACCGCAAACCAGCATCCTTTGCCACAGTGCTCTTCTCCAACACAGGAAGTCAAAGAGACTGTTCCACCTGTGCAAACTCCTGACTTTCAACTGACACAGGCACCTTCTCCATCCAGGCCTGTGTCAATGCCTACTGCTGTGGAAGCCAGCGATGACCACTGGTATCCTGTCAGAGAGCGGCGGCCTCCAAGATGCTTGGATCTGTAGGCTTAGTGACTTACCCACAAGACTGAGGCAGAATAAACCTCAGGGTAACGTCAGGGTTTGAGGCAGTCTACCTCTACCCTAGGTTCGTTGAGTGCATTGAAAGTAACTTACCTGTTGAGGAATAATGTGGACCTTCCATTTAAGAGGGGAGGAAATGTTATGTATTGTGTGTTCTATTGTGTGTTCTCCTCCCACCTGTGGTGGCGCTGTCACAGGAGATAAATGGTTGGGTGTTCTCTGTTAAGTTTTAGCTCTCTTTGTTCGGAACTTTCCAGAACTTCCTTTCCTTCCAATAAAGCACTTCATGTTAAATTGTGTCTAGGTAGAAAGGTACCGACACAACATCTACCACCTCCAGAGCGATGCCTCCACCAAACACATTTCCCCTCCCCTTTCAGCATTCTGAGTGGTTGTTCCTTCCGCAACACCCTGGTCCACGCTTCCCTCACCCCCAACAGCTGATCCGCTTCACGGGCACTTTCCATTGTAAGTGGAGGAGATGCAACACCTGCCCTTTTACCACCTCCCTTCCTGCCGTCCAGAGCCGTAAACACTCGTCCAGGTGAAACAGAGATTTACTTGTACTTCTTTCAATTTAGTATATTGTATTCGCTGCTCACGATGCGGCCTCCTCTACATTGTGGAGACCAAATGCGGATTAGGTGATTGCTATGCTGAACACCTCTGTTCAGTCCGTAAGCATGACCCTGAGCTCTCGGTCTCTTGCCACTTTAAATATCTATTGTGCTCGCACTCTGACCCCTCAATGCAAGCTTGAGGAACAGCACCTCATCTTTCGATTAGGCACTTTACAGCCTTCCGGCCTCAACATTGTGTTCAACAACTTCAGATCATAACCGCCACTTCCATTTTCTCAGCTAACAGCTGCTGGTTATGGTTCTGCTGTAACCATTTACACCTCCTCTGGATTCACCTATTGTTTCTTTATTGTCCCACTATGACCCTCTTTTGCCTTGAACCATCATTCCATTTGTCATTAAAACACTCCACCCTATCACCAACGTTCCCTTTTGTTCTTTCCTCCCCCTCCATCCTCCTTTGCCCTGACTCTGTACTTGTTTATAAACGCTTAAATCTCTAAGTTCTTCCAGTTCTGATGAAAGGTCATCAACCTGAAATGTTAACTCTGTTTCTTTTTCCACAGATACTGCCTGACCTGCTGAGAGGTTCCAACATTTTCTGTTTTTATATCAGTGGGGATACGCCTGGTGATTATTTTGCTGACTGTATTAAAATATATATATTACTGGCTCCCTTTGTAAGGGAGAGTCAGACCTAACACCCCCCACCACCGCCCCCCGCCCCCGCAGACCTTGTAACCATTACCATGGTTTGCGGCCTCCTAAACATAGAAACATAGAAACATAGAAGATAGGAGCAGGAGTAGGCCATTCGGCCCCTCGAGCCTGTTCCGCCATTCAATGAGATCATGGCTGATCATCCAAATTCAGTACCCTGTCCCTGCCTTCTCCCCATATCCCTTGATCCCTTTAGCCTTAAGAAATATATCCAACTCCTTCTTGAATATATTTAATGAACTGGCCTCCACCGCCCTCTGTGGCAGAGAATTCCACAGGTTCGCCACTCTCTGGGTGAAGAAATTCCTCCTCATCTCAGTCCTAAATGGCTTACCCCTTATCCTTAGATTATGACCCCTAATTCTGGACTCTCCGGCCATCGGGAACATCCTTCCTGCATCTAGTCTGTCCAGGCCTGACAGAATTTTTATAGGTTTCGATGAGATCCCCTACCAATCTTCTAAACTCCAATGAGTATAAGCCCAATCGACACAATCTCTCCTCATACGTCATTCCTGCCATCCCAGGTATCAGCCTGGTGAATCTTCGCTGCACTCCTTCCATGGCAAGAATGTCCTTCCTCAGATAAGGCGACCAAAACTGCACACAGTACTCAAGGTGCTGTCTCACCAAGGCCCTGTACAACTGCAGCAAGACATCCTTGTTCCTGTACTCGAACCCTCTCGATACGAAGGCCAACATACCATTTGCCTTCTTAACTGCCTGCTGCACCTGCATTTTTACCTTCAGTGACTGGTGCACAAGAACACCCAGGTCTCTTTGCACTTCCCCTTCTCCCAATCTATTGCCATTCAAATAATAATCTGCCTTCCTGTTTTTGCCACCAAAGTGGATAACCTCACATTTATCCATGTTATAGTGCATTTGCCATGTTTCTGCCCAATCACCCAACCTGTCCAAATCGTACTGGAGTTTCACAACATCCTCCTCACAGCACACACTCCCACCCAGCTTTGTGTCGTCTGCAAATTTGGAGATATTGGCCCAGTAATTCCTCTCTGAACGCGTGAGTACGGTCGGTGTACTCACGCGTCTGGCCGGAGGAAATGCCGGCTTTCAGCATGCACAGCGCATGCGGAGAAAACCGGCATTTCCAGTCCTCTGAACGAAGGGGTTCAGAGGCACAGCGCGTGCGACTGCACAGGCAGCGCTTGTGCAGTGAACTTCGTCGATTTCATTCATGGATTCAGTGAGGGTAAGTCCTTACAAGTTATACTTGAAAAAAGCATGTGTAAAGTTGCTCCAAGGCTGCGGAGGAAGATATATTTTATCGTGGAGCTTCTGAAAGGCAATATTTTTGTTTGGGAAAGGGAGGAAAGTTATTTTAAGAAATGCTGAGGTAAGTTTTAAAGTTTAATTTTTTTTTTTTAAACGGGTTTTCAGTACGGTAGGTAGAAGGAGCAATTGTGGCTGTGTGAATTGAATGTGAAAATGAGTGTTCTAAAATGAGTAATGTAACATTTCCAACACTTTTAAGAAAGAAGCTTTTCATCAGTAATAAGTAATTATGTATGTATGTCCACATATATTCCTTTACGTATATGTATGTATGTTTTATATTCCTTTACTTATGTGTATGAATGTATAATTTTAATTATGATTTTCCAATAAGTTACTTTCTTTGAAAATCATAATTAAATACATACATTCATACACATAAGTAAAGGAATATATACATACACGCAAAGGAATATATACAGACATACATACATAATTACTTAAAAGAATATATTACTGATGAAAAGTTTCTTTCTTAAAAATGTTGGAGTCATTTTTACATTTAATAAACACAACAAATTCAATTCACATAGCCACAATTGATCCTTCTACCTACAGTACTGAAAACCCGTTTTAAAAAACAAAAATAAACTTTAAAACTTACACCAGCATTTCTTAAAATAACTTTCCTCCCTTTCCCAAACAAAAATATTGCCTTTCAGAAGCTCCACGATAAGAAATATCTTCCTCTGCAGCCTCTGGAGCAACTGTACTCATGCTTTTTTCATGTGTAAGTTGTAAGGACTTGACCTCACTGAAAGCATGAATGAAAGCGGCGAATTTTACTGCGCACGCACTGCCTGTACAGTCGCACGCGTTCTGCCTCTGAACCCCTTCGTTCAGAGGACAGGAAATGCTAGTTTTCCCCGCATGCGCTGTGCATGCTGAAAACCGGCATTTCCTCCGGCCAGACACGTAAGTACCCCGACCGTACTCGCGCGTTTGGAAGGGAATTACTGGGCCAAAATTTACATGTCAATAAAATGAAAAATTTAACAATTGCACGATTTGCCCCCTCGCATCTGCGACTGAGGGTCCAAGGAGGTGCATCGCGCAAGAGGTCATCGTCGTACGTATCCTCACACTGTTCCCTTTCGGGAACTGTATGAAGTGGTGGAAGGATTTCTGGCCACGTTAACACTCCTTCCGTGACCATAACCATCTTCATACCAGCCATTAGGGTGGTTAGTCCTATGGCGTGAGGGTTTTACGGGCTCCCACAACACATCTGAGGGGGGGGGGGCCACCCACACCCGCGGACGCAAGTATCCCGCTGGATGTCCACCCAGAATTTATAGTTGGAGCTCCGACTCCACTTGCCGGGACTGTCTGGAGCGGGATTCGAAACCCTACTCCTTCTGGCCCAGCGGCGGGGATGCTTACCGCTACGCAAAAGGCCCACTCCGCGCAAAAGGTGACACCCATACGTTTCCTGCGCCTTTTCCCTCCCCGTGACTGGAGCTCTATGCTGCCACTTGAAAGACCAAGCTATCATCTGTCCTTTTTGCGGTGCCTTTGACTTCTCATTACCAATGATGAGCAGGCGCTGCGCCTCCACCTCATTGAGGAGATTGCTGAGGTCATCATCAGTTCAATTGTGAGTTCTTTTAATGCCATGAATTGTGCTCATTCCAGCCATTTCACGTTGCTAATCGGATTGGGCCTTTGGCATAGCGGTAGGATCCCCGCCGCTGGGCCAGACGAGGTAGGGTTTCGAACCCCGCTCCACACAGTCCCGGCAAGTGGAGTCGGAGCTCCGGCTCTAAATTCTGGGTTGACATCCAGCGGGATATTTGCGTTCGTGGGTGTGGGTGGCCCCCCCTCCTTGTATAGCTTGTGGGAGCCCGTAAAACCCTCCCGCCATAGGACTAACCACCCTAATGGCTGGTTCAAAGATGGTTATGGTCACGGAATGAGCGTTAATCACGGCCATAAATCCTTCCACCACTTCATACAGTTCCTCAAAGGGAACAGTGTGAAGACACGTATGACGACGACATTGCTAAATAAATAAATGGAATAAAAAAAATTCTTTTAGGGCTTTTAAAAGTCTTTAAATTGCTTTAATTCTGTTTAAAACTACTTCAGATTCTTCAAAATAATGTAAACGTTTTTAAAATTTTATAAAAGTTCACAAAACATTCATAAAATAGCAGATAACTTACTTTCCCTACAGCTGTGTAACTACAAAGTCCTCTGCAGCTGCTTGGAGAGATTGGGGGCGTGTCCTACTACAATGAGACCTTAAGGGGCGTGTCTCACTTGCACAGCGCGCTCCAGGCTTCGCGCTGGCTGCACTCCTGGGCGGCGTGACATCAAACGCTGCCCGGGATTCTTCTGTTTCAAAATGGAATTCCAGGCGTCCCTGGAGGTGAATGGCAGGCGCGTCGGGTAAGTGCATATCGGGGGCTTGCACGCGCGGCAAGCCACCGACCCGAATTACTGCCCCATTACATCAAATTCCCTCGTCCAGATCATTAATATATATCGTGAACAGCTGGGGTCCTAGGGCCGATCCCTGCAGTACCCCATTAGTCACTGCCTGCCACTCGGAAAATGACCCGTTTATTCCAACTCTTTGCTTTCTATCTGCCAACCAGTTCTCTATCCAAGTAAATACCTTGCCCCCAATCCCATGTGCCTTAATTTTTCACGCTAATCTCTTATGCGGGACCTTATCGAAAGCCTTCTGAAAGTCCAAATGCACCACATCCACTGGTTCTCCCTTATCTATTTTACCAGTTACATCCTCAAAAAATTCCAGTAGATTAGTCAAGCACGATTTACCTTTTGTAAATCCATGTTGGCTTTGTCCGATCCTGTCACTGCTATCCAAGTGCTCTGCTATTACATCTTTTATAATGGACTCTAGCATTTTCCCCACCACCGATGTCAGGCTTACCGGTCTATAATTCCCTGCATTTTCTCTACCACCTTTTTTGAATAGTGGGGTAACATTAGCTACCTTCCAATCCATGGGTACTGTTTCAGAGTCTATCGAGTTCTGAAAGATGACCAGCAATGCATCTATTGTCTCCAGGGCCACTTCCTTAAGCACCCTAGGATGTAGATTATCAGGCCCTGGGGATTTATCGGCCTTCAATCCAGTCAACTTCCCCAACACCATTTCCTTACAAATACTGATTTCTTTCAGTTCCTCCCTATCATTAGTCCCTATGTTCCTCGACATCTCTGGGAGGTTATTTGTGTCCTCCTTTGTGAAGACAGAACCAAAATATGTATTTAATTGGCCTGCCATTTCTTTGTTCCCCATTATAAATTCCCCTGATTCTGACTGTAAGGGACCTACGCTTGACTTCACCAATCTTTTTCTCTTCACATACTATAAAAGCTTTTACAGTCAGTTTTTATGTTCCCTGCCAGCTTACTTTCATAATCTATTTTCCCCCTCTGAATTAATCCCTTTGTCCTCCTTTGCTGAATCCTAAACTGCTCCCAATCCTCAGGTTTGCTGCTTTTTTTGGCCAATTTATATGTCCTCTCTTTGGATTTTATGTTATCCCTAATTTCCCTTGTTAGCCACGGTTGAGTCACCTTTTTTGATTTATTTTTATGCCAGACTGGGATAAACAAATTCTGTAGTTAATCCATGCGGTCTTTGAATATTTCCCATTGCCTATCCACTGTCAACCCTTTGAGTGACATTACCCAATCAATCCTACCCAACTCGCGTCTCATACCATCATAGTTCCCTTTATTTAAATTCAGGACCTTAGTCTCTGAGTTGACTACTTCATTCTCCATCTTAATGAAGAATTCTATCATATTATGATCGCTCCGACCCAAGGGGCCTCGCGCAACAAGATTGCTAATTAATCCTTTCTCATTGCATAATACAGTCTAAGATGGCCTGACCCCTAGTTGGTTCCTCGACATATTGGTCCAGGAAACCATCCCGTATACACTTCAGGAATTCCTCCTCCACAGTATTGTTACTAATTTGGTTAGCCCAATCCATATGTAGATTAAAGTCACCCATGATGACTGCTGTGCCCTTATTGCACGCTTCTCTAATTTCCCTTTTAATGCCATCCCCAGCCTCTGCAGTACTGTTTGGGGGTCTATACACCACTCCCACTAACGTTTTCTGCCCCTTGGTATTTCTCAGTTCTACCCATACAGATTCCACATCATCAGAGCCAATATCTTTCCTTACAATTGTGTTACTCCCTTCTTTAACCAGCAATGCTACCCCACCTCCTTTTCCTTTATTCCTATCTTTCCTGAATATTGAATACCCCTGTATGTTGAGTTCCCAGCCTTGGTCACCCTGGAGCCATGTTTCCGTAATCCCAATCATATCATATTCATTTACCTCTATTTGCGCTGCTAATTCATCCACCTTATTACGAATGCTCCTCGCATTAAGACACAAAGCCTTCAGGCTTGTTTTTTTAATGCTCTTAGACCTTTTAGAATTATTTACTGTGGCCATATTTGATTTAAACCCTTGATTTCTCTGACTGCCACCTTTGTTTTTCTCCTTCCTGTCTTTTGCTTCTATCCCTGTATCCCTTTCCTCTGTCTCCCTGCTCAGGTTCCCAACCCCCTGCCACTTTAGTTTAAACTCTCCCCCAGAGCTCTAGCAAACACTCCCCCAAGGACATCGGTCCTGGTCCTGCCCAGGTGCAGACCGTCCTGTTTGTACTGGCCCCACCTCCCCCAGAACCGGTTCCAATGTCCCAGGAATTTGAATCCCTCCCCCTTGCACCATTCCTCTAGCCACGTATTCCTTCTATTTCTACTCTGACTAGCACGTGGCACTGGTAGCAATCCTGAGATTACTACGTTTGAGGTCCTATTTTTAATTTACCTCCTAACTCCCTATATTCAGCTTTTAGAACCTCATCCCGTTTTTTACCTATATCGTTGGTACCTATATGCACCACGACAACTGGCTGTTCACCCTCCCCTTCCAAAATGCTCAGCAGCCGCTCTGAGACATCCTTGACCCTTGCAGCAGGGAGGCAACACACCATCCTGGAGTCTCATTTGCGGCCGCAGAAACGCCTATCTGTTCCCCTTACAATAGAATCCCCTATCACTATAGCACTTCCCCTCTTTTTCCTCCCGTCTTGTGCAGCAGAACCACCCCTGGTGCCAGGATGTTGGCTGCTGCTGCCTTCCCCTGGCAAGCCATCCACCCCCATCAGTATCCAAAGTGGTATATCTGTTTGAGATATCAGTGAGTAGGCACTTGGTGGCATGGGTGCCTGCCATCGGTGGGGTGATAACGGCCTTCTCGACGCAATATCGAGTTCAACAATTTCAGGCCATAACCTCTGCCCCTATTTTTTCAGGAGGCAGCTGTTGATGATTCTGCCATTCCCATTTGCACCATTTAACCACTCCTGCCGTCCACCCTATCATAGACCGTCCCTTTTGCTCTTTCATCTCCTCCCCCCTTTCCCTGCCTCTGCACCTGGTTAAAATCTGTTACATCTCTAACTTTTTCCAGTTCTGATGAAGGGTCACAGACCTGAAACAGTAACTCTGTTTCTCTCTCCACGGATGCTGCCTGGCCTGCTGAGTATTTCCAGCATTTTCTGTTTTTATATTAGAGGGAAATGAAGATTGGATTAAGATAGAGAGATATAAAAGAGACAGAAAGAAAAAGCTAACAAAAATTATTTTATTTTATTAACTCTCCAAAAATAATTAAAAGCTAAAGGAATGAGACTCCACACTTGTAAATATTCATTTTCAGAGCCAGAGAGGCTGTTTGGCAGTAATTAAGACTTTCCACGCTATTAAAAGAATTTAGGGAGCTAGGTAGCAGATTAAAAAGCAGGACCTCAAAGGTTGTAATCTCTGGATTACTCCTGGTGCCACGTGCTCGTGAGTATAGGAATAGGAGGATAGAGCAGATGAATGCATGGCTAAAGAGTTGGTGCAGGAGGGAGGGCTTTAGTTTCCTGGATTACTGGGTCTGCTTCTGGGGAAGATGGGACCTGTACAAGTCAGACAGGTTGCACCTGAACTGGAATGGGACCAACATCCTTGCAGGGAGGTTTGCTAGTACTATTGCAGGGGTGGAGGGGGTTTAAACTAACTTGGCAGGGGGATGGGATGCAGAGTGGAGCTATAGTAGGGGGTGATGCACAGCCAAATATAGAGGAAAAAACAAGTCAGCCTGGAAGGCAGAGCAAATGTGTAACATCACAAGGGAGTATGGCAAGGCTGGATGGCATTTATTTTAATGCAAGGAGTCTTGCAAGTAAGGCAGATGAATTGAAGGTGTTGATGAACACATGGGAGTATGATATTGTTGCTATCACAGAGACATGACTGAGGGAAGGGCAGGACTGGCAGCTCAATATTCCGGGGTATAGAATCTTCAGGCGAGACAGAGGCGGCGGGGTGAAAGAGAAGGGGGTGTCGCAATATTAATCAAGGAGTCAATTACTGCTCTAAGGAGGGATGATATCTTAGCAGGTTCCTCTAATGAGGCCATATGGGTAGAACTTAAAAACAAAAAGGGGGCAAGCACTTTGCTGGGTGTGTACTATAGGCCCCCAAACAGTCAGGAGGAGATAGAGGAACAGATATGTAGGCAAATCTCAGAGAAGTGTAGAAATATTAGGGTAATAATAGTAGGGGATTTCAACTTCCCCAATATTAACTGGGATAGTCAGAGTGTGAAAGGCTTAGAGGGTGTGGAATTCTTAAAGTGCATCCAGGAAAGCTTTTTGAGCCGGCATGTCGAAAGTCCTACAAGAAAGGGGGTGGTACTGGACCTAATTCTAGGGAATGTAGCTGGGCAAGTGGTAGAAGTGTTAGTAGGAGAGCATTTTGGTGACAGTGACCATAATTCGGTGAGATTTAAGGTATTCATAGAAAAGGACAAAGATGGACCGGAAATAAAGGCTCTAAATTGGGGGAAGGCCAATTTTAATATGATAAGGCAGGATCTGGGCAAAGTGGACTGGGATCAGCTACTTGTAGGAAAATCCACATCAGAGAAGTGGGAGTCTTTCAGAAAGGAAATAGAGAGAGTACAACGGCAACATGTTCCCGTAAAGGTCAAGGGTAGGACCAACAAGCCCAGGGAACCCTGGATGTCAAGGGATATACAAGAATGGATTAGGAAAAAAAGGGAGGCTTTTGGCAGATACAAAGGACTAAAAACAGTGGAAGCCCTAGAGGAGTACAGAAAGTGCAGGGGGGTACTTAAAAAAGAAATTAGGAGAGCGAAGAGGGGGCATGATAAAACACTGGCGGGCAAAATAAAGGAAAATCCCAAGGTGTTTTATAAGTATATTAAGGGCAAGAGGATAACCACAGAAAGAGTAGGGCCCATTAGGGACCAAAGTGGCAAACTGTGTGTAGAACCAGAAGATGTAGGTGAGGTTTTAAATGAATATTTTGCATCTGTGTTCACTATGGAGAAGGACGATGTAGGCATAGAAATCAAGCAGGGGTATTGTGATATACTTGAACAAATTAGTATTGAGAGGGAGGAGGTACTAGCAGTTTTAACGGGCTTTAAAGTGGATAAATCCCCAGACCCAGACGAGATGTATCCCAGGCTGCTGTGTGAGGCAAGGGAGGAGATTGCAGGGGCTCTGACACAAATTTTCAGAACCTCTCTGGCCACAGGGGAGGTGCCAGAGGGCTGGAGAACAGCTAATGTAGTACCATTATTCAAGAAGGGTAGTAGGGATAAATCAGGGAATTACAGGCCAGTGAGCCTAACATCAGTGGTAGGGAAATTATTGGAAACAATTCTGAGGGACAGAAATAGTCTCCACTTGGAGAGGCAAGGATTAATCAAGGATAGTCAGCATGGCTTTGTCGGGGAGATCATGTCTGACCAATTTGATTGAATTTTTCGAGGGGGTGACTAGGTGTGTGGATGAGGGTAGTGCAGTTGATGTGGTCTACATGGACATCAGTAAGGCTTTTGACAAAGTCCCGCATGGGAGGCTGGTCAAGAAGGTAAGAGTCCATGGGATCCAGGGCAACTTGGCACATTGGATCCAAAATTGGCTTAGTGGCAGGGGGCAGAGGGTGATGGTCAAAGGTTGTTTTTGTGACTGGAAGCCTGTGTCCAGTGGGGTACCGCAGGGATCGGTGCTGGGTCCTTTACTATTTGTCGTGTACATTAATGATTTAGATATGAATGTAGGAGGTATGATCAGTAAGTTCGCAGATGAAACAAAAATTGGTGGAGTGGTAAATAGCGAGGAGGGAAGCCTCAGGTTACAGGACGATATAGATGGGTTGGTTAGATGGGCAGAACAGTGGCAAATGGAATTTAACCCTGAAAAGTGTGAGGTGATGCATTTTGGGAGGACTAACAAGGTAAGGGAATACACAATGAATGGTAGGACCCTAGGAAGGACAGAGGATCAGAGGGACCTTGGTGTGCATGTACATAGATCCCTGAAGGCAGCAGGACAGGTAGATAAGGTGGTTAAAAAGGCATATGGGATTCTTGCCTTCTTTAGCCGAGGCATAGAATATAAGAACAGGGAGGTTATGATGGAGCTGTACATAACGCTAGCTAGGCCACAGTTGGAATACTGTGTGCAGTTCTGGTCACCACACCATAGGAAGGATGTGATTGCTTTGGAGAGGGTGCAGAGGAGATTCACCAGGATGTTACCTGGGCTGGAGCACTTCAGCTATGAAGAGAAACTGGACAGGGTGGGGTTGTTTTCCTTAGAGCAGAGAAGACTGAGGGGCGACCTGATTTAGGTGTACAAAATTATGAGGGGCATAGATAGGGTAGATAGAAAGGAATTTTTCCCCTTAGTAGAGGGGTCAATAACCAGGGAGCATAGTTTAAAGGTATGGGGCAGGAGGTTTAGAGGGGATTTGAGGAAAAACTTTTTCAACCAGAGGGTGGTTGGAATCTAGAACTCACTGCCTCAAAAGGTGGTAGAGGCAGGAACCCTCACAACATTCAAGAAGCATTTAGATGAGCACTTAAAACGCCATAGCATACAAGGCTATGGACCAAGTGCTGGAAAATGGGAGTAGAATAGACAGGGCTTGATGCCCGGCGCGGACATGATGGGCCGAAGGGCCTCTTTCTGTGCTGTATAACTCTATGATTCTATGATAAAATGGTACATAGACTGGAATGGACAAGGCCTAACTTTTTTTGGTGAGTTTAGTCCATATCTATGAGATAAGTACAGCAACTTCATGCCGTTCAAAGCATTTAAATGGTGATGCCATTTTCGGGAAGTTTTTGGAGGAGCAACTTTTGGATTAACTGCAGTAACTGCGCATATGCAGTCATCTGAAGTTGCTGTCCGATTTGTGCATAAATAACGGTGAGCGCTGCTAACCTCACCATTATTTTTACAGCAAAATCCTGCCTATTAAATACCTAAAAATAAACCATTCACAAAATAATTACCAATTTAATCATACGCTTTCCCATCATAAGTTCCAATTATTCTGATATCTCAACCTATGCAAAATCAGTATCCGAGCTAGAAACAGCAGCATATTCACCCATACCCATCTATACCAGGGCCGATCCCAACTCAGGCCCAATGTAAACCAAGCATCTGGACAAAGGCCTGCGCTTCCTGACAACCTTAGCCCTCTCTGCCTTCAGGTGCAGGCTTCAGCTGCTCCCAGCCATTCTCTCCCACAGGTATCAACAACATGTATGCTTACAGAAAATCACCTTTGACAAGGAAGGCAGGTGTCTGAAGTACCACCATACATGGAATCTCAATCCCATCCTCACTATTTCACTTTTTAATAAATCTTAAGTAAAAACCAAAGGCACATTTAGATTTTGCTGATAAAACAAAAGTAGGGAGTTTGGCAAACAGCGAGGAGGACTAAATGTTTCCGGGAGGACACAGGCAGGTTAACAGAATGGATAGATAGGTGGTGGATTCAGTCTAATGTGGAGAATGTAAAGTCTGTGGGTTGTGCAGTTAATAAATACACAGACTTCAGGAGTAACAAACAAACAGGTCTTTACTATTCGAAGGTCCGGGCGAATCTGCCCCAGCAATCCTGCCACAACACTTATATACTGGTGTGGTCACTATCGGTATTACAGTATACAGAAGCCAAACAAATAGTGCCACACCGAAAGTAGTCCTCTTAAAGGTGAACGGTTACATTCAATAGTTCCCTTAAAGGTAGACGGGTACATACACTACAATCCTCCCTTTTTAGCTTATTACTTACTAAGTCCATAGTGAACATACATTCTAACATATATACAGGTTTATGTAAGACAGTTCATAGATTCAGTCTTTCCGGGGGTTTCCGGATTCTGTCCGGATAACGTCGCAGTGGTGTCGTCATTTCAGGCGGGCTAGGAGGTGCTTCTGGCAAGGTCGATTCGGCTTGAAAAGCCGTGTCAGGTTCAGCTGACTCCAGTATCAGTAGATCGGAAGTAGGTGTTCTGGGTATCTCAGTTTCAACATTACCCGGATAAGGTGATGAAGTCGGTTGCCCATTTGTGGCGGACCCTATGATTTGGTCAACATGGCGCCTTATTATATTGTCTCCAATGTCCACGGTGTACATCAATGGCCCCAGCCTTTTCCCAATAGTTCCAGGCTGCCATTTCTCAGTACGGTAGTCCCGGGCCAAAACTCGTTGACCGATCTGGAAAGATCTAGTGACCCTGTCGTTCATGCCCTGGAATTGCCGGTTCTCTACGTCTCTTCTGACGTTTGGTTTTAGTAAATCCAGCCGGCATCTTAGGTGTCTATTACAGAACATCATTGCGGGAGTTTGATTTGTGACCGCATGTGTCGCATTTCGGTATGCCAATAAAAAGCTATCCACCTTATGTTGCAGACTTATATTTTCATTACTCATGGCCTTTACGACCTTCTTGAAGGTCTGGACAAACCTTTCAGCCAATCCATTGGAGGCGGGATGGTATGGGGCTGACGTGTAATGTTTAACCCCATTGCTCTTTAAGAATTTCTTGAATTCTTCGGACACAAATTGTGGTCCATTATCAGAACAGATCTGTTCCGGCAGGCCATTCCGAGCAAACATAGTCCTTAACACTGTGATGGTTTTTTCCGTCGTGGTGGTGGTCATCTTAATTACTTCCGGCCACTTGGAGTGGGCATCCACCGCTATTAGAAACATCGAGTCCATAAATGGACCAGCAAAGTCGATGTGTACTCTTTGCCAAGGCGATGAGGGCCACTCCCATGGATGCAGAGGAGCCTGGGGTGGCGCATTCTGAACCCTCTGACATCCTAGGCAGTTCTTCGTGATCTCCTCTATGTCTCCATCAATGCCTGGCCACCACACAAACGCTCTTGCTAGATTCTTCATCTTTACTCCCCCCAGATGTCCTTCGTGCAGCTCCTTTAGCACCTTCTTTTGGAGTTTGGGTGGAATCACCACTCTAGATCCACACATCAGGGTTCCTCGACACACTGACAGTTGTTCTTTCCTCTGTGCAAATGCTTGCAGTGTTGGTTCGCTCTGTGCTGGCCATCCCTCCACCGTTACATCATAGACTCGTGAAAGAGTCGGGTCATTCCTTGTCTCATTCTCAATCATTGAGTTTGTTATCGGTAGACACTCCACTATGGATGAGTGGAACAACTCTACTGGGTCCACTATACTCGCTTCTTCTACCATCGGCAATGGCAAGCGTGACAACCCATCAGCATTTCCATGCTGTTTAGACCTTTTGTACTCAATTTCGTATTGGTGTGCCCCAAGTAACACGGACCACCTTTGTAACCTTTGTGCTGTCATGGTGGAAACGGCCTTATTTGGGTTGAATATGGACACCAACGGCTGGTGGTCTGTCAGCAATGTGAACTTTTTACATTGTAGGTAATGGTTGAATTTCTTCACGCCCCACACAAGACTGAGGGCCTCCCTATCTATTTGGGCGTAATTTCGCTCCGCGGGTGTCAATGATCGGGACGCGAAAGCCACTGGCCTTTCCGAGCCATTTGGTAGCCTGTGCGAGAGTACTGCCCCAATTCCGTACGGGGAAGCATCGCAAGCTAGACGAAGGGGTAATGCTGGGTTGAAATGAGCCAACACTTCTTCAGAGGTAATCAACTCCTTGCTTCTGCGAAAAGCCTTTTTGCATTCTTCACTCCACTTCCATGGTGTTTCTTTCCGCAACAGGTCATTCAGCGAATGCAGTACCGTGGATAAATTAGGCAGAAACTTGTGATAGTAATTAATCAACCCCAAGAATGATCTTAACTGTGATACGTTTCCTGGAGCGGGGGCCTTCACGACCGCTTCTATCTTTTCAGGTGACTTATGCAGTCCCTCTCGGTCAATGACATGACCGCAGTATGAGATCCGTTTTTGGAAGAACTCACACTTCTTGCGATTAAGCCGAAGACCATACTCCTTCAATCTGGTGAGTACCAGTTTCAAATTCGTGAGGTGTTCTTCCTCATCTTTTCCCGTGATTAAAATGTCATCTAAGTAGCACTGCGTGCTTGGAATTCCTTGTAACACCTGTTTCATGGCCCTCTGCCAAATTGCTGGCGCCGAAGCTACCCCAAAGACCAGTCTATTGTAGCGATACAAGCCTCTGTGAGTGTTGATGGTGAGGTACTGGCATGACTCTTCCTCGACCTCCATCTGTAGATATGCTTGAGCCAGATCTATTTTCGTGAAATGCTTCCCTCCAGCCAACGAAGCAAAGATATCTTCAATCCGCGGAAGCGGGTATTGTACCGTGTGAAGCACCGGATTCACAGTAATCTTGAAATCTCCGCAGATACGGACCTTCCCCGGTCCCCCTGACTTATTACTCGGTGAGGACTTCATGACGGGAACAATGGGCGTGGCCCACTCACTCCAGTCCACTTTTGACAGAACCCCTGATCGTTCAAGTTCTTCCAGTTCTGCCTCCACAGCTGGTCGTATTGCGTAAGGTACCGATCTGGCCTTAAAAAACTTTGGGCTTGCATTTTCTGCAATCTTAACCTTTGCTTTAATACCTCGCAGTGTTCCCAGTCCTTGCTGGAATACCTCCTTAGCTTCGTCCAATATTCTGGACAACCTTTCAGGTTTGACATCCTCTTTTTCGGAATCCACCGTCATGGTGTTTAGTGACTGCCAGTCCAACTTTATTTTTCGGATCCACTCCCGTCCCAGAAGTGGTGGTCCACCCTCAGGCAATACATACAGGTCCAACCGGTGATGATCTTTATCCTTGTATCTCACCTTGACTTCTATCATTCCGATGGGGAATACTTTGTGCCCCGTGTATGTCTGTAGTACTAGTTCCGTATCCCGTAGTGGAATATGCTTGAAAAATTTCTTATAGTCATGCTTATTCATGACCGTCAACGCCGATCCGGTGTCCACTTCCATTTTTACTTGGACCTTTGCAATCTGTAGCGTTATCCAGATAGTTTGTCGGTCAGCTTCATTGCTCACGTTGTGAATTCTCAGACTGTCCAGTCCTTTGCATTTGGAGTGTGAGACCGACTTCTGTTCCCTCAGACTCTTCTTAGTCACCTCTTGTACCTTTCCATACCATTTTTGTGGTGACTTCTTATTGTTGTACGTTGCTCCTGACCGGCATACCTTAGCTATGTGCCCGATCTTGCCACATTTCCTGCATTCTTGGTTTTTAACCCAGCATTGATTCTGGTCGTGTGTTGGCTTCCCACAACGGTAGCATTTTGTTGTGCTCGAAGTAATTTGGTCCACCCCTAGTGCCGCCGCCTTTAGCTGCATTTCCGCCGTTCCTTTCACTGCGGCTTCGTGCGATGCAGCTATGAGGACAGCCCTGTCCAGTGTGAGGTCATTTTCTTCCAGTAGTCGCTTCTGCGTTCCTTCTTTGGACAATCCGCATACGAACTTGTCACGCAGTGCCTCTGTCAGATTCCCTCCAAACTGGCAGTATTTCGCTATCCTACGCAGTTCGACCAAGTATTCCGCATTGCTTTCGTCTTTCCTCTGCGTTCTTGCGTAGAATTTGAATCGTTCAGCCAGCATCAACGGTGTGGGGTTCAAGTGATCCTTCAGCACTGCTACAATATCATCGAAAGTCTGATCTGCCGGTTTAGCTGGTGAGAGAAGATGCTTCAACAACCCGAATGTTTTCGCACCCATCATGTTAAGTAAGGTTAAAGCTTTTTCCTCCTTAGCTATTTTGTTAGCCTTACAATGTATCTCAATACGTTCTACGTATGTGGCCCAATCTTCTATCTCCGAATTGAACTCGTTGATGTCCGCCCGCTTAGGCATCTTTCTTTCCTTGGGTACAACACAAGTATTTCTTCAAGTATTCTTATTTATTTGTTTATTTCTAAGATGGCGGTTTTCCCGCGAAAATGGCGGTTTCCCGCTCTTTCCTTCTCGCCCCGCCCACTTCAATCGTCTTCTCCGCCTAATGGCGGCTTCCCGCGTTTCTTCCCTGGTGGAAGGGGTACGCTTTCCCCACAGCGGACAGGTTCAGCCGCTGGGCTGGCTTCCGCACAGCTCCCCTTACTCGGCTCTGTCTTTTCCTCCCGCCCGCACGGCTCTACCGGCGCTGGGTACACCCCGTTAACGGAGGACAGTTCAGCCGCTGGACTGGCTCTCGCGCAGTCTCTCTCTCCGTACCCGGCTCTGTCGCTCTCTCTCCCGCACGTTCGGTTCTACTGGCCCTGGGTACCCCATTGGTGGAGAACAGTTCAGCCGCTGGACTGGCTCTCGCACAGTCTCTCTCCCCTTGCTCGGCTCTGTCTCTCTCTCCCACCCGCACTGTTCCTGTTCGCCTCCCAGCCCTCTCGCAGACCGGTGTTTCCCTCCCCGGCTGCGGCTGGGTTTCTCTTCCCGCGCCTACTCCCAGTCTCAGCGCTTCGTGGCTGCGGGCGCTGCCCGGCTTTTCCCGTCAATCGCGGTCCGGCTGTCACCCGATGCTGTTGGACCCGACTTCTGACCGGCTCAGCTCCCCCTCGACCGAGGTCGAGTGCTCTGCCCTTATCCTCCGGATACTTCTACACCTTCCCCTACTCACAGTCTCTTCGGCCGCCTTGTTCTCTGCTGATCGGCTCACTCCGTACCGTGGTAGAAGGGTAGTCAGTGCCTGTTGCAGACGGAAGCTTTTGTTGCTAAAGTCTTCCACCTTTCTCCTGCTGCAGCCTCGTGTTTTCTTCCAGCAGCACGACGAGGGCGGTTGCCTCTCTTCGACGCTCTTCTTGCTTTGGTAGTCTTGCCGCAGGGTACGATCGGACTCGTCGCCACTGTAAAGTCTGTGGGTTGTGCAGTTAATAAATACACAGACTTCAGAAGTAACAAACAAACAGGTCTTTACTATTCGAAGGTCCGGGCGAATCTGCCCCAGCAATCCTGCCACAACACTTATATACTGGTGTGGTCACTATCGGTATTACAGTATACAGAAGCCAAACAAATAGTGCCACACCGAAAGTAGTCCTCTTAAAGGTGAACGGTTACATTCAATAGTTCCCTTAAAGGTAGACGGGTACATACACTACAGAGAAGTTTGAGGTATTGCATTTTGGGAGGAAAACCACGGAATGGAAGCATACACTCAACGACAATGAAGAGTTTGGATGAACAGAAAGGGGTTCAAATGCATAATTCCTTGAAGTACAAGTGCTGATAAATAAAGCCATAAATAAGGTCAATAGCATTTTGTCTTTTATAAATAGAGACACAAATTTCAAGAGCAAAGGACTGATGACAGAGTTGTACAAGGCAGCGGTTAGGCCACATTTAGAGTAGCGTGCGCAGTTTGGCTCACCATTATAGAAAGGACATTAAAACCATACAACTATAGTTATGAGAAAAGGCTTGAGATACTGATACTATTTCTACTGAAGCAGGAATGCTAAGGAGAGATTTGATTAAGATGTGGACATGGGAACTATAATGGAAAATTGTGACACAAAAATATAACAAAAATGAGCCAAGAAATAAGGTTTTGTTGACCAGGAAGTGTGTGCAAATGTAGGGTTTTTAACATAATGGCCTGGATTTTCCGGGGCCTATGAATGCATACGCTTAATTGCCCCGCAAGTTCCGGGTTTCTGCGTGGGATGCGCATGCGCAAAAACCCAGAATGTGCGATCTGTTAAGATTTTGCTTGACAGATCGTACACATCTGCAGTAAATGGACATCCGCTGGTGCAGAGTTTAGCTATTTGCCCAACTACTGCCCGACGAATGCCCACAAAACTCTTACGATAGTAAAAGCAGGCATAAGGCCTAAGCATCTATTCTCTACACTCACTCCAACATTCTCGCTCAAACTTCATTTGTCTCCCTCATTGCAGGAAAAGAGAGCACACAATAAGAGGGAGAGGGCCAGGACAGGAGGAGGGCCACCTTCCATGGCGCACTTAGCCACCACTGAGGAGGCTGCTATCGACATCGTGGGGGATAGAGAGACGGGTGCAGTAGAGCAAGCTGGTGACAGAATAGATTTGTAACCCTCTCATTTAGATTGCATGAGTGACTGATATGGCATCTGATGTTCATACAGATTGAGGTCTGATCATCTGCACAATGGGATGTGTCTGCTACATTAATATCACATGTCTAACTCATGCCTTTACTCCTCCACAGGACCATCGAGAGCCCCCCTCCCCACTGTCCAGGAGGAAGAGCTGGAAGACTCCTCAGAGGAAGCTGCAACCTCTGAGGGAGCAGCATCAGCAGAATTGAGCACACCCAGCACCAGCGCAGATGCACACCTCGGTGGGTCATTCACGAGATAGATTAGTTTTGTCACCTGGTGTATCATAGCTCAGAAGTGAGCATCAGCAGATGGTGGAGGCAGGGACAGCAGTGTCGTCGGAGGGCGCTGGACGCTCCTAGCTCTGCTCAGCTGCATGTGGACGCTGTGCCTCTGGGGCTATCCAGGAAGAGAGCAGTGCTGAAGCTTCAGGAACAAGTGCCGGAGTCTCTGACAGGGCTTGCAACCATGGTAACTTCGAGTGTGCAGCAAATGGAGGAGCCATCTCAAACATGAGCAATGTCATGGTGCCCTCAATGGCGAATGTCGGTGCAGCCATGGAAAGGATGGCAACCTCCATGGAGGACATAAATCGCTAGACTCAAATGAACATGGTGACTCTTCTAAATAGATGATCTGCTATGGAGTATAGATGGGCAGCTATTGAGGAAAGGCACCAGAGGTACATGGACGTCCCCATTATAAGGACTGTCAGTACAGAGATGGCTTCTGATGGCCCCACTGTTGTGCAGCAATGTGCTCTCCAGCTACTTGCTAGCAGTGAAGTGCAGGTGACCCATGAGAGGGATGTTGTTGGTCGACAACAAGAAAGTGTGGGCTTCTCTCCAAATACTCACACTCCCATACCACTGTGGAGCCCTTGGTCAGAGCCCCAGATTCCTCACCCAACTGAGATGGCTGTCTCAGCCCCTGCGCAGCCGCAGAAGGAGCGGACTGATGCCGAGCCCTCCCAGGCTCCCAAACCCAGAGGACACCCGCCAAAGGCAACAAAGCAGGCGCAGCATGGAAGTGAGCAAGGTGTCTCAACTTCTGCTGAAGCCACAGGGGAAGCACCATGTAGAAGCATGCCTTAACACACAAATAGTCACAAGGGTAGTCATTTGGGTGTTTTGATCTAATACAAAGTGAAGATTCTCATCGTTATTTCAATTGTAATATAGAAATGCGATGGCAAAGATTCAAAGAGTTGTGTGCTCAGAAATGGAAGTGTCACAGTGAGGGGTCAGGGTACCTTTCATTTGTAATGATATTGCTGAGAGTGATAGGAACCCAAGTTTATTGTACAGGTGCTGTATGGAGTGTTAAGAAGGTCGGTCAGACACTCATTTCCATGTGCCAGCCATATGTGTTTGCTGCATAAACTTACACGAATCTGGCATGGATTAGTGCATCCTTTGCCTCATGGCCAGCAATGTGCTCATGTGCTGGTGGAACTGGCACATGCGCCTCCGCAAGGTCTTCCTCATCTGCTTCCTCCTCCTCCTCCTCTGAGGAGGAGGCTGTGCGCTGAGCCACTTGTTCCTCAGGCAGCGCCAATCCATGCTGCTGTGCGAAGTTGTGCAGTGCACGGCAGACCACGATGATTCTGGAGACCCTGGCTGGTGAGTACTGTAGGGCTCCACCAGATCTGTCGGGGCATCTGAATTGCATTTTGAGCAAACCGATGGTTTGCTCAATGATGCTACTGGTGGAAATGTGGCTCACATTGTAGCGCTCCTCAGCTTCGTTTGATGGCCTCCTCATCAGTGTCATTAGCCACATTTTCAGGGGATAGCCCTTGTCTCCAAGTAGCCATACGGAAAGTTGGGTTGGTGGATTGAACAGCTGAGGCACAGTAGACTGCCGCAGGATGAATGAGTCATGGCAACTGCCAGGGAACTTGGCGCAAACATGCATAATGTTCTATCGCAGCCTTGCCTTCGATCTATTTCATTTCCTTTCCAGTTTTGAAAAAGGGTTCACCCGAAACGTCGACTATAATTTCTCTCCACGGATGTTGCCTGGCCTGCTGAGTTTTTCCAGCATTTTCTGTTGTTATTTTGCATAATGTTCTTCCTGTGGTTACACACCAGCTGGACATTAAGGGAGTGGCAGTCCTTGCGGTTCACAAATACAGCTGGGTTGTGATGGGGTGCCCCAATGGTTTCGTGTACAGTCTTCGATGCCCTGCACCCTTGGGAAGCCTGCCATATTTGCAAGTCCAACCGCATACATGGTTACATTTGCTTCATCTGTGGAGAAGTGGATGTAATTGTGCAACTTTGCAAAAAGGGCATCGGTAACCTGCGTCATGCAAGTGTGTGTGGCCGACTAGGAGATGCTAATGATGTCTGCTGCTGATCCCTGGAAGGACCCTGAAGCAAAGAAGTTGAGTGCGGTGGTGACTTTGACAGCCACTGGTAAGGAGTGTCCACCCGCTCCTCTGGGCTCCAGGTGTTGGTGCAGCATAGTGCTTATGTCAGCGACTACCTCTCGCAAAAGTCTCAGCCTCCTTTGGCACTGCTGCTCACTCATGTTAAGGAAGCTCCTCCTCTGCCTGTAAACCCTGTGTTGGGGGTATCTCCTGCGGCGCGGTGCAACCCTGTGCTGATGGCCTCTGCCCTGTGCAGCATCAGGTGGCTGAGGAGAAGCTTGGTGCTCCTATTGTTGCTGCTGCTGTTGTGAATGGTTCTGCTGCTACCGCGGCTGCTCTTCCTCCAATTCTGAGGACCAGGATGAGAGGATATAAATGGTTCCCATTCCGCTGGTATATATCTTAGTTGAGGAATAGATGTTATAAGCACTTAGACAATGTGGGGAGAGGGATTTCCAATGAGGTCACAGTACATATGGATCTCAGCTTAAACACTTACAAGCTCAATAGACCTGCAAAATGTGTTCCAAAACCTCAAAACACAAAGTTCTGGCATCTGAAAGTCAGCTATGTTACAGGCCCACTTTTATGCTGCAGGAGCAGCTGTCAGTATTCAACTAGTTGCTGAACCCGGCACAATCAGCTGGCGTCTTTGTCGCACGACATGCAACACGCTGAAAATGTAGTAAAATGGGAAGAGCTGTTAACTGCCTGAAGCTGAAGTGCCTCTCCTGCCGCTTGGTGTCAGGTCTGATCGGGACTTGCAGACCTGACAATTTGTAAAGTTGCGTGGAGGCGGGATGGCGGCGGGTTCGCAACCTGCTGTCAATCATTTAGATTTTTCACTCCTGACCCACCTCCAAACTCACCCTCTGAGCACCGACAAAATCGCAGCCAAGGCGTTATGCAGGAGGCACCAAATGGAGTGCACAATCAGAGCACTGAATGTAAATAGGTATAAATGTGGTGATAGGAATTTATAATGAGAAAATGTTGACACAAAACAAATGACAAAATCATGCAGACAGGATATATATTGGAGACATATTTTATTCATTCTCAATATGTGGATGGTTCTGAAAAGAATCCAGCAGCTTTCTTGGTTAAATTTATTGAATTCAGTTTCACAACTTGCTATGGTGGGATGGAAACACATGACTCATTTGGGTTGATAGTGCAGTACCTACACCACCATAGACAATAGATAGATACAGATTACATAAATACATAGAAAATATAAAATTACGGTAAATTTTCATCTTCAGCATTCCCGTCACAGTGGTTCATCCATTGCGCTATTAATAAATAGACAATCTTGGCCTGCAAATCAGTTATGCCCCTGAATTTCTAATATGCATTCCTGTTGTGCAAAGCTCTGTATTGGGAGTACTAAAGATAACAATATATTGTAAGAACGGAGGTTCCTATCGAAAAGACTGAGTTCGACTCAGGCAATTAAAACAATGAACTTTAATGGAACAAAACAGGTTTTAACTAGAAACTGCTGGAATACATCAATTACAGGTCTGCTCTCCTTGAAGGCTCCACGAGGACTGATCCCCTGGTCTGAAGGCTGAAGTCATGACGTCATCACGTTCTTCCCGCCATTGGGGAATCACGTGACTAACGGCATGACGTCATCACGTTGAAACCACACTGTAAAGGTAACTAGACATTGTACAGTCAAACAGTGTAATTAAAGGTACAGGCACAGACAGTAACTACATTGCTGTTAAAGGAATTATGTACAACTGCTCTGAGTCCTTTGGTGGCTCCGCCACATGCGCCTCCCCAGAATTGTCTTTAACAGAAAAAGTGAGACAAGGAGGAGGTCTGACAAGTCTGTCTGATCAACTTCGATACCCTGGCAGAGGAAGTTGATGACCGGTGATCGAGCTGGCAGTCGGTTGTGGTTGAGCAGGTGCGGCGAGCGTGGTCGAGTTGGTGAGCGGCTTTGGTTGATCTGGCGCGGCAGCAGCGGGCGGTCGGCCATGTTTGGGTGGTTGAGCGATGACGACTGGGTGGTCCAGGTCCAGGTGAGCCGGCTTCAATCGGTCCACCGAGATGTGATCCGGCTTTCCTCCGACATCGACCGAAAAGGATTTGTCTCCTGGTTCGATGACGTGGAAAGGACCAGTGTAAGGGGGTTTGAGCGGATCCCGGTGAGCGTCGTGGCGGATGAATACATACTCAGCATTCTTCAGTCCTGGTGGCACGTGGAAGTTTTGTAAGCCGTGATTTGATGTAGGAACCGGAGCGAAGCATCTGGCCGCTTCCTGGTGGCTAATGAGGTGCTGGGAGGCGGACCATGGCTCTGTGGGAGAAGGAAGGAAATCCCCTGGTACTCGGAGAGGCTGGCCGTAGAGGAGTTCAGCTGAGGACGATTGCAGGTCTTCTTTGGGTGCCGTACGAAGACCCAAAAGGACCCATGGAAGTCTGTCCACCCATCCTGCAACTTGAAGACTGGCCCGAAGGGCGGCTTTAAGCGGCCTGTGGAATCGCTCGCAAAGGCCGTTCGCCTGTGGATGATAGGCAGTGGTGCGATGAAGTTTGGTGCCGAGCCCCTGAGCTACAGCGTTCCAAAGCTCCGAGGAAAATTGTGGCCCACGGTCAGAAGAGATGTCCGCCGGTACCCCGAAACGGGCAACCCAACAGGAGATGAAAGCTCTAGCGACGTCTGCCGAAGTGGTGGAAACCAAAGGAATTGCCTCTGGCCACCTAGTGGTGCGGTCCACCATGGTGAGGAGATGAGTATAACCCTGAGAAGGTGGAAGCGGCCCCACAAGGTCCACATGCACGTGGTCGAAACGACACTCCGGAACAGCGAACGTAGCCACTGGAGCTTTAACATGATGCTGGACTTTGGCCTTCTGGCAGACGATGCAGGTATTAGCCCAGTCACGGACATCGAGGTGCATACCTTTCCAGACGAACTTCGCCGACATAAGCCATTGTGAAGCCTTCATCCCAGGGTGCGACAACCCATGTATGGCATCAAACACCTTCTGGCGCCATGCGACCGGCACGATAGGTCGGGGAACGCCCATGGAGATGTCGCAAAGGAGCGTGGTGCCTGTGGCCTGGAAAGTGACTTTGGTCACTTGGAAGATAGAGGGAACGGTTCTGTATGATTGGACCTCAGTGTCCGAGGCCTGATCTGCAGCCATGAGGGCGTAGTCGATTCCCAGGTGCACCGCGTGGACCATCGCACGGGAGAGGCAATCTGCCACCAGGTTGTCCTTACCAGACACATGTTGAATGTCCGTGGTAAATTCGGAAATAAACGTCAAGTGACGTTGTTGACGAGCGGACCACGGTTCGGCGGTCTTGGCCATGGCGAACGTAAGAGGTTTGTGGTCGACAAAAGCCGTGAAGGGACGTCCTTCCAATAAGAACCGGAAATGGCGAATGGCGAGGAAAAGGGCCAGTAGCTCCCGATCGAAGGTGCTGTATTTTTTTTTTTTTTTCCGTAGTTGATGGCTGAAAAACGCCAGCGGTTGCCACGTGCCGTTGACCCACTGCTCTTGCACTGCACCGATGGCGTAGTCGGATGCGCCCATGGTAAGGGCGATGATGGCACCTGGAAGTGGGTGCGCCAGCATGGTTGCGTTGGCCAAAGTGCTCTTGGTGTTGACGAATGCCTGGTCCATCTCGGCTGTCCAGCTGATTAGATCCTTACCGGACTTGCCTTTGAGGGCCCCGTACAAGGGTTGCATAAGCTGAGCTGCCTTAGGGACGAAACGGTGGTAGAAGTTGACCATCCCCAGGAACTCTTGCAAGGCCTTGACGGTTGGCGGGCGCGGGAAAGAGGTAACCGCTTCCACCTTCGTCATTAAGGGGACGGCGCCGTCCGATGTTATGCGGTGTCCCAAGAAATCGATCTGCTGCAGGCCGAACTGGCAATTGGCCGGGTTGATGATTAAACCGTGCTGGCTGAGGCGCGTAAAGAGGGAACGCTAGCACTGGCAATGAGAATGTCGTCAAGGTAGACGAAGATGAAACGTAGGTCTCGGAGCACGGAGTCCATTAAACGCTGGAACGCCTGTACTGCGTTCTTCAAGCCAAACGGCATCCACAGGAACTCAGAGGCCAAAAGGGGTGATGACTGCGGTTTTCGGGACGTCTTGCGGGTGCACGGGAACCTGGTGATATCCCCGGACGAGGTCGACTTTAGAAAAGATAGAATTTCCCGCCAAATGGGCCGAGAAATCCTGAATATGCGGAATCAGGTACCGAACCGGAGTGGTGGCGTTGTTTAGACATCGGTAGTCACCGCATGGCCGCCAGCCGCCGCCCGGTTTCGGAACAATGTGGAGATGCGAGGACCAGGGACTATTGGATCGTCGAATGATCCCAAGCCGCTCCATTGTGTCGAACTCCGCTTTCGCAGCAGCGAGCTTGCCGAGTTCGAGCATTCTAGCCCACGCATAAACCGGGGAGCCAGTAGTGGTGATATGATGTTCAACACTATGCTTCGTTGCCGAGGAGGAGAAAGTGGGCCTTGTCAGCTCCGGAAACTCTCCGAGGAGCCGAGTGAAGTCATCTGGAGGAGGGAAGGCGCAGGTAATAGAGCGCGACACGGAGGTACCGTGGTAGCATGGAATCGAGTGGAAGGTGGCTGCGTTGATCAGCCGGTGGTGCTGGACATCGACGAGGAGGCTGTTGGCACACAGAAAATCCGCCCCTAGGATGGCCTGTGAGACTGTGGCCGTGACGAATTCCCAAGGGAAGCGCTAACCTCCGAAGCAGACTTCGACCCGCCGCTTTCGGAAAGTTCAAATTGCTGCGCCATTAGCCGCTACGAGGGAAAAACTGAGGTTCCCAGCCTGCATATCGAGCTTCGATGCAGGTAGAATGCTACACTGCGCCCCGGTGTCACAAAGAAAACGTTGGCCCGATAGGGAATCGGTGATATAAAGAAGTTTCCCCATAGATCCGACGGCCATCGCAACCGCGGAGCGCCCGTTAGACCCGGTCCTCCTTCGCCAGGAACGCTGCAGGAGCTTTGTTTTTTTTTGGCCGAAAAACTGCAGGGGGAGCGGCAGCATCGTGATTTCGCGCCAAAACGGGCGTGGTAGGAGCACCAGCCCGCTGTAGGAGGAACTGGAACCACGCCTGTGGGGGATGGGCGCCTCGTGGCCATGCAGCACTGCTGGGTTACCGTGAAAATCTTATCGGCTTTGGCAGCAAGCTCGGCGCAGTCTGTAATGTCGGATCTGGCAAGGCAGCCTGTAGCTGCTCAGGCATTTGGTAGAGGAAAAGCTCCCGGAAGAGGAAGCATTCCGGTTCGGCACCCAAGAGCGTGAGCATTTGGCTCATGAGCTCGGACGGTTTGGAGTCCCCGAGGCCAGGCATCGTGATGAGCCGGCGCACGCTCTCTGACTTCGAGAGCCCGAAGACCTGAAGCAACCGCGCCTTAATCGCATCATACTTGCTGTCAGTAGGAGGGCTACCGAGGAGGCTGATGATCCGTGAGGCAGTTGCGCTGTCGAGGGCGGAGACCACGTAATAATAATGGGTCTGATCCGCGACGATGTTCCTGATGGCGAACTGGGCTTCAGCCTGGATAAACCAGGCATCTGGTTGTTGCTCCCAGAACTGTGGCAGTTTCAGCATGACGGTGTTCATGTCCATGATGAATCTTCCACGAAAATTGTTTGTAGAAATCGGGGTCACCAATGTAGGAACGGAGGTTCCTATCGAAAAGACTGAGTTCGACTCAGGCAATTAAAACAATGAACTTTAATGGAACAAAACAGGTTTTAACTAGAAACTGCTGGAATACATCAACTACAGGTCTGCTCTCCTTGAAGGCTCCACGAGGACTGATCCCCTGGTCTGAAGGCTGACGTCATGACGTCATCGCGTTCTTCCCGCCATTGAGGAATCACGTGACTAACGGCATGACGTCATCACGTTGAAACCGCGCTGTAAAGGTAACTAGACATTGTACAGTCAAACAGTGTAATTAAAGGTACAGGCACAGACAGTAACTGCATTGCTGTTAAAGGAATTATGTACAACCACTCTGAGTCCTTTGGTGGCTCCGCCACAATATTTCTATATAATCTCAGTTTTGCAATATTCATTTAACGGAAATTGGCTATGATTGAAAGCTACAGGGCAGGTTTTATTAATTAGCACTCCTAGAACATAGTGTGTGATGGGGGCAGTATAAGACACTTAAATTAGTGGATTAGTCCATCCACTAATTTAAGCAAAACAACAGAAAAAGGCATACTTTAATTTCTCATCATCCTTGTGCTGCATGAAAGTTACATGGCAAACTGCAAATATAAACAAGGAAGCTGCTGCTTAATTTTTCCTTTTGTGTGCATTTGAAAGAAAATAAAGACTTGCATTTCTATAGCGCCTTTCATGACCTCAGGATGTCCCAATGAAGTACTTTTGAAGTCTAGTCACTGTTGTACTGTACTGTAAAATGTCAGTGGTGAAAATTTTAGAATTTTTTTTGAAACATGAGAGTTGTGCAGAATGCTAGAATTAACTCTTACCCTCCCAATGTGCAGATTCCTTCTCAGAATCGGGAGGAATTCTTGGAGTTATAGAGGTTAATAGCTCAAGGATTTAATAAAATCAAAGGTTCACACTGACTTTGGAATGATAATTGCTTCTATAACACTGAACTTGTGTAAAACATTCTCTTGAATAGGGCTGTTAAGAGGTCATTGTCCATATGGGTACCAACGACATAGGCAGAAAGAGGGATGAGGTCCTGCAGGCAGACTATAGGGAGCTGGGAAAGAGATTAAAAAGCAGGACCTCAAAGGTAGTAATCTCCGGATTACTCCTGGTGCCACGGGCTAGTGAGTACAGGAATAGCAGGATAGAACAGATGAATGCATGGCTGGAGAGATGGTGCAGGAGGGAGGGCTTTAGATTCCTGAGGTATTGGGACTGTTTCTGGGGAAGGTGGGACCTGTACAAGCCGGACGGGTTACAACTCAACAGAGCCGGGACCAATATTCTCACGGGGAGGTTTGCTAGTGCTGTTGTGGAGGGTTTAAATTAGTTTGGCAGGGGATGGGTACCAGCATATAGGAGCAGAACACAGGAATAATGTGCATAAAAGAGTGCGTGTGTTGGATAGTACTAGAGAAGATAGTAGGACTAGAGGCGGAAGTAGTACCATATTATATAGGGGCAGACCAAGAAACAATATGAAAAATTCAAAAATGGGTTTAGAATGCATGTTCATAAATGCACAAAGTGTGGTGAATAAGGTTGGTGAGCTACATGCACAATTAGCTGTGTGGTAATATGATATTGTGGCAATATCGGAAATGTGGCTTAAATATGGTGAGGACTAGGCACTTAATATTCAAGGATACAAGGGGATCGATTTTGCCAGGGCCGAGGAGGCAGGATTGGAGGCGTGTGAGGTGTTAAAATCGCAAAAGGTGGCGTGCGGGCTCGATCCCACCTCCATCCCGTCTCTGAGCAATTTGCCCAGAATCAGGGTTTCAGAGCCCGTTTCCATCCCACCTCCAAGATGCGGGATAGGCCGTTAAGGCCCTTAACAACTACTTAATTGCCTCTATAATCCAATTTTGAGATGCCTTTCTGATTTTTAGACATTTCCCCCATCCTACACGCCTCCTCTGGAACACGCCAGGTAATTCTGGCAGCCTCACAAGTGGATTGTTTAGTAACAGCTGCAGCTCCCCCATTAAAAAGGAGTTTTCACCAATCATCATTTGCAGGTGGCAGAACTTTGTTGTCTCAGGTCTGGGGGATCTTTTAGCAGGCATACCCATTGTTGTGGAAGTTTGGAGCCTGAGATCCATCTCCAGTGTGACCTCCTGGGAAACCCCTCTCCCCACCTTGACTGAGCGCTTCCTCAAATAAGGTATATAGCAGAAGCATGGGAACCATTTATTTCCTTTCCTCCTGGACATCAGATTCGGACAAAGACCAGCCATGGCAGCAGTAGAACCCTGAACAACAGCAGCACCAACAGCAGGAGCAACAACAGGAGTGCCAAGCTGCTGCTCACCCACCTGAAGCTGCACAGGTTGAAGGCGCCAGCACGCGACCACGTTGCTGCCCAGGGTGCAAGGGACGTACTCATGTTGGCCAGATTTGCTTAGCCTGCACAATCAAACACTTTTGTCTCGCACCTTCTTATCAGACTATCGGCAATGGGCAAGAACCTGCAGATTCCTATCACTCTGACCACCACACTGACAATTGCAAGTCACTCTAAGCCCTCAATGTGGAAGTCCTATTTGCGAAATGACACAGGCCACAACTTCAACAGTTTGCCATCAGAAATCTTTATCACAACAAGCAACTGACGGCATTTCGAAAATAAACACAACATAACACCCAAGTGACTACCCTTGTGACTACTTGTGCATTATCTTCCTCTTATGCATGCTCCTACGTGGTGCTTCCCCTGTGGCTTCAGCAGATGTGGAGGCTCCTTGCTCACTTTCTTGCTGTCTTGACATGTTTGGCAGCTGTCCTCTGGAGTTGCAAACCTGTGAGGGCTCGGCAAAAGTTTTCTGATCCTGCAGCTGTGCAGGGGATGAGATGCCCATCTCAGTTGGGTGAGGACTTTGGTGGGGCTCTGACCGAGGGCTTTGCAGTGGCATGGTCGTGTGAGGACTTGGAGAGGAGCCCCCAGTTCCTTCTTGTCTGCCACCAACATCCCTCTCATGGGTCAGCCCTACTTCAGAGCTAGCAAGTGGCTAGATATCACCTTGCTGCACTTCAGGGGACCATGAGGACCCGTTTCTGCACTGGAAGTCCTACTCCAGAGGACTTACATGAAGGTCTGGTTTCTATGCTCAATAGCTGACCATCGCTCCTCAAGAGAACAATGACCATTGACAAAAGAAAACTCACTAAGCATTTGGTTGAGTATAAAACAAGGCTTTAATCAACTGTTTCACAACCATGAGATTCTAGCTACATCACTAGTTCCTGGTTACAAAAATGTCCTGGGCAAGCTGGGCCCACGCCCGAGTACTTATACTCCTTGCACAGCGCCACCAGCTGGCCGCCCAGTGTTATTTCATGAGTCATTTCTTCATAAATGATAAGATTCATGACATTCTTCCCACCTGAAAGATTTGGAAGTCCGACGACTTCCTTCTAGTGGATTAGATGGGCCACGAATAGCCACAGTCTTTTAGATCTGTTTGTGGCTGGAAGGCACGTCTCCTCGGACTGTGTCTTGGTCCCTGGGTCGCTTGGTCTGTACTGGTAGATTGACAGGGCCCGTGTCACCTTGATCGACCTGAGGGAGACTGGGGAGATCGTGAATCTGGGTGTGGGTCCCCACAGGCGCAGATCTGGCTTCATCTTGTTTGGTAGCCGGTGATTGACCGGCGTCCTGGCTTCACATAGTCATCCCGTGGGGAGTGCTCAGCTCCCCGAGTTGATCCGGTGGAGTAGCCGACAGGTCCCTTGATGTCCCAGGTAGGGCGTCATCCTCAAAGGGGCGCAGAGTGTCGGCATCATTACTATGGGTCCCTCTATCCGTCGGGTCTGTGGGACCGGTTGGACAGGGAGCCAGATCTCGGAGTGAAACGGTGGACTCCCGGCCATCAGGATACCGCATGTGCATGTATGTGGGATTAACGTCTGTTAGTTCCACCTCGTCGACGAGGGGATCGTTTTTGGAAGATCGGACGAATCTTCAGAGCAGCACGGGGCCGGGAGCTGCCAACCATGTTGGTAGGGACGTCCCATGAGTGGAGCAATGCTGGAACCTGAAGAATTGCTCATGAGTAGTGACATTGGTGGACGTAGAAAGAAGAGACCTGATGGAATGCAACACGTCAGGGAGCACAGTTTCCCACTGCTGGTCTGGTAGGTTGCGTGACATCAGTGCAAGATGAACAGCATTCCAAATGATAACGTTGTATCTATCAACCTGTCCGTTACCGATGGGATGATACGGTGTCGTTTTACTTGTGGCAATTCCCTGTTGAGAAAGATAAAAGTTGCTGAAGGTACGATACCAGTGTTTCCATACCTTAGTAGTGCAGGTGAATTCGGGTCCAGGTCAAGACGGGCGGGTCTGAGTAGTTTGTCCATGATGGATTGATTACTACATTGGAGTTCCCTTCTACAGTTGAAGTCATAGAAACATAGAAACATAGAAGATAGGAGCAGGAGTAGGCCATTCGGCCCCTCGAGCCTGCTCCGCCATTCAATGCGATCATGGCTGATCATCCAAATTCAGTACCCTGTCCCTGCTTTCTCCCTATACCCCTTGATCCCTTTAGCCTTAAGAAATATATCCAACTCCTTCTTGAATATATTTAATGTATTGGCCTCTACTGCCTTCTGTGGTAGAGAATTCCACAGGTTCACCACTCTCTGGGTGAAGAAATTCCTCCTCATTTCTGTCCTAAATGTTCTACCCCTTATCCTTAGACTGTGACCCCTGGTTCTGGACTCCCCGACCATCGGGAACATCCTTCCTGCATCTAGTCTGTCCAGTTGTGTCAGAATTTTATAAGTTTCAATGAGATCCCCTCTCATTCTTCTAAACTGCAGCAAGTACAAGCCCAATCGACCCAATCTCTCCTCATACATCATTCCTGCCATCCCAGGTATCAGCCTAGTGAATCTCCGCTGAACTCCCTCCATGGCAAGAACATCCTTCCTCAGATAGGCGACCAAAACCGCACACAATACTCCAGATGTGGTCTCACCAAGGCCCTGTACAACTGCAGCAAGACATCCTTGTTCCTGTACTCCAACCCTCTCGCTACGAAGGCCAACATGCCATTTGCCTTAACTGCCTGCTGCACCTGCATGCTTACCTTCAGCGACTGGTGCACAAGGACACCCAGGTCTCGTTGCACTTCCCCTTCTCCCAATCTATTGCCATTCAGATAATAATCTGCCTTCCCGTTTTTGCCACCAAAGTGGATAACCTCACATTTATCCACGTTATATTGCATCTGCCATGCTTTTGCCCAATCACCCAACCTGTCCAAATCATCCTGGAGTTTCTTGGCATCCTCCTCACAGCACACGCCCACCCAGCTTTGTGTCGTCTGCAAATTTGGAGATATTACATCTAGTTCCCTTGTCTAGATCATTAATATATATTGTGAATAGCTGGGGTCCTAGCACCGATCCCTGCGGTACCCCACTAGTCACTGCTTGCCACTCGGAAAAAGACCCGTTTATTCCAACTCTGCTTTCTGTCTGCCAACCAGTTCTCTATCCAAGTCGTAGCTGGCTATTCCCGAAATCACTCAGAGCGTGAAGCTGACACGCAGTTGATTAAATTGACGTAAGAAAACTCACTAAGCACTTGGTTGAGTATAAAACAAGGCTTTAATCAACTGTTTCACAACCATGAGATTCTAGTTACATCACTAGTTCCTGGTTACAAAAACATCTTGGGCAAGCTGGGCCCACGCCCGAGTATTTATACTCCTTGGACGGCGCCACCAGCTGGCCGGCCAGTGTTATTTCATGAGTCATTTCTTCATGAATGATAAGATTCATGACAACCACGTTTTCAAACTCTGGCAACTTAGCTCCTCCATGGCCGCAGCCATCCTCTCCTCTACCATAGCCATCTTTTCCATGGAGGTTGCCATCCTTTCCGTGGTGATGCGTTCATGCACCAATGCCTCCACAAAGGCTCTGCTCATGTTCGTGATGGACTCCTCCATTCGCTCCACACTCGCAGCGACCCTGGAGACAAAACCTGACAGAGACTCCTGCACCTGTTCCTGGAGTTCCAGCACCGCGCTCCTTCTGGATGGACCCGGAGGCACAGGGTCGACATGCAGCTGAGCTGAGCTGGCAGAGTCCTGCGCCCTCCGACGAGTACTCTCCACTGCTGTCCCTGTCTCCACCATCTGCTGATGCTCACTTGTGAGCTGTGATATACCAGGTGCCAACACTACTCTATCTCGCGAAGGTCCCACCGAGGTGTGAATCTCTGTGCTGGTGCTGGGTGCGCTGAATTCTGCTGATGCTGCGCCCTCAGAGGTTGCAGCTTCCTCTGAGGAGACTAGGAAGCTCAGGCTCTTCCCCCTGGACACTGGGGACAGGGGCTTTCGATGGTCCTATGAAGGAGTAAAGGAAAAAGTTAGAGATGTGAGGTCAAGGTTACATGAATATTGAGTAGTGCAGATGATCATAAGTCAATCTGTTAGAGCTTCAGATTCATTATCAGTGACTCATGCAATGTCAATGAGAGAGATGCCGACCTATTCTGTCACCAGCTTGCTGCAATGTGCCCGTCTGTCCGTCGCCCACTTGGGAATCCTCCTCGATCCCGGTGATTTCCAGGGAAGCCTTCTCCCAGGCGGTGAGCTGGGCTACTGAGGGTGGCCCTCCTCCTGTTATGGCTATTTCCCTCTTATTGTGGGCTCTCTTTTCCTGCAATGAGGGGCAAAAGTGGAGTTTGAGTGAGAATGAAGGAGTGAGTGTAGAGAATGCATAGCATTGATGCTTAGAAGGAGACAAAGGGCCCTCCCTGTGTGTTGTACGTTGTTGTTGTTCTTGTTGCATCACAGTGATAGGGAGTGTGAGGGCTACATGGTCGAATAATTAAGTGAATGTGACCATAGAGAGAGAGGCAATGTGTAAGGGTGCAGGGATGTAAGTGTCAAGTGGGATGTGGAGGAAGAGGTTGCCAAAGCAGAGTGCTGGTGAGGAGAGGCGATGGGGATCAGATTGAGGGTGATGGGAAAGTCATACTCACTTTTCCTGTGTGGAGAAGGTCATGAAACCTCTTCCTGCATTGCAGCCAGGTTCTGCGCCTCCTTGATATGGAGTTGAACTCCTGGGCCACTTGCAGCCACACAGCTTTAGTTTGCTGGGGTGGCTTTTTCTCCCTGAGGAATGGAACAGCACCTCCTTATTAGGTCTTGCTCCCTGCACCAGAGCTTGGAGGGAGGGCTCATCAAAGCGAGGTGCACACTTTTGCTTGCTAGTGGAAATGGTCGGTAAATGAAGTCCTTCATTCAATTTCCAAAGCATTTCCAGTCTCCAGAAGAAGCAAGGCTGCTTGCAGGTCTTAAATCCAGCAGCATTGATGATGTCATCGGAGGCAACTTTCTGTATGAAAAGACTCATTGGGCCAGGGGTTCCCACATGCTGGGAATCAATTGCCTAATTAGGGGAAAATCTCAATTTTTCAACACTTCACTTCGGAGTTGGGGTCCTGACACGATTCTCACCTGACACGCCTCAGCCTGCCCACACTGACAAAATCCAGCCCAAGGTGTTCAGAAAAGATAGGGGAGGAAAAAAGGGAGGTGGGGTGGAAGTGCTGATTAAGGAAGACATTGTAGCGTTGGAAAGGGAGGATGTTCTTGAGGGGAAAAGGACAGAATCAATTTGGTTAGAGTTGAGGAGCAAAAAAGGTATGATCACACTATTGGGGGTATTCTACAGGCCTCCAAATAGTGAGAGGGAGGTAGAGGAGCAAATCTGCAGGGAAATCGCAGAGATATGCAAATGCTATAGAGTGGTGCTATTGGGGGATTTTAATTACCCAAATCACAAAGGGATAACACTAAGGTAAAGTGCGAGTCAGCAGAGAGTGCTGTGAGTTTGGGTAAGTGTGTGAGTTCTTTAATTGTTATTTCTCTTTAAATCATTCTTGATAAGATTACTTAAGCAGTTTAAGTAAAGGGGAAAAGTTAAATATTTGGGATTCTGTTGGTTTAAGAGTAAAACAAGGTTACACTGCAGTAGGAGTAAATTGGCACAGCAGGCAGTGGAAACCAGTTTTCTAACCAATCAGCAGGGGTGACTCATTTGGCAGTAAACAAACAAACAGTATAAAAAGACCAGGCTAGTGCGAGCAAGCACTGAGTGCGAGTCAGCAGAGAGTGCTGTGAGTTTGGGTAAGTGTGTGAGTTCTTTAATTGTTATTTCTCTTTAAATCATTCTTGATAAGATTACTTAAGCAGTTTAAGTAAAGGGGAAAAGTTAAACATTTGGGATTCTGTTGGTTTAAGAAGAGTAAAACAAGGTTACACTGCAGTAGGAGTAAATTGGCACAGCAGGCAGTGAAAACCAGTTTTCTAACCAATCAGCAGGGGTGACTCATTTGGCTGTAAACAAACAAACAGTATAAAAAAGACCAGGCTAGTGCGAGCAAGCATTGAGTGCGAGTCATCAGAGTGCTGTGAGTTAGGGTAAGTGGGGTGTTAGGTGCTCTTTTCAAACTTTAACTCTGTGGGTTGTAGTTAATAAGGCCTTTCTGGTGCAGAGTGACTGTTGGTAAACCATTTAACTGGTGTAATTAGAGGGATTGATTTAAATTAAATCCAATTAATTAAAGGGGATACTAGCATCTATAATCGGGCAGAGGGTGTCCATAACTAACAATAAAAAATGTAATTAATTACATAGAATGGAGCAGGTGATGTGTTACTGTTGTGAGATGTGGGAGCCGGTGAACCCCATTGAGGCTCACGGTGATTACGTCTGTGACAAGTGTCTGCTGCTACAGGAACTCCAGCTCCGTGTTGATGAGCTGGAGTCTGAGCTTCAGACACTGCGACACATCAGGGAGGGGGAGAAGTGCCTGGACTCTGTGTATCAGGAGGTGATCACATCTATGAAGTTAATTAATTCAGATGTAGCCCATGGTCAGGGACAGGATGGTGTGACTACAAGTGAGGCAGGTACGGGAATCCAGGAGGTAGAGCTGGAGGAGCCGCAGCCCTTGCTCTTGTCCAGCAGGTTCGAGGTTCTTACTCCCTGTGGGGATGGGAGCAGGGACTGCAGGGAGGATGAGCAACCTGGCCACAGCACCATGGAACGGGGGGCCATTCAAGAGGGGGGAGTAAATAGAAATGTTGTAGTGGTAGGGGATAGTATTATTAGGGGGATAGATAGAGTTCTCTGCAGCCAAGAGCGAGAGTCCCGAAGGCTGTGTTGCCAACCCGGTGCCAGGGTTAAGGACATCTCCTCTGGGCTGGAAAGAAACTTGCAGTGGGAGGGGGTGGATCCAGTTGTCATGGTCCATGTTGGTACAAACGATGTAGATAGGACTAGGAAGCCGGTTCTGTTAAAGGAGTATCAACAGCAAGGGGTCAAATTAAAAAACAGAACCTCAAAGGTAATAATCTCTGGATTATTACCTGAGCCACGAGCGAATTTGGCTAGGACAAATAAAATTAGAGAGTTAAATGCGTGGCTTAAAGACTGGTGTGGGAGAAATAGGTTTTGCTTCCTGGGACACTGGCACCAGTACTGGGCCAGGAGGGAGTTGTTCCGTTGGGACGGGCTTCACTTGGCCAGTGCTGGGACTAGAGTCCTGGCGGATCATACAACTAGGGCTGTAGAGAGGGCTTTAAACTAACTAGTGGGGGGGAGGTTCCTAGAGAGCAAATAATAAAAATGACAACAGAGAAGGTCATAGACTTAGGTAGCAGTGGGGAAATTAAAAACCAGAGCATGTCAGGAAGGGGCAGAAGGTATGGAGTAAAAGGTAAAGTAATAAAAAGGGCAAAAGCAGGAACTAAGTGTCACAAAACATATTTGAAAGTTCTCTATTTGAATGCATGTAGCATTCGTAACAAAATAGACGAGTTAATGGCACAAATAACTACATATGGGTATGATCTTGTGGCCATTACAGAAACATGGCTGCAGGGTGATAATGCCTGGGAATTAAACATACCAGGTTATTTAACGATCAGGAAGGACAGGCAGGAAGGAAGGGGAGGTGGGGTGGCTATGTTAATAAAGGAAGGAATCACTGTAATACAGAGAAATGATATTGGGTCAAAAGATCAGGATAATGAAACAGTTTGGGTGGAGGTAAGGAATAAAAAGGGGAAAAAAACACTAGTGGGCATAGTCTATAGGCCACCGAACAGTTGCAACTATGTTGGACGGAGTATCAATCAGGAAATAGTTGAGGCTTGTAATAAGGGAACATCTATAATTATGGGGGATTTTAACTATCATATTAATTGGACAAATCAAATTGGGCAGGGCTGCCTTGAGGATGAGTTCATTGAGTGTATTAGGGATGGGTTTCTTGAGCAGTATGTAACTGAACCGACCAGGGGGCAAGCAACCTTAGATCTGGTCCTGTGTAACGAGACAGGATTAATTAAAAAGGTCCTAGTAAAGGATCCCCCTGGAATGAGTGACCATAACATGGTTGAATTCCATATTCAATTAGAGGGTGAAAAGGTTGGCTCTCAAACAAGCGTGCTAAGCTTGAATAAAGGAGACTATGAAGGTATGAGAGCGGAATTGAGTAGAGTGGATTGGGAAAATAGATTAAAGGGTAAGACGATACATGATCAGTGGTGTACATTTAAGGAGTTATTTTACAACTTCCAAAAAATATATATTCCACTGAGAAGAAAAAGGTGTAAAAGAAAAGACAGCCATCCGTGGCTAAGTAAAGAAATTAAGGATAGTATTCGACTAAAAACAAGGGCATATAAGGTAGCCAAATCTAGTGGGAGGATAGAGGATTGGGAAAACTTTAAAAGACAGCAAAAAATAACAAAAAGATTGATTAAGAAAGGTAAGCTAGATTATGAAAGTAAATTAGCAAAAAAAATAAAAACAGATAGTAAGAGTTTCTATAGTTATATAAAAAGAAAAAGGGTGGCTAAAGTAAATGTTGGTCCCTTAGAGGGTGAGACCGGGAAATTAATGGTGGGAAATATGGAGATGGCAAAGAAACTGAATGAATATTTTGTATCAGTCTTTACAGTAGAGGACACTAAGAATATCCCAACACTGGACAAACAGGGGGCTATAGGGGGGGAGGAGCTAAACACGATCAAAATCACTAAGGAAGTGGTACTCGGTAAAATAATGGGACTCAAGGTGGATAAATCACCTGGACCTGATGGCTTACATCCTAGGGTCTTGAGGGAAGTGGCGGTAGGGATTGTGGATGCATTGGTAATAATTTTCCAAAACTTCCTGGGCTGAGCAAAGGTCCCGGCAGACTGGAAAACTGCTAATGTAACACCCTTATTTAAATAGGGCAGTAGACAGAAGGCTGGAAACTATAGACCGGTTAGCCTAACATCTGTGGTAGGTAAAATTTTGGAGTCCATTATTAAGGAGACAGTAACAGGACATTTGGATAATCAACATTTAATAGGACAAAGTCAGCATGGTTTTATGAAGGGGAAGTCATGTTTGACAAATTTGCTGGAGTTCTTTGAGGAAGTAACATATAGGATGGATAAAGGGGAACCAACGGACGTAGTGTATTTAAACTTCCAAAAGGCATTTGACAAGGTGCCACACAAAAGATTATTGCTTAAGATAAAAAATCACGGGATTGGGGGTAATATTCTGGCATGGATAGACGATTGGCTATCTAACAGAAGGCAGAGAGTTGGGATAAATGGTTCATTCTCAGAATGGCAATCAGTAACTAATGGTGTTCCACAAGGGTTGGTGCTGGGTCCCCAACTCTTTACAATCTATATTAACGATTTGGAGGAGGGGACCGAGTGTAACATATCAAAGTTTGCAGATGATACTGTAGTGTATGTAACTTTAAGAGGAACTATGTTTTTGAAGCCCCTGTATACAGTAGTACCAGTAGTGACCACTCGGGTATATAAGCCTGTGTAGCGTCTTGTGTAGTTAGTTCACCTCCAGACTTTGTTCAGTAAACACTTGTTAAATCAACTCCTGCATTCCGTGTCTCCATTAACACACAGATATAACAGTGGCGACGAGTTAGAAACGAACTTACCTGCAATTCGGCAGCACCTCAAGGGGATCGATTCCTCAGACGAAGGTCGAAGCCAGAAGCAAGAAAAAAAATAAATAAAAAGTAACTCGAAGAAACTCGAAAACGAGGGCCAGGCTTGGTCTCCAGTCTGTGGTTTCACCAGCTAAACGGGCTGGTGGCAGGTAGTGCACTGATCCTTCCTGGGCTGTGGCGGGCTAGAGCTCAATCGGGTGGCTCTGCAACGGGGCCGGGCAGCGAGTTGGGAAGCAGAAGCAAAGAGAGAGAGAGGGTGAAGCACTCAGGGCACGGCCAGTGCTGCGAATCAGGTCGGCGTTCGGACCGAGCAGAGGGAGGGGAAAGTCCCAGAGGGTCCGCTCCATGACGGGAACGGTTCTTCAATTACGGAGAGAATATTGAAGCGATATATAAAGAAAAAAAAATAGAAATACCGCGAAAAGCTGCAGGTCGCAACGGGAACCGCGGAGAACAGCGTTGGCAGCAGCGGCAGTGGCGGGAAAGCGCGGGAGGCGCCATCTTAACTCGGCGGGGAAGAAAGAGAAGCGGGGGAGCGCAATTTTAGATTTTCAAGATGCCGAAGACTGGCAATATTACTGCTTTCGATAGTGATATCGAAGATTGGACAACATATGTGGAAAGAGTGGAGGTATATGGCAAGGCGAATGAAGTAGCGGATGATAAAAAGGCATCGGTACTTCTAAATCTGATGGGCACAAGGACATACGGGCTGTTACGAAACTTGATCACTCCAGCCAAACCAATGGACAAGAATTTTAATGAGATTGTTGATACCTTACAGGAGCACTTAAACCCAACACCGCTGCTGATAGGGAACGATTCAAATTCTTCAGGAGGAATCAGCACAAGAATGAAAGTAACGCTGATTACCTCACCGAATTACCAAAGCTGTCAAAGCACTGCCAATTCGGGGCAGGACTGGCAGATTCTCTACGAGACAAATTCGTCTGCGGTCTCCTAAGCGAAGGAACACAGAAAAGACTACTTTCTGAGAAAGATTTGACACTGGACAAGGCTTTCAGTGTGGCTGTATCATACGAAGCAGCAGCAAGAGGAGCTGCAGAGATACAGCAAAAGCCACAGGACTTCGGCACCCATGAAATGACACGGGGTTTCGAGAGATGTTATCGCTGCGGCAGATCCACCCATGACCAGAAGGACTGCTGGTTCAAGGACAAAGCATGCAGGCAATGCGGAAAGATGGGACACATTGCACGTGTATGCAGATCTGGAAAGAAATCCGCTGACAGTAAAAAGGTCAATAAGGAAAAGTACAGAAAGGTACAAATGATGACGGACAGTAGCTCCGAAGACCAGAAGAGCGATAGCGACTCCGGAAACAAGAGACTAAGCTGTCTCAAATTACATAATGTAATTGCCAAAGAAGATTACTAGACCATTTGGGTTACCCTCACGATAGCGGGGTCCCCAGTCAAAATGGAGCTAGATACAGGATCAGTTCTGACCGTCATGAGTCGACGGGATTACGAGCGGCTATTTCCGCATATACCTTTGAAAGACACATCTATTGTCTTGAAGACATATACGGGGCAGAAAGTATACCCCAGAGGGAAAATAAGGGTGCCTGTTGTATACAACAGCAAGGAAATACAGAAGTTGTATTTATACGTTCTGCCAGATGGTGGTCCACCGTTGTTGGGACGTGAATGGATCAGAAAGATACATTTAGACTGGCACTCCATTCAGGCACTGACGGTGATCAGTAAGAAAAAAAACGATGATGACGTCATACCTGGACGATTAAAAGAAATCTTGGCTAACGCCAAAGAAGTGTTTCAACAGGAATTAGAAACCCTGAAAGGCGCCACCGCCTCAATAAAAGTGGAAGATGCAGCAATTCCCAAGTATTTAAGGCAAGGCCAGTGCCATACGCAATTCGTCCAGCCGTCGAGGCAGAGCTGGAGAATTTGGAAAAAGCAGGCGTGTTATCCAAGGTAGATTGGAGCGAGTGGGCAACACCCATCGTCCCGGTCATGAAGAAAACGTTGAATAATGATAAATCTGAAGAACAGGGAAAAGTTCGCATCTGTGGGAACTTCAAGGTGACTGTAAAGTCGGTTCTTCACACGGTACAGTATCCTCTTCCGAGGATAGAAGATATTTTCACCTCACTATCCGGAGGGAAACGTTTCACCAAAATTGAATTAGCACAGGCATATCTACAGATGGAGGTTGAGGAGGCCTCTAAAAAGTATCTCACGATAAACACACACAAAGGCCTGTACCAGTACAATCGACTGGTTTTCGGAGTGGCATCAGCTCTGGCTATCTGGCAAAGAGCTATGGAGCAAGTCCTACAAGGGATTCCGGGGACTCAATGCTACCTAGACGACATCCTTGTAACAGGAGAAAACGACAATGAGCACCTTGCCAACTTGGAGCAGGTGCTCACGAGGTTGAGAGAATGGGGCCTACGAGCAAATCGCCCCAAGTGCGAATTTTTCCAGAAACAAATATGATATTGTGGCCATGTCATTAACGAAGAAGGGTTGCGTAAGTCACCTGAAAAAATTGAAGCGGTCGTAAAGGCCCCAGCGCCTGAAAATATCTCACAATTAAGGTCGTGCCTGGGATTATTAAATTACTATCATAAATTTTTACCAAACTTGTCGACGGTTCTGCACCCGCTTAGCGCACTGCTACAAATGGGAGTAGTTTGGAAATGGAGCAAAGACTGTAAACGTGCCTTCCATAAATGCAAAGGCTTGATCACATCCAGGGAAGTGTTGGCTCATTACAACCCATCACTGCCAATCAGACTGGCGTGCGATGCATCCCCTTACGGCGTGGGAGCGGTATTATCGCATAGATTCCCTGATGGCTCGGAGCAGCCGATAGCTTTTGCGTCACGCTCATTGAACTCAGCTGAGCGCAACTATGCCCAGATCGACAGGGAGGCACTCAACCTGGTGTGGGGGGTGAAGAAATTCAACCATTACCTACACGGACAAAAGTTTACCTTGTTGACTGACCATCAACCCCGCGTCTCCATATTCAACCCTAAAAAGGGCATTCCCATTATGACAGCGCAAAGGCTACAGAGGTGGTCCCTTTTCCTAGGGGCACACCAATATGACATAGAGTACAAAGGAACAAAACAGCATGGGAATGCTGACGGGTTATCGCACCTACCGTTGCCAATGGTGGAAGAGGCGCCTACAGTGGACCCAGTGGAGATATTCCACTCGACCATAGTGGAATGTCTACCGGTGACAAATTCTACCATTGAAAAGGAAACGCGAAATGACCCGACTCTCTCACGAGTCTACGATTTAACGGTGAAGGGATGGCCAGCACATGGCGAACCACTGTTGCCAGCATTCTCGCAAAGAAGAGAACAGCTGTCAGTGTGCCGAGGAACCTTGATGTGTGGATACAGAGTGGTGATTCCACCCAAACTCAAGAATAGAGTGCTAAAGGAGCTTCACGAGGGGCATCTGGGTGGAGTGAAAATGAAGAACTTAGCCAGAGCGTTTGTGTGGTGGCCAGGTATCGATGGAGACATCGAAGAAATGACCAAGTGCTGTCTAGGATGCCAGAAGGTCCAAAATGCCCCACCACAAGCCCCTCTACATCCATGGGAGTGGCCCTCATCTCCATGGCAAAGGGTACATATCGAGTTTGCTGGTCCATTTATGGACTCAATGTTCTTAATCGCGGTGGATACACACTCCAAGTGGCCAGAGGTAATAAAGATGTCCACCACCACCACGGAAAAAACCATCACAGTATTAAGGACCATATTCGCCAGGAATGGGCTGCCTGAACAGATCTGTTCTGATAATGGACCGCAATTTGTATCCGAAGAAATCAGGAAGTTCTTAAAAAACAATGGGGTTAAGTACTACACGTCCGCCCCATACCACCCCGCCACCAATGGATTGGCTGAAAGGTTTGTCCAGACCTTCAAGAAGGCCATAAAGGCCATGGGTAATGAAGACATAAATCTACAACATAAGGTAGATAACTTCTTGTTTGCGTACAGGAATGCAACACATGTGGTTACAAACCAAACCCCCGCCATGATGTTTTTCAATAGAAGACTAAGATGCCGGCTGGATTTGGTCAAGCCAAACGTCAGAAGGGACGTAGAGAATCGAAATTTCAAAGCATGAATGAAAGGCCAACTAGAACCTTCCAGATAGGTCAACCAGTTTTGGCCTGGGACTACCGTACCGAGAAATGGCAGCCTGGAACTATTTGCACACGACTAGGACCACTGATGTATACCGTGGACATTGGAGAAAGCATAATAAGGCACCATGCTGACCAGATCATAGAGTCATCCGAAAAAGGACAACCTACACTGTAATATGTGTGCTACTTTGAACCTATGGACAGGACTGCACTACTTGTTGGGCGTAGTGATACGCAGTACCACTCCTGGCCATAGGGGTATAAATAGTACTGTGGGTACTGATCCCCCTCAGTTCCCGCCTGTGGGCATGAAGTAAAGACCTATGTATAGTCCCTACCTCCAACCAGTAAAGACCTGTTTGAGTTATACGTTTAAGTCTTTGTGTTAATTGTTCAATACAATACACATACTTAACACTGGCGACGAGTCGGTTCGAACCCTGCGGCAGTTATTCCACAGCGGCTTCGTCCAAAGACAGGACGTTGAAGAGAGGTTCCAATCCTCAACACCCCACTGAAAACTGAAGGGCAGCAGAAATCCTGACAGCTTCCAGCGACTGGAAGCGACAGGCATTAGGACCCTGAAGCCTCCATCAACGACTGAAAACGGGAGGACAGAAGACATCCTGCAGCTTTTTCAACCTCGGTGGTGGGTAAGCCAAGCAGCGTTGGCTGCAAAGACAGGGCTGGGGGAAGTCGGAGGTAGAAGGGCAATCGATCGAAATCCCTGATAAGGGCCGCACTCGGGCTGGAAGGCGCAGCGTCGGCAGACACTGAGGGCGCGAGCGGGTAAGCCAGAGCCCGGGAGGGAGCGAGCAAGAGCCGCCGAGCGGGTGAGCCAGAGGCCGGGAGCCGCTTCAAGCGGGAGGCGCTTAGCGGGCCAGCGATCGCACCGGTGATAAGGGCTGAGAACCGTTTCGGGCGGGCGGCACACCAGCGATCGCACAGGAGATAAGAGCCGCAGTCGGGCTGAAAGTCAGCGACGAGAAGCGCGGGAAAACCGCCATTGAAGTGGGCGGGGAGAGCGAGAAGCGCGGGAAAGCCGCCATTTTTCGCGGGAAAACCACTGGGGAAGAAGGCAGAAGCGGGAAAACCGCCATTTTGTGGGCGGAGGACGACGGCAAGAGCGGGAAGCCGCCATCTTGGATAACAGTAAAAAAAAAAATCTGAGAAATTGCAAATCTGATAAAGTACTACAATGCCTAAACACGGGAATATTAGCAACTTTGATAGTGACATCGAAGATTGGGCCATATATGTTGAACGAGTTAAAAATTATTGTAAGGCCAATAAAATTCGTGAGGCTGATAAAGCACTAACATTATTAAATTTAATGGGTGCGAAGACATACGGGCAATTGAAACACCTGTTATCACCAGATGAACCGGCGGATAAGACGTTCGATGAGATTGTTACTGTCCTGAAAGATCATCTAAACCCCACGCCGCTGATGCTAGCGGAACGATTTAAATTTTATGACAGAAGGCAGCTACAGCATGAAAGCAATGCTGAATATTTGCTGGAATTGCGTAAATTAGCGAAATATTGTCAGTTTGGAACGGGACTGACAGAGGCACTTCGAGACAAATTTGTGTGTGGTTTATTTAAACAGGATACACAAAAGCGACTGCTCGAGGAGAATGAGCTGACGCTTGAGAAGGCGGTCACTATGGCAGCAGCACACGAAGCTGCAGCGAGAGGCACGGCAGTAATGCAGCTACGGTCACCGGAGCTCAGTGCACACAAATTGGGTGTGAGTTCTGGCAAATGTTATCGTTGTGGAAAGACAACGCATGATCAGAACCAGTGTTGGTTTAAAAACCAAGAATGTAGAACTTGTGGTAGGCTTGGACATATAGCTAGAGTATGCAGGTCAGCGAAGAAGACCAGCAACAAGAAGTCACCGCAAGGAAAATACGCAAAGGTACACAAGGTGGCCGAACAGGAGTCCGATTCAGACGCTAGCAGTAATGAACTGGCTAGCTTAAGCTGTAATGAACTGGCTAGCTTAAGAGTACTCAACGCTGGTAAGGGTGCAGACCTCCAGACAATTTGGGTCACTCTTCAGATAGAAGGAGTCCAAGTAAAACTGGAATTGGACACTGGATCGGCATTGACGGTCATAAATAAGAAAGATTACGGAAAGTTATTCCAACATATTCCCCTACAGGATACGGGGATTATATTGAAAACATACACGGGGCAAAGAGTGTACCCCATCGGGAAAATAGAGGTTGTAGTGGTCCACAAGGGCGAAGACAGTCAAATAATGGACTTATATGTGATATCTGAAGGAGGTCCTCCACTACTAGGACGGGAGTGGATTAGGAAAATGAATATGGACTGGCATTTCCTACAAACAATAACGAGTGAGAACTCGGTGAAGATAGTCGGCCCAGATTCTGGAACGGATGATGGTAAGCCCAACTCAGGTGCAAAAGACAAAGTTTCAGCACAGAATTCCACTGAGCAACAACAACATAGTTTAACTGTGGATTCTGAGTCTGGCAAGTCTACTGATGTGCCCATTTCTGAGGGACACCGGGCTCGAACTCAACTCCATTTCAAACTACAACAGCAATTAGAACAAATGCTTCGCTGTTTTGAGCAAGAGTTGAATGCAACAAAAGAGTTCTTTGATATAGAGTTGGAGAATCTGGAAAGACAACAGAAGCAGCTGATGGAGAAAATGGAGCAGGAGCACACAAAGCGTCTGGTGTCAGAGGAGTTAACGGTCAGCCAACTCCTGCATATGCTGAAGGACAGGACTCTGAAATGGGAAAAACTTGAACATGAACTTCAATATTCAAACGAAAGGGGTTCGGAGCTCTCAAAGGTTATTGGAAGAGCTGAGGTGGCAACACAGACTGAGATGACTGCAACAGAGCAGCCCTTGGATGCCAAAAGTACGCTGACTCACGTCAACGTAGAACAACAGACCGCTGAAACAGCTGCTCCGGTAGAGGGATTGCATAGTCCGATCAATCAATCTCCAAAGGAAGTTGAAGTATTAAAATCACAAATGAGGTCACTAGTAAACGACTTGCTGAAAGCCCAGAAAAAGCTGGATGCAGAGGTACACATGAAGAAGTCTCTTCAGGAAAGATGTCTGGATTTGGAACAAGAGCTGGCTAACGTCCAGCTGGATATGGAGGAAATAGACGACCCTCTCACTGGTCTAGCTCAGGACGACACCGAATATTACGATGTCCTGTCCTGCCCAGCTTGTAACTTCGACTCCCAAAGTGCAGAAATCATGGAGGAGCACCAAAAGTCTACGGAACATCGGGAGAAGCTGGCTCTACGACGGAAACAGGAGGAAGAGAAGGAGGAACTGCGCATGCAGCTGGCAGCTGTGGCAGCTGACAATGGAGCCCAGAGAGTCTCCAAGAAGCAGAAAAGGAAAAGTAAAAACAGAAGATGACCCATCTGAACCATTATCACCTCTACCAGATCACACACGTGGTCCCTCCGAACGGAGCCAATTCAGTTCGGAAGTTCAAACTGTTAAATCCATGGAAGGACTATTGAATGAGTCACTCCAGCAACGTGAACCGACTACACCACAGAGATTGAATCTGTGAACTGTTTTCCGCAGAGACTGAATCTGTGATCTGTTTTGACATGAAGTTATCTATGTATCTATGTTATTCTGTTATGTAAACCTGAAGTTATATATGTATATATGTTATTACGTTATGTTAAATGGGGAGATGACTGTAAAGCTAGGAAGGGAGGAATGTTGTGTATGTAATATGTGTGCTACTTTGAACCTATGGACAGGACTGCACTACTTGTTGGGCGTAGTGATACGCAGTACCACTCCTGGCCATAGGGGTATAAATAGTACTGTGGGTACTGATCCCCCTCAGTTCCCGCCTGTGGGCATGAAGTAAAGACCTATGTATAGTCCCTACCTCCAACCAGTAAAGACCTGTTTGAGTTATACGTTTAAGTCTTTGTGTTAATTGTTCAATACAATACACATACTTAACACACACCACAACTCTATACACCTAGTGATGAAGTTGAGATACCCATAGTATCTACCTCCGATCCGGTGATACTGGAACCAGATGAACCCGACACTGGCATTGAAGCCGAATCGACCTTGCCAAAAGAACCTACTACACCACCGAGGCGTTATCCGGACCGAGTCAGGAAGCCTCCAGAGAGACTGAATTTGTAATTGATTAACTTCAGCAAAAGTGTACATTATTGTTCTTGTAAAAATGTTATTTAATGATTACTTAAAATGTTATGTACTATTCATCTAAAAGGGGAGGAATTGTAGTGTATGTACCTTTAAGAGGAACTATGTTTTTGAAGCCCCTGTATGCTGTAGTACCAGTAGTGACCACTCGGGTATATAAGCCTGTATAGCGTCTTGTGTAGTTAGTTCACCTCCAGACTTTGTTCAGTAAACACTTGTTAAATCAATTCCTGCATTCCATGTCTCCATTAACACACGGATCTAACAGATACTAAGATGGGAGGAAAGTAGTGAGTGAGGAGGACATAAAAAACCTGCAAGGGGACATAGACAGGCTAAGTAAGTGGGCAGAGATTTGGCAGATGGAATACAATACTGGAAAGTGTGAGGTTATGCACTTTGGCAGGAAAAATCGTAGAGCAAGTTATTATGTTAATGGCAAGAAACTGGAAAGTACTGAAGTACAAAGGGATCTGGGGGTCCTGGTGCATGAAACTCAAAATGTTAGAATGCAGGTGCAGCAAGTGATTAAGAAGGCCAATGGAATGTTGGCTTTCATTGCTAGGGGGATAGAATATAAAAATAGGGAGGTATTGCTTCAGTTGTACAAGGTATTGGTGAGACCGCACCTGGAATACTGCATACAGTTTTGGTGTCCATACTTAAGAAAAGACATACTTGCTCTCGAGTCAGTACAAAGAAGGTTCACTCGGTTAATCCCGGGGATCAGGGGATGGCCATATGAGGAGAGGTTGAGTAGATTGGGACTCTACTCATTGGAGTTCAGAAGAATGAGAGGCGATCTTATTGAAACATACAAGATTGTGAAGGAGTTGGATCGGGTGGATGCGGGGAGGATGTTCCCGATGATGGGTGAAACTAGAACTAGGGGGCATAGTCTTAGAATAAGGGGCTGCTCTTTCAAAACTGAGATGAGGAGGAACTACTTCACTCAGAGGGTGGTAGGTCCATGGAATATGCTGCCCCAAGAAGCTGTAGAAGCTACATCATTACATAAATTTAAAACAGAAATAGACAATTTCCTAGAAGTAAAGGGAATTAAGGGTTACGGGGAGCGGGCAGGAATTTGGACCTGAGTCTAAGTTCGGATCGGACATGGCCCTGTGGGTAGCGGAGCGGGCCCAGGGGCTGTGTAGCCTGATCCTGCTCCTATTTCGTGTGTCTAATTCTGTTAGATTCAGGAGGTGGTTCTGTGATAGTAGATTGGCGGTTAGGATCAGATCAGCCATGATCTTATTAAATGGCGGAGTAGGCTCGAGGGGCCGATTGGCCTACTCCTGCTCCTATTTCTTATGTTCTTATGTTCTTAAAAGAGGGGGAGGAATTTCTGAAATGTGTTCAGGAGAATGTCCTTACCCAGTATGTTCTTGGCCCAACTAGGAAGGAGGCATTGCTGGATCTGGTGCTGGGGAATGAGGTGGGTCAGGCCGACCAAGTGTCTGTGGGAGAACACTTGGGTACGAGTGATCACCGTATCATAAGATTTAGATTAGCAATGGAGAGGAGTAAGGAACAATCTAGATTGGAACTTCTAAAAAGGAATTGGGCTAACTTCAATGGGATGCGAAAGGATCTAGCCAGGCTATAATGGAACCAAAGACTGACAGGAAAAACTGTACCGGAACAATGGGTGATCTTTAAGGAGGAGATGTTCCAAGTACAGGCTAGGTATATTCCAACAAGAGGAAAAGCTAAGGGAACCAAAGCAAGGGCTCCTTGCATGACAAAGGAGAGAGAGAAGATGATGAAACAAAAAAAGAGGGTGTATGATGCATGACAGGTGAATTATTCAAGGGAGAACTAGACCAAATACAATGAGTTGAGAGGGGAAGTGAAGATGAAATAAGATCAACAAAGAGAGAATATGAGAATAGAATGGTGCTTAACATAAAAGGTAACCCAAAAATCTTCTATCAGTATGTAAACACTAAGCAGGTAGTAAGAGATGGGGTGGGGCCTATTAGGGACAAAGATATATGCTTAGAGGCGCAGGGCAAGGCTAGAATACTCAATGAGTACTTTGTATAGGTGTTTACTAAAGAGATGGATGCTGACAAAATATCGGTAGAAGTAGAAAAGGTAGAAGCAAAGGAATGGGTGAAAATTGATAGAGAGGATATACTAGAAAGGCTGGGTATGCTTAGAGTGGATAAGTCGCCTGGTCCAGATGGCTTGCATCCCAGGTTTCTAAGGGAATTCGGGGAGGAGATAGCGGAAGGGCTTGCCATAACTTTCCAAACGTCCCTAGATGCAGGGGAGGTACCTGTGGATTGGAAACTGGCAAATGTGACACCATTGTTCAAGAAAGGGTGCAAGGACAATCCTAGTAACTATAGGCTGGTCAGTTTAACATCCCAACTCCTGCACTTGCTTAAAAATCTGTTCCATTTCCTGCTTTTTTCTATTTCTGACAAAAGGTCATCAACCTGAAACGTTAACTCTGTTTCTCTCTTCACAGATGCTGCCTGACCTGCTGAGTATCTCTAGCATTTTCTGTGCTTATTTCAGATTTCCAGCACCTGCAGTATTTTCTTTTTCTTTTAGTTTAACATCAGTGTTGGGTACATAGAAACATAAAAACAAAGAAGTTAGGAGCAGGAGTAGGCCATTCGGCCCCTCGAGCCTGCTCCGCCATTCAATGCAATCATGGCTGATCATCCAAATTCAGTAGCCTGTCCCTGCTTTCTCCCCATATCCCTTGATCCCTTTAGCCTTAAAAAATATATCCAACTCCTTCTTGAATATATTTAATGAATTGGCCTCTACTGCCTTCTGTGGTAGAGAATTCCACAGGTTCACCACTCTCTGGGTGAAGAAATTCCTCCTCATCTCTGTCCTAAATGGCTTACCCCTTATCCTTAGACTGTGACCCCTGGTTCTGGACTCCCCAACCATCGGGAACATCCTTCCTGCATCTAGTCTATCTAGTACTGTTAGAATTTTATAAGTTTCAATGAGATCCCCTATCATTCTAAACTCCAGCGAGTACAAGCCCAATCGGCACAATCTCTCCTCATACGTCATTCCTGCCATCCCAGGTATCAGCCTGGTGAATCCTCGCTGCACTCCTTCCATGGCAAGAACATCCTTCCTCAGATAAGGCGACCAAAACTGCACACAATACTCAAGATGTGGTCTCATCAAGGCCCTGTACAACTGCAGCAAGACATCCTTGTTCCTGTACTCAAACCCTCTTGCTACGAAGGTCAACATACCATTTGCCTTCTTAACCGCCTGCTGCACTTGCATGCTTACCTTCAGCAACTGGTGCACAAGGACACCCAGGTCTCGTTGTACTTCCCCTTCTCCCAATCTATTGCCATTCAGATAATAATCTGCCTTCTTGTTTTTGAGACCAAAGTGGATAACCTCGCATTTATCCACGTTATATTGCATCTGCCATGCTTCTGCCCAATCACCCAACTTGTCCAAATCATACTGGAGTTTCTCGGCATGCTCCTCATAGCACACACGCTCACCCAGCTTTGTGTCGTCTGCAAGCTTGGAGATATTACATCTAGTTCCAGGTCATTAATATGTATTGTGAATAGCTGGGGTCCAAGGACCGATCCCTGCGGTAATCCACTAGTCACTGCCTGCCACTTGGAAAAAGACCCGTTTATTCCAACTCTTTGCTTTCTGTCTGCCAATCTGTTCTCTATCCAAGTCAATACATTGCCCCCAATCCCATGTGCCTTAATTTTACACGCTAATCTCTTAGGCGGGACCTTATCGAAAGCCTTTTGAAAGTCCAAATACACCACATCCACTGGTTCTCTCTTATCTATTTTACCAGTTACATCCTCAAAAAATTCCAGTAGATTAGTCAAGCATGATTTACCTTTTGTAAATCCATGTTGACTTTGTCCGATCCTGTCACTGTTTTCCAAGTGCTCTGCTACTACATCTTTTATAATGGACTCTAGCATTTTCCCCACTACCGATGTTGTTTTAGAAACAATAATCAAGGAAAAAATTAATGGGCACTTGGAGAGTTTTAAGCTGATTAAGGAGAACCAACACGGATTTGTAAAAGGCAGATCATGTTTGACTAATCTAATTGAATTTTTTGATGAAGTAACGGAGGATTGATAAAGGGAATGCAATGGATGCTGTCTACATGGATTTTAGGAAGGCGTTTGACAAAGTACCACAGAGAAGGCTAGTTATCAAAATTGAGGCTCATGGAATAGGTGGGTCAGTGGCAGCTTTGATAAGGAATTGGCTTAAGGACAGAAAACAGCGAGTTGTGGTAAATGGCTGTTTTTCAGACTGGAGAATGGTAGACAGTGGTGTTCCCCAAGTGTCAGTGCTGGGGCCACTGCTTTTTTGACATATATAAATGACCTGGATATTGGAATACAGAGAAAAATTTCTAACTTTGCCGATGACACCAAACTTGGGGATGTGGCAAACAGTGAGGATGATACCAATCAACTGCAACAGGACATAGAAAGACTAGCAGAATGGGCAGACAAGTGGCAGATTGAATTTAATACAGAGAAGTGTGAGGTGATGCATTTTGGCAGAAGGAACAGGGAGAGGCAATATACACTTAATGGCACAGTTTTAAAGAGTGTGCACAGACAGAGGGACCCGGGAGTTAATGTTTTCAATGGGAGACTGGATAGGCACTTGAGGGAAATAACCTTGCAGGGCTACGGGGATAGAGCGGGAGAATGGGACTGACTGGATTGCTCTACCATGAGCCACCACAAACTCAATGGGCCGAATGGCCTCCTTCTGTGCCGTTATGACTCTCTGGGGAAAAAATTTGGTTGCTTTGCGCCTCCCGTTAGCACCCTAAGAAGGCAGTAATGGGGCACAAAGCAACTAGCTCCCGGGTGCGGTGATGTTTGTGCCATCGCGAAATTGACCAGGCATTTTGCGGCGGCGCTAAATACTACCGCCATGATCTCGTGCGCCCACAGATCGTGACATCAGTCGAGCGTGCAACACCCTGGCAGCGCCCCAGACCGGATATTGAGTGGCGCCCCCTGCCTTACCGCCTGCCGCTAGCAATGACAGGTTGAGGGGAGCGTTTTGCAGTCTGGAAGGGACTGGGGGAGCGCTATTTAAAGGCGACCGCTTCCTGCCTTTATTTGTCGGCAACATTTTTGCATCACGCATTCTGAGAGAGAGAGACTTCTAGAGAAATTCAACGCTGTGTGAAAGAGTTTTGGGTACTGAGCAGCACTTTGCAGGTTCATTTTGATTTGACCTTCCTTGCATCGATTTAGTAGAGACTATGGGGGCTGCATTTTGAGCTCTTTCCCTGGGCCTCTCCATTGTTCTTTCCAGCAGATTTGATGTACAGGTCTCTCCAGATTCAAGGCTGCAATGAGCAGGGTGTGGATGGAGAGCAAGATCGACCCTCCCCTTTAAGAACTGGCCAGTGCCAGTGTGTCTGTGTTCCATTGCTGACTGACACCACCTGAGCTTCGCCAGCGCTCTGAGGTAGCGCCTCACTCCTCGGCGTTAGCGCCTTAAGACAGGTGTGCAGCGCCTGATTTAACGCTCCAATCACCTCCAGGGGCGATAGAAGGCAGGTTTGCAGTCGGAGGCGATAATTAGCACCAGGCGCTAAACTTTGCGTCTGGCCAATAATTGTGCCCCAAATGGGGCGATACTGAATTTCTCCCCCTATAAGTCCAAAAGAGAGTCATCAAAAAGGGCAGCAACGAAATAACTCCCTTCTGCTTTGCCACAGTCCAGTATAAACTCACGTGGTTGTGACATTCCCCATTATGGTGATGGACATCGGAAAAGCCAAATATTTAGGAAATACTAAACATTGAGAATGTCTCTCTGACAAAGTTTAGTGGTACTTTCCACTATGACGTTTGGAGGAAGTGCAGAGAGCAGTGTAATTCGGCTTGTGTTACACAATTACAGTCTCTATCACTCCATGAAAGGATGAAGCACCCAAGCAATTGGAGTTCTCATGGAGCAACCTACCCCTAGATTTCTTGGGCCTAGGAAAATTGTAACTATAGCCTGGAAATTGTGCCCCAAATGTTTATCATAGGATTCCATTCATAACAGCTTTCTTTGTCCATTATTTCAATGATGGTGATAAACAGCTTTTAAATGGGTTAATGCCACCAGTATTATAGCAGACAAAGGAAAATCATGTGAACACAGTAAGTATTTGCATGATAATATCACACACCAGATTTAAAATTCCTAGGCTTTGTGTAGCATGTATAAGTAGAGCTGAGATAGTAATGTGTTGCTAAGACAACGGTTTGCATTGGATAGCTACTGGTTTGTAATGAATCAATCTGTCTGTCTGTCGATCTTGCTGTCTCAATAGCCATCACTGAAATCATAATCCTATGAAATGTTCATTTTAAGAAGATCTCTTGATGGAACCCTTTGTAACATTTAGAGCTGGAAGTAAGTGAATAGCAAACACGGAATTAGTCTGCTGAAAATACGCCAACAGCAGGACTGATTCATTCAAGTAGGGGTTGAACATGAAAAAATAAATCATTAGAATGAATTGGTTTCTGCCTGAACCAGTTATAAAAAGAGAGAGGAGCTTGTGGTCCTCTTTAGTTCAGAAAATAATCTTCTCTTAGGGTTATGACTAAAGCATGTTTTATTATGTTTTATTCAATTTGTATGAGAATCTGTATTTGCACATAATTCAGGAAATTGAGTGTTTCTGTGTGATGTGGTGCAGAACCCACAAAATAAAAGATCTCAAGAGGAAATGTGGGAGGGTTTGAATGAATTGCATTTAGACTAGTGTTTTCAAGGCATTAGTCATTTACTAATTCAAACAGCAAGTTGAATGATTTACGAAACATCAGCAAGAGTGAAACTGGCTTTTGTAGGAGGTTTTGCACAGGTGTGTTTGGGTCAGTCAACTTTGCCTCTGACTACCTTCTTTGAGCGGTTCGAATCGCTCGCCCCCTGGGTTCTGGACACCGGGCTTAGATACAGGCAGCGATACAGAGAAGACTCGAGGAGACAGGTGGTTGGATGCAAACAAAACCAAGATTTTATTGAAGAGGAAAACTTGATACAATCTTATGGAAAAATTACTAGTGTACACTTCTACAGGCAAAAATTACAAGCGAGTCATAATAATACTATACTTATATACTTATATACAGGGAATGGGGAACACACGGCACATCGAGGGAGAACAACTATCTTAACAATCCCCTTATCCTTATCCCACCCCTATACCTAACTAGATTAAGCTATGAGGGGTCAGAATTCATGCTCACCAATCAAAAAGGGTCTGTTGGACTCAAAACAGCGGTTGGGTTTGGGGTTCGCTCTTGGTGCTCTCTGGAGCCTGCCGTCATCACGTGGGCTCCGGGCGCTGCAAGGACATTGTCCAGGTTCGAGTGCCCCAAAGTTTAAAGTCTCTGCTTGGGTACTTTATCTTGCAGGGATGGTCCTTCGTCGACAGCTTGAGTTTGCATGAAGATAGTCGCAGGTCAGCTGAGGCTGAAGGTCCGATGATTCGAAGCCTACCCTCAGTTGGCCTTCCTCAGGTGGCCTTCCCTCCGGTGGTCTTCCATCCTCCCCTCGTCGCGTCCCGCTTCGCCTGGCCTGAATTGCCCGTGTTCGCCCGACCCGGTGCCGGGGCGAGTCCAGATAGAGTGGGAGAGGGCACGGGCAAAGGCCAGGGGGTAAGCGCGGGACGGGGGAAGAGCAGTAGCCACGAGGGCGAGGGGCCGAAGAGCCGGGGGAGCGGCAGCACCGCAGCAGAGCAGCAGGAGAGCAGAGCAGGAGTTCACCGATTGCTACCTGGGGGCCTTCAATTATACCTTCGTAGAAAACCCTTACCTGCCCGCCAAATCAGGTTAGTTCACAGAAATCACAGAAATCACAGAAACCCCACAGTGCAGATAGAGGCCACGAGGGTGAGGGGCCGAAGAGCCGGGGGAGCGGCAGCACCGCAGCAGAGCAGCAGGAGAGTCTTTGTTTTAATTTTGGCAGGCTAGCTAAAATAATGGTAGCAATCTATACTGACGGTTTTAAGATGGCCGGTAATTGCATCTACCGGCCCGATAGTCAACTTGTATTGTCCTGAAAGTCTTTGATGGGCTTGTCCAGCCTCGATGGATATGTTTGATCTGTCTCCGATTATGTATGCAGACTGTTTGATGGCTTTAACTGTAGGCCTCATTGAATTTAGATCTGTCTCCAATTTGGTTTAATACATAATTCACAGTTCTGTCTGGGTCCCAAAACACAAAGTTCTTTTCACAGAAAGCCTGCAGCCTTAGTTTCGATTTCTCCCAAGCTGTCTGCGCTGCAGAATCCATTTTGGAATCCCGCAGGCTTTCTGCCACGAGGCACGGACACCATCTTGGGTATCCTTTTTAATTCAAAAATGTCCACGAAGGGTCCCTTTTATTAATAATAATCTTCGGGGAGATGCACAAATTTTGCAAATCTTACACTTTACAAATTTAAACATTTACTGTACTTGATCTTTTACCTGGTGCGCTCCGAGACTACCGTCGTGGCTCATGGAATTTCCCAGGATCACATCTTTTGTTGAATCTTTATAAATGAAATTAAGGGTTAGAATTTCCTGGATTAGCGTAATCGCTAATTTATGCCGATAATTACGCCAACCTTGCCGAAAGCAATTTGCGCTGAAATTTCTGGGAAATCTCATTAACATTCATAGAATCATAGAAATTACAGCACAGAGGAGGCCATTTGACCCATCGTGTCTGCGCTGGAAATTCGCCGCAGTGTACAAACTGGCATCAAACCCTGATCTCGGAAATGGTGAAAAAATGGGGAAAGGTAACGGCCGCGGGAAATATCAGCAGCAGTATCAGAGGGTGAGAACAAACACCATTCTGTCATTCCTCAGAGTCAGGCCTGGGGGAACAGTAAGGTCAAGCCATCCCGTATAGTTAGCCAGGGTGGCTGGAGGGAGGTGGCACTGGAAAAACAGTGTTGGAAATCATTTAGCGACCTGACCGGGTCTGGTAAGGTAAGACGCTCACCGTGCTCTTCCTTTCTTCTGGTGGACAGACTTGGAAATATCGGCAATTACAGCTGCTGAGAAGGTGATAGTCCTTAAAGATATACTTGCGCTGAGCTGCAGCTGCAGATGCAGGTGACAGGACTTTAAAATGTGGGACAACAACAACTTGCATTTATATAACGACTTTAGCATAGTAAAATGTCCCAAGGCATTTTACAGGAGCGTTATCAAACAAAATTTGACACCAAGCCTCATAAGGAGATATTAGGACCAAAAGCTTGATCTTTGTTACTTCCAGGCTCGACTATTCCAATGCGTTGCTGGTTGGCCTCCCACTTTGCACCCGCTGTATACTTGAGCTCATCTAAAACCATGGAAGAAGCACTAAGGGTAGCAAGGGCACATCAATGGGGCTGTGGTGGAAAGGGTGGACAGCTTTAAGTTCCTCGGAGTCCACATCATGGAAGACCTCTCCTGGTCCCTCAATACCTCCTCTCTGGTGAAGAAGGCCCAGCAGCACCTATATTTCCTAAGGAGGCTGAAGGGATGTAACCTGTCACCCCTGATCCTCTCTAACTTTTACCGCTGCACAATAGAGAGCATCCTGACGAACTGTATCACAGTATGGTATGGCAGCTGTAGCTACTATGACCAGAAAGCCCTGCAGCGGGTAGTCAAAACTGCCCAACGCATTACCGGCACCCGGCTACCGACCATAGAGCACATATACCAGAAACGCTGTCTACGGAGGTCACGGTCCATCATCAAAGACCCTACCCACCCCAGCCACAGTCTGTTCGCCCTCCTGCCATCTGGGAGACGCTACAGATGCATTCGCACCCGTACGGCCAGATTTAGGAACAGCTTCTTTCCCAGGGCTGTCATCCTACTGAACTCCACAAATAAACTCTAAAGCCTGCACATCTGCCAATGCACTTTATTATGGTTATGTTTATGTTAATATACTACAAGCCAAATGCATGTTGAATGTTTAAATGTCTTAATCCAAATGTACACTCTCGGGAGCCGCAAGCCTACATTTTGTTGTACTGCACTTGTGCACTAACAATGACAATAAAAGTTGATTTGATTTTGATTTTGATTTGAATATACTCTGGGTGGGGGACTTCAATATTCATCACCAAGAGTGGCTCGGTAGTACCAACACTGACCAGACTGGCCAAGTCCTGAAGGACATAGCTGCCAGACTGGGCCTGTAGCAGGTGGTGAGAGAACCAAAACAAGGAAAAATCCTACCTGACCTCAGCCTCACCAATCTACCTGCCGCTGATGTATCTGTCCATGACAGTATCGTAGGAGTGACCACCGCACAGTCCTTGTGGAGACAATGTCCTGTCTTCACGCTGTTGTGTGGCACTACCACCGTATTGTGTGGCACTACCACCGTGCTAAATGGGATAGATTCAGAACAGATCTAGCAGCTTAAAACTGGGCATCCATAAGGCATTATGGGCCAGCAGCAGCAGCAGCAGAATTGTATTCCACCACAATCTGTAACCTCATGGCCCGGAATATACTTCACTCCTCCATTACCATCAAGCACTCTACCATTACCATAGGGGACCAACCCTGGTTCAATGAGGAGTGTAGAAGAGCATGCCAGGAGCAACACCAGGCATACCTAAAAATGAGGTGCCAACCTGGTGAAGCTACAACACAGGACTACATGCATGCTAAACAGCAGAAGCAGCATGCTGTAGACAGAGCTAAGCAATCCCACAAACAATGGATTAGATCAAAGCTCTGCAGTGCTGCCTTATACAGTCTCCTTCTTCTTTCATATGGTAATAGTAAAGCAAATCAAATATTAGTATATAAGTTGGATATCCATGACATATCCAGTCATGAATGGTGGTGGATAATTCAACAACTAACATGAGGATCAGGCTCCATGAACATCCCCATTCCCAATGATGACGGAACACAGCACATGAGTGCAAAAGACAAGGCTGAAGTGTTTGCAACCATCATGAGCCAGAAGTGACGAGTGGATGATCCATCTTGGCTTCCTCCTGAGGTCCCCACATCACAGAAGCCAGTCTTCAGTCAATTTGATTCACTCCACGTGATATCAAGAAATGGCTGAGTGCACTGAAAACAGCAAAGGCTATGGGCCCCGACAACATCCCGCTCTAGTGCTGAAGACCTGTGCTCCAGAACAAGCTATGCCTCTAGCCAAGTTGTTCCATTACAGCTATGACACTGGCATCTATCCGACAAAGTGGAAGATTGTCCAAGTATGTTCAGTCCACCAAAAGTAGGATAAATCCAATCCAGCCAATTACCGCCCCATCAGCCTACTCTCAATCATTAGCAAGGTGATTGAAGGTGTCGTCGACAGTGCTATTAATCAGAACTTACTTAGCAATAACCTGTACAACAATGCTCAGTTCAGGTTAGCCAGGACCACTGGGCTCCAGATCTCATTACAGCCTTGGTCCAAACATGGACAATAGAGCTGAATTCCAGAGATGAGGTGTGTGTGGCTGCCCTTAATATCAAGGCAGCATTTGACCGAGTGTGGCATCAAGGAGCCCTAGTAAAATTGAAGTCAATGGGAATCAGGGGCAAAACTCCCCACTGGCTAGAGTCATACCTAGCACAAAGGAAGATGATTGTGATTATTGGAGGCCAATCATCTCAGCCCCAGGACATCTCTGCAGGAGTTCCTCAGGGCAGTGTCCTCGGCCCAATCATCTTCAGCTGCTTCATCAATGACCTTCCCTCCATCATAAAGTCAGAAGTGGGGATGTTGTGGGGAGGAGGTAGTGGAGATGCTTGATAGTATGAAAATTGGTAAAGAAGAGGTATTAGAAAGGCTAGCTGTACTTAAAATAGATAAGTCACCAGAAGCAGACGGGATGCATCCTAGGATGCTGAGGGAATTGAGGGCGGAAATCGCGGAGGTACTGGCCATAATATTCCAATCCTCCATAGACATGGGGGTGGTGCCAGAGGACTGGAGAATTGCAAATGTTATACCATTGTTCAAAAAAGGGTGTAAAGTTAAACCCAGCAACTACAGGCCAGTCAGTTTGATCTCGGTAGTGGGAAGCTTTTAGAAACAGCAATCAGGAACAAAATTAACAGTCACTTGGATAGGCATGGATTAATGAAGGAAAGCCAGTGTGGATTTGTTAAAGGCAAATCGTGTTTAACCAACTTGATTGTGTTTTTTGATGAGGTAACAGAGAGAGTTGATGAGGGTAATGCGGCTGACGTAGTGTACATGGATTTCCAAAAGGTGCTCGACAAAGTGCCACATAATAGGCTTGCCAGCAAAGTTGAAACCCATGGAATAACAGGGGCAGTGGCAGCATGGATATGGAATTGACTAAGTGATAAGAAACAGAGAGTAGTGGTGAACAGTTGTTTTTCGGACTAGTGGAATGTCTACAGTGGTGTTCCCCAGGGGTCGGTACTAGGCCCACTGCTTTTCTTGATATATATTAATGACTTGGACTTGGGTGTACAGGGCACAATTTCAAAATTTGCAGATGACACAAAACTTGGAAGTGTAGTGAGCAGCAAGGAGGAGAGTGATAGACTTCAGGAAGACATAGACAGGCTGATGAAATGTGTGGACACGTGGCAGATGAAATTTAACGCAGAAAAGTGTGAAGTGATATATTTTGGTAGAAAGAATGAGGAGAGGACATATAAACTAAATGGTACAATCCTAAAGTGGGTACACAAACAGAGAGACCTGGGGTATATGTGCACAAATCGTTGAAGGTGGCAGGGCAGGTTGAGAAAACGATTAAAAAGCTTATGGGATCCTGGGCTTCATAAATAGAGGTGTGGAGTACAAAAGTGTGGAAATTATGATGAACCTGTATAAAACACTGGTTCAGCCCCAACTGGAGTACTGTGTCCAATTCTGGGCACCACACTAAAGGAAGGATGCGAAGGCCTTAGAGAGGGTGCAGAAAAGATTTACGAGAATGAAGCCAGGAATGAGGGACTTCAGTTACGTTGATCGACTGGAGAAGCTGGGGGTGTTCTCCTTGGAGCAGAGAAGATTGAGAGGAGATTTGATAGAGGTGTTCAAAATTATGAAGGGTCTGGACAGAGTAGATAGAGAGAAACTGTTTCCATTAGTGGAAGGGTCCAGAACCAGAGGACACAGATTTAAGGTGATTGGCAAAAGAACCAAAGGCGATGTAAGAAAAAACTTTTTTACGCAGCAAGTGGTTAAGATCTGAAATGCACGGTCTGAAAGCCTGGTGGCAGCAGACTCAATCTATCTTTCAAAAGGGAGTTGGAAAAGTACCTGAAGGAAAAATAAATTGTGGTGCTATCGGGAAAGGGCAGGGGAGCGGGACTAGCTGAGAGTTGACACGGGCTTGACGGGCCGAATGTCCTTCTTCCGTGCTGTAACCATTCTATGATTCTATGTTCCCTGATGATTGCACAGTGTTCAGTTATATTAGCAACTCTTCAGTCCATGCCCGCATGCAGCAAGACATGGACAACATTCGCGACACACAAGAGCCAGGCAATGACTATCTCCAACAAGAAAAAGTCTAACCACATCCCCTTGACATTCAACGGCATTACAATCGTCAAATCCCCCACACTATCAACTTTCTGGGGGTCACCATTGACCAGAAACCTAACTGGACCAGCCACATAAATATTGTGGCTACAAGAGCAGGTCAGAGGCTGGGTATTCTGCGGCGAGTGACTCACCTCCTGACTCCTCAAAACCTTTCCATCATCCACACGGCACAAGTAAGGAGTGTGATGGAATACTCTCCACTTGACTGGATGAGTGTAGCTCCAACAACACTCAAAAAGCTCTAGACCATCCAGGACAAAGCAGCCCGCTTGATTGGCACCCCATCCACCACCTTAAATATTCTCTACAAGATGCACTGCAGCAACTCGCCAAGGCTCCTTCGGCAGCACCTCCCAAACCCGCGACCTCTACCATCTAGAAGGACAAGGGCAGCAGGTGCATGGGAACACCACCACCTCCAAGTTCCCCTACAAGTCACACACCATCCTGACTTGGAAATATATCGCCGATCCTTCATCGTCGCTGGGTCAAAATCCTGGAACTCCCTCTCTAACAGCACTGTGGGAGTACCTTCACCACACAGACCGTAGTGGTTCAAGAAGGCGGCTCAAGGGCAATAGGGCTGGGTAATAAATGCTGGCCTTGCCAGTGACACCCACATCCCGTGAATTCATAAATAAAAATTCTGCTGCGCGTATCCTAACTAGCTGACCTACATTGGCTCCCAGTCTGGCAGTCTTGGTACTGGGCTGGATACAGAGGGCAAAGCTTTGCTCAGAGTTGAGCAGAGCACCTTCTGAAAGTGTGATTTGTCAGCTGAGAAGCTTGATGGAGTCAAGGTACGCAGAAGCTGACGGGAATTAAATAGAATGTTTATGGCTTTGCAGCATTAAACACTAGAGCAAAATTTAACTCCTGCATGTCTGCAAGTCAGAGGGGTAAATGGAGAATGTAGCAATAGCCTTTCCTTCTTGTTTGGCATGCACTTTCCCCCTAGAACTGAGAGTTGTTTTTCTGTATGTGAGGAGTGGTACAAAAGTTTAAGTTGTTGTAGCAGAAATGACAGTGCTGGTACAGGACATTGCAGGGTGTGTCTTGAACTGCGTACGCACAGATCTTTTAGGGTCTCTAGTTAGTCATTCCCCATGGAGGCAAGTGTAATAGTTGTAATGCTACTCACAGGGCCACTATTAGGTTCTGTACTAACTCAGCATGAATCAAACTATTATTCCAGTGCTCAGTGAATCCAGTCATGTGGTTACAATTTCCTTTGTTTTCTTTAATTTCTTTCCACTGATGGAAAGTTAATTTCGATCCTCTGTATCATTATTCATGGTGTTCAGGCGTGAATGGACTAATTTTAGTCATTTTTCCTCCATTATTAACATTTCCAGACCAGACCAAGAGAAAATGAATTGCAAAAAAATAATCCTTGTTGGTATCAACCAAGTGATATAGTCCTAGTTGACAGTTAAAAATGAGAATCCATATAAGTGTCATCCATCACCTAAGTGCAGGGTATGCAGACATTTGAATTGATGAAAGCCAAGAACAGGTTTTTAAAAATTGTGAGATGCAGTGGGAGTCTTGCTGCCAAAGATTAAAAATGAATTATTACCATGTAGTGTTGCCAGAAGAGTTTAATTAAATTGCATCTTTTAACTTCTTTGGCTGATTGATTTACGTTAATGTGACCTTCAGCAAAGAAGTGAGCACAGCATACTTTGGAAACTAACAAATCAGCTGAACACTTTCCTCTGACCCAGCAGACTAGTCACGCACTATTTTAAATTTCTGTCCGCCTTGTTTTTTTATTTCGCCCGTTATATTGTTCTTGTTTCCAATGGAAATTCCATGTTCATCTCAGACTTACTTGTTAGCTCAGTTCGTTCAGACAGTAAATAGTTTTGCTGTACAGAACCCAGGTCCAATCCTGAGTCCATGCTGAGTCAACCTAACTTAACCAGGAGGTGCAACAGTTGGCTTCAGGATCCTTGGGTTACTGAGGGACAAATTAGCCTTAGTACCCACTCCTGATCACTATCCAGCACTTCCTGCTGGAAGTGCATGTTTGTGGATACCAAGCATTGGGCTTGGCTGTGATGCTTCTTGGTACTATCGATAGGATGCACTGCAGCAACTCGCCAAGGCTTCTTCAACAGCACCTCCCAAACCCGCGATGTCCACTACCTAGAAGGAGAAGGGCAGCAGGTGCATGGGCATACCATCAACTCCAAGTTCCCTTGACTTGGACAAACATTTCCATTCCTTTATCATTGCTGGGTCAAACTTCCTACCTAACAGCACAGTGGGAGTACTATTATGTCCGTGTATAATTGAGACACGGACTGCAGGAGTTGATTATAACAAGTCTTTACTGAATGAAGACAACCTGGAAACTGAAACTACAGAAACCTGCTAGGGCCTTTTATACAGGGGTGGTCACTGCCAGTACTGCAGTCTGAGACCAGTTATTCCCTTAAAGGTACATACACAACAATTCCTCCCCTTTTAGATAAACAGTACATAACATTCATTTAACAACCAAATAATAACTAATTACAATTACGGTTGCTAGATACATTGGTTGAAGTTAAGCAATTATAAGTTCAGTCTTTGAGGAGGCTTCCTGATTCTGTCTGGATAACGCCTCTTTGGGATATCAGGTCCTTCTGGCAAGGTTGAGTCGGGATCAATGTCGTTGTTTGGTTCGTCTGCTTCCAATATCACCGATTCTGCGGTAGATGCAATTGGTACTTCGGTTTCATCGCCAGATGTATCAGATCGTGGTGTGGAGTTGACATTTTCCAGTGACTCTAGAATCTGGTCAGCATGGCGTCTTACAATGCTCTCTCCAACATCCACGGTATACATGAGTGGTCCTTGCCGTGTACAGATCGTTCCTGGCTGCCATTTCTCTGTGCGGTAGTCCCGGGCCAAAACTGGTTGACCTATCTTAAAACTCCTGGTCGGCCTTTCATTCATATTCTGAAACTGCCTGTTCTCCACATCTCTTCTGACGTTTGGCTTAACCAAATCCAAGCGGCATCGTAGTCTTCAATTGAAGAACATCATGGCTGGAGTTTGGTTGGTAACCGCATGTGTCGCATTCCGGTAGGCAAACAAGAAGTTATCCATCTTGTGTTGTAGGGGTATATCTTCATTACACATTGCCTTGATAGCCTTCTTGAATGTTTGATAAACCTCTCGGCCAATCCATTAGTGGCTGGATGATATGGGGCGGATGTGTAATGCTTAACACCATTGTTCTTTAAGAACCTCCGGAACTCTTCAGACACAAACTGTGGTCCATTGTCAGAGCAAATCTGTTCAGGCAGCCCATTCCTGGAGAATATGGTTCGTAAGACTGTGATAGTTTTTTCTGTGGTGGTTGAGGACATTTTTATTACCTCTGGCCACTTTGAATGTGCATCCACCGCAATTAAAAACATCAAGTCCATAAAGGGACCAGCAAAATCAATGTGCACCCTTTGCAATGGAGATGAGGGCCACTCCCATGGATGTAGAGGGGCTTGTGGTGGGGCGTTTTGGACCTTCTGGCAGCCTGTACAGCTCTTGGTCATCTCTTCGATTTCTCTATCGATTCCCGGCCACCACACAAACGCTCTGGCTAAGTTCTTCATTTTTACCCCTCCCAGATGACCCTCATGAAGCTCATTGAGCACTCTATCCTTCAATTTGGGTGGAATTATTACTCTGGATCCACACATCAAGGTTCCTCTGCACACTGACAGCTGTTCTCTTCTCGGTGAGGATGCTGGCAGCAGTGGTTCGCCATGTGCTGGCCATCCCTTCACCGTTAAATCATAGACCCAGGAGAGTGTCGGGTCATTTTGTGTTTCCTTTTCTATGTTTGCATTCGTCACAGGGAGACATTCGACTATAGTCGAGTGGAATAGCTCCACTGGATCCACTGCCAGTTCTTCTTCCACCGTCGGCAACGGTAGGCGCGACAATCCATCAGCATTCCCATGCTGTTTAATTCCTTTGTACTCGATGTCATATTGGTGTGCCCCTAGGAAAAGGGACCACCTCTGTAGCCGTTGTGCCGTCATTATCGGTACGCCCTTCTGAGGGTTGAAAATGGAGACGAGAGGTTGATGATCAGTTAGTAGAGTAAATTTCTGACCGTGCAGGTAGTGATTGAACTTCTTCACCCCCCACACCAGGCTGAGGGCCTCTCTGTCAATCTGGGCGTAGTTACGCTCGGCTGAAGTTAACGAGCGTGACGCAAAAGCTATCGGCCTCTCTGACCCATCAAGGAATTTATGTGACAGTACCGCCCCAACACCGTAGGGAGACGCATCACACGCCAGTCTTATCGGTAGTAATGGGTTGTAGTGAGCCAATACTTCTCTTGAAGTGATTAGGTCTTTACTCTTCTGAAAGGCCCGCTTACATTCATCGCTCCATTTCCATGCTACTCCCGTTCGTAGTAGGGCGTTCAGTGGGTGCAGAATTGTGGACAAATTCGGCAAAAACTTATGGTAGTAATTCACCAATCCAAGGAATTACCTCAGTTGCGACACATTTTCAGGTGCTGGAGCCTTAACTACCGCTTCAATTTTGTCAGGGGACTTATGCAACCCCTCATCAATCACGTGGCCACAATACGATATCTGTTTCTTAAAAAACTTGCACTTAGGGCGATTGGCTCGTAGCCCATGTTCCTGTAGTCTAGGGAGCACCTGCTCTAGGTTGGCAAGGTGTTCACTGTCATCTTCACCTGTCACTAGGATGTCATCCAAGTAACACTGAGTCCCCGGAATCCCTTGCAGGACTTGTTCCATTGCTCTTTGCCATATCACCAGAGCTGATGCTTCTCCGAATACCAGTCGATTATACTGGTAAAGACCTTTGTGAGTGTTTATCGTGAGATACTTCCTCAAGGATTCTTCAACCTCCATCTGCAAATATGCTTGTGCTAGGTCAATTTTTGTAAAACGCTTCCCTCCAGATAGTGAGGCGAAGATATCTTCTATCCTTGGAAGAGGATATTGTACTGTGTGAAGGGCTGGGTTCACCGTCACCTTGAAGTCCCCACAGATGCGAACCTTCCTTGGCTCCTCAGACTTATTGTTTAACGTTTTCTTCATGACAGGAATGATGGGTGTTGCCCACTCACTCCAGTCTACCTTAGATAACACGCCTGCCTTCTCCAGATTCTCCAGCTCTGCCTCGACGGCTGGGCGAATTGCATATGGTACCGGTCTCGCTTTGAAAAACTTGGGAATTGCATTCTCCTCTATTTTTATCGAGGCGGTTACGCCTTTAAGAGTTCCCAGTTCTTGTTGAAATACCTCTTTGGCGTCAGCTAAGATTGTTGACAATCGTCCAGGAGTGACGTCGTCATCCTTTTTACCAGCCACCGTCAGTGCCTGAATGGAGTGCCAGCCTCAACTTATCTTTCTGATCCATTCACGTCCCAATAACGGTGGTCCACCATCTTGCAGAATGTAGAGATACAATTTCTGTATTTTCTTGCCGTTGTATTCGACAGGCACCCTTATTTTTCCTCTGGGGTATACTTTTTGCCCCGTATACGTCCTCAGACAATGGATGTCTCTCTCAAGGGTATGTGTGAGAATAGCCGCTCATAGTCTCGTCGATTCATGACGGTTAGAGCTGATCCTGTATCCAATTCCATTTTGACTTGAGACCCTGCTATCGTGAGGGTCACCCAAATGGTTCGGTGATCCTCTTTTGCGATTACGTTGTGAAATTTGAGACAGCTTACTCTCTTGTTCCCGGATTCACTATCGCTCATCTGGTCTTCGGAACTACTGTCCATCATCTTTTGTACTTTCCTGTACGGTTCCTTAGTAGCCTATTTGTTGTCATTGGTCTTCTTCCCAGACTTGCAAACTCGTGCAATGTGTCCCATCTTTCCGCATTGCCTGCATATTTTGTCCTTGGACCAGCAGTCCTTCTGGTCATGGTTTGTTCTGCCGCAGCGATAACATTTTGCAAATCCCCGTGTCATTTCGTGGGTGCCGTATTCCTGTGGCTTTTGTTGTATTTCCGCAGCTCCCCTTGCTGCTGCTTCATACGATACTGCCACGCTGAAAGCCTTATCTATCGTCAGCTCTTTCTCTGAGAGTAACCTCTTCTGGGTTCCTTCACTCAGGAGTCCACAGACAAATTTGTCCCGTAAGGCATCTGCCAGTCCTGCTCCGAACTGGCAGTGCTTTGATAGCTTGCGTAGTTCCGTAAGGTAATCAGCATTGCTCTCATTTTTATGCTGATTTCTCCTGTGGAATTTAAATCTTTCTGCTATCAGCAGCGGTGTAGGATTTAAGTGCTCCTGTAGGATAGCAACAATTTCGTTAAAAATCTTCGCCTTCGGTTTGGCTGGAGTAATCAGGTCCCGCAATAGGCCGTACGTTCTTGCGCCCATTAAATTTTGCAATACCGATGCCTTTTTCTCATCGGCTATTTTGTTTGCCTTGCAATATACCTCGACTCTTTCCACATACGTGGTCCAGTCTTCTATTGCATTATCGAAGGCAGTGATATCGCCAGTCTTTGGCATCTTGAAAATCTAAGATGGCGCCTCCCGCGCTTTGCCTTTGTCCCCGATGGATCAAAATGGTGCCTCCCACGCTTTTCCTTCTGCTGCCGCTGCTGCCAACGCTGTTGCTTGTGATTATATTTATTTTACTACCCTGTAATGGCGACGCCCTATGGTCTTCGCGCCTCCCCGATCGCTGCTGCCAACGCCGCTCTCCGCGGTATTTTTCTTTTTCTATCGTGCTTCAATATTTGCTCCGTTAATTGAAGAACCATTCCCGTCGTGGAGCGGACCCTCTGGGACACTTCCCTCCCTCCTCTTAGGTCCGAACGCTGCCCGGCTGCAACGCACCGGCCGCGCCCTGTGTGCTCCACCCTCTCTCTCCCTCTTTGCTTCCCGACTCGCTGCCCGGCCCCATTGCAGAGCCACCCGATCGAGCTCTAGCCCGCCGCAGCCCAGGAAGGATCAGTGCGCTACCTGCCACCAGCCCGATTAGCTGGGAAACCACAGACTGGAGACCAAGCCTGGCTCTCGACAGTCTCTCCTGCACTTTTCAATTCGATGATTTGGAGGGCGGTTGCCCACGGTCGACGCCCGTCTCTCGAGTTTCTTTGGATTATTTTTTTTTCTTTCTTCTGGCTTCGACCTTCAATAACGTCATCTGAGGTGCTGCCGGGTTGCAGGTAAGTTCGTTTCTTACTCGTCACCAGTATTATGTCCATGTATAATTGAGACACGGACTGCAGGAGTTGATTATAACAAGTCTTTACTAAATGGAGACAACCTGGAAACTGAAACTACAGAACCCTGCTAGGGCCTTTTATACAGGGGTGGTCACTGCCGGTACTGCAGTCTGAGACCAGTTATTCCCTTAAAGGTACATACACAACAAGTACCTTCACCACATGGACTGCAGCGGTTCAAGAAGAAGGCTCACCACCACCTTAAGGCTAAAGGGATCAAGGAATATGAGGAGAAAGCAGGGACAGGGTACTAAATTTGAATGATCAGCCATGATTGAATTGAATGGCGGAGCAGGCTCGAGAGGCCAAATGGCCTACTCCTGCTCCTATCTTCTATGTTTCTATGTTTCTCAAGGGTTGCTTGGGATGGGCAATAAATGCTGGTTTTGCCAGCGGCGCCCACATCCTATGAATGAATTAAAAAATTGCCGACTGGCATTCACCATCTAAGCTCATCCATGCAGAATGGTCACTTGTACTGAGGTACTGGAAAACAAGTGTTGCCCATGATACTCTACCCCAGCAAGGATTCAATGCCTTTAGGTAACGAGGAGGGGGAGGTGAAAATTCACAGAACAAGGAGGAAAAAAGATCCCTGCCCGCTTTCAATATTTTACTGATAAAAATAATTATTTTCGAAGTTCCATATACTGCATTAGGAATATATCTAGCTCATTAACTTTTTATTATATCCTGCAGAGAAAACAAATCTAATTTTTAATTGTACAGGTTTCCCAATTAAGAGGTCCCGAGGAAGGAAAAAGGGAGTAGATTTTATCGGGAGAATTTGGTTGCAAAATATTGTACTCTTTTTCTGGGGCAGTTTTGCTGAGAAAATGGTCATTGTGAGACAGTAGACATAATAGGAAGATTTTCTTTTCTGTATTTCTTTCAGGAAGAGTAATTTTATCAATTTAGCATGTAATAGTTGCATTGCCGTTAATTAGGCTCGAGTACAGTTCCATTCTGGTCCAAAAATTAAATGTAAAACTATGCAGCTGCAGACAATGAGCATTCAAACCATTATCATTATATATGCAAAGTGCCTGTAGCTAATGCCCTATAATTTTAATTTGATGCTTTTTATCCAACAGGATGCATTCTTCAAAAAAAATCTATAGATTGGAAAACTAGCATTTTGCAATCTGCACATCTTGGAAAGATTTGGAAAAATAATTGTATAATTGGACATCTAAATCATTGTTCTGCCTCCCTGAGGGGTTACCTGTACAGCACATTAAGGAATAATAGTAGAGTGCTTGTAGAGCCAGACTTTACTGAGAAACAAAATTCTGCTTCAAGTATAAAATTAGGCTTACAAATAATGAAGAGATAATGGCCTAGAAATTAATCTGGGCCTGTTTTTGGAGACAATGCCCAAGATGGGGGGATGGACCAGTGCTTTACAAACTAGTTATCACTTTGTGGCACTTGTGCTCTGTCCCTGGAGCTGTGTGTCCCCAAGATCCTGTTTGGCTTTTCCACTATTGTTGCACATTGTGTGGACAGTTTAAAGGTGTTTTCCACCAATACCCCCAGGCCCCTTTCTTTTCCTCTAGAATGTTACCATTTATTTTGCATTTTTTGTTTTCTGTCCCTAACTTCATGAGTTTGCATTTCTCTACAGTAAAAACATCTCCCCCAATTTTTGGTTCAAACCTCTGCAACTGATCTGTTTATTCCTTACTATTTACAACCTGTCCCAATTTGATTTTATCAGCAAACTTGAAAGAAAAGAAAATAATGACTGGCATTTATAAAGCCTTTCCTGATCTCAGGGCATCCTAAAGCATTTTACAGCCAAGAAAGTACTTTTTGAAGTGTAGTCACTGTTACAATATGGTAATATGCAATTGCTGCCAATATGCACACAGCAAAGTCCCACAAACAGCAATGTGATAATGACCAGATAGTCCGCTTTTAGGTGTTGGTTGAGGAATAAATATTGGCCAGGACACCAGGGAGAAGTCCCCTGCTCTTCTTCGAAATAGTGCCATGGGATCTTTTACGTACATTTGAGAGGGCAGACGGGGCCTTGGTTTAACGTCTCATCCAAAAGACCCCGCCTCCAACAGTGCAGCGCTCCCTCAGCACGCACTGGAATGTCAGCCTAGATTGTATGCTGCAGGGTTGAAACCACAACCTTCTGACTCAGAGGCAAGAGTGCTACCACAGAGCCACGGCTGACACTCAAACTTGGAGATCTTTGCTACTGTTACTTCTTCCAAATCATCAATATGAATAAAAAATTACAACCCCAGAACCCATCACTATAGTACCCTGTTAATTATCTCTTTCCAAGTCAATGCTGCTCCCTTAACAATGACCCTTTGCATCCTCTGTCTCAAGTTAGTTACTTCCAGACTCAACAACAAGTTCAACAATTTCAAATCATAACCACTGCTCCTATTTTTTCAGACAGCAGATGCTGGTAATGATTCTGCCATTGCCTCTAGACCCATCTTTTGTCTCATTACCATCCCCTTTTGCCTTGCACTATCATCCCTTTTGTCATTTTATCACTCCTGTCTTCCACCCTATCACAGACCTATTCCCTATTGTTAATTCCTCCACTCAACCCCACCTTTCCCTGCCTTTGTACCTGCTTAAAACCTGTTACATCTCGAAACATTTTCCAGTTCTGATGAAAAGTCATCGACCTGAAATAATAACTGTTTCTCTCTCTCCACAGATGCTGCCTGACCTGCTGAGTATTTCCAGCATTTTCTGTTTATATTTCAAACGCTTTCACCCTATTCCACACTTCTCTATTTGTAAAGCATTTGCCTTAATGGTTCTGTTTCAAAGGCTTTAATAGGTTTTGGTATATTAACTTTGCTGAGGTCCCCATGTCAACTAACTCTGTTATATCCTTAAATAACTCTAGTAGGTTTGTCAAGCATGATCTACCACCTGTAAAACCACGTTGACGCCTTTTTATCTATTAATATTTCTCCTGATACCACACATTTCTATCTTTGATAATGCTTTCTGTTATTTTACCCACTGCTGAAGTCAAGCTCACTGATTTAGTTATTCTTGTGTCTCTTTTTATAAATTGGCAGCACATACACCTCACTCCAGTCCTTGGCATTACTCCCATGTTTAGAGATTCCCTTTTCCCCCCACAGTATTTTGTTGCTATTTGATCATATATTTAAAATGCTGGAGAAAATTAATCCATTGCTGATAAATTATATTTTTGCTTAAAAAATGGAATGATTCTAGTGAAGCATACTGGCTGCATGAATTACTCATGAAGATATATTCATTTGTAAGAAAGAATGGTTAGGAGTTAATCGCAATGTTGAGTTACCCACTAATGCGATCACATTAAGGTGATAATGGATGACTGGCTAAACAGCGCAGTGGTTTGAAAGGTTGACTGAAATACAAGACTGAAGGTCAAGCCTTTCAATTAGCTTGCTATCCTCAGTTCCGTAATGCAGTACAGGTGGAGGCTGTTATCACTACTGAATCACATTTTCAGCCTTTGCATTACATGCTGTTCTTTTTTTTTACAGCTTTCCGAGGTTGCTGTGCCACTAAAGCAGTACACAATAGGTCAGCTTTTGAGATTGATGCCAACTGAAGAGGTAAACTGACCACCCAACTTCCTTTCCTGGCCCTTATATTAGCTGATATTATAAATAGTTCCCTCTCCTCTGGTACTGATCCCCTCCTTTTCAAATCTCACATCATAACCCCGTCCTCAAATAAACCCACTCTATCCTTGAAAACTACCATCTCAAACCTCTCCAAAGTCCTTGAACGGGCTGTCACTGCCCAAATCTGTGCCCAGCTTTCCCCCACAGGAATCTTATGTTAACATGTCAAGCAGTTGTATGCTAACATTTCCACAGCATTATTTTAAGGCCTAAACCCCATATGTATGGGAAATCTGAGATTACAAAAAAACAGTAGATTATCTTTATATAGTAAACTAGAAAGAGCCCTGAAGGCATGGCAATTGGAGCTCCCCAGAGGCGGCAATTGGAGCTCCCCAGAGGCAGCAGTTGGAGCTTGGTGGGGGGTGGTGGGGTGTGGGGGGGGTGGGGGGTGATGAGGAAGAAGACCCGAGGCCAAAACAATAAGGGGTAGAGTTTCCGCTTTGGATGCAATTGACAATTCACGCGCAAATTGTGCCCAAAATAGTGCTAGTTTTGAGAAGTGATTTTTTTCTCTCTAGTTTCTGCTCAAACTCATTTGCATTTCGCTGAACGCAAAATCTGCCATGAACCAGCGCAATCAGGCAACATTTTAAAATGTAATTTAAAAAAATAATTTTGCTTTAAAAAATATTCCTTGATATTTTTAAGAGTGCTAACTAGGCGCAGTTTGATTAACACAGCTGAAAATGGGAATTTTAACAACAGTGTCAATCCACCACCTGAGTAGCCCAATTTTAAATTACTGAAAATAACTTAAAAAAAATATACAGCACCATTTGCTAGTTACATTGGGGTACAGTAGTCATTATCTAAGTAAATTAAACAAACACATATTCAAAAGCTTTTAAAACATTCCCATTAGTGTCCTTGCGCCCAAATGACCCAGCTTAATTTTTGGAGCCTCTTCAGAGGCCCACGAACGAGCGCAATTAGGGGAAACTCCCAATGGTGATTCATTCACCCTGGGGGCCACGGCCAGTTTTGTGGGTGGGGCTGGCTTCCAGAGTGATGTTTTTTAAACTAGAGCAAAAGATTGCGGAAACTCACTTTGTGCTGAACATAATTTGCGCTTAAAATTACGTGATCTTTTGCATCAGTTACGCCGATTTCGACAAAATTATGCAGAAAAAAACCAACGCAACCGAGCGGAAACTCCAGGTTTAAAAGTTCAATTTACCTAATATATTTTTTCAAAACAAAACTTAGACGAGAGAATATCCAAAACATTAGATGTGTTTAAATTAATGTTTTAAAAGAAAAACTTTAAGAAAAAATGTAGGTAGGACAGCCAAAGTCTCACCTAAATATCTACATGTTAAATAGCCCTTATTGTGATATGCAAGGTATGACACACTTAACAGTGAAAACTCCTCTCACAGCACCACCTAGAGGTATAACAGGTATTATAGACAGTATAATGAGTTTGCCCAGAGAGGCAAGGTTCCAATCAAATTTTTCCAATGAAACACTTGTCCCATGTACTGAAATTAATGGTCCAGAAATTTCTGTAACAGGGCATCTAATGGTGGCTGTGAATCGTTAGACCTACAGCTCAAAAAAAATTTCCCCGCAAGGTTGTTGAAAGTGTGAGGTGATAATGGCATAGTGAGGGAAACAGAGCATCTGGGACCGAGTGAACAAGGCAACCAACAGGGCATCTCTTTAACCAATGAGAATTAGGATTGGGAAATAAAAACAAGAAGGACTGAGAAGGAGAGTGAATTAAAGGGGGTGAATTCAATGTCAAATCAGGTACAAAAAGAGAAATAGAGAGGGAAAGAAAGATTGGATTAAGAGAGAGAATAAAGAGACAGAAAGGAAAAGTAAGAAAAATAAATAAAATTTAAAATTTAACATTTTAAAAATCTCCCTGAAGGAATGAGACTCCACACTTGTAATAGTTAATTTTCGGTACCAGAGAGGGTGATTGGCAGTTATTAAAACTTATCATGTTGTTAAAAGGGTACTTATGCTTGTAATGACAGGACTTAACTTTTCTGTGGTGAGTTAATGGGCAATTAATGGGCAAATACAACAAGTTCTGTTTTATCTGTTCTCTGAGCCCTTCAGCCCCCTGGAAATCATATACTCCATGACTAACCACCTAACTCCCCATTACTGCTACATGCAGTTCCGACAAACTACTTTGTATCTACCAGAAACCTAGATTTTCTTCTCTATCATCTTCCTCTGTATCCTTGAACAGGCTGGTCTTTGTGGGAGGGGAGGGATGGTCCACTAATGGGCCCTTCCATACAAAGCCACAAAGCATTTCCCCCCAATGCCGACCCGTTCAAAAAGAAACTCGTATCATTGTGATTTTGTCAATGACACCCCGCAACCCCCCTTGCAGTACCCCCATAACCAGCAACCCCTTTTCCCAATGCTTCTAAATCCCACAATCCATATCCTACCCCTCCCACATCCCAGGACTCCCCCAGTACTGCCATTGTCTGGCACCCATCTCTCACTCCCATCAGTCCCCGGTACTCCTTCCCAATGCTACTGAACACCACAACTGTAGTGTCCGAGTATAAATAATACACGGACTGCAGGAGAACAATAATAACAGGTATTTACTGAACAGAGGGTAACTTAAGACTGAAGTACAGAAGCCTGCTATGGCTTTATATACAGGGGTGGTCACTGCCGGTACTGCAGTATAGAATCAGTTCTTCTCTTAAAGGTACATACACAACAATTCCTCCCCTTTTAGATAAACAGTACACACTCATTTAACAACTAAATAATAACTAATTACAATTACAATTTTCTCTGTACTATATACATCAACTGAAATAATCATTTATAAGTTCAGTCTTTGAGGAGGCTTCCTGATCCTGACTGGATAGCGCCTTTCTCGAGTATCCTGTTCTTGCGGTGGAGTTGATTCTGGCTCATTGTCATTGGTTGGTTCGTCAGCTTCCAATACCACTGCTTCTGAGGTAGACGCAATCTGTACTTCGGGTTGATTACCAGGTGCACCTGCTCGTGGTATGGGTTTGGCTTGTTCCTGTGACTCTAGAATCTGGTCAGCATGGCATCTCACGATGCTCTCTCCAATGTCCACTGTGTACATTAGTGGTCCCTGCTGTGTGCATATCGTTCCTGGCTGCCATTTTTCTGTTCGGTAGTCGCGGGCCAAGACTCGTTGCCCTATCTTGAAGCTCCTGGTTGGCTTCTCATTTATGTGCTGGAATTGCTTATCCTCAACATCTCATCTTATGTTTGGTTTGAGCAAATCCAGGCGACATCTTAGCCTTCGGTTGAAGAACATTATGGCTGGAGCTTGGTTGGTGACTGCATGTGCCGCATTCCGGTAAGCAAACAAGAAATTATCCACCTTGTGTTGGAGTGGTATGTCATCATTATGCATTTCCTTTATTGCCTTTTTAAAGGTCTGAACAAACCTCTCAGCCAATCCATTTGTGGCTGGATGATATGGGGCAGATGTGTAATGTTTCACCCCATTATTCCTCAGAAACCTCCGGAAATCCTCGGACACAAACTGTGGCCCATTGTCGGAGCAAATCTGTTCTGGCAAGCCATTCCTGGTGAAGATGGTCCGTAGGACTGCAATAGTTTTCTCCGTGGTGGTGGAGGACATTTTGATGACCTCTGGCCATTTCGAATGGGCATCCACAGCGATTAGGAACATTGAGTCCATAAATGGACCAGCAAAATCAATGTGTACCCGTTGCCATGGAGGCGAGGGCCACTCCCATGAATGTAGCGGGGCCTGTGGTGGAGCGTTTTGGACCTTCTGGCATCCTGTGCATCTCTTGGTCATATCCTCGATTTCTTTATCGATTCCCGGCCACCACACAAACGCCCTGGCTAGGCTCTTCATTTTTACCCCTCCCAGATGACCCTCATGAAGCTCATTGAGCACTCTATCTCTCAACTTGGGTGGAATTACCACTCGGGATCCACACATCAAGGTCCCCCGGCACACTGACAGCTGTTCTCTCCTTGGCGAGAAAGCTGGCAACAGTAGTTGCCATGTGCTGGCCATCCCTTCACCGTCAAATCATAGACCCGAGAGAGTGTCGGGTCATTTCGGGTTTCCTTCTCTATACTTGAGTCTGTAACAGGTAGACATTCGACTATAGTCGCATGGAATATCTCAACAGGGTCCACTGCAGGTGCTTCCTCTACCGTAGGCAATGGTAGGCGCGACAGGCCATCAGCATTTCCATGCTGTTTCGTACCCTTGTACACTATGTCGTACTGATGTGCCCCTAGAAAAAGTGACCATCTTTGCAGCCGTTGCGCCGTCATCACCGGAACGCCCTTCTTTGGGTTAAAAATGGAGACCAGGTGCTGATGATCAGTCAATAGGGTGAATTTCTGCCCGTGCAGATAGTGATTGAACTTCTTCACCCCCCACACCAGGCTGAGGGCCTCCCTGTCAATCTGGGTGTAGTTACGCTCGGCTGAGGTTAACGAGCGCGACGCAAAGGCTATTGGCCTCTCTGAACCGTCAGGGAATTTGTATGACAGCACCACTCCGATGCCGTAGGGAGACCATCACATGCTAACCGAATTGGTAGTGTTGGATTGTAGTGGGCCAATACTTCTTTTGAAGTGATTAGGCATTTACATTTCTGAAAGGCACGCTTACACTCATCACTCCATTTCCATGTTACTCCAGTTTGCAGTAGGGCGTTCAGTGGGTGCAGAATTGTAGATAAATTCGGCAAGAACTTATGGTAGTAGTTCACCAACCCGAGGAACAACCTCAGTTGCGACACATTTTCCGGTGCTGGAGCCTTGACTACAGCCTCAATCTTGTCCGACGACTTATGCAACCCTTCCTCATCAATCATGTGGCCACAATACGAGATTTGTCTCCTGAAGAACTCGCATTTGGGGCAGTTGGCTCGTAGCCCATATTCCTGTAATCTCGTGAGCACCTGCTCCAGGTTGGCAAGGTGTTCACTGTCATTTTCGCCCGTAACCAGGATGTCGTCCAAATAACACTGGGTCCCCGGGATCCCTTGCAGGACTTGTTCCATAGCCCTCTGCCAAATAGACGGGGCTGATGCTACCCCGAATACCAGTCGATTGTACTGGTAAAGGCCTTTGTGAGTGTTTATCGTGAGGTATTTCCTAGATGCTTCTTCCACCTCCATTTGTAGATACACTTGGGCCAGATCAATCTTTGTAAAGCGTTTCCCTCCAGATAGTGAGGCGAAAATATCTTCTATCCGTGGAAGTGGATATTGTACTGTGTGCAGGACTGGGTTCACAGTTACCTTGAAGTCCCCACAGATGCGAACCTTCTTCGGTTCCCCAGGCGTGCTGCTCAAGGATTTCTTCCTTACAGGAATGATGGGTGTGGCCCACTCGCTCCAGTCCACCTTGGACAGCACACCCGAATGCTCCAGACTCTCCAGCTCTGCTTCAACGGCTGGGCGGATCGCGTAAGGTACCGGTCTGGCCTTAAATTTTTGGGTTTGCGTTATCTTCGATTTTTATCGTTGCCGTTACTCCTTTTAGAGTCCCAAGTCCTTGTTGGAACACCTCTTTCGCGTCAGTTAGAATTTTTGACAGTCGTCCAGCTGTGACGTCATCATCCTTTTTATCAGTCACAGTTAGCGCCTGAATGGAATGCCAATCCAATTGTATTTTTCGGATCCATTCACGTCCCAGTAATGGTGGTCCTCCATCTGGTAGTATATATAGGTGCAGTTTCTGTGTTTCCTTGCCGTTGTATTCAACTGGCACCCTTATTTTTCCTCTGGGATAGACTTTTTGCCCCGTGTATGTCTTCAATACAATGGACGTGTCCTTCAAGGGTATGTGTGAGAATAGCCGCTCATAGTCTCGTCGATTCATGACAGTTAGGGCTGATCCTGTGTCCAATTCCATCTTTACTGGGGACCCTGCTATCATGAGGGTGACCCAAATGGTTCGGTGATCCTCCTTTGCGATCACGTTGTGTAACTTTAGACAACTTAGTCTCCTGCTCCCGGAGTCCTTATCACTCTCCTGATCTTCCGAACTACTGTCTGTCAATTTCTTTACTTTCTTGTACTTTTCCTTAGTAGTTCTTGTAGTGTTGGTTTTCTTTCCCGACCTGCAGACTCTTGCTATGTGTCCCATTTTCCCACATTGCCTGCACACTTTGTCCTTAACCCAGCAGTACTTCTGATCATGGGTTGTTCTGCCGCAGCGATAGCACTTTTCTGCTCCATACGCCATTTCCTTAGCGCTGTATTCCTGTGGTTTCTGTTGTATTTCTGCAGCTCCCCGTGCTGCTGCTTCATAGGATACTGCCATGCTGAAAGCCAGTTCTAGCGTCAGGTCCTTTTCTGAAAGTAGTCGTTTCTGGGTTCCTTCACTCTGGAGCCCGCAGACAAACTTATCCCGTAAGGTGTCTGCCAGTCCTGCTCCGAACTGGCAGTGCTTCGATAACTTGCGTAGTTCCATAAGCTAGTCAGCATTGCTCTCATTTTTTTGTGCTGGTTTCTTTTATGGAACTTGAATCTTTCTGCTATCAGCAGCGGTGCAGGGTTTAGGTGTTCCTGTAAGATATTAACAATCTCTTCAAAACTTTTCTGCATTGGTTTAGCTGGGGTAATTAAATTCCGCAATAGGCCGTACGTTCTCGTGCTCATCAAATTTAATAATACCGACGCCTTCTTTCCATTGGCCACCTCATTTGCCTCGCAGTACACTTCAATTCTTTCCACATACGTGGTCCAGTCTTCTACCTCGTTGTCGAAAGCAGTGATACTGCCACTTTTCGGCAACTTGGGTGATTTAAAATGGCGCCTCCCGCACTTTTTCTTCTTCACCAATGGATTAAAATGGTGCCTCCCGCGCTTTTCCTTCTTCCCCTTGCTGCCACGCTGCTCCTAGCTTTCTGCAGGGTAATGGCAGCGACCCACGGCTTCGGCGCGTCTCACTTTCCCTTCCCCTTGTTTTATTTTCGCGACGCTGCCCGGTTCTGGAGCACCGACCGCGCCCTGTGCGCTCCACCCTCTCTCTCTCTCTTTTCCTCCCGACGACGCTGCACGGCCCCTTTGCAGAGCTGCTCGATCGAGCTCGAGCCCGCCGCAGTCCGGAAGGGTCAGCGCACTACCTGCTACCAGCACGATTTGCTGGAACACCTTGACTGGGGAGCCAAGCCCAGCTCTCCCCAGCCTCTCCTGCAACTCTCTGAACTCCGATGGATCCTTGGGCGGTTGCCCGCGGTCGACGCCTGTTGTTCTGACTTCGACCTCCAAGAAGCTTCAAGATCCCCGTGAGGTGATGGAGTACTGCAGGTGAGTTCGAACCTGTTCGTCGCCAATGTAGTGTCCGAGTATAAATAATACATGGACTGCAGGAGAGCAATAATAACAGGTATTTACTGAACAGAGTGTACTCTTTTATTTGGACCCAAAAAAAAAAACCCAATTCAACTGTAAATAAACAAAAGTTCAACTAAAGCTTAACAAATCAAATTAAAATTTGGTTTTCTGTGTTGATGATGCACTCCAGTCCCCGCGGCGCCCATCGGTCGCGGAAATACTCAAGCGCACCGGCGGACACCGCGTGCTCCATCTCCAGGGCCACCCGGGCGCGAACATGGCCGCGGAAGAGATGCAGGCAATCCGGCTGGACGACCCCCTCGACCGCCCGCTGCCTGGACCAATTGATGGCTCTTTTAGCCAGGCCCAGGAGCAGGCCCACAAGGAGGTCCTCCAACCTGTCCGCTCCCCTCCGCACCGGGTGACCGTAGATCAAGAGCGTGGGACTGAAGCGCGACCAAAAATCGAGGAGCAGCCCCTTCAAGTAGTGAAAGAGGGGCTGCAACCTCTCACAATCCATATAAACGTGAAACACGGACTCTTCCAGGCCGCAAAAAATGCAGGCGGCCTGGGAGTCCGTGAACCTACTTAAAACCTTATTGCACGGGACCGCTCCGTGCAACACCCTCCAGGCCAAGTCCCCGATGGAACAAGGGAGGACTCCCGCATAGAGAGCCCTCCATTGGGGACCTCCGCTACCGCCGGTCGGCAAAACGCCACGCCAAGGCGTGTCCGGACGGTAGACGAAGATGGCAAAGTGGAGAGTGTGCAGGAGCAGCCCGTACAGGAAACCCCTCCGCGCGGAATGAAAAGGCACGGAGGGTATTTCCTCGAGATGGCTCAAGTTGTGAGGCGCCGGTTCCCGAGGGGAGTTTCGGGGCCGGGCGCCGATGAGGAATTCCGTCCGAACGGGGGTAAGCTCGGACGGGATCGCCCCACATGCTTGAGCCGCCTCGATACACCTAGTGGAGTCGGGGCCCAGTGCTGCTTTTACCGATTCGATGGTTTCGACCGCGAGCCGGACGTTGGCCCAGGACAGGCGCCGCGCCAGCTCCTCCGGCGCCATCCAGCCCGCTCCTCCGCCATCGAGCAGGTCCCCGACTCTGGTCACCTTGCCAGCCACAGCCCTACCCTCCGCCAGCCGCCCGAACCCGTGTTCGTGGAGGTGCGGATTCCTGAGCAGCGGCTCCCGAAGGAGAGCCGCCGCTCCTGACGGGGGAGAGCTCCGCCTGGAAGCGACGTAGTTCCAAACCCATAGTAGTTCCTGGTAGAAGACAGGCAGCTCCCGCAGGCCGGCACGCCTGCTGCCCACTTTCGCAAACAGGAGCTGCGTGTCGTAATTGAGGCCATGCAGCTGGCGGAAGAAAAACGTCGCCAGCGCACACCATCTCGGAGGATTCTCGACGTACAGGTATCTCTGCAGCGTCTGAAGACGGAAAGTCGCAGCCTGGGTGCGAAGGCACACCAGCGCCTGACCGCCCTCCCTAAGCGGGAGACACAGAACCGCGGCAGAGACCCAGTGCTTCCTTTTGTCCCAGAAGAAGTCGATGAGCTTCTTCTGAATCTTGGCGACAAACGCAGGGGGAGGGATCAAAGTGACCAACTGGTACCACAACATGGCGGCCACCAGCTGGTTTATGACCAGCGCTCGACCCCTGTAGGACAACACTCGGAGCAGTCCTGTCCAGCGTCCTAGGCGAGCGGTGACTTTGGCCTCCAGCTCTTGCCAGTTCTCCGGCCAAGCGTCCTCGGCAGGGCTAAGGTAGACTCCGAAATAGAGGAGGTGCGTGGTGCTCCAGGCGAAAGGCCTGAACTCCTCCGGCAGGGAGTCCACCCGCCACTGACCCACCAGGAGTCTGGAACATTTCTCCCAGTTGATCTTGGCGGAGGATGCGTCCGAGTAAATCTGCTGGCATTCTCGCATCCTCCGCAAGTCAGCTGGATCCGTGACCATGAGGAGCACGTCATCGGCGTAAGCCGAGAGGACCACCTCCACACCCGGCCCTTGCAGAGCCAGTCCCGTCAACCTCTTCTGCAAGAGGCGCAGGAAAGGCTCCACGCAAATGGCATATAACTGACCGGACATGGGGCATCCCTGACGCACCCCCCTCCCGAAGCGAAGGGGCGCCGTCAAGGACCCGTTAACTTTAATCAGACACTCCGCGGCGGCGTACAGAAGTCGGATCCGGGCGACGAAATGCGTCCCGAACCCGAATGCGCGCAGAGTCCCGAAGAGATACTCGTGATCCACCCTGTCGAACGCCTTCTCCTGATCCAGGGAAAGGAAGGCGACCGACAGACCAGCCCTCTGGGAGTGGTGGACCAGGTCCCGGACCAGATGGATGTTATCGTGGATGGTCCGGCCCGGGACCGTGTAGGACTGGTCGGGGTGGACCATGTGGGCCAGCACGGTGCCAAGGCGAGCAGACATGGCCCTGGCAAAGATTTTATAGTCCGTGCTGAGGAGGGAGACTGGGCGCCAGTTCTTAAGGAGGCGGAGATCGCCCTTCTTAGGCAGCAGGACAATGACCGCCCTGCGCCAAGAGAGGGGCATCTCCCCGGTCGCCAAACTTTCCCCCAGGACCCGCGCGTAGTCGCCCCCCAAGACGTCCCAGAACGCCCTGTGGAACGCTACGGTCAGCCCGTCCAGCCCCGGGGACTTTCCCCTAGAGAGCTGGCAGAGGGCGCCGGTCAGCTCCGCCAGACTTAGCGGAGCGTCCAATTTTTCGGCGCCCTCCGGGCCAACCTTCGTCAGGTCCTCCCACAAAACTCTGCGCGCATCCTCGCTGGACGGATCCGGAGAGTACAGAGCCCCGTAATAGGCGCGGGTCTCCGCGCTGATTCCCTCCGGATTCGAGACCAGGGATCCGTCGTCGGCCAGCAGCCCCAAGAGCTGCTTACGGACCCCCCGTCTTTTTTCCAGCGAGTAGAAGAAGGGGGAGCCGCGGTCCAGGTCCCGCAGGAGCTGGATCCGCGACCTCACGTACGCGCCTCGGGACCCGACGAGCTGCAGGTCCTTCAGCGCGCCCTTCTTCTCTTTGTACACCTTCCACAGGGCCGGGTCCTCGACGACCTGACCGAGACGGGACTCCAGGTCGAGCACCTCCTTCTCCAACCGCCCGACCCGGGCCTCCCGCCTCTTGGTCGACCCCTTCGCGTACTCCTGACAGAAGAGACGGATGTGAGCCTTGCCCACATCCCACCATAGCCTCAAGGAGGGGAAGCCCCCCTGCTTCCTTCTCCAGTCGGCCCAGAATCGACGAAACGAATCCCGGAAACGTGCGTCCTCCAGCAGCAGGTTGTTAAAATGCCAGTACACGGACCGCCCCCGCGCGTGCAGCGGAGCGAGCTCCGCCCACACCAGGTGGTGGTCCGTGCACGGCACCGGCCGCATGGAAGCTGCCGGAACGCAGGAGACGTACGCCCGGGAAATGTAGAGGCGGTCGATTCTGGACCTTCCTCCCCCAGACCTCACGCTAGTGAAGGCGCTGGAGTCGGGGTGGAGATTTCGCCAGACGTCCAGCAAGTCGAAGGACCCAACCAGGTCCCTCAACTTCTCCATCGCCGCCGGGCTTCGCGGTGGACCCGAACGGTCCCTCGCCTCGAGGGTGCAGTTAAAATCCCCCCCGAGGATGACGCACTCGCCCACGTCGATGGAGCCCAAGAGAGCGGACACTTCTTCGAAGAAGCGCACTTGCTGCGCACTGGTCTGAGGGGCGTACACGTTCACTAGATGGAGCGGCATGCCCCCCAGGCAAACAGTGACCTGGAGCAAGCGGCCCGGCACGTGCTCCTTGACCCCCAAGATCTCCGGCTGAAAATGCGGGGCCAGCAAGATAGCCACCCCGCTGGAATTGTTGGAGAGGTGACTCATGCTGACCGCTCCTTGCCACTCCAGGAGCCACGTGGCTTCGTCTCCCGGAACGGTGTGGGTTTCTTGCAGGAAGCACACCGCATACTTCCCGTCCCGAAGGACCGAGAAGTTATTGAATCTGCGGCGCGCCTCCCTGCTGCCGTTGATGTTGAGGCTGGCTATGGTTATCTTCATGTCAGAAGCATAGTGCAACCTCTACCTACACCTAACGGGGGGAGGAAGCGCAGCCGCTGGTCAGCCGCCACTTCCTCAGCAGCCCAGTGAGAAACGTTGTGAGCCGACGCAGCTCGAGCGGGTTCACACCCTCGTCCGCGCCCATGATCTTAACGGCGGCGCGGACGGAATCGATGAGCAGCGCCAGCTCCGACCACCTGTCGAGGGCCAGCCGGACCTTATTGCGCTGACCCAGGCACGTGGCCATAAAATCCCGGAGTTCCCTTACGGAAATGAGGGGAGACTCGGCAAGGGGCACGAGGTCATCCATCGCCACGTCGGCGCTGGAGTCCGAATCGTCCTCCGTGCCCATCACCGAGTCCCCATCCTCCTCCAGGGGGTCGTCACCAGCGGCCGACCCGTCCGCCGCGCAGTGCGAAGCGAACGACTCGGCCGCGCCAGCCAGCCCCGCCTCCGCCCGGATCCCACCCACAGGATCGGCGGCAGAGGATTTCTCCCTGGGCTCCTCTAGGGGTGCCGGGCCAGAAGACGGCGGCGGTTCAGAGCTCCCCTCCGCCTCAGGTGCCGGAACGACCAGAGAAACCGGGGAGAGAACAATTTCCAGCTCCTCCAGTACGTCCGGCACCAGAGACGCAGCCAGGGGGCCATCCTCCTCCCCGTCACCAACCTCCGACCCAGTGGACGGGGGGTTTTGAATTAAAAGCTCTACCAGGACGAGCATCCCCTGGGAGACGTCCGGGTCGCATTGGGCGAGCTCATTATCCTCGAGCTCGCCCGACCCAGCCCCCAGGCTGCCCGACCCGGCGAGGGGTAACGGCACCGATAAAAGGTCAATTTCAATTACTGCCGCGGGTTGTTCCGCAACACCCCCCACGGGCAGGGTCTCATCCCCATCCCCGGGAGGCACGTGCTGGACAGACACATCTGCCTCAGCCTCCCGAGGGACAGGCGACCCCTGCCGATAGCTGGTGATGACGACAGCGCTGGTGGGGGGGGGGTGCGCAGTACCCGCGGCGGGCGACGACTCCCCCTGCTCGGAGGGACCTTCCTCCTCCCGGTCCTCCTCCTCATCCAGGGGGTCGCGCCTTCTTTTTAGCATGGAGGGAGCGAGGGAGACCTCCATGTCTGCAAAGGCCTCCTCCTCAACTCCCTCCGGCGGAGCAGGTTTGTCGGGTTCCTCGGGCCCGAGCCCGGCCGCAGGTATTGGCATTACCGCTGCGGCAGTTGCGGCCACAGGCTCGGGCACGAGGCCCCTCCCGCTCACATCTGCCCTGATCAACTCCGCGAGGAGCGCGGGTGTAAGGGGCTCAAGGGGCAAGGGCTCGCCATCCACGGGGGGACCCGCCCTAAGGTGCTTCTTTTTTCCCCGGGCCTTCTTTCCGGCCGGACACGCTCCCTCCCCCCCGCCGGAGGCCTTGGTGGCATCGGCCCCCGACGTCAACCGCGCATCAGACGTACTTGACGCGCGGGCAGATCCGGGGGGAAGGGCGGCGGCGGCGGCGCCAGCCTCGGCCGCACGAGATGATCCGGCGGCCTTGGAGGCAGGGCAGTTCCTCCTGACGTGCCCCACCTCCTTGCAGGCATGGCACCTCACACCGTCCGACGTCCAAAAGGCGCGGTAGGCGGTCCCCTCGTGGAGGACGACGAACGCCCCGTCAGTGTCCTCCTCCCGCGCCAGCTGGATAAACAGCTGGCGCCGGAAGGAGAAGATGTGGCGAAGGCTGGCCTCCCGGAAGCCGAGCGGGATATGTGTGATCCCCGACCTCACCTCCCCAAGTTGTCGCAAATGGGGAAGGAGGAGCTCACCAGGAACATAGGGCGGGACGTTGGAAATAATGATCCTCTGCGCGGTGGCCTCGAGAGGATCCACCGGCAGGAAGGTCCCGCCCACGGTGAGCCCCTTGGCGACAGCCAGGGACACCGCCCGCTCCGACCCCAGGAAGAACACAGCCTTCCCATACATTTTCGAGGCCGCGACGATGGCTGAGGGGCCGACAACCCCAGCCATGGCCTTGGCGCAGGCCTCGATGGTCATAGTGGGGTGAGTGTAGCTCTTCACCCCAAGCTTTTTTGTTATTAATCGAAAAGGTGACGGGGCAGCAGGAACAGCGGGAGCAGCTGTGGCTGTGGCTACCACTCTCGCATAGGTCCCGGCTGGCCCCGCCACCGGCGAAGACGCAGTCGCCATTCTGGGGTGCTTTTTTTAAGGGCTACACTCACCCCAAGTCACAGGCCTGAAGGTGTTAATGGCCTCGGTGTATATATATATTTTTTTGTCCTCTATTGAGCAGAGGGAGCTGATTAAAATGAGGACACACCTCTCTCCTTATTGATTTAAATTGGGAGAGGGGCCCTCTCCCCTCTGCTCAATTGGCAATTAATAAAATAGTTGAAACTAAGGTGCCTTAGAAAGACAGGCAGAGAGAGACAAAGAGAGAGAGAGAGGTGGGGGGGTGGGAAGGAGGGAGGCCGCAAAGGGCAGTGTTGCCACTCAGGATGGTGGGCGGGTGTTGGCAGGGTTGCACTCTCCGATGGAAAAAGTCTTTGGTGGTGGTGGTCTTCTGGCAGGGGGAGAAGGCGTCTTCACCTGGAAAAGCTGGAGAAGCCCAGGCTCAGTCCTGCAACAGGTCTTAACGATGTAATTAAATTAAATTAAGGACTTCACCTTGGGCAGCTCCAAGCTCTCCCAGGGCAGGCAATAGAAGGGATGCTAATTAGTGGTGTGTGTGGCCTAGCTTTTAACAAGAGTCACACACACACACACTACACCCCTTGATGATCCGGCCTTGCTTCTTCTTTTCTCCCCCCACCTAAAGTACAAAGTCTTGGGAGAGTGCCCCAAATAACACCCACCTGTAGATGTTCCGGATGAAGTTTTCCTCACTCCTTTCAAGCAGTTGGTTTCTCTCCCCTCTCTCCCTCTCCTGAAGTGGAGGCCAATTTGGGGAGGCAGTGATAGAAAAGGCCTCTCCCCTGGTTGATGTTGATGTAGGCCTCCTTTCTCCTTCTCCTCCTCTGTCCTCTCTCTCCAGGCACCTCAGTTGATGTAATGATGGTGGAGTTGGTGGTGGTGGTGGTCCAACGTTCTCCTCCTCTTCCTGGTCAGGGGACCACCACTTTAATCCACTTTCCAAAGTCTGGCTGCTCCTTCTGCTCGTGCTTGCAGCTGCACAGCCAGCAATGCTGTGCAAACTGAACAGAGGGTAACTTAAGACTGAAGTACAGAAGCCTGCTATGGCTTTATATACAGGGGTGGTCACTGCTGGTACTGCAGTATAGAATCAGTTCTTCTCTTAAAGGTACATACACAACAACAACTACCTATCCAGTGCTCCTACATCCCAAAAGCCCCTCTCCCTGTTTTCTGAGCCCTTCAGGCTCCCAGAAGTCATATACTCCATGACCTCTACTCTCAAACCCTAGGACTACCCTCCCAACACTACCAAACCAACTCCCCACCACTGCTACATGCAGTTCCTACAACCTACCTTATATCTACCAGCAACCTGGATTTTCTTCTATACTGTCTTCCTTTGTATCCTAGATGTAAAAAAAGGTAATAGATTAAATTAGCAACTAACTTTTAATAGGCGTTATGGTTTACAGCTTCAAAATAAATAATCACATAATTCAAAGCAATTAGCAATGGCTTGGGCGTTTATTGTTAAAATTATTATGTTGTGCTTTATATTTCAAAAGTGACAACATGCAGTTTTTTATCCCCTAAAAACAATGACTGCATGGGGCTGATTTTCTTCCGGCCTGCCTGCTGACTCCTCCCCCCATGTCACTTACATAAAACTTAAATACTCCCACCTGTTTCACAGAGGATCATTTTGCCTATGCCGAGGATGCTTCGAGAAGTACACATTATGTGTAAAGAGGTTGTTTCAGGTCTCCACATCTATTTCTTTCACCTCAGGTCCCAGGAACTGGCATACATGGGCATTAGCAGAAGGAAATTTGTTGTAATAAGTTTGTGCTGGACATGGAGACCTCAAATTAATTTAAAAAGGTGTATTAATTCTTTGTCCTTATTCAATTGCAGAATCTGCCCGATCAATGACTTTATCCTGAGTGGTACAGCGACACTGTGAATCCCTGCCAGCAGTAAATTGATTGAGAGAGAAACAAATAAGCACAAAGCTTATTTTTATTTATGAACAGCAGAACAAAAATCTGTGCTTCTTCCATATGAGGTAATCCTCCCAAAATGTGAACTTTCTCAGAATAAGCTACAATAAAATTACAAAGCAACATTGATAGATTAAGTGAGTGGCAGATGGATTTCAACGCAAGCAAGTGTGAGGTCATCCATTTTGGACCAAAAAAGGATAGATCCGAATATTATTTAAATGATGAAAATTTAGGAACTACGGCGGTCCAAATAGATTTAGGGGTCCATGTACACAGAGCACTAAAAATTTTCCTCAAGCAAGGATTCCCCATTACTATGGTTGACATGGCCCTTATGTCTGTTCTATTTCCCACACTTCTGCTCTCACCCCTTCCCCTCCATCTCAGAACCATGATAAGGTTCCCCATTGTCCTCACCTTTCACCCCACCAACCTTCACATTCAACGTAACATCCTCCACCATTTCTGCCATCTCCAGCGTGATCCCACCATCTAACACATAAGAACAAGGAGCAGAAGTAGGCCATTTGGCCTCTCGAGCCTGCTCCGCCATTCATTAAGATCATGGTTGATCTTCTACCTCATTGCCACTTTCCTGCACTATCCCCATATCCCTTGATTCCCTTAATATTCAAAATCTATCGATCTCTGTCTTGAATATACTCAACGACTGAGCCTCCACAGCCCTCTGGAGTAGAGAATTCCAAAGATTCACCACCCTCTGAGAGAAGAAATTTCTCCTCATCTCAGTCCTAATTGACTGACCCCTTATTCTGAGACTGTGATCCCTGGTTCTAGACTCCCCAGCCAGGTGAAATATCCTCCCTGCATCTGCCCTGTCAAGCCCTGTAAGGATTTTGTATGTTTCAATGAGATCACCTCGTTCTTCTAAACTCTAGAGAATATAGGCCTCGTCTACTCAATCTCTCCTCATAGGACAATCCCCCCATCCCAGGAATCAGTCTGGTGAACCTTTGTTGCACTCCCTCTATGGCAAGTATATTCTTCCTTAGGTAAGGAGACCAAAACTGTATACAATACTCCAGTCTCACCAGGTCCCCATATAATTGCAGTAAGACGCCTTTACTCTTATATTCTAATCCTCTTGTAATAAGGGCCAATATACCATTTGCTTTCTTAATTGTTTGCTGTACCTGCAGGTTAACATTCCATGATTTGTGCACAAGGACAACCAGGTCCCTCTGAACACCGGCATTTCCCAATCTCTCACCATTTAAAAGATACACTGCTTTTTTATTTTTGCTACCAAAGTGGATAACTTCACATTTCTCCACATTATCTTCCATTTGCCATGTTCTTGCCCACTCACTTAGCCTGTCTATATCTCCTTGAAGCCTCCTTGCATCCTCCTCACAACTTACATTCCCACCCAGCTTTGTATCATCAGCAAACTTGGATATATTACATTTGGTCCCCTCATCCAAATCATTGATATAAATTGTAAATAGCTGAGGCCCAAGCACTGATCCTTGCGGTACCCCACTAATTACAGCCTGCCAACCCAAAAATGACCCGTTTATTCCCACTCTCTGTTTTCTGTCCATCAACCAATCCTGAATCCATGCTAGTATATTACCCCCACCCCATGAGCCCTAATTTTGTTTAATAACCTCTTGGGTGGCACTTTATCGAATGCCTTCTGAAAATCCAAATACACCACATCCACTGGCACCTCCTTATCTATTCTGCGAGTTACAACCTCAAAAAGCTCCAACAGATTCGTCAAACATATGATTTCCCTATCATAAATCCGTGTTGACTCCGCCCAATCCTATTATTATTTTCTAAGTGTCCTGTTACCACGTCCTTAATAATAGATTCTAGCATTTTCCCTACTACTTATGCCAGGCTAACTGGTCTGTAATTCCCCGTTTTCTCTCTCCCTCCTTTCTTAAATAGTGGGGTTACTTTTGCTACCTTCCAATCCGTGGAAACCTTTCTAGAATCTATGTAATTTTGGAAGATGAGAACCAATGCATCTACTATCTCTATAGCTACCTCTTTCAAAACCCTAGAATGTAGGCCATCAGGTCCAGAGCATTTATCGGCTTTCAGTCCCATTAATTTCTTCAGTACTATTTTTTTACTAATACTAATTTCTTTCAGTTCATCATTCTCACTAGACCCTTGGTTCTCCACTATTTCCGGGAGGTTTTTTGCGTGTTCTTCTGTGAAGACAGACACAAAGGCCTCGATTTTCCCAGCCCTGAGGAGGCGGGTTTGGAGGCGTGCGAGTTGTTAAAATCGCCAAAACTGGCGGGCGGGCCCATTCCCGCCTCCATCCCGCCTCCGAGCAATTTTCCGAAGTGCGTGTTTTCTGACCCGCTTTCCATCCCGCCTCCAAGAGATGGGATAGGCCTTTAAGGCCATTAACAACCACTTAATTGCCTCTATAATCCCATTTTGAGAGGCCTTTCCGATTTTAACACATTTCCCCCATCCTACACGCCTCCTCTGGAACACGCCAGGTAATCCTGGCAGCCTCACTAGTGGATTGCTTACGAACAGCTGCAGCTCCACCATTACAAAGGAGTTTGCACCGATCATCATTTGCAGTTGGCAGAACTTTGTTGTTTCAGGTCTGGGTTAACTTTTAGCAGGCATACTCAGTGTTGTGGAAGTTTGGAGCCTGACACCCATCTCCAGTGTGACCTCCTTGGAAACTCCTCTCCCCACCTTGACTAAGCGCTTCCTCAACTGAGGCATATACCAGAAGCATGGCGACCATTTAATTCCTTTCCTCCTGGACATCAGATTTGGATGAAGACCAGCCGCGGCAGCAGCAGAACCATGAGCAACAGCAGCACCAACAGCAGGAACATCAACAGGAGCGCCAAGCTGCTAGTCACCCACCTGAAGATGCACAGGCCAGAAGGTGCCAGAGCGCAAGGGACGCACTCATCCTGGCCAGATTTGCTTAGCCCGCACAATCAAACACTTTAGTCTCGCTCCTTCTTACCAGCTCATTGACAATGGAATCCTATCATTCTGACCACCATTCTGATAATCGCAAAGCGCCCTAAGCCCTCAGTGTGAAAGTCCCATTTGCGAAATGACACAGGCCACAACTTCAACAGTTTGCCATCAAAACACTTTATAATACAATCACAATGATGGCTGGTCTAAAAACAAAACAACACAGCACCCAAGTGACTACCCTTGTGACTACTTGTGCTTTATCTTCCTCTTACGCATGCTCCTACGTGGTGCTTTCCCTGTGGCTTCAGCAGATGTGGAGGCCCCTTGCTCGCTCTCTTGCTGCTCCTGTCTTGACGCCTTTGGCGGGCATCCTCTGGAGTGGCAAACCTGTGCGGGCTCGCCAACAGTCTGCTGCTCCTGTGGCTGTGCAGGGGTTGAGATGACCATCTCATTTGGGTGAGGACTCTGGTGGGTCTCTGACTGAGGTCTTTGCTGTGGCATGGTCGTGTGAGCGCTTGGAGAGGAGCCCCCACTTCCTTGTTGTCTGCCACCAATATCCCTCTCATGGGTCAGCCCCACTTCAGAGGTAGCAAGTGGCTTGACAGCACCTTGCTGCACTGCAGGGGGGCCATGAGGACCCATTTCTCCACTGGAAGTCCTACTCCAGAAGACTTGCATGAAGGTCTGCTTTGTTTGCGCAATAACTGACCATCGCTCCTCAAGAGATGCAATTCTATTCTGAACAATGACCATGTTTTCAATACCCTGGTGACTAAGCTCCTCCATGGACGTAGCCATCCTCTCCTCTACCGTAGCCATCCTCTCCTCTATGGTAGCCAGCCTTACCATGGAGGTAGCCATCCTTTCCACGGAGGTTATCATCCTTTCCGTGGTGATGCGTTCATGCGCCAACGCCTCCACAAAGGCTCTGCTCATGTTAGCGATGGAGTCTTCCATTCACTCCACACTCACAGCGACCCTGGAGACAAAACCTGACAGAGACTTGTCAGGTTTCAGGACCGCTCTCCATCTGGATGGACCCGGAGGCACAGGGTCGACAAACAGCAGAGCCAAGCTGGGAGTGTCCTATGCCCTCCAACACGGACTCTCCACTGCTGTCCCTGTCTCCACCATCTGCTGATGCTCACTTGTGAGCTGTGATACACCAGGTGACAACTCTACTCTATGTCCCGAAGGTCCCACCGAGGTGTGAGTGTCTGCGCTGGTGATGTGTGTGCTTAATTCTGCTGACGCAGCGCCCTCAGAGGTTGCAGCTTCCTCTGAGGGGTCTGGAAGCTCAGGCTCTTCCTCCTGGATGGTGGGGACGGGGACTGTCGATGGTCCTGTGGGGGAGTAAAGGAAAGAATTAGAGATGTGAGGTCAAGGTTACATGCACATTGAATTGTGCAGATGATCATAAATCAACCTGTTAGAGCATCAGATTCATTATCAGTGACTCATGCAATGTCAATGAGAGAGATGCCAAACTATTGTGTCACCAGCTTGCTGTGATGCGCCCGTCTGTCCGTCCCCCACTTGGGAATCCGCCTCGATCTCGGCAATTTCCAGGGCCGCCTCCTTCGAGGTGGTGAGCTGGGCTACTGAGGGTGGCCCTCCTCCTGTCCTCGCTCTTTCCCTCTTATTGTGGGCTCTCTTTTCCTGCAATGAGGGACACAAGTGGAGTTTGAGTGAGAATGAAGGAGTGAGTGCAGAGATTCCATTGCATAGATGCTTAGAAGGAGACAAAGTGCCCTCCCTGTGTTTTGTAAATTGTCATTGCATCACAGTGTTAGAGAGTGTGAGGGCTGCATGGTCAAATAGTTAAGTGAATGTGACCATAGAGAGAGAGGGAATGGGTAAGGGTGCAGGGATGTAAGTGTCAAGTGGGATGTGAAGGAAGAGTTTGGCAAAGCAGAATGCTGGTGAGGAGAGGCAATGGGGATCAGATTGAGGGTGATGGGAAAGTAATACTCACTTTTCCTGTACGGAGAAGGTCATGAAACCTCTTCCTGCATGGCAGCCAAGTTCTGCGGCACATAGAGATGGAGTTGACCTCCTGGGCCACAGCTTTAGTCTGCTGGGGTGGCTTTTTTCTCCCTGAGGAAGGGAAGAGCACCTCCTTTTTAGATTTGCTCCCTGCACCAGAGCTTGGAGGGAGGGCTCATCAAAGTGAGGTGCACACTTTTGCTTGCTGGTGGACATGGTCGGTAAATGAAGTCTTTCATACAATGTCCAAGGATTTTCCAGTCTCCAGAAGAAGCAAGACTGCTTGCAGGCCTTAAATCCAGCAGCACTGATGACGTAATCGGAGGCGACTTTCAGGATGGAAAGAATAATTGGGCCAAAGGTTCCCACACGCTGGAAATCAAGTGCCCAATTAGGGGAAAATCACACTTTTTCCCCACTTCACATCGGAGTCGGGGTCCTGACACAAAAACCACCTGACATGCCCCAGCCCGACCCCAATGGCAAAATCCAGCCCAAAGTATTTGTTTAATTTCTCTTCCATTTCCTTATTTCCCATTATAATTTCTCCTGTCTCAGCCTGTAAGGGACCCACATCTTACCCCCCCCTCCCCTTTCAGCATTCCAAAGGGACCGCTCCCTCTGAGACACTCTGGTCCACTCCTCAAGCACCCCCAACATCCCTTCCCCTTCCCACGGCAGCTTCCCGTGCAAGTGCAGGAGATGCAACACCTGCCCTTTTATCTCCTCCCTTCCCACTGTCCAGGGCCCCAAACACTTCTTCCAGGTGAAACAGCGATTTACTTGTACTTCTTGCAATTTAGTATACATTATTTGCTGCTCACGATGCGGTCTCCTCTACACTGGGGAGACCAAACGCAGATTGGGGGACCGCTTTGCGGAACACCTGCGTTCAGTCGCAAGCATGACCCCGAGCTTCCTGCCGCCTGTCACTTTAATTCTCCGCTCTACTCCCACTCTGGCCTCTCCGTCTTCAGCCTCTTACATTGTTCCAACGAAGCTCAATGCAAGCTCGAGGAACAGCACCTCATCTTTCAATTAGGCACTTTACAGCCTTCTGGACTCAACATAGAGTTCAACAATTTCAGACCATAAACTCTCCCCCTTCTTTTTTTTTCCACATGGCTGCTGCTGATAATTCTGCCATTCCCATTTACACCTCATCCAGACTCATCTTTTGTTTCTTAACTTGTCCCATTACCATCTCCTTTTGCTTTGCACCAGCAACCCTTTTGTCTTTTAATCTCTCCTGCCTTCCATCCTATCACAGACCTTCCCTTTTCTTCTTTTCTCCCCTCCCCCCTCTCCCTGCCCCTGCAATTGCTTAAAAATCTGTTACATCTCCAACTTTTTCCAGTTCTGACGAAGGGTCATCAACCTGAAAAGTTAACTCTTTTTCTCTCTCCATAGATGCTGCCTGACCTGCTGAGTGTTTCCTGCATTTTTTGTTTTTATTTCAGCTTTCCAGCATCCACAGCATTTTGCTTTTGTATGGAGCCAAGGCAGGTGGCTGGAGTTAAGATACATATCAGCCATGATCTCATTGAATAGCAGAACAAGCTCAAGGGACTGAATGGCCTAATCCTGTTCCTATGTTCCTATCTCGATGAGAACTACAGTATCTACACATTTCCCACATTACAACAGTGACTATACTTCAAAAGTAAAACTAGTAGGGAGCAGAAACAAAGGCCAACAGTAAAGAGGGTCAAACTGCAGAAAAATTTTAAACAGGCAAAGTTGAAGGCACTTTATCTAAATGCATGTAGCATTCGCAACAAGGTGGATGAATTAATTGCACTAATAGAAGTAAATGGGTATGATGTAATTGCCATTACAGAGACATGGTTGCAGGGTAACCAAAGCTGGGAACTGAATGTTCCAGGGTACTCAACATTTAGGAAGGACAGACAAAAAGGAAAAGGAGTTAATAAGGGATGAGATTGGTACAGTAGAGATTGTAAAGATCAATAACATGTCATTCCATAGTGGACACTAGGTGGAGCCGTAAAGCTGTGTAGAGCTGTATATAAGACTACACTACCCAGCTGTATATATATTAAGACTACATTACCCATGAGGCACTAGGCTACCCACAAGGCAGCAGTCAAGATGGAAGCCTCTACAGATACTGTACCTAGTCCACATGTGCTCAATAAAAGTGTCTAGCAAAAGCTAGCTGTGTTCATAATAAGAATGTCTATTTATTAATGAACATAAGATGGTACCAGGGTGGTGAGGATCTGCTGAAAATTGTGAAAAGTGACATGGAGAATTTGAAGCCACCAGAGCGTTTGAAACTCACAGGAAACATCGACTACAATTGGCAGACTCTTAAACAACAATTCGAACTCTACATTGCAGCCATCGGATTTGGTACAAAGCCAGACGCAAGGAAGATAGCGTTGCTGCTTACGGTTGCAGGCCCACAGGCGATAGAGATATTTAATACATTTGTATTTAATCCAGTGGAGATCAGAGAAAAATTAGAAGATGTGCTAAAAAAATTTGATGCACATTGCTCTCCCAAAAAGAATGAGACCTATGAAAGATACATCTTCTGTTCTCGGACACAGCAGCAAAATGAGACTTTTGATAGCTTTATAACTGATCTGAAACTGAAAGCACAGACATGTAATTTCTCTGAGCTCAAAGCATCCATGATTCGTGACCAGATTGTGTTTGGTATTCATGATAAAAAAGTCAGGGAACGTCTGTTGAGAGAAACCGAACTAAATCTGGAAAATGCGGTGAAAATATGCCAAGCCAGCGAGCTAGCTCGAAAGCACGCGAAGACTTTCAGTGAAGTCAATAATGATGCGATTGTAATGAGTGATAATGCTGCTGTCGGTGCTGTGTCCTATAAGGGGAAGAAACATGGGCAGAACAGAAATTAAAAGCAATCGGAGGATGAAATTTTTAATTGTAAACGCTGTGGTTACAAACACCAGTTAAGACAATGCCCAGCGTTTGGAAAAATGTGCACAAAGTGTAATGGAAAGAATCACTTTGCCAAACAATGCTTTTCAAAAGTACAAACTAAGAAAGGGCAACGAGTTAATGTAATTGAGGACACTGATTTAAATGAGACATTTTTTGTAGGAATGGTGTCATGTGACAATATCAAAAAGGATACAGAAAATGTGTAGCCCTCAGGAATGGACAATGCTGAACATAAAGTTAATGCAGTAAAAGAGGACAAATGGATGATCCCACTGCAGGTAAATGGAGCATTAGTTACCTTGAAACTAGACACTGGGGCAAAAGCAAACTTAATCAGTATGAGTGACATTAACAATATGAAAGAAAAGCCCAAAATACAGAAAAAGTCAGTACTACTGAAGAACTATAATGGACAGAAAATAGATAGCTTAGGTGTATGCAGACTTAAAGTGACAGTCAAAGACAAAGTGCATCATCTCATGTTTTCTGTTGTGGCTGAAAGGCTTGATTCACTACTGGGTGACAAAGCTTGTGAGGACTTAGAACTGGTCAAAAGAGTCTACCGTATAAACTGTGCCATAAGCAGACCAGTTGACTCGGTGGATTCTGTAGTGAATAATTTCCAGGATGTGTTCAAAGGATTTGGAGTTCTACCATTCACTTACAAGATCCAGCTAAAGCAGGATGCTCAGCCAGTGGTACATGCTCCATGAAGAGTTCCAGCACCCCTGCATGACCGGCTCAAGAATGAACTGGACAGAATGGCCACACTAGGAGTCATCAGGAAAGTCGAAGAGCCAACAGACTGGGTTAACTCCATGGTATGTATAAAGCAAAAGAACAATGATCTAAGAATATGCATGGATCCAAAGGACTTAAATGCAAACATAAAACGTGAACACTACCAGATTCCCAAGCGGGAAGAAATCACCAGTGAAATGTCAGGTGCCAGATACTTTACAAAGCTCGATGCCTCACAAGGATTTTGGCAACTAAAACTGGATGAAGAGAGCACCGTACCTTCAACACACCATTTGGCAGGTATTGTTTCCTCAGAATGCCTTTCGGGATAATATCTGCATCTGAAATCTTTCATAGAGCGATGGAACACATAATTGAAGGTCTGGAAGGAGTTTGGGTCTATGTTGATGACATCATCATCTGGGGCTCCACACTGAAAGAACACAATGAGAGACTGACTAAAGTGCTACAGAGCATACGCCGGAATGGACTGAAGCTCAACAAAGCCAAGTGTCAGTTTGACGTCCAGGAAGCCACTTTCCTAGGAGATAATCTATCTGGTAAAGGAATAGAGCCAGATATGGAAAAAGTAAACGCCATACTCAAAATGCCCCTACCCACCGACAAAAAAGGAGTGTTATGCATCATGGGGATGATAAACTTCATTGGAAAGTTCATTCCTAACTTGTCAGCCAAGACAGCCTGTCTGTGAGACCTGCTACATAAAACAAATGAGTTCGCATGGACAGAAAGACATGAACAAGAGTGGATAAACCTCAAAACAGTGCTGACAACAACACCTGTACTCACCACCCACCTTCTTTGACCCAACAAAAAGAATCAAAGTGTCAACGGATGCATCAAAAGATGGCCTAGGTGCGGTCTTGCTACAAGCAGAGGGTGAAGATTGGAAGCCTGTTGCCTGTGCCTCCAGGTCTATGACTGATACTGAGTGTCGATACGCCCAGATTGAAAAGGAATGTCTAGGCTTGGTAGTTGGACTAGAAAAGTTTCATGGCTACATATATGGACTTCCCACCTTCACAGTTGAGACAGACCACAGCCCTCTGGTCGCCATCATAAAAAAAAACCTGAATGAGATGTCTCCAAGGATTCAACGACTCATGATGAAGCTGCAAAGATATGACTTTGAACTGATCTACACACCAGGCAAATACATAGTGTTAGCAGATGCACTATCCCGAGCACCCACAATGAGTCATGTGAGCTCTACTGAAGAAGGCGTGGATGTTCATGTGAGTATGGTCACTGCTGCGCTGCCTGTGTCAGACACAAAATCAAAGCAAATAGCAGAAGAAACAGTAAAAGATACAGTATTACAAACAGTAATAGAGAACATTCATCATGGTTGGCCAAAAGGTTCCTGTCCAAAATATTTTCACATAAGGTCAGAATTGAGTGTCGCAAGTGGACTATTACTAAAACAGAACAGAATAGTCATTCCACAGGCTCTACGTCAAGACATGCTCAAAAGGATTCATGAGGGACACCTCGGAATTGAAAAATGCAAAAGGAGAGCAAGAGACACTGTTTATTGGCCTGGCATAAATAAGGACATTGAGAACATGATAGGCAAATGTGAGACGTGTCAGAAACACCAAAACAAACAAGCAAAGGAACCAATGATAGTAGCTGACATACCAACAGCAGCATGGCAGAAGGTTGGTATGGGCTTTTTTCATTTAAATGGTAAAGACTATCTAATAGTGATTGACTACTATTCTAACTATCCTGAGATGGCACTGCTCTCAAGCACCACAGCAAGCAGTGTCATAATGCATGTGAAATCCATCTTCGCCAGACATGGAATTCCCAGGATTGCCGTTAGCGACAATGATCCGTGCTTCAACTGTAAGGAGTGGCAACAGTTTGCAGCACATTATGACTTTCAGCACATCACATCCAGTCCTTTGTATGCTCAGTCAAATGGTAAGGCAGAGAAAGGTGTTCAAGTTCTCAAGCAGCTACTGAAGAAAGCGACAGAAAGCAAGTCTGATCCTTATCTCGCCCTGCTGAGCTACCGAGCCTCACCTTTAAACTGTGGTTCTTCACCTGTTGAACTACTAATGGGTCGCAAGTTGCGCACCACACTACCCTGCTGTGCAAAAGAACAGCAAAGTGAGGAACTGAGACAGAGACTTCAACTGTTAAAGCTGAAACAGAAATCATACTCTGACAAGTCATCCAAAACTCTAAAACCATTGACAAGGGATGATGTTGTCAGGATTGAGGATCCAGATGCATGGAACAGGAAAGCTACAGTTCTTGAGGAAGTAGGATCAAGGTCATACACTGTTAGAACTGAGGAAGGACAGATTCTCAGGAGGAACCGCCATTCCCTCCTAAAAACACAAGAGACTATTCAAGACCAGATTGATGACAATGCCGCAACTGCATCTTGTCATTCACCACCAGAACAATCTCATGAAGACACATCAGACTTACCCATGTTGAGAAGATCCACACGTGAAGTAAAAGAGCCTGCCTGATAGACTTAATCTTTGAGTACAATGTAAAGCTTTGAAAATGTGTTGACTGTTTTGAAAATGTTTATGTTTATAGAGCACTAACAAAAGTGTTACTGATATTATCTTTATTGTTTTCTTGAAAGTTGATTGATATTGATTTTGTTAAACCTCAAAGAAAGGGGGATGTAATGATCAATAACATGTCATTCCATAGTGGACACTAGGTGGAGCCGTAGAGCTGTGTAGAGCTGTATATAAAACTACACTACCCAGCTGTATATATATTAAGTATACATTACCCATGAGGCACTAGGCTACCCACAAGGCAGCAGTCAAGATGGAAGCCTCTACAGATACTGTACCTAGTCCACATGTGCTCAATAAAAGTGTCTAGCAAAAGCTAGCTGTGTTCATAATAAGAATGTCTATTTATTAATGAACATAAGAGAGATAAAAGATCTTGGCTTGGCAGATCATGATGTAGAACTGGAATCAGTTTGGATGGAGCTAAGAAACAGCAAAGGGTGCAAAACATTGGTGGGAGTTGTGTATAGGCCACCAAACAGTAATGGTAATGTAGGGCACAGTATCAATCAAGAGATTAGAAGTGCATGTAACAAGGGCAATACGGTAATCATGGGAGACTTTAATCTATATATTGACTGGGCAAATCAAATTACCACTAATGGTGTGGAGGACGAATTCTTGGAATGCATGTGAGATGGATTCCTGGATCAGTATGTGGAGGAACCAACCAGGGAACAGGGTATTCTCGATCTGGTACTGTGTAATGAAAGGGGCTAATCAATAATCTTGTTGTAAAGGGGCCTTTAGGGACAAGTGACCATAATATGATTGAATTTTATATTAAGTTTGAGAGTGATGTAGTCCAACCTGAAACTAAGGTCTTCAATCTAGACAGAGGAAACTGCAAGGGTATGAGGGACAAGTTGGCCATGGTAGATTGGGAGATTACACTAAAAGGTATGAAGGTGGACATACAATGGCTAACATTCAAGGAAATAATGCATAATTTGCAACAAACATATATTCCTCTAAGGCTTAAGAAACCCAAAAGGAAAATTGATCCAACCATGGCTAACAAAAGAAATTAAAGCTAGCATTAAGTCAAAGAAGGTAGCTTATAAAGTTGCCAGATAAAGCGGTCAGCCTGAGGACTGGGATCTTTTCAGAAATCAGCAAAGGGAGACTCAGTGAGTGGGCGAGAACATGGCAGATGGAATATAATGTGGATAAATGTGAAGTTATCCACTTTGGTAGAAAAAACAAAAGGCAGATTATTTCCTAAATGGTGAAAGATTGGGGAATGCAGATGCTCAAAGGGACCTGGCTGTTCTTGTACATGAGTCACTGAAAGTGAATGTGCAGGTGCAGCAAGCCATTAGGAAGGCAAATGGTATGCTGGCCTTCATTACAAGAAGATTTGAGTACAGGAGTAAAGAAGTCTTACTCCAATTATATAGGGCTTTGTGAGATCACACCTGGAGTACTGTGTACAATTTTGGTCTCCTGACCTAAGTAAGGATATACTTACCATAGAGGGAGTGCAACGAATGTTCACGAGATTGATTCCTGGGATGGCGGGGCTGTTGTATAAGAAGAGATTGAGTAAACTAGGCCTGTATTCTCTTGAATTCAGAAGAATGAGAGGGGATCTCATTGAAGCATACAAAATTATTACAGGGTTTGATAGGGTGGATGCTGGGAGAATGTTTCCCTTGGCTGGGGACACTAGAACCAGGGGCCACAGCCTCAGGATAAAGGGTAGGCCATTCAGGATTGAGATGAGAAGAAATTTCTTCACACAGAGGGTGGTGAATCTTTGAAATTCTCTAACCGTGAGGGCTGTGGAGGCTCAGTCATTGGGTATATGCAAAACAGAAGTTGATACATTTCTGACTAGTAAGGGCATCAAGGGATATGCTGATAGGGCCGGTGAATGGTGTTGAGGCAGAAGATCAGCCATGATCTCATTGAATGGCAGAGCAGAGTCAAAGGGCCGAATGGCCTACTCCTGCTACTATTTATTCTGTTCTTATGTTAAGTACTTCAATGGCTGTAAAGTACTTTCAACATCCTGAGGTTATGAAAGGCATTATATAAATGCAAGTCTTTCTTTGTTCTTTTAGGCTAGGAGATTATATTTTGAGAAACTCCAAGTAATAATTTCAGCTCTTCATTATATAAGTATCTAAGAAAATGGTTGTAAAGGTTATAAAGAGAACTGTATTATCAACCTCCTTTCTTATTCATTTGTTGTAATTCAAATCTTCATTGAACACAAACGCCTAGAAATCCAATGCTGCCCGGAATCAACGAGCCTCTTAATTTTCACTCCGGAAGCATTTAATTTTCGTGCTGCCTGATGGCTTTAATTACGCAAGTGTACTAGTAGCACTACCCTAGCTGCATACCTGTAAAGGGGCGGGGGTAGGTGATGGATATCAGGCGTCTCTGACACCACTTAAAGGCAGCCAGCATCTCATAAAGGGGAGGTGTATTCCGGCTGCAGGCAACAATAACAACTTGCATTTATGTAGTGCCTTTAACATAGTAATATGTCCCAGGGACCAGTGAAACACTTTTACAATCGAATATTTGGCTGGAGCAAATGCTGTGAGAGTATCATGGTTCTCAGACGCTGCCTTGGAGGCCCTGGTGCTGTAGGGGTTCGCAAAATCCCTCAGCCCCGAAGATACTGGAGATATTAACCCACATCGTGGACGGAGACTGTGCGTGACTTGAAATTGCCTCTGGGTTGGACAATGTTTTAAACATACCCAGAATCGCAGGGGGGCTGCATTGAGTTGGGCAGCACGTGGACAACACCGGAATCGAGGAACTTCGTGGAAATATTCGCACACTTTAAGACAGCACATTTTATTTAAAAAATGTACTCTTGAGTTTTGAACTGTGTAAATTGCAAAGGGGTTTGAAAATGGCCATCAGAAAAGCATGGCCAAGGACAAAAGAAAGCAGCTCGTGTAGGTCTGTGAAAAGTGGGAGGATCAAGCAGTGGCAGTCAGATTCTGTCAATCAAAAAAGGGGCGTTTCCCTACCCTACAGAGGCAATGTTTGTTTACAGGAAACTGCTGCCTTGTTGACATAAGGGATTAAGCCACTTGAGACTGCAGTTTCAGTGGCCACAATGAATGGGTTTCTGTTTACATAGTAATCCAACTCCATTCAAAGCCCAGCACACAATTGAGACACACCTAAACTACAGGAGAGACTTTTTTTAGACTAAGTAAAGGAATGAATGGGTTTGAATCACCCATTACTCAGACAATAGGGCAGTTGGGTCCCTTTTGTTTTAGCCAGATGAACTTGGATGTGGGCGGGAACATTTCGGCCCCAGAATGAAGACACATTCAAACCACCCCAAGCTTTATTCGAAACCCATTCCAGACAATGGGAGCAGTTTGGCCACTGGGAAATAGCCCGTTTGAATCAGCCAATCATGGCCTTTCTCTTGTGTATTCGAACTTTTCAGCGTGAATTTGCACACAGACCTTTTCAGCGCCAAAACAGCAGGAGCTCCCAGGATATAAAGATAGCTTCTCAGAAGCTCTCTCTCTCTTATTTTCCTTGGACTGCAGGTGAGCTCTTCTCTCTCTGGACCATCGGTGAGCAGGTTTCTGACTCCTCAGCAAGGCAATCTAGTAAGGAGTTAGAGGGGTGGGAATTTAAGGGAAATTGCTAAGATTGTAAGACTTACATTGTAGCCATTTATCCCTCGTTTTTGCCGTCTGCCTTCCCCTGTTAAGCAATTTTACATTGATCGTGTGGTGTAGTTTCTTTATTACTTTGATCATGTGGTGTAGTTTATTTAGTTAATAAAGTTTGACTTTCTCACATCCAGATTATTTGTCCATTTTTAATATATCATTAATTATAAGTTCCTCCAGTCAGAACTGGAAGGGTGGGTTTAGCGATTCGAAACCGCTGTTTGGTATTGGTCTCAGTGCAGTGGAAAAAAAGGGCTGCTTGACCAGGTAAATTACCGTAAACCAGGTAAAGGAATGTAAATTACCTAAACCAGGTAAAAGATGCCCCCCTACAGTGCAGGCAATGGGCAGGAGGAGGGAATCATATTCTAACCAGGAGGCAGGAAGTCCTCCAGGCATCAACTACCCTGACAATGGGAAGAGGTTGCAGAATATGTCAATGCTAGGAGCCTAGCACCCAGGACATGGCTATAATGCCAGAAGATTTACAATGATCTCACTAGAGTTGTCAAGGCAAGAATACTGCTCTCTTACTCTCTGCTCACTCCTCCACCACTTACATCCTCACTAATCACAGCACTCACAAGACTCCTCTCCCCCGCTTTCCTTCATTCTCCTACAAACACTGTATTACACATCACTTCAGTTTGCATTGAATCTGGTGACTTCAGTCTTAGAGCATGGGCTTCAGGAACCACATTAAGTGGAGTTATCTAATTTTGTATGACTGATATAAAAAATCTAGATCTAAAATTTTGAATGCATTTTGCGATTGTTTTATGCACTTACATTAAAAGTATGCATTTTGGATATTTACACTAATCATCATTTCTAGTACAATTAACGGGATTAATGAAAAAATGGGTTGGTCCATTTTTCAGGCGTCCAGTGTGGCAGCCTTAAACAAGCGTTAGGACCCTTACATATGCCAACAGCTTAAGGACCCTTTTCAGAAATTGGGCTACCTTGGGTCTAATTCACCAAGCTGTTCTGGGCGTGGAAGTGGCCTAGCCAGCGGCCGCCACCGAAAATGTAAAAAAAACTTTTAATGTGGATCTGGGAGGAGCAGGAGTGCTCCTGGCTGCAGAGCACATCTGCCGGCTGCTAGCAGATACGATTGGCCCTCTCTCACTGTCCTCCCCGCAATCCTTCCCGGGGCTTATCTGAAGGCCGCTGGCGGCAGGGTAGGCAGCTCAAAAGTGCAATCTTCCCTCAGTGAGCTGCCTATAGAGGCATGACAGGTGCCAGCAGCACACTCTGAATATGTAGTTGAGGCCCTTAGACCATCCTTAATATGTAAATGACCCTGTCCCCAGAATTTGTAATGGAGTCATGGTGAGGGCGGACTGACAGGTACAGGCTCTGTCCTGCTGTACTCCTGGTGACACAATGAAAATGCAGGAATATCTGGCCTTGAGGTTCAATCGGATCCCAGTAGATGACATATTGATGCCATTTACCTAAAGTTTCCACAAATCTCCCACTGGAGTTGTGGTTGGATATTGATGGAACTGCTGTGAAATTTCAGGGCCACTAGTTTACATATTTAGTTGTCCTGGCTAATTGGAAAATAAATATCTGGCAAATTTGCATATTTTAACAAGAAGCTATGCATGATGTAGATTACATTATTGGACTGAAAAGTGAGCATAGACTTTGCTCAACCATTCTAATTATAAGGAAATATAAGAATATACTTTGGCAAATTGTAGATATACCATTTGCATTCTTTCACCCAAGGGAAAATATGCCCCCAAGTTTTTTTTTATCTGTGTGATATCTACCTTTATAACTAACGTGTGGTTCTTAAAGTAAGCAAGAACACTGTCATTACTGTGTTATTTAAAATGTGCACTTTATTCTAGATTTCTTTTCTTTTCAGTGTACAAGCCAAGATGATTCATATTGACCTTCTCATTACATTAAAAGATAGACTTGGCCTTCCTAGATCATAAATCAAATATTTTAATTCCTATGCAATTTACCACTGTTGGAAAACTGATTTTTACCATCTCTGTTAACATATGTCTTCATTTTTCTAGAAATAATGAAAATTTCAATCATCCATCTTGCTGTGGTCAGTGAATTAATCACCTCATCATTTTTTCTCTCAATCTGCAACTTACATGACAGCTAGTTGCCTTGTGTGCTCATAAGTTACTGTGGCATCAATCATGGGCGAACTGTAAGTGGGAGTAGGATGGCATCAAAGGTACAGGACATTCTAAAGAGCACTGTCCAACATCATAGTTCAGTTGGGCCAGATGAACATCTAACGTGCTATCTGCAGATATAGGTATCTGTCACTTTGAAAAATCAAATGCTACAAGTAATACTCTCAAAGATTTTCTTTACTCAGAAAGATTATCAGGTTAACTGTCCTTCAGAATATGCAGAAAGTTGAGCTGTTCTACTGTGAACTAAAAGGAATAATAAAAAGGTGCAAGTAGTTTACATTGAAGTCAGCTGTGCTTCAGCAGCAATACTGAATTGGACAGCATTAGACTTGCAACTATCATTAATCCCACCATACTGTTTGCTTCCATAAAATATTTCATGTGGTTTCTTATCAGATTACTTTTACTGATGTCTTTATTATTCAATGAATATTTAAGATTTTACTTTCTGATCCACTTGTGCTGCAAATGTCATTAGTTCTGGCATTCTCCAGGTAAAATGGCATTGGAGTCATAGGCCTAGAAATTCAGTTGGTAGCGCCAGCCGCTAGCGCCTTAAGAGGGCGATAAGTGGGGCGCGAAGCGGCTAGCGCCTGGGCGCGAAGTGGCTAGCGCCTGGGCGCGGCGCGATCTGCACCTCTCACGAACTTGAGTGAAGACTTAGCGGCGGCACAATACCGCAACGCCCGCTCAGCTACGTGCGCAGATCCTGATGTCATTTCATGGTGCAACGCCCTTGGTGCGCCCCGAACCGGAACATCAGTGGCGCCCCCCTTCTTTCCGCCTGGCGCTCACAGCGACTGGTTGAGTGGAACGGTTCCCAGTTGCTGTGGGGCTGGGGGGGCGCTATTTAAAGGAGACTCTTCCTGCATTCTTTGTGGTAGCCATTTTGTACCACTCCTTCTGTGTGAGAGAGAGAGATTTGGAGAGAGACCAAGGGAGAGAGCTATCTGCTTTAACCCAGCGCTCGCACAGGTACTTCTGGCTTCAGGCCAGAGCTTTGCAGTTGGATTGATTTTTCAGTGCCATAGCCTTGAGTGGCCACATATAATGGGGGCTGCAATGGGTGGAAACATTGGGTTTCTGCATTGCATTAAAGGGCTCAGAGACGCCGAGAGAGAGTGCCAATCATGGCCAGATGGAGAAGGGCCAACAGGCGTCGACACAGGAGGCCTTACCCTCCCAGGGTATACCGCCAGCACTTCTCCTACCTCAACATGTCTGAGGAGCAGTGCATTCGGAGGCTTCGATTCAGAAGGGAGGTGTTCACTGAGATCTGCCACCTGCTTCAGAGAGATCTGCAGCCACAGCTGAGGAGCAGGACGTCTCTGTCGATGGCAGTGAAGGTGACAGTGGCTCTCAACTTCTATGCCACTGGCTCCTTCCAATCCGCTACTGGGGATATTGCCAATGTCTCCCAGTTCGCGGTGCATTGCTGCATCCACCAGGTCATGAATGCCCTCGTCAGAAGGAGACGTCAGTACATTTCCTTCCCCATGACCCTGGACAAGCAGCAAGAGCGTGCAATGGGATTCGCAAGAATAGCAGGCTTCCCCATGGTCCAGGGCACCATTGACTGCAGGAATGTGGCTTTGTGGGCGCCTCTAGAGAATGTCGAGGATTACCGCAACCGGAAGGGGTACCATTTGCTGAATGTGCAGTTGGTGTGTGACCACAAGCAGCTCATACTAGCTGTCAGTGCCCGCTTTCTAGGCAGCAGCCACGATGCCTTCATCCTGCACCAGACATCTGTGGCAGACATTTTTGAAGCCCTGGCTCACCCAGGAGGCTGGCTTCTCGGGGACAAGGGCTATCCTTTGTGCACCTGGCTGATGACCCTACACCGTGCGCCCACCACCCCTGCTGAAGAACGATACAATGACAGCCATCAAGCGACCAGGAACATCATTGAGCACACAATTGGCGTGCTGAAGCAACGGTTCCATTGTCTGGACCATTCCGGGGGAGCCCTACAGTACTCGCCTGAGCGAGTCTCCCATTTCGTTGTAGTGTGCTGCATGCTGCACAACCTGGCTATCCTCAGGGCTCAGCCACTGCCAGCAGACATTGGAGGACCACCAGAGGAGGAGGAGGAGGAGCACCAAGACGGGAGGGAGGCACAAAGTGCAAGGGCCGTCCGTCAGCGGCTTATTGCAAGTCGGTTCTAGGCCCCCTCTCAGGGAATGGCTTGTGCCACTGAAAGAACATGAATGTAGCCACTCCGCAAACCCTGAGGCGGTCAAGGCAACAAATAGTTCAAAGTGCAAACATGCACAATCTGAATAAAGGCTATTTTTTATTTAACAAACTCTGTGCCCTTCCCGCATGACAAACAAATACAGAGAACCCCCCCCCCCAAAAAAAAAAACAGTCAGGCACATAACAGGCTCTCACAACCTGGGGACAATGAAAAAAACAGTTAAACAAAAATGACCATGATCCTCGGCCTTCATAAAAAACCAACACAACATCCTCGGCCTTCAGGGAAAAAAACACAACATCCTCGGCCTTCATAAAAAACAAACACAACATCTTCGGTCTTCAGAAAAAAAAAAAAACATTTTGCCACACCTCATACTTTTTGGTCTGCGAGGGTGATCTGCCTCATTTGCGAGATTGGCCCCTTCCCGCCCTGCAGCTCCTCCGCAATGGGACCCCAGTGGCTTCAGCAAGGCTGGGGGAAGGCTGCTGAGGGGCAGATAGTGAGTCGGCAGATGCCCTTGGGGGCGGCCTGGACCAGCTCTGGGCCTGGAGGGCCCGGCTGCTGACTGCTCCAACTCTGCTTGGGCGGCAGCAGCCTGTCCTACGGGAGGTGGCAGCTGCAGTGGAGGAATTCTGCCAACCTGACAGAGCACAGGCACTCCCTGGTCGGACGAGACACTAGCACTCGCACGGGCCAGCACTGAAGCATGCGCAGCAATCTGCTGAAGCACAGACTGCTGGGCTGCTGTAGCGCGGCAAGGGCCCCGGCAATTCCTGGCCGATCCAGCGAGGGTGGCAGCAGTTAGTGCTCATGTGGCCCTGATCTGTGTCTGCATTAGATCAGCCAGTGACTGCATGGCACGACTAAGCACTTGTCTGGAAGCCGCCTGTGATGCAGCGACGTCCTGCTGACTCCTGGCCTGTGATGCCCCGAATTCCTGTACACTCCTTGCCAGTGGCTCTATGGAGTCAGGCATCCTGGCCACTGCAGCCAAGAGCTCAATGTGCCTGCGCTCAGCCTGGGCGCCCATTTCGCCAAGGAGCTGCACCTCCTCTGCGCTCACTGTAGCAGGACTGGAGGCTGCACTCACCCTCCGGGGAGAAGGCCGCCGAGCTTCCCTACCCCCCCCCAATGTTGCTGCAGCCCGCTGGGCCCCAGAGCTTCACCCTCCTCAGACCCTTCCCCCCTGCTCCCCTCCAGGGAAGACGTGTCCCCATCATGGCCATGGCCTGCCTCAGCTGAGGGTGGAACTGATGGTCCGGCTTCCTCTTCCTCCTCCTCGCCTTCTGATTCACTCACAGTGCCAGCTTGAGGGCCCGCCTCCTCACCTGGCGAATCAGCACCTGAAAGCAGGGAGGCACAAGAGTTGCTTTTGTGTGAGGACAGGGCGGCAGCGAGGGAGGCATGAGTGCTGCTATGCACTGCATTGGTTCGAGAGTGGTAAAGGATGCTGGTGTGAGGCACAAGTGGAAAGAGAGAGGTCAAAAAGGTGATGACCTTACCATTGCTGTCCAGAACGGTGTCGGCATCTCCAGTGGCGACGGGGCCAATCAGCCGGCCTGCCATAATCCGTTCCACTCGCTGCTCCAGGTCGCTGAGGTTTTTAAGTTCAGGACAGCCTCCCCCGGTCCATTGCTGCTGCCTCCTATTGTGGGCCAGCTTGCCCTGCAAGAGAAAGGATGGGCTCTGAGTACAGTGTCAAGCCCTGATCTTGTCTGTACTGCCTCCCATGGTGCAATAGCCCTGACAGTGTGAAGCCCTGATCTTGCCTGCACTGCCTCCCATGGTGGAATAGCCCTGACAGTGTGTCAAGTGGTGAATGTGAATGTGATTTTCATGAGAGTCCCATAGGTGTTGGATGAGGGCTATGCATTGGGGCTTTCAGGACCCTTTGGCCATAAAGTGAGGTGCACATGCAGGGATGAAGAGGATACTGGAAAGGATACTCACCCTGACAACCCAAGTGAGATCGTTGAACTTCTTCCTGCATTGTGTTGGTGTCCTGGAGACCATGCTGCTGGAGGTCACTCTGTGTGCCACCTCCCTCCAAGCTTTTCTATATTCGCTGGCAACGTCCTCCTGCCACTGTCAGGAAAGAGGATAGGTCGCCTGCACTCCACTGCGCCAACCAGAACCTTCAGGGCACTCTCACTGAAGCGCTGCGCTCGCTCCCTGGCCTTCTCCATGGTCGTGGGCGTAACGATGTTGAAGCAGGCCTGTCTAGGCCTAGAATCAGGGCGAAGTCTGCCTGCAATCGACAACTCATCGCACCTGCGCTGCACCCGCCCTCGGTGGTAGCGCCTCGACTCGCCGGCTTAGCACCTTATGATAGTCGTGCACCGCCTGCTTTAGCGCAGCAGCAACCTCTTGGGGCGATGCAACTCAATTTCAGCGAAGGTGGCGCTAAGTTGTGCCGGGCGCTAAATTTAGCGAACGCTTGGCTGTAGCGCCCCAAATGTGGCGATACTGAATTTCTAGGCCATAGTGCTTTGTACTCTAATGTGCTCTGATTGTTGTACAGAATGAAGAGCAAAGCCAATCTTTGGTGCTTATGGACATGAAAGTATGATTTGTTCCAAAGATTGCTAATTATTTAAAGACTATCAATAGATAACCCTAAAATCATTTTCCCAGTTTAAGATCTCTCATTTGTAAAATGGTTTTGTTGAGTCTGTGTTTTCAATTGCAGTTATACTGAATAACAGGACACAGACTACAGAAGTAAGTAAACAGGTCTTTAGTGATTGAGGGTCAGGGCTGAACTCAGATACACTTTGCTCCGCAGGGTTTATATACTGGTGTGGTCACCACCGGTACTACAATGTACAGGAGCCATCAAAAAGTAGTCCATCACCTTAAGGTATCCTCTTAAGGTGGTACAGGTTACATACACTACAATTCCTCCCCTTTTAGCTTAACAGTGTACACCCCAAATTAAACATTACATGGATAACGTATATACAATTTACACACAAAACTGTTCAAAGATTCAGTCTCTGAGGAGGCCTCCTGATCCGGCCCGGATAACGCCTTTCAGGGGTCTCTGGTTCTCGTTGCTGGGGTGACTCATCCACTTGATCTATGGATTGAACATCATCATGTACGTTTGAGTCTGAGGTAGATGCTACAGGCTCAATAAATTTTTCAACTGGTGTCTCTGCCGTAGACATGGGGTCGACCCTTGTTCTCGATTCCACAAGTTGGTCAGCATGACGTCATATTACGTTCTCTCCAACGTCTACCTTGTACATCAAGGGTCCTTGTCATGCACGAATTGTTCCAGGTTGCCATTTATCATCCCTATAGTCCCTGGCCAACACTGCTTGTCCTATTTCGAAACTACGAGTGGCCTTGTTATTTACATGCTGGAATTGCTTGTTTTCGACTTCCCTTCGCACATTGGGTTTTAACAAATCTAACCGGGACCGCAACCTTCTGTTATAGAACATTATGGCAGGGCTTTGATTTGTCACTGCATGCGTGGCGTTTCGATACGCCATCGGGAAATTGTCCACCTTGTGTTGTAGTGGAATATGGTCTTCACTCATGGCCTTTATCGCCTTTTTGAACGTTTGTACAAATCTCTCGGCCAACCCATTTTTAGCCAGATGATATGGGGCAGATGTATAGTGTTTCACCCCATTCTTTTTCATGAATTTCTGGAATTCTTCTGACACGAACTGTGGTCCGTTGTCTGAACATATTTGCTCCGGCAACCCATTCCTTGCAAATATGGTTCTTAGAACTGCGATCGTCTTCTCAGAGGTAGTGGTCGACATCTTAATCACTTCTGGCCATTTAGAATGTGCGTCTACTGCTATCAAAAACATGGAATCCATGAATGGACCTGCAAAGTCGATATGCACACGTTGCCATGGGCCTGAAGGCCATTCCCACGGATGCAGTGGTGCAATTGGAGGTGCATTTTGAACTTTTTGGCACCCTGAGCAGCTTTTAGTCAGATCCTCTATTTGTTTGTTGATACCTGGCCACCACACATAAGCCCGAGCAAAGCTTTTCATCTTGACTCCCCCCAGATGACCTTCGTGCAATTCTTTTAGAACTCTCTCTCTTAATTTCGGAGGAATAATCACCCTTGTTCCATACATCAATGTTCCTTGACATACGGGCAGCTGTTCTCGTCTGGCTGAGAATGCTGGTAACAGTGGTTCGCCATGTGCTGGCCATCCCTTCACTGTCAAGTCGTAGACCCGAGACAGTGTCGGGTCATTTCGGGTCTCTCTCTCAATACCCGCATTGGTGACTGGTAAGCATTCGATGATGGTCGAGTGAAATATCTCGACAGGGTCAACTGCCGGTGCCTCTTCCGCTGTAGGTAGTGGCAGGCGCGACAGCCCATCAGTATTACCATGTTGCTTTGTACCTTTGAATTCAATATCATATTGATGAGCCCCTAGGAAAAGGGACCATCTCTGAAGCCTCTGCGCCGTCATTACCGGAACACCCTTCTTAGGGTTGAAAATGGAAACCAACAGTTGGTGATCTGTCTGCAGCGTAAACTTTTGGCCTTGCAGGTAATGGTTAAATTTCTTAACTCCCCACACAAGGCTGAGAGCCTCCCTATCTATCTGAGCATAGTTGCGCTCAGCGGAGGTCAATGATCTGGATGCGAAAGCGACTGGCCTTTCCGAGCCATCTGGAAACTTATGTGAGAGCACTGCCCCGATACCATATGGAGAAACATCACAAGCTAAGCGAATAGGCAGTGTTGGGTTAAAGTGAGCCAACACTTCCTTAGAGGTGATCAGTGCCTTGCTCTTTTGAAAAGCCCGCTTACAATCATCGCTCCACTTCCATGGTATTCCCATTTGCAAAAGAGTGTTTAGCGGGTGAAACACCGTGGATAAATTTGGAAGAAACTTGTGGTAATAGTTAACCAACCCGAGGAACAACCTCAACTGGGATACATTTTCCGGTGCAGGAGCTTTTACAACAGCTTCAATCTTGTCAGGTGACTTATGGAGCCCCTCCCGGTCAATGACATGGCCGCAGTACGAGATTCGCTTTTGAAAGAACTCGCATTTCTGGCGATTAACCCTGAGCCCATATTCTTTCAATCTGATGAGCACCTGCTCCAAATTCGCGAGGTGATCCTTATCGTTATCTCCTGTAATCAGGATGTCATCCAGGTAGCATTGTGTGCCTGGAATTCCCTGCAATACCTGCTCCATGGCCCTTTGCCAAATCGCTGGAGCCGATGCCACTCCAAAAACCAGTCTATTATAACGATATAAGCCCTTATGCGTGTTGATCGTGAGATACTGACGTGACGCTTCATCAACTTCCATCTGTAGGTGCGCCTGCGCCAGGTCTATCTTAGTGAAGTGTTTCCCACCAGACAGCGAAGCGAAGATATCTTCAATCCGCGGAAGCGGATATTGCACCGTGTGAAGAACCGGATTAACAGTGATCTTGAAATCGCCACAGATGCGAACCTTCCCAGGTTCCCCTGGCTTGTTGCTCAACGAACGCTTCATGACAGGAACAATGGGTGTGGCCCATTCGCTCCAGTCCACCTTGGACAGTACCCCTGAACGTTCTAGCCCTTCCAGCTCTGCTTCCACAGCAGGTCGTATCGCATAAAATTTTGGGTTTGCATGTTCTTCAACCTTGATGGTTGCCGTAATTCCTTTCAGTGTTACAAGCCCCTGTTGGGACACCTCCTTAGCATCGTCTAAGATTTTGGACAGTTGTTTAGGTTTGACGTCGTCCTCCTTACAGGCATCTACAGTCAGTGCTTGTATGGAATGCCAGTCCACATTTATTCTCCAGATCCATTCCCGTCCCAGTAGTGTCGGACCTCCATCAGGTAACACATACAAGTCCATTTTCTGACTTTCTTTACCATTGTAGACCACGTTTACTTTTATCTTTCCTTTGGGGTATACTATTTGCCCCATGTATGTTTTCAATACAATCTCCGTATCCCTCAGGGGAATGTACGAGAATAACCTTTTGTAATCTTGCTTATTCATGACCGTTAATGCCGACCCAGTGTCTAATTCCATCTTCACTTGGACTCCTGCTATCCGAAGCATGACCCAGATAGTTTGGTGGTCTGCTGTGTTACCCACATTATGTATTTTCAGACAGCCCAGTTGCTTACTGCTGGAGTCTGAATCCGTCTTCTGTTCATCCGAACTGTTCTCTGTCACCTTGTGTACTTTTTTGTACTTCTCCTGCGGTGACTTTTTGCTGCTGGTCTTCTTTCCGGACTGGCATACTCTCGCTATGTGACCAAGTTTGCCACATTGCCTGCATTCTTTATCTTTGAACCAGCACTGGTTCTGGTCATGCGTTGTCCTTCCACAACGATAGCACTTTACTGTGCCCAATGCCATTTCATTGGTGCTGAATTCCAATGGCCTTTGCTGTATCTCTGCAGCGCCCCGTGCTGCTGCCTCGTGAGATGCTGCAATGCTGAAAGCTTTGTCCAGTGTAAGGTCCTTTTCCTCTAGCAGTCGCTTCTGGGTTCCTTCCCTTAGGAGCCCACACACAAACTTATCTCTCAGTGCGTCTGCTAGTCCTGTTCCGAACTGGCAGTACTTTGATAACTTGCACAGTTCTGTTAGATATTCAGCGTTGCTTTCTTCTTTAAGTTGAATTCTTTTGTAGAATTTAAGTCGTTCTGCTATCAGCAGCGGCATGGGGTTTAAATGCTCCTGCAGGATAGTAACAATATCCGCGAAACTCTTCCCTACCGGTTTGTCTGGTGTTACAAGGTTCCTTAATAACCCGTACGTCTTCGCACCCATTGAGTTTAATAGGGTTCGTGCTTTCTTATCATCCGGTACCTCATTCGTTGTACAGTAAACTTCGATGCGTTCCACATAAGTGGCCCAATCTTCCACATCGTTATCAAAAGCAGTGATGTTACCCGTTTTTGGCATCCTTGCTGAGTTTCTCCTTCCCCTTTGGATATTATTATTATTTTTTTTTCTTTCAAGATGGCGGCTTTTCCCGTGCTTGGCGGCTTTTCCCACGCTTGTCTTCTTCCCCCGTCGACTCAAAATGGCGATTCCCGCGCTGTTGCCATCCACGCCTCCCAGCGGTCCTTTATTTTCCCCTGCGCTGCTGCTCTTGTTCCCCCGCCGCTCCCGCGGTCCTTGTGGCCATAAACGCTTTTCTGGCTGCTGCGCGTCTCTGCCCGATTGCAGTCCAGCCCCGACACCGGCTGCAGTCGTGTTCTCCGCCCTTTTCGTCGTTTTCCCTCCCCTTCTCCCACTGACAACTCGGCCGACTTCCCCCCTATGCCGCTCGATCGGGCTTACCCGCCGTTGTCGTAGAAGGGATGCTCACTGATGCTTGACTTCGTGGCCAGCAAACCAACCTGGGTTTCCGATGGCCTCCCGTGCGATGCAGGATGTTGAGGGCGGATGCCCTTTTTCGATGCCCGTTTCTGAGGACGAAGCTTCCTTTGATGCAAAACTGCCGCTAGGTAAGATCAGACTCGTCGCCACTGTTGAGTCTGTGTTTTCAATTGCAGTTATACTGAATAACAGGACACAGACTACAGAAGTAAGTAAACAGGTCTTTAGTGATTGAGGGTCTGGGCTGAACTCAGATACACTTTGCTCCGCAGGGTTTATATACCGGTGTGGTCACCACCGGTACTACAATGTAAAGGAGCCATCAAAAAGTAGTCCATCACCTTAAGGTATCCTCTTAAGGTGGTACAGGTTACATACACTACAGGTTTCTTGTTGATTTTGTAATTATCATGGCTTACAGTTAAAATAGGCAATAAAGATGTGAGGAGGTTATCATGTTTTTCACATCGCAATAAGTATTATATCAAGACATCTTTATATGACATCTGGTGATTTCTCTTAACAGTGAGCAGAATGGTTTACGTTAGGTTGCACTGGCTTTTTTGTTGCAATTCGCCTGAAATCAGCCAAACCAGCGCAAAAGATTGAGGAATTTCAAGCGCAAATTGCACCCAGCACAAGTAGCATTTCCGCGGTCTTTTGCACTAGTTTAACTGCGCTATAAGTCTGCCCCTCCCACAAAACTGTCCACAGCCCCAGAACAAAAAAATCACCATTTTGAGTTTCCGCTAATTGCGCTCGTTTTCAGGACTTCGAGGAGAGTCTTAAAATTAAGCTTTTTCTTTAGGTGCAGGGACACTAATAGGCACGTTTTGAAAGCTTCTGATTTTTTAAAAAATTACTAAAAAACTAACTACTGTACACCAATGTAACTAGCAAATGGTTCTGTATGTTTCTTAAAAGTCATTTTCAGTTATTTAAAATCGGGTTACTCACAGGTGGTGGGCTAGACACTCTGATTAAATATGTTTTATTTTTTGTGATAAACCCATTTTCAGCTGAATTAATCAAACTGCACCAAGTTACCACCCTTAAATATATCAAAGGCTATTTTATAAAGCATTTTTTTAAAATTCCGTTCTAAAAGGCTGCCCAATTGTGTTGATTCGTGGCAGATTTTGCATTCGGCAAAATGCAAATGAGTTTTAGTGGAAACTTGAGCAAACAAAACACTTCTTAAAACTAATGCAATATTGAGCGCAATTTGCACCCGGATCGCAGATTGCACTAAAAGCAGAAACCCGAAGTTAAATTATGGTAAAAATATTTAAATACAGATTGACGATGCAAAGTGAAGATAAGTACCCTAATTTAAGTTCCTTCAAAACACATTTGAGTATTACCTTGCAGATATATAATACCATATATTGAATGAAGAAGGATAATAAAGCAATACATTTGTAAATATTTACTTTTATGTTAATTTTACCTTTATTAACTTGTCTGTAGCTATTGCTGTCAGAATATCATGAGTGGTCTCTTATCTGTCACACTCCATCGTGTTTGCTTCATGTTTCTGTTACATTACTCAAAGATGAACAGTAACGTACTTTAACTGTAAAGCACTTAGAAGTTGCATATGGAACGGTCACCTACTAGGGCACGGCAGTAACTCATGTCATTGTTGCTTCCAATCAATCTTGAATGATGAAGCCTCGATGACAGGTCAACTGAAGTGAAACTGCAAAATGTAGGAGACCTTCCTGAATCAGGTACAGCAGCAACTTTCCTTATCTGTTTAGATATTTAAATGAAAGAAAATGACCACAATGTTTTTAATTAACCTAGAGATTGTCAGCAAACAAATTTTGTCATAGAATCCTGCATAATTCTTAACTTGCTTTGTGAGAAATATTTAATTTTACATGGTGATGATAATGATCTTGACATTTTTTTTAGCTCATGATCTTTTATACTTATTGCACACATCGATGGGGAGAAATTCAACTTGCGTTGAAAATGGATGTAAAATGAGCATATTGACCAATACGCATGCTCGATGATGTTGATGAGATGTTGATGAGCCAAATTGATGCTCATGCCTTATTTGATTATGATTGGTGAGCTTTTTATTGGCAACTCAGCGATTGGGGGTCGGGGGGGGGCGTGGGGGCGGAGCCAGTAATGCCGTTTAAAGGAAGCTTGCAACTCTTCACGGGGCGGTGTTTGCCTTTTACAATAATAGCTCTCAGTCACTGCTGTAAAGTGAAGATGCTGGCTAGGAGAAGTCCTGAAAGGTCCCAAGATGTTCAGGCACTGCTCTGGAGGTCCTCGGAGAGGAGGTGGCCGGGAGGAGGGAGCTGTTCTTTCTAGCGGACAGGAGAAGAGTGCCAAGGCAAATAGCCTAATAGCAGCGGTCTGAGGTGGCAGAGCAGGTGAATGTGAGGTGTATTACACCCCGAACCTGGCTTATGGTCAATATTCTGACCAGAGCTGATCAGGTAATACTACTAATCACATCTCTCTTATACTTTTCTTAGCCCTTCACCACCTGGAGCCTCAGCACTGAAAAGCCTTCCCTTCTCCTCTTCCCATCACCTTCTGGTGCTGATTTCTGCAACTGATACTATCTTCACTATTACTCCCCTCATTTCCCCAAACCTGTGGCATCTTTCACACACCATCCACACTATTCTACTCTAACACACGCATACCTTCACAACGTTTCACCAGGCCGCACACTAACACACTCCCTTTCTTCTTATAAGACAAGCTGGCACACAATACCAACAACAACAACAACTTGTATTTATATAGCACCTTTAACGGAGTAAAATGTCCCAAGGCGCTTCTCAGGAGTATTGTAAGACAAAAATTTTGACACCGAGCCACATAAGGAGAAATTAGGGCAGGTGACCAAAAGCTTGGTCAAAGAGGTAAGTTTTAAGTAGTGTCTTAAAGGAGGAAAGAGAGGTAGCGAGGCAGAGAGGTTTAGGGAGTGAATTCCAGAGCATAGGGCCTAGGTAACAAAGGACATGACCACCAATGGTTGAGCGATTATAATCAGGGATGCACAAGAGGGTAGAATTAAAGGAGCGCAGGTATCTCGGGGGGTTGTGGGGCTGAAGGAGATTACAGAGCTAGGGAGGGGTGAGGCCATGGAGGGATTTGAAAGCAAGGATGAGAATTTTGAAATCGAGGTGTTGCTTAACCGGGAGCCGATGTAGGTCAGCGAGCACAGGGGTGATGGGTGAACGGGACTTGGTGCGAGTTAGGGCACGGGCAGCCGAGATTTGGATCACCTCAAGTTTACGTAGGGTAGAATGTGAGAGGCCAGCCAGGAGTGCGTTGGAATAGTCAAGTCTAGAGGTCACAAAGGCATGGATGAGGGTTTCAGCAGCGGATGAGCTGAGGCAGTGGCGGAGACGGGCGATGTTACGGAGGTGGAAACAGAAGGTCTTAGTTATGCTGCGGATATGTGGTCGGAAGCTCATTTCAGGGTCAAATATGACACCAAGGTTATGATATAATATGATACCAAGGAGCAGAGGTGGACAGGAGGATGGCCACCATCTCTACAAGTCCTGTGCCCATTGGAAGAGACTGCACTGGAACTCGTGGACAAAGGGTGTGTCTGGAGCATTGCGACTAGCGAGGGTGGAGAATATGTTCTACAGGGTGTTTGGCCACCTTACTCTCCTTTTATCTAAACTCTTTCCTTCACACACTTTGCATGACAAAGTGGTGCTGCTTTGTGCTGCCAATCATCTGCCACTGCAAACCCTTGTGACTAACTGCTAACCCTTGTCTCGCTGTTCTCTTACCAGGTGCATCATAAGTAATGAATTCTGCTGTAGCAGAGAAAGAGGAAGACAGCATCCTGAAGACATACCTTCACGACCTAACCCTTGCAGACACCAACTCAGAAGCTGGCACCCATGTAGGTTAGAGGATCAGTTAGAGGGATCTGCACTGCGAGATCATCGAGCAAAAAATCACAGGCACAAGGTCAGTGGGATAGGCAGACCATGACGAAAAATTTGGAGGTCTTACGTAAATTTTAAGCTGGAAAAACAGGCAGCTGTGAGTTTAATTTCTCCCCAGAGTTCTCATTGTGTGTTTTTTCTTCATTTCTGTCTCCAGCAAAAGCAAAGTCATTGACCTCCTAGTCCTGTGAATGATTGTAAAGAAAGTTTGTTCAAAATGTTGTTCCTTTTTGTTACTTCAAAAAAAGTATGACTCTGCTCATACATTAAAAAAAAATATTTTATTTCCTTCTCGTGGACTTTAAAATGACACTTGATTCCTTAGTTGAGTGATAACAGTTGGCTTAAATCAGATTCTTCCATCTGTAGAATAGATTGATGTGTGTCTTAGAAGTAAGTTCCTGTTAAGATTGGAAATTCAAATTTTGAAACAAAAACGCACATTAACATAGGGTGATTTTCTGGGAAATCGCAATATCTCCACGCCCATAACTGATGCAGTGAATGTATTAGAATTTATCAAGGTAAACCTAGAATTTAATATACAATGCTTTGTTTGGCTTATTCAGGGTATTCTATATTAAACCAACCTGTAAGATTCGCAAAATTCAGCAGATCCCCCAAAATCAAGAAGATTACCCTAAAGAAGGGATTTGTGGACTGTTAATAAACCATGTCAGAATGGTATAAGAATATTGGGCCTAAGGGAGATTTAAAATCAAAGACCCCAGGATTTTGGTTTTATTTTTAAAAGCATGTTCGAGCCTGTGGAAGGAAAAGGGCTGCAACAAAAGAATTGGGATTGGCCTCTGTAAATGGACAGTTTTGGGTATTGGCATTAACCGAGCTGTCTGGGGACTATCTAGACTGTCTCAGTCATTTTACATACTGACAATAGACCAACGGAAAAGCAGTTCCCGCCAAAATTACAGAACCATCCAAAACCTTGCATAATGCAAAACAAGCCACCAACCAACAAAAGAACCTTGGCCCCCACAGAAAAAGACAACTTTACTGCAATTAAACAAGAGGTTAAAGAATTGATGGGACCATCCCGAAACCAATTAAACAATTCAAACCAATCAAAATTAATGAGCCCGCCAAAACTAACAATAAGCCAGAACTGATTTGGCGCGCAGATTAGCAGGCCTCAATCAGTATAATTGAAGGCCTGTTTCTCACAGAAAAGAGTTCAAGAAAGCAGTCCAAGAGGAAGTTAGTTCGAGTTCAAGTTCGAGTAAGAAGATTCGTCGACCCAGAAGAGATCCACCAATATCGGGATCAAGAAGTCCATCTCGAAGCAGTTCTCCCTCTTGAAGAAGTAACACACCATCGCGGCAGACCAGGGTCCCACGAAACAAACAACCAAAAATATTACCAGCACCCGGGTAATATTGGGCCACCTCGACCGACAAGAAACCAACTTGGAAGAAACCGAAGATCCGCAAGTTTTTCCACTCTACAAACTATCCTGACTTACCCCTGGGTAAGATTTTACTGAAAAGACTCTAAACCCTACTTCTAACCAAAAGAAATTGGGTACTCACCTGATAGATCCAATAACCACCCAACCACATCAATGGACAAGCGAAGACTGACCAGCAACGCAGGTGAAGTCCTCTACTGTGTCCGGGGTATGGCAGGCCCCAACCGCCACATCTAGAGAACTCCGAAATCGCGAACCTCTACAACTGTCAAAAGAAGTCGTTTTGGTGAGCATTATCCCTGGTCCTCTGGAGCCCAACTTAGCTAGTGAAGTGGGATTGGGAGGGTTGAAGTATTCTGTCTATTGTTATTTTCCCTCGTATATTCTGAAGGGTTCCCCAGCTTAGAGTGTTAAGATTATTGTGTTGTGTATTTTTCTTTCTCAAATAAAGATCAAAGTTCTTTCACCAAAATTCAGTTGTCTGCTGAAATTTCATTACAGCCCCCAAATAAGTCGAGGTCTAGAACCAAGGGAGTGGGAGCGATTCGAACCGCTCATAAGTCAGAGGCGAAGCTGACCCAAACACCACCCCCTACAAACCCAAATAACATTACTAAAAAAGATATTCTACCAGCAGTCTGTGTCAAATGTAGAACTGTTGGCAAAAGAAAGGTGAGAACGCAAACACCTATGGAGAACGGCTGTGGTATCAGTATCAAGAGTCATCAGGACAAGATAATCCCCTGTGAGATGATGCCGTGTTTATAAAAATGTTTAAAGACGGGTTATCCACAGAACATCAGAAAATATTGAAAATGGGTGTGGTGGTGGCCGACACGTACGACACAGCCATAAGATGGGCTTGCCAGATAGATGGGAAGGATGACCAGCCGCATGAAAGACAGATAAAACAGGAACGGGTAGGCGCTGCTGGCACGCAGTCAGGACAGGCACCACAAAGGAAGAAAGGGGTCTGTTTTAACTGCGGAAAATTGGGCCATACTGTAATGTATATACCTTTAAGGGGGGAACTATCTTTTACAGCTCATGTATACTGTAGTACCGGCAGTGACCACACCTGTATATAGCACTGAGTCGTAATCTGTACAGATCAGTTCCAGTGTGAGCCACGTTGAGTAAACACCTGTTGTACCGTTCTCCTGCCGTCTGTGTCTTATTATACACAGACACAACATATACCACTAACCATTGTTGGACAAAACGGGAAACCCAAGTGAACACAACTACCCCAAGTACCCCAGGGGATTACCAATGGTTGCTCGACTTCCTAAAAGCACAGGGAACCAAATGATGGGCAGCGGCCCCCGTTAGGAGGGAGGCAGATGAGAACCGGGTCTATGTACCAGCATTGTTAGGGGGCCAACAGTGTGATATGTTAATAGATACCGGAGCGACAGTGTCTCTCACGAATCTACCATTACCCGTCACTAAACACAAAATGTATATAATAGGTCTGGGAGGAACGAAGATCCCAGCATATCGAAGTGAAGTGCAAACATTGGAAATAGCCGGGAAGTTACTACCGGCACAATTTTATGTATGTCCTAATAACGAAGGAACAATAATGGGCATTGATTTACTAAGAGAGTTTAACTTACTAGTGGATCCCGGACAGAGTAAGATAATTTGGCCTCTGCCGGATGGGAATAAGGCAAAAACAACCAAACCCTTGTCCCATTTGGCAAAGGTAGGGAGTGCTGGGGTATTGACCCAAGATTGGAACCAGGTGAAACAGCCATATAAGGTAATATGTGAAGCAGTAAAGGCAGTATGGGCAGAATCAAAACAAGACACGGGTTTGGCAAAAACGCCCCCTATAGTAGTACCTGGCCCAAGTCAGAGGCTCAGACAGCAATAGTTAAGATAGTACGTGATCTGGAAGAAAAAGGAATAGTTAGGGTTACAGAAAGTACCACTAATTCCCCAGTGTGGCCCGTCACAAAACCGGATGGGTCATTTAGATTAACTATTGACTACACAGAACTAAATAAGGTAACCCCAAAACTGCACCCAATAGTGGCTAGTCCCGCCACGATTCTCAACGGAATGAGCCCAGAACATAAGGTATTTACAGTTCTGGACATAGCAAACGGTTTCTGGCCCTTACCCTTGGACCCAGAATTGCAGGAAAAATTTGCTTTTACAATCGGGGATAAACAGTATACTTGGACCCGATTGCCTCAGGGGTTCCACAACAGTCCGGCAATATTTCACCGGGTGATGAGTTCTTTATTGGAGCCGATCGACCTCACCTCGTACCGGAGCACAGTACTCCAATACGTGGACGATCCGTTGATAGCGTCAGAGGACGAAGAGGGACATGCCACAGCCCTGATCGTAATTTTACAGGCACTAGCGGAAGGTGGTTTTAAGGCAAACCCAAAGAAAGCACAGATTGCACAGAGCACAGTAGCATATTTGGGGCAACAGCTGTCCCAAGGGGACAGATCTATGCCCGAAGACCATAAGAAAGCCATACAAGACATGCCAAGGCCAGTAACAGTAAGAGGAGTCAGGAAGGTCTTGGGGTTGTTTAATTACAGCAGGAATTTCATCCCAAACTTTGCAGCAATAGCAGAGCCAATTCAGAGACTGGTAAAAGGAGGGGACCCTGGTAATGCTAGGATTGACTGGGGACCTGAGCAGGAGAGCGCATATGAGGATTTGAAACAAGCCTTAATGGTGGCCCCCGGGCTGGGATTACCCGATATGGAGAAACCCTTCCATCTCCACTGTGAGAATGAGGGAGGATTCTACGCAGCAGTGGTAACCCAGCAACATGGGGACAGAAGACGCCCAGTAGCGTATTATTCTACGCAACAGTCACCGGTTGTGGCAGGACTATCACGGTGTGTGGCGGCACTGGATTGTGCGGCCTGGGCAGTAAAAGTGAGTGAACCAACTGTGATGACCGGGGATATTATTTTACACACTAAGCACACTTTGGTAGAAATGTTAAACAATAACAAATTACGGTCAGTGTCCAACATGCGCAGAGCGCGTTGGGAGGTGGTCCTGATTCCCCGAGACAAGTCAGTTTTGATTGTCCGCGATACAGGGGAAAACCCGGCGGGAGGCATGTTGGGGGCAGGTGACCCCCATAGATGCACTGACGTAGACGAGGAAGTAGGGGAAGGAAAAATACGAGATGAACTGTTGGAAGGAGCACAAGTCACCTTGTACATTGATGGGTCTAGAAAGTACATTGAGGGGGCCCCACGTACAGGATGGGCGGTGGTCAATGGGCAGTTGAAAACCAAGGCGTCAGGACGACGCGATGGTGGATTATCGGCGCAGGTAGCGGAGATAGTAGATTTAACAAAGGTGTTGGAGTTGGCAAAGGGGAAAACAGCCAATATATATACAGATAGTAGATACGCCTTTGGAGTAGTACACGATTATATGACCGCTTGGGGGGGAGAAGGGGGTTTCTGACAGCTGGGGGGGATTCCATCAAACATGAGGAATGGATAAAGGCTCTCTTGGAAGCCGCAGAGGCTCCCTTACAAGCAGCCGTGGTAAAAATAAAGGCACACCAGAAGGTGGAAAGCCCAGAGCAAAAAGGGAATCAGGCTGCAGATTTAGCAGCAAGACAAGCCCTTGAACAAGAACTAGTTGAGAAGAGAGTGTCAAGCATCCAGGTAGAACACATAGCCATCAGTGAGTTGCACAAAGATATCTCTGAAGGAGAAAGACAAGAGTGGCATCGCACAGGGGGCAGGCCAGATTCTGGGGGAATCTGGCGAAAGGATGGAAAGGTGGTGGCTCCGACATGTATCCGACAGACACTCCTGGAATTGCACCACGGGGATACCCACACAGGAAGGGGAGCAATGATTGAGTTATTAAGTAAAGAATGGTGGTGGCCGGGTTTGGGAAAGGACGCGGCAAAGTACTGTCAGTGGTGCCTGAGGTGTGCACAGTATAACCCAGGGCGACCGATAAAGATACGATTAGCCCACCAGCCCTGACCACGGGGGCCATGGGAAAATATACAGATAGACTTCATGGGTCCACTTCCCACTTCCAGGGGATGAAAATATTGATTGGTAATCATAGATCAATTCACCAGCTGGGTTGAGGCGTTTGCGACTCGGGATTGTACAGCCACCACTGTAGCTAAAATCATGGCAGAAGAAGTCATTCCCAGATGGGGAGTGCCAGTACAGATCGATTCCGACCAAGGGACACATTTTACAGGAGCTGTAGTGAAAAAGATATGTGAATGGATGGGAATAAAACAAAAATTCCACATCCCCTATCATCCCCAAAGTTCTGGGATGGTGGAACAAATGAATTGAACTTTAAAAACAGCCCTAGCCAAGGCCCTAGGAGAAAGGCAACAACAATGGGTAGATGTGTTGCCAGCTGTATTAATGAAGTTGCGGGCAATCCCGAATCGAACGACGGGCTTATCCCCGTACGAATTAATGACGGGAAGGGCAATGCGGCTACCCCATGGAATAATAACTCAAGGACAAAATCCGTAGATACGTATTGGAATTAAGTGACCAGTTGAAAGAAATGAGGCAACAAACTCGGGATCGGCAGGAGGAAAAGGACAAAGATTTGGAGTTAACTGCGCTCCCGTACATTCCTCCTGCGGGAACTAAGGTAATGGTTAAAAATCTACCTGAGAAACCCGGATTTGCACCAAAGTGGTCAGGGCCATACCAAATTCTAATTAGTGGGGATACGTGTGCTTGCATTGATATGAAGGGCATGGGACGATGGAAGCACTGGACGCAGTTGGGCTAGATTTTCAGTATAGGCAGTTTTGGGGCGCTAGCTTTAGCGCCCGCCCGAAGTTAGCGCCCGCCCCAAAGTAGCGCCCCGTTGCCGGGAATTCAGTGGCTTCGCCCTAAGAGGTTGGTGGAGCGCTAAAAGAGGCGTTCCACTACTCTCTTTAGGCGCTAAGCCGGCGGTCCAGAGGGATAGCGCCCAGGCGGGGCGCAGCACGGGTGCGGTCATTTTTGCACTGACAGCAGACCCCGTGGTGCCGACCAGCTCTTAAAGGGGGAAGGGACGAATTGGTCTGCTGCCACGCCCTGCACACTGCAGCCTTGCAAAGAGGCCTCAACACTACTGCTCAGCCCCAGGGAGTCATGGCAACGCCAGAGAAGGCCCGTCAGCGTGCCCTGCGCTTCTCAGAGGGTGATCTGGACATAATGGTCACAGCTCTGGAGGTGAGGCGCAAGATCTTGTTTCCAGAGAGTGGGAGGAATCCAACCCACCACGACTACACCAAAGCCTGGAAGCAGATCGCCCAGAGGGTGACGTTCACCGGCGAGGCCCCCAGGACCCACAAACAATGCCGTAAGAAATACAACGATCTGACCAGGATTGTGAGGGTGAGTAGCCTTTCCAGTCTCCTCCTCATTCTTGCATGTACACCTGACATGATGGGCAAAGGGACCTGAAAGTCCTTTTGGCCAGCCCTCAGCCAGCAGCATTGGGACAGTCATGAGCATCAAATGGCCATTCGGCACTCTACACTTTGGCCAAGCTATTCCACCATGGGAGGCAGTGGACAGTACATCAGGGCTTCACTCTGTCCAAGCTATTCCACCATGGGAGGCAGTGCACACTACATCAGGGCTTCACTCTGTCCAAGCTATTCCACCATGGGAGGCAGTGCACACTACATCAGGGCTTCACTCTGTCCAAGCTATTCCACCATGGGAGGCAGTGCACACTACATCAGGGCTTCACTCTGTCCAAGCTATTCCACCATGGGAGGCAGTGCACACTACATCAGGGCTTCACTCTGTCCAAGCTATTCCACCATGGGAGGCAGTGCACACTACATCAGGGCTTCACTCTGTCCAAGCTATTCCACCATGGGAGGCAGTGCACACTACATCAGGGCTTCACTCTGTCCAAGCTATTCCACCATGGGAGGCAGTGCACACTACATCAGGGCTTCACTGCGCACTTACAGCCCGTCCTTTCTCTTGCAGGCTAAAGTAGCGTTTAATCGCCAGGCCCGTGCCAGGGGTGGCCGCGCCAAGCTGCAGAAGCTCACTCGGCTGGAGGAGCGCGTGTGTGTGCTCATGGGAGCCCGTGTGATTGTCCCCACAGCGTGCGGTGTATCCGACCCTCCACTGCCCGGCAATGGTAAGGACCTCGCCTTTTGGCCCTCTCGCGTCGCACTGGCCCATCCGAGCTACCTCCTTTGCCACTGTCCCACCAATGCGCTGAATCCCACCAGTCCTAACTCCCTCGCTGACGCCGTCTCCTCACTCTGAAGCTACTCTTGTGCATTCCTGCTTTCAGCTGGTGACGACCAGGAGGCTGAAGCTGCCAGTGACAGCACCTCCGACCAGGAGGAGGAGGAGGAGCAAGCCGGACCTTCGGGGGAACAGTCACGTCCCGCAGGAGAGGAGGAAATGCTTGACACCTCCTCACTGGACGAGTGCCTGGAGGAACTGTCGCAGGGCAATGCAGCTTCTGGGACCAGTGGCGTCCAGCCACCCAGCAGCCGTGCGCGTGGCCCGCGGCCTTCCCCCCAAAGGGGGGAAGAATCAGAGGGGAGTGCTGCTGCTCGGCACACTCGCCGTCACCAACGCGGCAAGGGTCCCCTAGTTCGGCCCCCTCCTCCCCAGCGGGAGAGTCGCGACTCCAGTCCGGACACCTTCACTTCGGAGGAGGTGCGGAAGCTCGATCAGATGGCCGACGACTCGGACCGGCGCCACACGGAGCTCATGAGCGTGGTGGGGCGCATGCCTGAGGCCATCGAGTCGCTGGCGACCAGTGTGCGCGAGTTCGGGGCAGCAACTGCCGCGACTGGCCGCATGCTAACTGATGCCGTCAAGACCCTGGCGGATGTGATGCGCGCGCACACCAGGACCACAGGGCCACTCACTGCTGCCACACGCGCTGTCTCAGGCAGGCATCGCCAGGGCAGGCGCCGCGCTGGACCATCCCAGCAAGCCGGCCGTCGGCTGATTGCTGCGGATCCTGCAGTGCGGGCCCGGCCGAGTGCCACCGCGCCACAGCACCAGCCAGCGCATCCCAGACGCCAGCTGGCCCACATTGCGCCATCCGTCGCCGCCATTCCCCCTCTGGGGCGTCAAGGGCAAGCGGCTGCAGCTGATGGTGGCCAGGCTCAGGTGCGCCACTCAGGAGACGGCCCCTCGAGGCCCAAACGCCGTGTAGGCCGCCCCCCAGCGGCATCTGGCGGAAGGGCATCTGAGCCTCAGGCGCCTTCCCCCAGCCTCGCAGCAGCCACTGGGCAGAGCTTGCGAAGGAGCAGCAGGCAGGGCAGGGGAGGCAAAATGCTGGCCAAGGTCTCGCCCTCGCGGGCCACTCAGTAGAGGGTGTGGCCAGCTTTCCTTTAATATGGCGGTGGCCATCTTTATTTTGCCCATGGTTGTGCTTTTGGAGGGCTTTTTTTTTGCGTTAGGCCGACGTTGAGGCCCGGTTTCAATAAAGGTGGAGTGGCTCCTCCCCAGTTTGTGGGAGTGAGTCGTTTGTTGGGCTTTTTGTGGGGCCCGTTTATTGTTTTTGGGGATTCATGTGGGAAGGGCTTTTCATTTTTGTGTAATAAAAAATTATCTTTATTCATGCAGTCTCCATGGTTGTTCTTCTTAGTGTTTGTTGGCTTCGCCGGCTGAGGGCTTGCGGAGCGGCTGCATTCATCTTCCCTCATGGCCCCTGGCCATTCCCTGACAGGGGGCTTAGAAGTACCGTGTAATAAGGTGGCGTCGTGCGGCCCTCGGCCCTGGTCGCTCCCTCCTGGGAACGTACTCCTGCTCCTCCTCCTCCTCCTCCTCCTCCTCCTCATGCTCCTCCTGCTCCTCCTCCTGAGGTGCTGGTCCAACGTCAGGTGGCAGTGCCTGAGTCCTGCGGATAGCCAGGTTGTGTAGCATGCAGCAAACCACCACAAATTGGGAGACCCGGTCCGGCGAATACTGGAGAGCTCCTCCGGAGCGATCAAGGCAGCGGAACCGCTGCTTGAGGACCCCAATAGTTAGCTCGATGATGTTGCGGGTGGTTTGATGGCTCTCGTTGTAGGCCTCTTCAGCAGCGGTCCTGGGCGCGCGGAGCGGGGTCATGAGCCAGGTGCACAAAGGATAGCCTTTGTCCCCGAGTAGCCATCCTCTTGGGGGAGGCTGTGCCTGGAACATGTCATGCACAGTACTCTGCCGCAGGATAAAGGCATCGTGGCTGCTGCCTGGGAAGCTGGCATTGACTGCCATGATGCGCTGCTTGTGGTCACAGACCAGCTGCACATTCAGAGAATGGTAGCCCTTCCTGTTGCGATACTGCTCGCCATGCTCCAGAGGGGCCCGCAAAGCCACATGCGTACAGTCAATGGCGCCCTGCACCAAGGGGAATTCCCCGAGTCTGGAAAATCCCAATGCGCGCTGATGCTGGCTCTCCAGGGCCATGGGGAAGGAGATGAATTGGCTTCTCCTTCTGAACAGTGCTTCGGTCACCTGGCGGATGCAGCGATGCGCGCCGTACTGGGAGATGTTTGCTATGTCCCCAGCAGCGTATTGGAAGGAGCCGGTGGCATAGAAGTTCATTGCCACTGTCACCTTCACTTCCACCGACAGAGACGTCCTGCACCTGAGCTTTGGCCGCAGATCTCGGCGAAGCAGGTGGCAGATCTCTGCAATCACCCCCTTTCGGAATCGGAGCGTTTTAACACATCGCGCGGCACTCATGTTTAGGTAGGAGCGCTGCTGGCGGTATAGCCTGACTGGGTAAGGCCTACGTGGCCGACGCCTGTAGCCCCCTCTGCCTCTAGCCAGGGCTGCCCCTCTCACAATGCGTCTGCGAGCCCTACGGACATGGAGCTGCAGCTCCGCGTTGGCACCCCATGCAACCCCCATCAAATCCTGGCAAACACTCTAATTTCCAAATGGCCACTTGCAGCGCTGTTGCCTGAGTCCAAAAATACCTGGCTCTTGCTGCTTGAAACCAGTTAGCTATCCTCCTTGTTGTGTCTCCAGAAATGCGTTGCACAAGACTGTTTTCTGAAAAAAGGATGGCCTTTATACTGGAGAGGACGTTCCCTTTAATTAGCGCCCCCCGGGGCCCGCGCTGGTTGTGTTGCGTTCCTTTTTCCAAACGCTCCGGCCGCCCGCCGCACAATGGGGCGGTCCGACTGAAGTTTGCAATCGGGGCGGCCAAAGGGCGTTGCACGAGGATGTGACGTCATTTTCTGCGCGCGCATCCGGGCGGGCGCTAAACTTTGCGCCGGCGCTAACGGGCAACTTAATTTGGGGCGGGGCGCAAACTGCGCTGCGCCCGGGCGCTACACGCATAGCGCCCGGAAATCACTTCTCTTAAGGCGCTAACTGCTGGCGCAAGCAACTGAAAATCTAGCCCTATGACCCTTCATCAGCTTAGCAATGGCTACACCAGAACAGATACACTTTACAGATAGTGAAGAATATATCAGGCAATACAAAGAATGGGAATGGATGATAGTACGAACATTGGTATGGATAATATGTATTATCCTAATGCGATACACCTTGGGGTGCATCCTGAAGTACGTATGGGAACAATCCCGCCGACCCCAACTAGCCCCAAGGCGGGAGGAAGTCCAAATGGTTATGTTCAAGGACTTAAGCTAATGATGATATTTTATTCATCCCCACAGGAGAATAGAATCTACAAGCAACAAACAGTTAGGGTTGGCGATATAGCCTTTGGGAAGTTGTTAACATAAAGTGATAAGAATTGTTCGATGTTAATGCAAGCGTAATGCGTGCGTGATTTCCGGTTCTTGTTAAAAAAAGAAAGGGGGACAACTGTTGTAATAATGGAAAAAGGGATACTGCTGTTATGTGCGTGTGTAGTGGGTGCCTGCCTAATTGTTATGGTGAGACAGGTCCCCGGACCAGAGAATGATAACAAGCGACGTAGAGAACTGAAGGTGAATACCTTTTTGTATATGTCCCACAAATATGCTACGGAAAACAATAAGGAAGGAGGTTGTTGGGTATGTACCCAAATCCCTATCCACTCTAAAGGAGGAATTCCTCTTAGACCTGTCCCACTTAATCTGTCAGAAGTAGGAGAGTGGTATATATACCAGAATGGCACACGCCAATCCCCCAGGATGATAAGAGTTGCGTCTGTGGTAACAGACGGAAAGATAGAGGCATCCTCTAGTTTGTCATTTTACCCCATATCTGCAGAGCCCTGGGAAGCGGGGGGATATTATATGAATACCTTCGAAGGGTGGTACCAACCAGGGTACGACCGCTCCCAACAGCCTCCCTTCCTCACCCTCACCAAGGCCACAGGCATGGGAAGGCTACCGGGGACAATATGTTTAGTAAGGAATTTGACTGGGGGAATATTCGTAGGCACTAGTCAGTGCGCGTATAATTTTACAGTAACTGGTACTGCTGATGGGTTTCCCCTTTATACGTCCTCTCAGTATTATGGTTGTACACTGGAAGTCCCAAACGCCAAACAGACAGGTACTTTCAACCAATCCCTGGTATCTGCAGGGTTTGATGTTGATAAAACCACCTCGTACAATGGGACATACTTTATTTGTGGCCACAAGGTATACCCCTGGTTGCCATGGGGCTGGACAGGATCATGTTACCTGGCATATGTGGTGCCATACATTTATCACTTGCCCTCTCTAGCGAATCATTATCATTATCGATCCAAAAGAGCTATTACTGAAACAGAACGATTCTTCGCTATCCTATTCCCCGGGTATGGAACGGCCAGGGCAATAAAAGAAATTTGGCTTGTAGCCTCGATTCTTGAGGAAGTAGCCAATGATACGGCTGAGTCACTGAGTAAAATTAACACCGAGATGGTGGCAATACGCACAGTTGCCTTACAGAATAGAATGGCTCTAGATTATCTGCTAGCGGAGAAGGGTGGAACGTGTGCCCTGATAGGATCTGAGTGTTGCACGTATATTCCTGACAGTTCAGAAAATATAACTAATTTGGTCGAACATATTCGGAAGGAGGTGGGAAAAATTAGACAACCACCTGAATCGACTCTGTGGAATTGGACAACCGGGTGGTTGGGATCAATCGGACCCTCATTGTTACATGGATTGATGTTGGTCTTTGTTATAATAATCCTAATGTACTGTGCATTCTTAGCGATAAAATGTTGTTGTGCCCAATTGGCAAAAGATGCTGTACCTGCCGCACCTGTCGGACAGGAGTATTGTAACGTTCGAGAGAGAGCTTTGTTTATTTAGGAGTACAAACAGTTAGATGGAAAATGCTTATGCGCAGGTAACATTTGTATGAATATTTGTATAAGAAGTGTCTTAGAGATAGAGTAGGGTTCAACCAGTGGTTATGGCATAAGGCACAAGAAGAAACAGATAAACAGATGAAGAAGGAAACACGAAAAGAAAAGGAGAAAATGGATATCAAAGAGAAGGACATGTTTTCGACACATCAGATAAGAATGAAGGATCAAAATGGACAATAGCCAATAATGGCATAAAGGAATCATCAAGAGTGCCATAAACAATTGTGATTGTTGTTGGATTTCGTAAATGGATAACAAGGAGCTGCGTGCCGCCATTTTTACCCTGGTACATTGGTTCCCAGGACAAATCAAGTTTTGATCAGGGACCAACAGGAGGGACTGTTAGAGTGAAAATTATATAGCTTAAAGCAGCAACATAAAGAGTTAAAGAACGTATTGTAAGAAGTGAACTTGTAAATAAGAAACAATGGCACAAGACAAAACAAACTCAGCTTAAGACGGGGCAGGAATTAACTTTTTGTGTCTGCTCCCATTAAAACCATTGTGCTTGACATTATTGTTGAACAGTTATTGAATGTGGGAAACACTAAATATTTCACAATTATTCAGTGGTGCAGCCTTCTGCAAACTATTTGCTGGAAGCCCTTTGGATGTATTAATGTAATTCTACTATTCTATAATGCAAAGTAGATGAATCAAAATTGTGTGTATTGATGAGTTACAGTAATTGGTAGCTGCAAAACTGCCCATTTTGTAATTAACTATTAAAAACCGCCCAAAGTTCTAGAAGGTTCCATATCATTCCTGTGAGGACAGGGGAGTTGTTGCTGGGGGAGCGCGATTGGTTGAAGACACCTGTGTGTAATATTTTGCTATAATGTATAAAAGAAGTTTCAATAACTTGTTGCTGGGGGAACGTGATTGGATGAGGACGAGAGAATTGTTGCCGGGGGAGCGTGATTGGCTGAACACATTTGTGTGTAATGTTTTGCCTGTATAAAAGAAGTTTCGATACAACTGAAAAGTGAGAAGCTTATCACTAGACCACGGGGTCTATGGTTCTTCTCCCAGAATGTTCTGTTAATAAACTGTGTACTTTTACTTTAAGACAGACTCGGGTGAATCTATTTTTCACCAACAACAGAAAATGCTAGAAGCACTCAGCAGGCCAGGCAGCATCTGTGGAGAGAGAAACAAGCAGCATCCATAATGAAGGATCACAGATCTGTAACGTTAACTCTGTTTCTCTCTCCATGGATGCTGCCTGACCTACTGAGCGTTTCCAGCATTTTATGTTGTTATTTCAAGAAATCAATAGCAGGGCGGCCTTAAAGGCGGAATCTTGGGCTTGGACCTGCTTTTGGTCCGGGGCCAAAACTGTCCCTGTGTGCCTCCCTTGTCCCGGATTGCTGCTACCGGGCCTGCTCTACAGGGGTCCCAGAACTCTCCTTCCCTGTCCCCCTGCTTAAACAACTTACACTGGTCATGAATGGCTCCTCCCCTAATACAAGCCACAGCGCCTGCCTGTGCAGCCAGTGAGCTTGTACCCGCTGCGGGCTGAGGATTTCTGACCTCAGGTTCAATCCCAGCTGCCTGTTTCCCTGTGGGTCCCATTAAGCTAAATGGGACATTGTTAGACCAGGGTGAATTGGTCAGGTCTTCCGAGTGGATCACCGTGCTGGAAGCTCCAGTGTCCACCGAATATCTCCCCTGCACCGCCTTCACCCCCATCTTAACATAGGGCCTGCTCCCCTCAGCATTTTCGCGGGGACACAGGTCGACAGGCTGTGCTGGCTCTAGTCATTGCTGGGAGTGGGATGGGGCAGACAGGGTCAAAGCACCGGTGGTGGCTGCTACTCTCCCCTGGCCAGTCAGAAGAGACCGTAGGGACTGTAAAAATGACTCGATTGCAGCCGGAGGGATATCTGGCCCTGCCTTTTGGGCTGGGGCTGTGGGATCCTTTCCCTTGTTATCCTTCCAGGGATTCTTACAGTCTTTTCTCCAGTGACCATCTTTCCTGCACCTATAACAATTTAACCTAGCCTGGGAGGGACGGTTCCCCTCCTGGTGCCACTCTTTCTTACTCTGGCTCCCAGGTTTAACCTCATGGACTTTTCCCTTGGGTTGGGGCGCCTCGATACACCTCAGGTTTCTAAAGGCTACTGTGAGCCGGCGGATCACCGCTTCTTCAGTGGTCTGGGGGTTTCAGGAGTCAAACCAAGCCGCGACCTGGGCTTGGATTTGGGGTAGGCTGTTTGTCATAAGACAACGGAGCCAGTGAGTCAATTGGATTGGGTTCAGTGCTGCCCGCCCAGGCATTCCCGGGCATGCGCTCTGGTAGACTGGTCACAGCCTGTCTGCGAACGCCTGCGGGGACTCCCCTGGGAGCTGCACCATTCTATCTACCCGGGCAAACGGACTACCATCATTGAGTCCCATGGCCTCCAATGTCTCATTCTTCAGATCCTCATAATCCTTCTGCCCCCTTTTGCACTCACCAGATAGGGCCTGGAGGAGATCACCTCCCAGGGAAAACAGCAGCATTTTTGCTTGCTCTGCATCATCGCAGTCATTAACACAAGCTGCCTGTTCTATCTCCCTGAAGTGCAGTGAGGGGTCTCCCTTTTTAGTGAGCTTGGGGATATGGCTAACCATGTCCCTGAGCTGGTGGGTGCCATACGGCACCACAAACTGATTCTGGATGGCCCCTGGGTCATCTTCAACAACGGGCGGACCATACCTCCGTTGTCGGAGGGGGTACACTGAAAGCTCGGAGCTCTGGGTGGCAGTCGTGGGACCTCTGATTCTCTGACCAACCTTGTTCTGGGTGTTGCCTGTGGGACGGTTCTATTAGGGTTGTCAGTAAAATCCGACTGACCTGTCTTCAGTCTAATAAGACATATCATCCCCTTTGCCCTCTTTAAAGCCATATTCCAGCTTTCTATCTCTTCCCTACACGGGCCATGATCTGCTTCCTCAATCCCTTGGTCGTAGGCCAGCTTATACACTGCCTTTCCCTCCCTAACCTTTTCCTCCTGCTCTTTTAATTCTTGTATGAGACGGGCGTTCTCCTCCCACACCCTCATCTCATTGCTCTTGGCCTCTGCAACTAGGCACTTCAGGTACTCTAATTCCTACCTCGTGTGGCTTTTGCCCTCACTAAACTGAACCACCAGGCGCTCTATCTTGGCCTGGTATTCTTCAATCTCCCTTTCCTTATCCCAACTCTCTGCTCTAACTTCGCTAAGCCTGCGGGAGCCTAACCACAAACAGATCAGTGTGATAAAAAGAAACCCAATAACTGCTGCTCTCTCCAGACCCAAACCACTGTCTGCTACATTGCATACTGTTGCCGACGGTCCTGCCGTGGTTGTCATTTTGTAGAAACAGGGGGGGTACTGGGGTTATTGTCTCTGGCCAGTCAGAAGTATCTGAGCTGCTCCAGAGCCCCGTGCGGTTTTGAATCGCTCTCCTTTTCTGGTTCTGACCGCCGGACTTATTTCAGTAGCGATGTACACAAAACGAGACTCATGGTTGGGTGCAAAGAAGTCCAATATTTATTGAAAATAAGAATCAATTGAAAATAATGATGAATACAGCACTCTTTTACTTAATACAGCACACCTTTGCTTAATACAGCACACCTTTGCTTAATACAGCACACCTTTGCTTAATACAGCACTCCTTTGCTTAATACAGCACACCTTTGCTTAATACAGCACACCTTTGCTTAATACAGCACACGTTTGCTTAATAAAGCACTCCTTTGCTTAATACAGCACACCTTTGCTTATACAGCACACTTTTGCTTAATACAGCACACTTTTGCTTAATAGGGGAGGAGAAACGGACACATCGAGGGAAAATGGACTAAAATTACAATTTAACAAATCCCCCTTTAATTCCCACCCCTAATATCTATCTAGGTTGCCTTGTAAAGGGCCAGAAAGTTTTATGCTCACCAGTGAATGCCTGCTCCATGCCCCTGCAGTCTGTCTTGGATTCTTCACCGCCCCGAAGTAGAGATACCCCAGTAATTCAAAAGTAACTGCTGGTATTCCACTTCTTTGGGCGGGCTGTTGAGCTGTTCCCCTTGTAGGCAGAGCATGGAGGTGAGGCAGCAGAGAGAGAGAATGGCTTCCTGAGGGGCTATCTTTATACCCCATTGGGAGCCGTTATCTTTGCGCCCAAATCTGGATGTATCTGAGCTATACAAAAGGGATCGATCTGTCCCCATTGACTGTAATGGGTTTGAATGTGTTTTCATAGAAACATAGAAACATAGATGATAGGAGCAGGAGTAGGCCATTCGGCCCTTCGAGCCTGCTCCGTCATTCAATGAGATCATGGCTGATCATCCAAATTCAGTACCCTGTCCCTGCCTTCTCCCATATCCCTTGATCCCTTTAGCCTTAAGAAATATATCCAACTCTTTCTTGAATCTATTTAATGAACTGGCCTCCACCGCCCTCTGTGGCAGAGAATTCCACAGGTTCACCACTCTCTGGGTGAAGAAATTCCTCCTCATTTCAGTCCTAAATGTCCTACCCCTAATCCTTAGACTATGAACCCTGGTTCTGGCCTCCCCGACCATCGGGAACATCCTTTCAGCACCTAGTCTGTCCAGGCCTGACAGAATTTGATAAGTTTCGATGAGATCCCTTCTCAATCTTCTAAAGTCCAGTGAGTATAAGCCCAATCGACACAATCTCTCCTCATACGTCATTCCTGCCATCCCAGGTATCAGCCTGGTGAATCTTCGCTGCACTGCTTCCATGGCAAGAACGTCCTTCCTCAGATAAGGCGACCAAAACTGCACACAATACTCAAGGTGCGGTCTCACCAAGGCCCTGTACAACTGTAGCAAGACATCCTTGTTCCTATACTCGAACCCTCTTGCTACGAAGGCCAACATACCATTTCCCTTGTTAACTGCCTGCTGCACCTGCATGCTTACCTTCAGCGACTGGTGCACAAGAACACCCAGGTCTCTTTGCACTTCCCCTTCTCCCAATCTATTGCCATTCAAATAATAATCTGCCTTCCTGTTTTTGCCACCAAAGTGGATAACCTCACATTTATCCACATTATAGTGCATTTGCCATGTTTCTGCCCAATCACCTAACCTGTCCAAATCATACTGGAGTTTCATGACCTCCTCCTCACAGCATACCCTCCCACCCAGCTTTGTGTCGTCTGCAAATTTGGAGATATTACATCCAATTCCCTCGTGCAGATCATTAATATATATTGTGAACAGCTGGGGTCCTAGGACCGATCCTTGCAATACCCCACTAGTCACTGCCTGCCACTCGGAAAACGACCCGTTTATTCCAACTCTTTGCTTTCTGTCCGCCAACCAGTTCTCTATCCAAGTCAATACCTTGCCCCCAATCCCATGTGCCTTAATTTTGCACGCTAATCTCTTCTGCGGGACCTTATCGAAAGCCTTCTGAAAGTCCAAATACACCACATCCACTGGTTCTCCCTTATCTATTTTACCAGTTACATCCTCAAAAAATTCCAGTAGATTAGTCAAGCATGATTTACCTTTTGTAAATCCATGTTGACTTTGTCCAATCCTGTCACTGCTTTCCAAGTGCTCTGTTATTACATCGTTTATAATGGACTCTAGCATTTTCCCCACTACCGATGTCAGGCTTACCGGTCTATAATTCCCTGCTTTTTCTCTGCCACCTTTTTTGAATAGTGGGGTAACATTAGCTACCCTCCAATCCATGGGTACTGTTCCAGAGTCTATTGAGTTCTGGAAGATGACCAGCAATGCATCTACTATTTCTAGGGCCACTTCCTTAATACCCTGGGATGTAGATTATCAGGCCCTGGGGATTTATCAGCCTTCAGTACCATCAATTTTCCTAACACCATTTCCCTACAAATACTGATTTCTTTCAGTTCCACCCTTTCATCAGACCCTATGTTCCCTGGTATTTCTGGGAGTTTACTTGTGTCCTCCTTTGTGAAGACAGAACCAAAATATGTATTTAGTTGGTCTGCCATTTCTTTGTTCCCCATTATAAATTCCCCCGATTCTGACTGCAAGGGACCTACGCTTGACTTCACCAATCTTTTTCTCTTCACATATTCGTTTGACTGGTGTGCGACCAGTTTGAAATGTCCTACTGAATTTCAGTCAACAGCACTCAAGTGCTTTGTAAACAAACCATTGTCCTGCGGTCACCGCCCAACCGCAATTGATTGACAGCTTTAAGTATTTAAGCCTTTGAGTCAACATTGTAGAGAGTTCTGTAAACAAACATCCTTTATCCTGTGGGTGAAAGTTCCTTAACTGCAGTTGATTGACAGTTTCAAGTACTTCAACATTCGCGCAGCCTGGTGTTTTTTTCAAATCCTTTGTCAGCCCGTGATTGAAGATACACAACCAGGCTGTCTTTTGTCTTCTGCCACGAGGCCTGACAGCCATTTTTGATGCTCTGGGTTTTTAAGGCATATTCCACCCAGGTTTTCTTTAATCAAAAATAATCTTCGGGGGCTGTAGAAATTTTCTGAAATTCTTGCGAACCTTACAGGTTGAACAGGCTGGGTCTCTTTTCTCTTGAAAAGAGAAGGCTGAGTGGTGACCTAATAGAGGTCTTTAGAATTATAAAAGGTTTTGTTAGAGTGGATACAGAGCTAGTGTTTCCACTTGTGGGGAAGAGCAAAACTAGAGGCCATCAATATAAGATAGTCACCAAGAAATCCAATAGGGAATTCAGAAGAAACTTCTTTACCCAGAGAGTGGTGAGAATGTGGATCTCGCTACCACAGGGAGTGGTTGAAGCGAAAAGTATAAATGCATTTAAGGGGAGGCTATATAAGCATATGAGGGAGAAGGGAATAGAGGGTTATGCTGATAGGTTTAGATGAAGAAAGACGGGAGGAGGCTCGAGTGGAGCATAAATGCCGGCATGGACTGGTTGGGCCGAATGGCCTGTTTCTGTGCCGTATATCCCATTTGCATCCAATTTGCAGGTAAATTGATTATTTCTCTTGATCTGGCTCTTAGAGAGTTTATATCAATACTGGCTTGCGGGAAGACAGTTATAACGTTGTTAAAGTGTGCAGGGAGCACTGCTGGACATTGCGAAGGCATTGGCTGCTACTTGAAGACCTCGGACTGCACCACTTGCTCCCAGTCCTGGGGGCTCTACTTGCTGCCCCCCTCATGCTGCAGCATGACAGGGAGATGGAGCAGAGGCAGCAAAGACAAGCTGCTCACAGAGGGAGGATGAGGAGGGGAGGGGGGCTCTCAGCAGGAGGCCTTACCCACCTAGGGTCATCAGGAAGCACTTCTCCTACCAACACTTAAGCCAGGAGCAGTGTATTCGAAGGCTCTGCTTCACCAAGGAGGTGGTCACAGAACTCTGCCACCTCTTGGAACCAGACCTGCAGCCTCAGAGCAGAATGATGGCGGCTCTACCAGTGGCCCTGAATTTTTTCAGCAGCGGCTCCTTCCAGGCTGGAACAGGAGACATCGCTAACATCTCCCAGTTTGCTGTCCATCGCTACATCCGGGAGGTCACAGAGGCTCTGTACTCCAGGAGAAGAGTCTTCATTGTCTTCTCTCTAAACAGAGAGAAGCAGGAGGAGCAAGTATGTGGCTTTTCCAGGGTATCAGGCTTCCCCATGGTGCAGGGCACCATTAATTGTACATACGTGACTTTGCCAACCCTGCATATCAAAGCTGAGATGTACCGTAACCACAAAGGCTACCATTCTCGTAAAGTACAGTTGATGTGCGACAACGCCCAGGACATCATGATGGTGAATGCCTGTTATCTTGGCAGCGGTCTTGCTGCCTTCATTCTGTGCCAGTCCACTGTGCCAGTAATCTTCAAACCATTATTTCGAACCTAAGGGTGACTGTTCGGAGGCAAGGGCTATCCGCTCTACACCTAGTTGATGATTCCCCTCTGCAACCCCATCACTCATGACCAGAAATCATATAACAGCAGCCATGCTGCCATGAGGAACCTCATCGAGCAGACCATCAGGGTGCTCAAGCAATGGTTCCGCTCTTTTGATCGCTTGGGAGGCGCTCTCCAGCACCCACCGGAGTGGGTGACCCACTTTGTGGTGGTCTGCTGCATCCTCCACAACTTGGCCAACAGGAGGGTGCATCTCTTGCCACCATGGGTTCCGTGAGCACCACAGGAGGAGAAAGAGAAGGAGGAAGAGGAGGAAGAGGAAGAGGAAGAGGAGGAGGAGGAGGCGGAGGAGAACGGGAGGAGGCAGCCTGCAAATCCCTGTTCCAGATGGGCTGTCCATGAGCACATCATCAGACTCCGGTTCCCCTGAATGAAACCCCAGATCCCCATTGCTCACCACTTCCCCACTTTACTATTCGTCTGTCATGGAACATCACAGCATCCTCTTGGGCACAATGCTGAAATGAAAGCCACCACAGAACAAACATTCCAAACATAATTTATTACTCTTTAATTTCAATATTACAAAGTCAACTATTCACCTTTGTGCATTTGTTAGTGTCTGTCTTTCATGTTCTTTTGCCTAATGCTCCTACGCAGTGCTACCCCAGTGGCTGCAGCATGGCTGGTGGAAGGCTGCTGACTTTCCATGAGGGACACTGCAGATGGCCTTGCAGGATGACCTTGAGCTAGTCTGAGCCTAGAAGGCCCGGCTGTAGACTGCAGCACCTCGGCATGGGCGGCAGCATTCTGGGCTGGCTGGCTGACAGGCAACTGCAATGGTACTGGCGGAGTGGTAGTGGTGGAAGTATGAATGCTGTTATCCTGAAAGAGGTCAGCAGGTTCGTGCTCCACAGAGCCACTGCCACTTCCTCGGGGCGGCGCTTCAGCAATCCTAGCCATCTGCTGTGAGACCTTGCAAGTCCCTTTCCACACTCGTAAACCTAGCCATGATGGGATCAGTCTGAGCTTGCATGGCGGCAAGCTGAGAACGCAGGAACGCAGCCTGAGCTTGCATGGCGGCAAGCTGAGCCTGCATGACAGAAGTCTGAGCCCATCACACCCAGCATCATTGTTGGATCCACAGGTGCTCTAATAGAGTTGCCCATCACTTCCATCCTGGAAATCAAGTACCATGCAAAGCCCCCTGCAATGTTGGAGCCGCATTCCTCCATGCTCCCTGACAGTGAAAGGGGCTCTCTGGCAGGTTTGCCATTGCACCAAGCATTTCTGTGTACATGCCCATCATCCATCTTCTGGAGGCCGCCCCATCGAAATCCTCAGCTGAGTGCTCTGCTGCAGAACTCATGTGCCCCCTCACCCTCTGGGGAGCCAGCACCTGCACTACCCTTCCCCCCGGCCTGGCTGCAGCCCACTCGTGCCTGGTGATTCACCACATGCAGATTCCACCGCTATACTACCCTCTAAAGTACGCGCAGTGCCATTTTCTGAGCTGGTGCCTGGGAGTGTCAGATCGAGTGACGGTGCCTCTTCTTCTCTTTCACTCTCCTCCTCCACAGTGTCAGGGACAGGCTGTGTTGGTGGCAGTTCTTGGGTATCTGAAAGGAGAAAAACACAAGGGTCAGGTTGTGGTGAGGGGGGAGGGGAAAGCAAGATGTGCATGCTTATACCATCAGCAGCTTGTAAATGAGAAGAGATTGCGGGATGAGGGGGAAATGGGATATGAGAAGAAGGATTAGGTATGAGCATACACTCATCCTCAATGCATTCAGTCTCGCTGATCGCCAGGGCCTCAGTGACAGTCTCTCCAATTATCTCTAGGACTGTCTCCTCCAGCTGGGCCAGGTTCTGCAGCTGTGCTTGCCCTCTGCCTGTTTACGCCTGCTTATGCCGGTTGTGAGCCACCTTGGCCTGCAAGAGAAAGGGAAGCGAGTCAGTGAGTGTGGTGCAATTTGGTTTGCTGATGTGCCTGTCATGGTTGGATAGCTGGCATTGTGTGCTAGGTGTGAGATGTGGGCGTGAGGCTTGCAGCAGTGGCATGCGTGTGAGGGTGAGGTGAAGATATGATTGTGAGGAATGAGTTGTGATTGCTAGAGATTGTTGGTAGGTGAGTGATGGAGTGTGGCATTGTAGATGCATTCATTCACCTTGACCACTAGTGTGGTTATTAAACTTCTTCCGGCACCGGATCCATGTCCTGGGGGAAAGACTGGTGGCACTGATCGCTTCAGCGATCTCCTCCCACAGTGTGTCTGGAAGGCCTTCTGGCCCCCCGTGGGTAGATGGCCTGTCTCCTCCTGCAGGCCCCCTACACCAAGGCCTCCTGTGCTGCCTCCGAGAACCGAGGTGCCATGTTGAGATATTGTTCCAGTTTCAGTCACAATGAGGTACTTCTCTCACAAAGCACCTCCCCTTTAAGAAGTGCAGATAGTCTTTCACTCTGCAGGCAACCTTAAAATAGAGAGCAGACTCCACACAATACAGTAAACTCTCGTTTAAACGGCACCTAATTATCTGGAATTCTCTAATAACTGGCAAAATTCAGGAGTTGGTTCAGAAACCCAAAGGTAAGTTTTACTGTATATTTGTGGCCGTGTAACTGGGGCTCCTGTACCTGTGGCCGTGTAACCGGGACTCCTGAATCTGTGGCCGTGTAACTGGGGCTCCAGTACCTATGGCCGTGTAACCGGGACTCCTGTACCTGTGGCCGTGTAACCGGGGCTACTGTACCCGTGGCCATGTAATAGGGACTCCTGTACCTGTGGCCGTGTAACAGGGGCTCCTGCACCTGTGGCTGTGTAACTGGAGCTCCAGTACCTGTGGCCGTGTAACCGGGACTCCTGGATCTGTGGCCGTGTAACTGGGGCTCCAGTACCTGTGGCCGTGTAACAGGGGCTCCTGCACCTGTGGCTGTGTAACCGGGGCTCCAGTACCTGTGGCCATGTAACTGGGACTCCTGGATCTGTGGTCGTGTAACCGGAACTCCTGTACCTGTGGCCGTATAACCGGGGCTCCTGTACCTGTGGCCGTGTAACCGGGACTCCTGTACCTGTGGCTGTGTAACCGGGACTCCAGTACCTGTGGCCGTGTAACCGGGGCTCCAGTACCTGTGGCCGTGTAACAGGGGCTCCTGCACCCGTGGCCATGTAATAGGGACTCCTGTACCTGTGGCCATGTAACCGGGACTCCAGTACCTGTGGCCGTGTAACCGGGGCTCCAGTACCTGTGGTCGTGTAACAGGGACTCCTGGATCTGTGTCCGTGTAACAGGGACAACTGTACCTGTGGCTGTGTAACAGGGATTCCTGGATCTGTGGCCGTGTAACCGGGGCTCCTGCACCTGTGGCCGTGTAACCGGGGCTCCTGCACCTGTGGCCGTGTAACCGGGGCTCCTGCACTTGTGGCTGTGTATCGGGGTTCTCATACCTTGGTAGGTATACCTCTCCGTTATTCGGAACCTTTAATGAACCGGTACCATCCCGGTCCCGTAGGTGCCGGATACGAAAGAGTTTACTGTATTGGGATCCCGTTTGAGCGCTGAGCCAACCAGCAGCGCATTTAACGCTGGGTACAGCGCTGCAATCATAGTATGAGAAGGCAGCACAAATTTCTGTCTGCACTACTTCCAATGGACACGGGCAGATCGCGCATCGTGATCCCCGCGCCTGTTTTCGGGCCTTACCCAATTTAATGCCCTAGTTCCTTCCAGCTCCGTAACTTTTCCTGTTTCTGCCCAAAACTCAGCCCATGTGCTCGTGAAATGCCTATCCATTCCGTTATCACCTCCAGACTCTAATATTACAATGTTCTCCAGGCCTATGTCCCATCCTTCATCAACTTCAAATACTCCAAAATTCTGCTGCCTGTATCGTATTCCATAATTAATTCCGTTCACCCATCATCCCTGTCCTCGCTGACCTACATTGGATCCTGGTCCTCTAGTGCCTCAAATTTTAAATTCTCACCCTTATGTTTAAACCTCTTCATGGCCTTGCCCCTCCAGGCCCACAGCTCACCCCACCTTGGCCTCTCCATTCATCCCACTCCAGCCTCTTGTGCATATTCTCCTCCTTTTGTGCCACTTTTGGCAGCCATGCCTTCAGCCACCTAGGCCCCACACCCTGAAATTCTCTCCAGAGGAAAAGGGAGAAGATCAAAGGGTTGGTCAAAGTGCCCTGGATTTAGGAGAGTTTTGAAGGAAGGGAGAGGGAGGTAGCAAAGCAAATTGTTTTTAGGATAGAATTCTGGAGGGCTTGAACATAGTGATTGCATGATCATCCTTTATCCCAGAATATATTTCAAATCAGGAGCTCAAGGGAAATATTTTGTAATGTTATGGTCTTTTAACATTTTTAGAGCTTCAGCATTAAAATATTTGTTGTACAATAAAATTATATAATGGTGAATATGCTATGCTACTGAGTATACTGAGTATACTATTTCTCATCTACATGTTGCCTCTTGGCGGCATCATCTGAAAACACAGCGTCAGTTTCCACATGTACGCTGACAACACCCAGCTCTACCTCACCACCACTTCTCTGGACCCCTGCACGGTCTCTAAATTGTCAGGTTGCTTGTCCGACATCCAATTCTGGATGAGCAGAAATTGTCTCCAATTAAATATTGGGAAAACTGAAGACATTGTTTTCGGTCCCTGCCACCAACTCCATTCCCTAGCCACTGGCTCCATCCCTCCCCGTAACATCTGTCTGAGGCTGAACCACACTGTTTGCAACCTTGGTGACACAATTGACCCCGAAATGAGCTTCTGACCACATATCCGCAGCATAACAAAGTCCGCCTATTCCCACCTCCGGAACATCGCCTGTCTCCACCCTTGCCTCAGCTCATCCACTACTGAAACCCTTATCCATGCCTTTGTTACCGCTAGACTTGACTATTCCAATGCACTCCTGGCTGGCCTCCCACATTCTACCCTACGTAAGCTTGAGGTCATCCAAAACTCGGCTGCCCCTGTCCTAACTCGCACCAAGTCCCATTCGCCCATCACCCCTGTGCTCGCTGACCTACATTGGCTCCTGGTAAGCAGCGCCTCGATTTCAAAATTCTCATCCGTTTTCAAATCCCTCCATGGCATCGCCCCTCCCTATCTCTGTAATCTCCTTCAACCCCACAACCCCCGAGATATCTGCGCTACTTTAATTCTGCCCTCTTGTGCATCCCTGATTATAATCGCTCAACCATTGGTGGCCGGGCCTTCAGCTGCCTCAGTCCTAAGCTCTGGAATTCCCTGCCTAAACCTCTCCACCTCGCTACCTCTCTTTCCTCCTTTAAGACGTTCCTTAAAACCTACCTCGTTGACCAAGCTTTTGGTCACCTGCCCTAATTTCTCCTTATGTGGCTCGGTGTGAAATTTATTGTCTTATAATACTCCTGAGAAGCAGTTTGGGACATTTTACTACGTTAAAGATGCTATATAAATACAAGGTGTTGTTGTTATACTATGCAAGAAACATTTCTCTGCTTCTAGTACATGTCAACCATAACTGACAAGGTGGTGTTTAGCAGAGATTGACCATGTAACTCATTATTATTGGCCCAGAAATTAGGTTCGGGTGCTTGCCGCGCGTGCAAGCCCCCGATGTGCACTTACCCGGCACGCTGACATTTCAATCCTGGCCCGCATTGCATTTCCTGTCACTGGCTCACTTCAGGTCCTGCCGCGCTGTGCGTGCGTGACCCAGCGGCGTACTTAGTGCGATGAGCCGGCTGGGATCACGTGAGCACTGGGCAACCAATGGGACGTTGCAAAAGTTCATTCATGAGTTTGATAGTAAGAACTGTCAAACTCATGAAAACTCCTGGCCCCAAAACACTACTTAAACTTGAAAGAAAATTTAAAAAAACATCGCACTACTTAAATGAACTATAAATAACTGTAAAAAACTATTTTAAACAATAATTTTAAATTTTGAAAAAAATTATTATATAAAAAATCGGGGCTAAAAATACACTTACCTTACTGTAATGTTTTCAAAAATAATGAACCTGTGGAAAAAGTTTCTAATTTTACTTAATAGACCACTTACCTGTTAAAAGTAAGTACTTACGGCTGCTTTTTCCATGCGTAAAAACCGGAGTCTTTTCCCCACGGGCAACTCTTAAAAAAAAAACGAAGTTCAGCGCGCACGCGCTACCTGAAACCTCGCACATGTTCCGCCTCTTAACCCCTTGGGTCAGAGGAGAGGAAATGCCGGTTTTCCCTGCATGCGCTGTGCATGCTGAAAACCGGCAATTCCTCCGGGCCCACGCGTGAGTACCCCGTCCGTACTCATGCGTTGGGACAGGAATTACTGGCCCAATATGTATTCATCAGTCTCAAGAGCAGTGCTTTTCTAACTTTCTTGTGTGGGTGACCTCCTGTAAGCAGTGATATACTTGCTGATACCCCTTCACTCTGGCTCACTCTTTGGGATCCATTGCAAAAAGTAACACAATTCTGAGAACTCCCTATCATAGGCCACGATTTCGCCAGCAGAGGCGGGATCGCAGTGGGAGAGGTGGTTGGCAGGTTCCGGTCCCGATCCCGATCCCGGCTGCAGCCGCTCTGTGAAAAGGATTTTCCGTTAATAGGGCTTGTTAAGCCCGCCCTGCGGGGTTCCTGGCTAATTAAAAGGAAGCGGGTCTGATAACGTCATTTGATGACGTGTCACCAGCCGGTTTCCTTAAAGGGACCATGGCTGCATTCATTTTGACAGTTGTGCTGTCAGTGTTCTGCAGCATTGAGGTGCTGCAAACATTGACAAGCACTGCACAAAGGTGTACGGCTGCACCCAGGCTCTCCCATTACTCCCTCCATATGGAGGGACTCACAGCACGCAGGCAGGTTCTCTTCCCTTCCAAGGGCGGTAGAGACCTCCCCAGGACATCAACGCAGCCTGGTTGCACATTGCACAGGAGGGCAAAAGCAGGGATGTCATCAGGAGGACCTGGCTGCAGTGGCGCAAACCTTTCAATGATCTCAGTAGATCATGAAACGTGTTAATAAAGCAAAGCCACACTCAACCTCATCCTGCTGTACCACTCATCACATCCCCATCACTCTGCCTTCCCTACCCTACTCCTGCACATTCTTACTCACACCAACTTACCTTGCACCTCCAACCATCCCTCTCTATCTACATTATCACTTTCCCATCTCACAAAGCCACCCCTCACACTCACCCTCATCCTAGTCCAATCATACCGACTAACAACACACAAGGGTATGCACTTGGGTGTTTTATGCTATGTTCATGTAAATTTTCTGTTAATGTGTTGTCAAACATTGAAATCTTTATTTTCAACACTTTGCTTTATTGTATAGATCTGTGCTACCCTTTGGAAGTGTCTTAGTGAGTTGCAATGAATGGTGATACATAACGGTATCCCCTGCAATGGTGACGAGTGTGAAAAGAATGGCTTGGACATTGTAGGGATGCTTTATGGTGTTGGTGTGGAGTGGTGTTAACCTGGTGCATCATGTGTCAGCCAGGGTGTACAGCGTCAAGTGAAGTAAATCTGGCCATGGTGATGCCATCGCTGGCCTCCCGGGCAGCAATGTGGTCAGGTGCTGATGCCCTGTGTCCTGTGCAGCATCAGGTGATTGCAGAGAAGATTGATGTTGTTGTTGGTGATGTTGGTGTTGGGGCTGATCGTAGAGGGATTCAAAGGTCCAAAGTGAGATTTTTTCAAGGGCACTGAAGTTGAGATGACAGAAGCGATCTGTCAATGGTGAGAGAGTTTGCTCCAAGGAGGTGACGGTGGATAGAGAGTTTACTCCAAACACTTCCTATAGTAATCTGGGATGTTATGATTAAGGTTATCCATCAGGTGATGCTGTAGCTAGTGCTGCCACTAGTTAAGGCAGGTTGCTTCCTGTCAAGGTCAGCAAAGGTGGAATGCCAGGATGCAGGATGCAGGCCTGTATGTTTGCTACGCAGTTGTTAATAAAGTATACAGACTAATTCTAATATCTCGCCTCTTCGAGTTCTTGTTTCACTACATGGATTTATCACATTTGGCGATGAGGTAAAAGGACACTGCATGAAAAAGTGAAGTCTGCCGGGACTTTTAAAGAACAAACTCACGAGCTAAAGTTAGCTGCAAATTGGACGGAAGCATGGCTGCCACGGTAGGAATGGTCTCCGCTTTTGATATTCGAGCACAAACCTGGGAGGAATACTGTGAAGTGTTGGGTTATTTCTTTGAAGCAAATGAAATAAATGATGCCGAAAAAAGGAAAGCCATTCTGCTTAGTTCGGTGGGAAGCCAAACCTACAGTTTGATGAAGAATCTGCTCAGTCCTGAAAAGCCTGGAGACAAATCAATTGTTGAATTAGTGGCCTTGCTCAAAGAAGATTTCAATCCCAAGCCTAGTGAGATTGTACAGCGGTTCAAGTTTAATTCAAGGAACAGAAAAGAGGAAGAGAGTGTAATGGACTATGTAGCGGTGTTGCGTAAATTGGCACAAGATTGCAATTATGGGAACAACCTGAAGGAAATGCTGAGAGATAGGTTACTTTGCGGAATAATGGACGGCCGAATGCAGCGTAGATTATTATCTGAGACTGGGCTTACTTATGAAAAAGCTTTGGAACTTGCTCAAGCCATAGAGACAGTGAACCGAGATGTAAAAGAAATACAGGTCAGGTTATTGTGCACAAGTTAAACGTGCGTCAGAAACCACAACGTGAGCATGTGAAGGCATGTTATAGATGCAAGGGCGATCACCTGGCGAGTGAATGCCGGTTTCTGGAGGAAAAGTGCCACAAGTGTGGGAAACAAGGACACATTAAATGAGCATGTAGGGCAAAATCAACTGTGGAGGAATTCAAACCAAAAAGGGGAGGAAAGCAAAACCAAGGAAGAGAAGTGAAAAAACATGGAGCACACCATATCAGCGGGGGAGCTGAAGAAGAAGAGGACATGTTCATAATGTATAGCATGTTAGAGAACATTCCAAAAGTGGCTCCTATCACATTGCAACTGACAGTAAATGACTCTAAGGTGAACTTTGAAGTCGATACAGGGTGCGGTGTAACCATAATGAACAAGGCAGAGTACTCAAAATTGTGGAACCGTGCAAAAGTTCCAGAGTTAAAGTCTTGCTCTCTGCATCTTAAAACATATACAGGTGAACGAGTAGCGACATTAGGTGCAGCTAATGCGACTGTGCAGCACAGGGACACAGTGAAACAGCTACCTGTAGTTATAGTATCGGGTACCGGACCAAACCTGTTATGTCGGGGCTGGATAAAAGAAATTAAATTAGACTGGGGAGCAGTAAATCAAATAGATGAGGGCAAACAGTTGACTTTGCAAGAAGTGTTGAGTGAACATGAGAACGTGTTCAAGGAGGAACTTGGCACATTTAATGGCCCCCCAGCTAAGATTTATGTAGACAAGGAGGCACCACCAAGGTTTTTTAAACAACGAGCTGTGCCTTATGCCATGAAACCAAAGGTAGAGCATGAGCTTGACCGTCTACTGAGACAGAACATACTGGAGCCAGTGAAATGTTCAGAATGGGCAGCTCCCATAGTACCTGTTCTAAAACCGGACAATTCGGTAAGACTCTGTGGAGATTATAAATTGACGGTCAATCGGGTGTCCAAATTAGAGCAGTATCCTATTCCCAAAGCAGAGGATCTCTTTGCAAACCTGGCTGGAGGAAAGACATTCACAAAGTTGGATATGAGTCATGCATACTATCAGATTACACTGGATGACGAATCAAAGAAATATGTCACCATGAATACACACAAGGGCTTGTTTACATATAACCGCTTACCATTTGGTGTCTCATCTAGTCCAGCTATCTTCCAGAGGACAATCGAAGGTGTACTGCAAGGGATTCCGCATGTTTCCATCTATCTGGACGACATTCTGGTGACGGGAAGAACTGACCAGGAGCATCTGAGCACTCTGAGAGAGGTACTACAGAGATTGGAGAGGGCAGGGTTATGGCTCAAGAGGAGTAAGTGCACTTTCCTGGGGAATGAGGCAGTGTTTCTGGGACACAGAGTGGATGCCACCGGGCTCCATCCACTCAAGGAGAATGTACAAGCACTGCAGGATGCCCCTGCTCCTACCAATGTGGCTGAGTTAAAAGCTTACCTGGGACTGCTGAACTATTATAACAGGTTTTTACCAAACTTGTCAACAGTGTTAGCACCGCTTCACAAACTACTGCGCAAGGAGACACAGTGGCAGTGGGGAGAGGAGCAGGGGGTTTCATTTGAACAGTCCAATATACTGATGCTGTCGTTGGATGCGCTGGTTCACTACAATGCAGAGAAAGACATCATTCTCTCTTGTGACGCTTCACCTTACGGGGTGGGGGCAGTTCTTTCACACCGCATGGAAGATGGAACTGAAAGACCAATAGGGTTTATGTCCCGAACACCTGCGGAAAAAATCTATTTCCAGTTAGATAAAGAGGGGTTAGCAGTAATGTTTGGGTTACAGAGGTTCCACAAGTACATATATGGCAGGAAGTTCACCATATGCACCAATCATAAACCTCTTATCTCTCTTTTCAATGAAATGAAAGCAGTTCCACAGATGGTGTCACCCCGGATCCAGAGGTGGGCAGTGACGTTGAGGGCATGTAAGGGGTTTTCGTCCTTGAGAGGTTTCCCAGAGGTTTCTCTCTCTAGAGGCCTCTCTCTCTTGCACAGTAAACCTTGAGTGGTTCGACCCACTCGCCCCTTAGATTCTGTACTCTGGACTTAGGCGCAGGAACTACAATGTAGAGAAAACTCGTGTAGACCAAGTTTGATGATTCAAAATGAAATTTTATTGCAAGTAGAAAAATATATCAAATCAAATGCAACACAGATAAGAGTACGGTACATGGGAGGGAAAACAAACACAAACAAATCATAATGACATTATACTAACTAAGGCAAATACAGGCATCTTATATTCTACAAAGATCATCATGAAATAAGGAAACACACGGAACATCGAGGGACAACAACTCATGTTAATTGTACCCTTAAATCCACCCCTTATTAAACCTATCTAGATCTGATTGTGAAGGGCCAGAAACATGCTCACCAATCCCACTAGGAAGTGCAAGGTTTTGAAAACGAGTCTGTGTTTGGTCCTTTCAGGCGTCTCGTCTCCACGTGGATCGTGGAGCCCCTGCGAGCTGCGCCACACCTCTCTCCTGAGGTGGGGGTCGGGGGCGGCTGGACACCGGCGGGCCTGGATGTCGGCGGGGTCGAGGATCGTCGGCTCGACCCTGGTCAGAGGAGCCTTGGGCTGGCTCCCATCGCTTCTTCAGGTCCCTTTCCTCTCTTCTTCTGAGCCGTGGTGGCTGGAAGGTTTCTTCACTTGGGACCTTTATTTTTTTGTTTCTTTTCCCAAGCTGGGTCTATGGCCTCTTGTTCCGGCAATGACCCGGGGATGGTCGATGATCTCCCGATGTGCTTCCCCAGGGCAGAACGCCTGCGATTGACTGCTCCTTCTTCTGGGTGTCCGGATTCAAGTTGCGTGTGTCCAGCTCTCCAACCCGGCGTGTCTGTGTTCAAGCTGCAGGCTTGCAACTGTCTGCCTTCCAACTCGCTCTGGCCTGCCTGTCCCGACTGTTTCCGAGTGCTTGCCCAACTGCCGAAAAGCCTCTCCAGATATACCTTTCTTCCCGAGGCCTCACTTCCCGCCCAAAATCAGGTTAGTCTTTGTTTTAACTTTGGCGGGCTTTGAGCACAGCGGGGCAGTTATTATATTTAAAATCATTTGAAGCAGCTGGTAACAGGCCAATCTCTGGTTGGAAATGGCTTTCATTGTTTTGAATGTCCTGCTGATCTCGTTACCGAGCCCTTGGTGTTGTCCTCATGAATATATATTGTCCTCTTTCGTCTGGGTCAACATTTAGATGGCCCCTGTCTCCAAGCCAATCTTGAGTGGATCTGCATCTAATCCATATGCATGCCTGTGGGTCTGGTTTCGTTCTCTCTGAAACGGCTTCCAGAACTTACTGTGGGTTCAATCCACATAGCTGTCTGAGGTTGCACAGGAACCATTTTAAAGTGTCCCAATGAGCTGATCACATGGTATGGTGGCCATTTTGTATGCCCCTTTTTCTGGGCTTCTTTTAAAACAGTCTTTAAAATCACGGCCTCTTCTGCCGTTTAACCCTTATTAATATGAAATCCAATTTTGCGAATCCTACAGGCATATGAGTATGTCATCGTCTACAAGGCAGGCAAGTGCCATGGGAACACAGATGCCTTGGGCCGTCTTCCACTGCCAGGCACACCTATCCTTGCAGCTCCAGAGGACAGAGTTTTGATGTTGGAGGACACTGATACGGCACTTGTGACTGCAGAGCAAGTAAGAACATGGACAGGTAAAGATCCAGTACTGTCTAGAGTTCGAGAATATGTGGTGAGGGGATGGCCACAACATCCGGAAGGGACTGACTTCACACCCTACAGTGTCAGGAAAACAGAGCTGAGTGTGCAGGATGGTTGCGTGTTGTGGGGAGCATGGGTGATTATTCCACAGCCATCACGACAGTCTATCCTAGAGCAACTACATCAGTGTCATCCTGGGGTCTCGCATATGAAAGCCTTGGCTAGGAGTTACTTGTGGTGGCCAAAGCTAGATGAGGAGATAGAAAACCTAGTCAAGACATGCAGCACTTGTCAGGTACACAGGAAGGCACCAGCAGCGGCTCCTCTCCACCCCTGGGAGTGGCCGGATAAACCATGGAGAAGATTGCACTTAGATTATGTGGGTCCATTCATGGGGAAGATGTTCCTCATAATCATTGACGCACATTCCAAATGGATGGATGTTTATCCTGTTAATTCTGCTTCCTCCACTACTACTATAGATTACCTGCATCAGAGCTTCAGTAATCAAGGGCTACCAGAGATCATGGTAAGTGACAATGCCACTTGTTTTGTGAGTACAGAGACAAAAGAGTTCATGAGAAAAAATGGCATAGTGCAGGTAACCTCGGCTCCATATCATCCGTCCTCAAATGGACTTGCGGAGAGAGCCGTACAAACATTTAAAGAGATGATGAAAAAAAGTGCAGAAGGGAGTTTAGCAGCCAAAGCGTCACGGGTTCTGTTCAGCTACAGAATAACACCTCAATCCACCACAGGACTCTCTCCTGCTAAGATGTTATTAGGTCATAGACTACGCTCCACTCTTGACCTTGTCCACCCAGACCTAAAAAGGAAAATGGAAAACAGACAAAACAAACAAAAAGAGAACCATGACAAAAGAACAAGGAGCCAAAGATTTGGAAAAGGAGATGCGGTCCTTACCAGGAATTTCAGTTATGGACCAAAGTGGATTCCTGGCTTCATAGACTCAATGACGGGTCCAGTATCATACAAGGTCATGTTGGGAGATGGTAGGGTAGTACGCAGACATGTAGATCAGATACTTACCAGACAAGGGGAAATTAAAATTGAGGTTCCAGATGCAATGGCTGAGGACAGGGTTGCACCCAGTTATCCAAGTGCATCTGTGGTGCCACCACCATGGACAGAGACAATTCCACAGGAACCTATTCGTCAAGAGGAAACCATCGTTGCAGAGTCAGGTACTCTGAGCACTGCTCAGGAGCAGCTGGTGGCTTCACCACAAACAAGCAGGGACTTTACTGTTAGACATTCACAAAGGACTAGCAAGCCACCAGAGAGATTGATACTGACCTGCTAGATTCGTCAAGTATGGAACATAGTGAATGGAGACTTCTTATGTGACCCTTAGGAATGGTTGGTTGTTAAGAAATTCATACTGAAATCTTAAGGGGGGAGGAATATAGTAATCTGGGATGTTATGATTAAGGTTATCCACCAGGTGGTGCTGTAGCTAGTGCTGCCACTAGTTAAGGTCAGGGGGTTGCTCCCTGTCAGGGTCAGCAAAGGTGGAATGCCAGGATGCAGGATGCAGGCCTGTATGTTTGCTACACAGTTGTTAATAAAGTATACAGACTAATTCTCATATCTCACCTCTTCGAGTTCTTGTTTCACTACATGGATTTATCACACTTCCAAACTGCACACAGCTGAAAAGTGTCTTCCAAATCCTGAAGGCTCAAGCTTCTGACATTGGAAAGTGACCAGCTGTGAAATGGTAGCTTTCATACCACTTTTGCAGCTGTCACCTATTCACAGCAATGGGGAGACATAGAGAACCCGACCTACTTACCTGACGTGATCTCCGATCGACGTGAACCCCGTTAAAAACGTGCTAAAATAGAAATAGGCTGGCAAAATAGTAGTTAACAAGCACTTAACAAGCATTTAAGTATCTTAAATGCCTCCACTGCCACTTGGTGTCGGGTCTGTTCTGAAATCGCAGACCCCACACAGTTTAGTGCAATTAATAATACATTTAGGTTAGTGTTGCACTGCTGATTTGTAGTAACTAGCAACCAGGTGGAGACTGCCTGAACTCATTTCACTTACAGCATGCAAAGACTTACATGACATATGCCTGAGTTAGATTTGAGCCGTGACGTTAGTGCTGAAGTGTCTTGACCAAGTCCATCATTTTTTTAGGTTGATGACCAAACCTCTCAGAAAATTTCAACTCCAAACTATTTTTAGGGACAATGATGAATGATTGATTCCAACAAAAAAAGTATGTCAACAACATATCATTAAGTTAAAGATCCAACAGAGTAAGTTTATATTGTTGTTTATACTTCATACTGTCCAGTTCTGAAATTGCAGACCCGACACTTTGGAAACTTACATAGAGGCGGGTTTGCAGCGGGTTCCCAACCCGCTGTCAATCATTATGATTTTGACAGCAGCCCCACCTCCAAACCCACACTCTGAGCGCCGGCAAAATTCAGCCCATAATGTCCTACAGTCAATGCCAGCCATCCAAAGTAAACATTGCTATTATTGCAGGAAACATTTTTTATTAACATGCAGCACTCAAAATTGCATGCTAGCAAATCAACAAGCAGAAAGATCTGAGGACAGATGCGCAGAAGTTGTGTGACCTTATAGACCCCTTGGTATCACCTTACAGATCAACTAGGGTCCAGGGACCCCAGTTTGAACTTTATTTAACTCATTTTTGGGATGTGGGTGACTTTGGTAAGGCCAGCATTTATTGCCCATCCCTAGTTGCCCTGTAAAGGTGATGGTAAACTGCTTCTGTTATGATACAACTCATGTTGTATCATGGTGTCTTGGCAACCATTTCAGAGAGCAGTTAAGAGTCAACCATGTTGATGTAGGATGGGTGTCACATATAGGCAAGACTGGGTAAGGATAGCTGGTTTCCTTCCCTAAAGGACATTATGAACCAATAGCTTCATAGTCACTTTTACTGATACTAGCTTTTTATTTCCAGATTTTTTGTTAAACTGAATTCAAATTCTCAAACTGCCATGAACTCATAAATTGAACTCATGTTCTCTGAATTATTAGTTCAAGTCTCCAGATTACTAGTCCAGCAATATAACCACTACACTACTGTACCTAAGTATATATATACTCAACAGTAACACAATAATCAGTGACTATGGGCTAGATTTTCGTGGAGCCGTCAGGTGGGGATTCAGGCGTGTGGAGGTGGGAAATCCCGAATTTGGGGGTCCCAACACCATCCCGCCCAAAACCCCACCCCACGTAAGTTTCAGGGGCGGCGGGTACCCGCCCCGAACTGGGACCCGCCAAAACCAGGCGGGACAGGATTAGTGCCAATTAACTGCCTGTTAACAGGTAGTTAACAGGCAGTTTTTAGCCTAATCCCTATTTTGAGGGGTTTTGTGTGGGTTTTCCGACAGATCCAAACCACGCCAGGTTAGAGCAGGCGGGCCGTCGGGTTGAAGGAGTTGGAGGGGTCGCGATGTTGGCGCTCAGGTGAGTGATGGGTGCATGAGTGTAAAGGTAAGTGTGTTTGGTGTGTCTAAAGTGTGTGAAGAACTTTTACTTACCTGTACTTACCTTCACAGCCTTTTTTTCCTGTAGCCGTCGGGAGCGCATCACTCAGCCGGTACTTGAAGCTGAACGGCTGCGGTCCGTGAAAAGTGACAGCCTTCAGGTTTGAGTGCCGGTAAGAGTTCTAACTGAGTCTGTGCAGAATGACTCATGTCAGAACTCAGACTGTCAGTGTTTAACAGCTTCAAACAGCTGTGAGACACTGATATTTCATCTGTCAAGAACTCTTGACAGATGAAATTGCAGTCTGTGATGTCACCTGTTGCCGGGTGGCCCTTAATTGGCCTGCTGAGCCCGCTGGGCGGGCTCAACAAGGTCAATCAAGGGAAAATCGTGCGGATTGGCTGGACGTCGAAGTAGGCGGGTCAAAAACCCAAAAGGGGAAGTCCCGCCTTCTTCCCGACAGGTTCGGGAAAATCTACCCCATGAGTTTACGACAGGTGGCTTTATTGGTATGATGTATAAACAACAATATAAACTTACTCTGTTGGATCTTTAACTTAATGATATGTCGATGACATACTTTTTTTGTTGGAATCAATCATTCATGATTGTCCCTAAAAATGGTTTGGTGTTGAAATTTTCAGAGAGGTTTGGTCATCAACCTAAAAAATGATGGATTTTGTCAAGACACTTCAGCTCTGAAGTCACAGTTAAAATCTAACTCAGACATATGTCATGTAAGTCTTTGCATGCTGTAAGTGAAATTAGTTTGGGCAGTCTCCAGCTGGTTGCTAGTTATTACAAATCAGCAGTGCAACACTAACCTAAATTTAATATTAATTGCACTAAACTGTCAATCGGAATCAGAGATAGCATAAGGATGCTGGGTGTGGGAAATGAAAATGTCACATTGGTGTGAGTAGTGTTTAATTGTGAGAACATTGAAAGCTGGGTGCCTTTAGTCATCTAGGCCCCACATTCTCGAATTCCCTCCCTAAACCCCATTGCCTCACCACCTCCCTCACTTTCATTTAGACCCATCTAATAACCCACCTCTTTAACCAAGCTTTTGGTCACCCCTTCTAATATCTCATTTGGCTGTGTTTATTACTATCGTCCTCACTTTGGAATTTTTTCTCTATTTTAAAGATGCTGTATAAATGTGAGTTATTGTTGTGGTGGTTGCAGTGTAAAGGGATTTTGACTCTCCATCTAACCTGCTCTAAAAGCAATAACAGTGGCCATGCATTTTGCCCACAGGCTGTGCTGTGCAGGGCACCTTTAAATTAAAGTGGTATATAGAGAAATCACTCGGACAACATTTTATTTCATATAAATGTCTTGAATTACATATATATGCGCGTAAAAGAAAAAGAGAACAGTCTACAACTCATAAAAACTGAAGAGATATGCTCCACGCCTTACAGATTTCATTGGTGTGTTACATTTTCGCTTTGTAGTAATTCAGTTGCTGTTCCCTAAAGACTGTGTCTCAATAAGTATCTTCTGTCTTTTACTCCCTGTATCATGTTTTGTCAGGAAAGACAAATGAAGTACATCATACTTCGCCTCACACCATCAAATGGAACTAATTGTTTTTGGTTTAACTATTACATCTCAGTGCATGTTTACATGTTATATCCACATATGTACCATTTTGACAAAACAGTTAACTTTAAAGACAAGTGATGCTAGATAATATAAAAAATGGTCGAGTGCATTTAATACTATCAGTGGCTGGTATCTTAGGTTCCAGACTTACTTACTTCTTTATTATTTACTTATTGGAAAATTTTATCATGCACTGTTAACTATTTTATCACATTAATGACTTGGACTTGTGGGTACAAGGCACAATTTTGAAATTTACAGATGACATGAAACTTGGAAGTATAGTAAACAGTGAGGAAGATAGTAATAGACTTCAAGAAGACATAGACAGGCTGGTGGAATGGGCAGAAGACACATGGGGGTGATTTTGCCAATGGGGGGTGCATTGGGGTCGGGACTGCTAGTTGTCGGGTTTTAGTCCCGCCTCCATCGACATCTGGCCAACCCATGCTATTTTCCCTTGATTGACTATGTTAAGCCTGCCCAGCGGGCTTAGCCAGCCAATTAAGGGAAAGCCGGTGACAGAGAACGTCAGCGTATGATGTTTCATCTGTCAAAAATTTTTGACAGATGAATTGTCATCGTTTGACAGCTTTGAGAAGCTGTCAAATACTGACAATCTCTGTTGATTGGTGAGTTCTTGTACTCAAGACTCACCAAACCCATTTCCTGAGCAGAAAGCAGTTGGCTGTTGCATCGGAGAATGCAGCAGCCATTCTGTCATCTCTGCCGTGGAGATGCCGGAGCCTCCGGATCCCCAAGGGTTGAAGCCTGCAGGAAGAAACAAAGGTAAGTAAACATTTTCTATCACTTTTCACTCACCTCACATACTTACCTCTCCACACTTGCACCCATCACTCACCTCCATAGTGCACTTTTCAGCCCCTCCGACCCCCGCAGACCCACTGCTTGCCTCGGTGACCTTGGCGGGGTTTCTCGACGTCGGGCAGCCCGCACTTCTGTTGGAAAAATGGGGATAATCCTCTTAACTGCCTGTTAACTACCTGTTAACAGGCAGTTAAGTGGCTGTAATCCCCTTCCTGCCTCGAGGAGACGGGGCCTGGTGCAGGTCGGGTACCCACCTCCTGGGAAGATGGCACGGAGGTGGGTTGGGGGCGGGATGGGCACCCACCCCCAGATTCTGCCATTTTCCTGGCAGTCCTGCCTCCAAACCTGCCTCCCCAGGGTTGGCAAAATCGCCCCCATGGTAGATGAAATTCAATGCAGAGAAGTGTGAGGTGATACATGTTGGTAGGACGAATGAGGGGAGACCATACACACTAAATGGTACAATTTTTAAGGGAGTGCAAGAACAGAGAGACCTGGGGGAGCTTGTGCTCAAATCTTTGAAGGTTAACAAAGCAGTTAATAAAGCAAAGAGGATCCTGGGCTTTATAAATAGAGGAATAGAGTACAAAAGCAAGGAAGTTATGCTAAACCTTTATCAATCACTAGTTCGGCGCCAGCTGGAGTATTGTGTTTAATTCTGGGCACCACACTTTAGGAAGGATGTGAAGGCTTTGGAGAGATTGCAGAAGAGGTTTACTAGAATGGTTCCAGGAATGAGGGAATATAGTTACGTGGATAGACTGGAGAAGCTGGGGTTGTTCTTTTTACAGCAGTGAAGGCTAAGAGGTGATTTGATAGAGGTGTTTAAAAGCATGAAGTATTTAGATAGAGTAAATAAAGAGAAACTATTTCTAATGGCTGAAGGGCCAATAACTAGAGGGCACAGATTTAAGATGATTGGCAAAAAAACCGGGGGCGGCATGAGGAAAAACTTTTTTACGCAACGAGTGGTTAGGATTTGGAATGCACTACCTGATAGGGTGGTGGATACAGATTCAATAGTAGCCTTCAAAAGGGAATTGGATAATATGTGAAGGAGAAAAAATTGCAGGGATATGGGGAAAGAGTGGGGGAGTGGGATTAACTGGATTGCTCGTCGAAGGAGCCGGCGCAGACTCGATGGGCCAATTGGCCTCCTTCTGTGCTGTACTATTCTATGATTTTTTGAATGTGATGAGGGACTTGGTTGATGACTTTGCAAAAATGTCTGATAAAAATAAACTGAGACAGTAAGGAATGTCTAGTGCTGATGTCAACAGCACTTCTACTGTAAATTGGCTGAGTTGGGCGTCACTTGTACTGCCACTATCACATCAATGCAAAATCACTTAGGGCGTGCATTGCTGCAAAAGTGGCAATATAATTCAAGAGGTCCTCACCTGAAGCCAAACATTGCAAGACCCTCCCACGCTCCTCGGGGACATCAGTTCACACCCCTTATGCCTAGCACAGTGTGGAGTATAATCTTAGTCCAGTGTGAAGCCAGGTAAGTGCTCAGGATCTCCTGGGCATTTTATAAACATAGCCTTAAATTTTTTTTGTTATGAGCATGCAGACAGGAATGTTTTTTTTCATTCCTGGGATGTGGGCGTCGCTGGCAAGGCCAGCATTTATTGTCCCTCCTTAATTGCCTTTGAGAAGGTGGTGGTGAGCCACCTTCTTGAACCGCTGCAGTCTGTGTGATGAAGGTACTCCCACAGTGCTGTTAGGGAGGGAGTTCCAGGATTTTGACCCAGCGACGATGAAGGAAAGGCAATATCTTTCCAAGTCAGGATGATGTATGACTTGGAGGGTAACTTGGAGGTGGTGGTGTTTCCATGCACCTGCTGCCCTTGTCCTTCCAGGTGGTAGAGGTTGTGGGTCTGGGAGGAGCTGTTGAAGATTGTGCTAATATTAAAAAAATACCTGGAGTGAGGCTTGTGCATCTAATCATGCAAGTAAAGAGCTCTTTTCTGGCGGGCAGAGTATGATTGGCAGCCCATAGTATAACTGGGGTCTCTCTGAGAGCACTTCACATTCTTCAGCTACCAGTCTCAGAACATTGGTGTGGTAGAATTGCAGCCTAATTTTACCGTCTCTGTTGATTACTCCTAGCAAATTAATTGTGACAATACTGTCAATAATTCTGTTCCAAGACACATTTCTTTTGTCACGAAATTGTGCCGACTCACTGATCATTATTGTTTCTTGAATCCAATAAGAGATGAATACAATTTTAGTAAATAGCCATTGTTTTAAGGAAAATTTTAAACGGGGTGGTAACAGCCTGAAAATGGCATCGGGTCAATTAACATCCAATAATGTTGGTGCTCTGGCTGCCACGATCTTAGTAGGGGCCTTTAGATGGTCAGCTGGAGTAGCCGCCTGTTACATGCGGGAGGCTACTTTCAATATTCAAATCAGGGTCCTATAATTTATGTAGGACCCCGATAGCAATTTGGAAGTACAAATGTTCGGAGCATGTGCCGCGCATGCTCGGCCAATTTGTACTGGCACTGAGCAGCCTAATCAGAGGTCCTTAAATGGGCCGTTGGATGCCACTCAAAAAATGGCCGGAAGCCATCTTTTATTTTGATGGGGCCGGGAGTAGCATCCCTGCTGCTCCTGGCCCCACAAAAATACTCCAACCTGCTGCTGGTCTGTGGACCTCCCCCCCGATGGGATCACCTGCCCAGGCCAGGCCTAGGCTCCTATGCAGAGCCGGCCGATTCGTGGCCCTCCCCAAGCAGCAGGCTCCGTCGGAGCAGTGGTTCAGTGCGCATGCCTGCCAGATCCATGCGAATGAAGCCCAGGCCTCACAACAGTTTGGGCCTCACAGGAGCATCAACAGGTGGGCGGCCGGGCCCACTCCTCCTGCTGGCTGCCTGTTTTATGGCGAATAGTAAAATCGACTGACATCTCAGGACAAGCCGGAAGTAAAGATGTTTGTTCATTGGATTAAAGTTCCAGAGATTGTTTGCTGAGATTCTGAAGACTAAAGTAACGAAATGTGAAGCTGCACTGTTTGCGTATTTGTTACCGAGGCACTGCAAATGGCCTTGGCTGTCAGCCGCATCAATTTAAAATGCCAGGCAGTTTGTTGCTTACAAAATCTCTGAATTGCAAATAAATTGTTAGATGGCTACATCGATTGCTTTGTCCCTGCCAGATGACATCTTAATTTCCAAGGCTCAGGATGTTTCCAGGGAGTGACAGAGAAAAGGTCATCTGTCAGCACAAGCCTTGCAGTTCAAGCTGCCATGATAAATGTTGGTGTGTGCTGGGAATACCGCTTTACAGCATCACTCTGATAAAGTCTTCAGCAGTGCAACAGATACTTCGGGGTAAATTCTTGTCTTCACGGCCTGCCCTTTAAAGAATCCGCCTGATCTTCATTCCACTGAAATTAATGAAATGAACATCAGGCAGGTCATATAAAGGGTGGGCGATCACTACAGCAGATCACAGCCAAGGCAGTGAAGATAAAAATCTAAACCTTTATCTTTTTCTTTTCCACAGTAGTCATGAATTCTTCAAGAGCTTCAACATTATTTTCATTAATTTCAATGTTCTGTCCTTAATTGTGTGTATGCCCACTACCCCATGCACTTTATGGGCTGTATTTTTTGATCTGTGTTGTTCCATGTGCAAACTTAGTGTGCTTGTCCTAATTCCCTGTGTGCACTATTTTAACTGAGGCCTGTTCAATGGGTAAACACCTGCATTAAAAATGTACACAGGGAGATTTAGGACGTGTGTGTGTTAATGGTATATACAGGAACAGCACCAGTTATAAAATAAACCACAGCTTTTTTTCTAGTTTTCTCCTGTCATTCAGAAGGAACTGATTCCCACGGTGAATTTATAGATTCCACAGTGCTAGCAGTCCGCTACAACCTCACTCAAGTAGCCATTCTTCATGTCTGAGTCGTGATCCTAATACCACTTCTACAAGTGGACTTTCTCATTTTCCACTTAAGCACTTTACATGTCATTCTATTTCTTTTCTTGTGCATGTGAGTGTGTTGTTTTCATTTCCCTCTCCTTTTGTCTGTACATTTTTAAATGCTATTCATCTGTAATATCTTCCAGTTTTCATGAAGGGTCCATACCCAAAATGTTAACCCTTCTATTCTCTTCACAGGTGTGGCCTGATTTGCTGAGTGCTTCCAGAATTTTCTGTTTTTGTTCTAGATAGTTAGTATTGACTTTCCATTTGACCTTGTTGAGCTTAATTGTGTCCTCACCCAAGATTTAAATTGTGCAGATGTTACTGGATGATGATCAAAAATTAGAACCTTGCTATTTTATTCTCTCCTTAGTCCAGGACCACTAAGGCCAATTGTAGGACTTCATTCTAAGAACATAAATATTAGGAGCAGGCGTAGGCCATATGGCCCTTCAAACCCGCTCCGCCATTCAATAGGATCATGGCTGATCATTGACCTGAACTCGACTTTCCCACCCGATCTCCATATCCCTTGATTCCCCTACAGTCCAAAAATCTATCTCAACCTTAAATTTATTCAAGGACTCAGCATTCACAGCCCTTTGGGGTAGAGAATTCCAAAGATTCACAACCCTCTGAGTGAAGAAATTCCTTCTCATCTCAGCCTTAAATGGCCTACCCCTTATCCTGAGACTATGCCCCCTAGTCCTAGACTCTCCAGCCAGGGGAAACAACCTCTCAGCATCTACCCTGTCAATCCCCCTCAAAATCTTATATGATTCAATGAGATCACCTCGCATTCTTCTAAACTCCAGAGATTATAGGCCCAATCTACTCAATCTCTCCTCATAGGACAAAACTCTCATCCTAGGAATCCATCTAGTGAACCTTCCTTGTACTGCCTCTAAGGCAAGTATATCCTTCTTCAGATAAGGAGACCAAAACTGTGCAGGGTACTCCAGGTGTGGTCTCACTAAAGCCCTGTAAAATTGTAGCAAGACTTCCTTATTCTTGTACTCCAACCCCCTTGCAATAAAGGTCAACATGCCATTTACTTGCTGTACCTGCTGGACACCCAAATCTCTCTGAACACCAATATTTAATAGTTTCTCACCATTTAAAAAATATTCTGTTTTTCTATTCTTCCGCCCAAAGTGAATAACCTCACATTTCCCCAACCGTCACCTTATTGCCCATTTACTTAACCTGTCTATATCCCTTTGCAGGTTCTTTGCGTCCTCCTCACAGCTTACTTTCCCACCTAGCTTTGTATCGTCAGCAAACTTGGATACACTCGGCCCCTTCATCTAAGTTATTAATATAAATTGTAAATAGCTGAGGCCCAAGCACTGATCCATGTGGCACCCTACTAGTTACAGCTTGCCAACCTGAAAATAAACCGTTTATTCCTACTCGCTGTTTTCTGTCTGCTAACCAAGCCTCTATCCATGCTTATATATTACCCCCAACCCAATAAGGCCTTATCTTGTATGTGGCATGTCATCAAATGCCTTTTGGAAATCCGAATATACTACATCCGCTGGTTTCCCTTTATCTACCCTGCTAGTTACATCTTCAAAAAACTCGAATAAATTTGTTAAAAACAATTTCCCTTTCATAAAACTCTATTGACTCTGCCTAATCATATTATAATTTACACTCAATCTGAGATAAACCTGGGATCTTGCTAATCTGTTTAGGCCAGACCACATCAGATAGTTTAATCATTAAGTTTTAGGTGAACACTAACATGCTTTTTATAGGAATCTAACCAATGAGCAGGACAATTTTATACCAAACTGTTAAAATGAAAAACTCTAAACTTCAAACTGGTAAGAAGTTTGATATCATTCAAGGCCAGTGGTGATTAACACAACATCCAAATGTAATTTTGTTCTCCTTTATTTATTTAAAAGATAGCCAAAAAAAACAATGGTTAGTGGCCCACAAGAGTTCCTTTTATTGAAGGAGATAACTGGATTGTTTTGCTGATCCAGAGGGGTTAGATAATTTTTCCTCTCATTGTTATAACTAACATTTCCATGAGTTCCTTCCCAATAACTCAACTAACCAATATCTGAAGCCATTAATAAGTTGGAAATTTACAGGAAATAAATTTACAGCTGACGTGGCAAAGGAGGGAGATTTCTGCATTTTGTTATACGTGCTGTCAGATAGAGTAAATCAAAAATTGACTTCAACCAACTGTGCCCCTTGGAGGACCCAATTAATTTGAGACAATAGTGGCCAATAGTGTAACTGGCCACACAATGAGACCGTGACATGTTAGTCAGTGAGAAACTAAGCGAGTTTCTTTGTTTATTTCATTGCATTTGTTCATAAACATTAAGCCGAATTAGGCCGAAGAGAGCTCTTTGGGATCGCTGTTGATATAAAATAAAGGCTCAGGAAAAAAAGAAAAAAACTGAAAAGTGACATGACAGACAGCTCAGAGGCATGAATGGCAGAGTTCAAGGATTAGAAACTAAGGGGTGTTAAGTATGTGTATTGTATTGAACAATTAACACAAAGACTTAAACGTATAACTCAAACAGGTCTTTACTGGTTGGAGGTAGGGACTATACATAGGTCTTTACTTCATGCCCACAGGCGGGAACTGAGGGGAGATCAGTACCCACAGTACTATTTATACCCCTATGGCCAGGAGTGGTACTGCGTATCACTACGCCCAACAAGTAGTGCAGTCCTGTCCATAGGTTCAAGTAGCACACATATTACATACACAACATTCCTCCCTTCCTAGCTTTACAGTCATCTCCCCATTTAACATAACGTAATAACATATATACATATATAACTTCAGGTTTACATAACAGAATAACATAGATACATAGATAACTTCATGTCAAAACAGATCACAGATTCAGTCTCTGCGGAAAACAGTTCACAGATTCAATCTCTGTGGTGGAGTCGGTTCACGTTGCTGGAGTGACTCATTCAATAGTCCTCCCATGGATTTAACAGTTTGAACTTCCGAACTGAATTGGCTCCGTTCGGAGGGACCACGTGTGTGATCTGGTAGAGGTAATAATGGTTCAGATGGGTCATCTTCTATTTCGACTTTTCCTTTTCTGCTTCTTGGAGACTCTCTGGGCTCCACTGTCAGCTGCCAGCTGCATGCGCAGTTCCTCCTTCTCTCCCTCCTTTTTCCGTAGTAGAGCCACCTTCTCCCGATGTTCCGTAGACTTTCGGTGCTCCTCCATGATTTCTGTATGGTGGGAGTCGAAGTTACAAGTTGGGCAGGACAGGACATAGTAATATTCGGTGTCGTCCTGATCTAGGCCAGCGAGAGGGTCTTCTATTTCCTCCATACCCAGCTGGGCGTTAGCCAGCTTTTGTTCCAAGTCCAGACATCTTTCCTGAAGAGACTTCTTCATGCGTACCTCTTCATCCAGCTTTTTCTGGGCTTTCAGCAAGTCGTTTACTAATGACCTCATTTGAGATTTTACTACTTCAACTTCTTTTGGAGATTGATTGATCGGACTATTCAATCCCTCTACCGGAGCAGCTGTTTCAGCGGTCTGTTGTTCTACGTTGACATGAGTCAGCGTACTTTTGGCATCCAAGGGCTGCTCTGTTGCAGTCATCTCAGTCTGTGTTGCCACCTCAGCTCTTCCAATAACCTTTGAGAGCTCCGAACCCCTTTCGTTTGAATATTGAAGTTCGTGTTCAAGTTTTTCCCATTTCAGAGTCCTGTCCTTCAGCATATGCAGGAGTTGGCTGACCGTTAACTCCTCTGACATCAGACGTTTTGTGTGCTCCTGCTCCATTTTCTCCATCAGCTGCTTCTGTTGTCTTTCCAGATTCTCCAACTCGATATCAAAGAACTCTTTCGTTGCATTCAACTCTTGCTCACAACGGCGAAGCATTTGTTCTAATTGCTGTTGTAGTTTGAAATGGAGTTGAGTTTGAGCCCGGTGTCCCTCAGAAATGGGCACATCAGTAGACTTGCCAGACTCAGAATCCACAGTTAAACTATGTTGTTGTTGCTCAGTGGAATTCTGTGCTGAAACTTTGTCTTTTGCACCTGAGTTGGGCTTACCATCATCCGTTCCAGAGTCTGGGCCGACTATCTTCACCGAGTTCTCACTCGTTATTGTTTGTAGGAAATGCCAGTCCATATCCATTTTCCTAATCCACTCCCGTCCTAGTAGTGGAGAACCTCCTTCAGATATCACATATAAGTCCATTATTTGACTGTCTTCGCCCTTGTGGACCACTGCAACCTCTATTTTCCCGATGGGGTACACTCTTTGCCCCGTGTATGTTTTCAATATAATCCCCGTATCCTGTAGGGGAATATGTTGGAATAACTTTCCGTAATCTTTCTTATTTATGACCGTCAATGCCGATCCAGTGTCCAATTCCAGTTTTACTTGGACTCCTTCTATCTGAAGAGTGACCCAAATTGTCTGGAGGTCTGCACCCTTACCAGCGTTGAGTACTCTTAAGCTAGCCAGTTCATTACAGCTTAAGCTAGCCAGTTCATTACTGCTAGCGTCTGAATCGGACTCCTGTTCGGTCACCTTGTGTACCTTTGCGTATTTTCCTTGCGGTGACTTCTTGTTGCTGGTCTTCTTCCCTGACCTGCATACTCTAGCTATATGTCCAAGCCTACCACAAGTTCTACATTCTTGGTTTTTAAACCAACACTGGTTCTGATCATGCGTTGTCTTTCCACAACGATAACATTTGCCAGAACTCACACCCAATTTGTGTGCACTGAGCTCCGGTGACCGTAGCTGCATTACTGCCGTGCCTCTCGCTGCGGCTTCGTGTGCTGCTGCCATAGTGACCACCTTCTCAAGCGTCAGCTCATTCTCCTCTAGCAGTCGCTTTTGTGTATCCTGTTTAAATAAACCACACACAAATTTGTCTCGAAGTGCCTCTGTCAGTCCCGTTCCAAACTGGCAATATTTCGCTAATTTACGCAATTCCAGCAAATAATCAGCATTGCTTTCATGCTGTAGCTGCCTTCTGTCGTAAAATTTAAATCGTTCCGCTAGCATCAGCGGCGTGGGGTTTAGATGATCTTTCAGGACAGTAACAATCTCATCGAACGTCTTATCCGCCGGTTCATCTGGTGATAACAGGTGTTTCAATTGCCCGTATGTCTTCGCACCCATTAAATTTAATAATGTTAGAGCTTTATCTTGGTCACGAATTTTATTGGCCTTACAATAATTTTTTACTCTTTCAACATATATGGCCCAATCTTCGAGGTCACTATCAAAGGTGCTAATATTCCCGTGTTTAGGCATTGTAGATTTGCAATTTCTCAGATTTTCTTTTCTTTACTTGTTATCAAAGATGGTGGCTTCCCGCTCTTGCCGTCGTCCTCCGCCCACAAAATGGCGGTTTTCCCACGCTTGGCGGTCTTCACCCGTCCCCCGACGCCGTCTCCCTTCAGCCCCCGAGTGCGGCCCTTATCTTCGCCGCGATCGCCCGAGTGCGGCACTTATCAGCGGATGTGATTGCTGGATCGCGAAGCGGCTCTCGGCTCTTATCAGGAGATGCGATCGCTCTGTTGAAACGCCTCCCGCTCGAAGCGGCTCTCGCGCCCTATTCCTCCAGCTCCCCCAGCCCCGTTCGTGCAGCCAACGCGGTCGACTGCCTGTCGCGTCGCTGCCCGGCTCAGACAACGGCTTACCCACCACCAAGCTGGAGAAGAAGCTGACGGTCGCCGATGGAGGCTCCGAGGTCAGGATGTTTTCCAGTGGGGTGGAGAGGGTGGAAACCTCTCTGCAACGTCCTGGCTGTGGACGAAGCTGCCGTGGAGTGACTGCCGCAGGGTCCGAATCAGACTCGTCGCCAGTGTTAAGTATGTGTATTGTATTGAACAATTAACACAAAGACTTAAACGTATAACTCAAACAGGTCTTTACTGGTTGGAGGTAGGGACTATACATAGGTCTTTACTTCATGCCCACAGGCGGGAACTGAGGGGAGATCAGTACCCACAGTACTATTTATACCCCTATGGCCAGGAGTGGTACTGCGTATCATTACGCCCAACAAGTAGTGCAGTCCTGTCCATAGGTTCAAGTAGCACACATATTACATACACAACAAGGGGGAATTTTAACCCCCAGAATCAGGTGGGTTTCAGTCAGGTGGGAAGTTAAAATGTTTAAAATTTCAAACCCAAACCCGACCCGCCTCGAACCCGCTTACTTCTGGTTTTAACGGAGGCGGGTCGGGGGGGGGGATGTGTGTGGGGGTGACCAATCCCGCTCTCAGGAGGCGGGGCCCTTTATTTAAGTATTTTAATCAGGCTGCGTGCCTAAGAGTTTTACTTTATTCCAGCTTTAACGCTGGCCAGCCGGGTTTCCCAGGTGTTGGGAAACCTGGCAGCTCAAGGGAGGCCAGGACCGTTGCATCGAACAGGTAAGTGCCATTCCTACACTGCTTTTGCACCAGGAGGAACAGGAGTGCTTCCCCTCAGCCCACCAAGCTACCCTTTTAACCTCCCCAGTGATCAGACCCTACCTGCAATCCAATGCCCTCCCCCTGCCCCTGTGCAATCTCCTCCATGGGCCACCTGCGATATTCTACCCCAACCTGATCTCTCCGGCTGCCCCCCCGCCATCTTCTCCCATTCTCTCTCGAACTCTCTGCCCGCCCCATCGATATAACCCCCCAACCCCCAATCTCTCCAGGCCCCCCATCGATATCCACCTGACCCCTGATCTCTTCCTCCTCTACTCTCCTTGGCTGTGGCCTGGTGCTGCAAGTCTACCCACCCGACAGCCAGCCAGCCTCTCAATCTGGCTGGCTGCGGCCAGGAAGCAGATCCCAAAAATAGTAACCAGGTCCTGCATTAAATTCAGCAGGTCCTGAGGGAAACCCGTTCTTCCAGGTTTCTCGACCACTAAACTGCCCCTCCTGCTCTCTCCCTGTAAATATCAGGGCCTAAAGTGTCTGATTTATTTATCTTCATATTTAACTATACTGGAGCTCAGAGTATATGTAATATAAGAGCTAAACTAAACTTCAGGCAAACAGCGAGTAAATCTGAAGTATAATGTGGGAAAATGTGAGGTTCTTCACTTTGGTAGGAAGAATAGAAAAAACAGAATATTTTTTAAATGGTGAGAAATTATTAAATGTTGGTGTTCAGAGGGATTTAGGTGTCCTCGCACAGGAAGCACAGAAAGTTAGCATGCAGGTACAGCAGGCCATTAGGAAGGCAAATGGCATTTTGGCCTTTATTGCAAGAGGGTTGGAGTGCAAGAGTAAGGAAGTCTTACTACAATTGTACAGGGCTTTGGTGAGACCACACCTGGATTACTGTCTCCTTATCTGAGAAAGGACATACATGCCTTAAAGGTGGTGCAAGGAAGGTTCACTAGATTGATCCCTGGGATGAGAGGGCTGTCCTATGATGAGAGATTGTGTAGATTGGGCCTATACTCTCTGGAATTTAGAAGAATGAGAGGTGATCTCAATGAAACATATAAGATTCTCTGGGGGATTGACAGGGTAGATGCTGAGAGGTTGTTTTCCCTGGTTGGAGAGTCTAGAACCAGGGGGCATAGTCCCAGGATAAGGAGTCGGCCATTTAAGACTGAGATGAGGAGGAATTTCTTCACTCAGAGGGTTGTGAATCTATGGAATTCTCTACCTGAAAGAGCTGGGAATGCTTAGTCATTGCGTATATTCAAGGTTGAGATAGATACATTTTTGGACTGCAGAATCAAGGGATATGGGGATCAGGCAAGAAAGTGGAGTTGAGGTTGAAAATCAGCAATGATCTTATTGAATGGCAGAGCAGGCTCAAAGGGCCATATGGCCTACACCATCTCTGATGTTCTCATAAATAAAATGTTGGGAGAGCTGGGACCCGTTGCTTGCAATTCCTGTGCCATGTGGACTCCAGGATGTTTCATGTGCCCTGGGTGACCACGTGTGCAGGAAGTGCCTCCGGCTGCTCGAGCTCGGGATCAAAGTTTCTGTACTTGAGGAGGGGCAGCAGTCACAGCAGGGCATATAGGAGGCTGAAAATTTCCTAGATCACACATTTCAGGAGGTGGCTACTTCGCAGCTACAGAGAGTTCAGGTTAGTAAGTGGGTGATCTATGCGCTTACTCCATCCACCACTGACACTCACACTCATCTTTATGCAATATCGTGTCTATGCCTCACAGTTACCCTCAACAAATGCTCTCCAGCTATCGGGTGAAAAGATTCCATTACTTTCACTCATAGGTCTCTTCTTTCCCTCTTTGCAGGAGAAGAGAGCAGAGAACACTAGGGAGAAGCAGAAAACCAAAGGTGGCCCTCCAGCCATCTCTCAATTAACTCCTGCAGAGGAGGAGGTTCTGGAGATCAGTGGAGTCTTGGTGGCCTGGCCAGCTACCTGGTGACAGAATTAAATATTAGCCAGCCGCATGGCATACATCACTAAGTCATTTTGACTTGACATCAGCAGCCACTGATTATGTGCATAATGATAACTTCAAGCACTCTTACCTTCACAGTACTCATTCAAGTCTTTTATCTCCCATAGGGCTTTCATGCATCCATCAGGAGGTGATCGAGCTCTGCTCAGCTGAAAACAGATGCTGTACCCTGGGGGTTGTCGACGAAGCGGATACTTCTTGAGCAGCAGCAGAGATCGTGCAATGTACTGGCAGGCGTTCCAAGCGCACTGTGCATGATTGCAGAGAGATTGGAGGAGTCCATCTCAAGTGTGAGTGGCATGATGTCACAGGCCTTTGCAGCAATGTCTTCTTCCATGGAAAGAGTGGCCAACCGCTTGGAGCATCAAACGTGGCAATCAAACGAGTGCTTGCAGGCCTTCACCAATGGCTTGCACATTTTAAATGCCACCTTAAATAGGATGACTGATTCTCTAGCCTTGGCCGTTCATCGCCCCACTGATCTGCAGCAAAGTGTTCTCCAGTTCATTGCTAGCAAGGAAGTGCGGTTGGGCCATGAGAGAGATGATGGTGAGAGGACAAGGAATTGGGAACTCAGCTCAAAGCGCTTCCACTTCTCATCCATTGCCCCCACACACCGCCCCCTAAATTGCCACTGTGCTCTCGCCTTGTCTTCACTGGCGAGTTCCAGGAAGCCCGGGAAACCCATGGACCCAAAGTTAATATGCAAAACCCATGTCAATATCGCTCTAAGTGAGTGATTAGCACATGTCAATTGACAACCCACCTCTCCCGAGTTGCTTGCGAGCACACAGCCTAGGGAGCTGGAGTAAAATGTGGAAATCGGCAGATTGGAACCGGTTTCCCGACGTGCTTGCATTTTTGCCAGATTTAACCCCCCCCACCCACATCCAACCCCACACGCACCTCCGGGTTAAAATTCCACCCCTGGAGTCCGAAAATGGTGGGCAGGAAGCGTACGCACACTTCCGGCCAGGCGTGCGCTGCCCACCATATTGTGTAAAGACAAAGGGATGTCCTTTACCCATGCTTGAAGCAGGCATTAGGCCCTTTGCATATGCAAATAAGGGGCCTTGCACCTGTTTGAGCTCCCTCTCCATCATGGGCTGCACTCAGGGAAACCAGCCCTACGGAACACCTGCCAACCAAGAAAGTAAGTAACTTATCTGAATGCGGAGCCAGGAGGAGCGCACCCACATTTAAAGAACACAGGCCGCTGCCAGCCGCCACTACCTTTCACCCCGCCCCCACCAATTGGCACCACTTCCCTGCCCCCAGCTATCGGTCCTCCACCAAGCCCGAGGCCCGATCTCTACTCCCTGGCACCCGGACCAATTTCTAGCCCCCTGGCCTAATCGCTAGCCCACTGGGTCGATGTCCTGACCTTTCCCCCGGCCTCCAATTTTTCCTCCTCCTCCACCCAGGCACTGATCCAGTCCACTTACCTGATCTTCTTTGCTTCTTCGCCGGTGGGCTCTTAACGCTTCACCTGTTTGATGGTAATGAGACCCGAGGTCAAATATCAGGGCACCTTGGACCTCACCATTGAGGTGCAGTGATTGTGCCCTGCGCCCCCCTCCACCACCCCAATGAGCCCAAAGTGGGCATGTCCAGATTTCTAGGCCATTAGCTCTGTCTGAACTGATTGTAACTTCACTGTTTTTCAAGGATTATGCTGATTTGGTGGGGTAAGTTTTCATCTTCACCGCATGGACAGTAATCTGGCGGAATGGATCGCCTGCCCTTTATTGAACCTGCCCAATTTGAAACCAATGGAATGAAAATCAGATGGGTCCTATAACAGGTGGGTGATCCACTCCCTCAGATTACCGCCCAGGATGTGAAGATAAAAATCTACCCCAGTAACATGCTGCATCATTTGGCTTTAAGGTAATGTGGAAATAAATCTGACCAAGTAGTTTTAGCCTGTATGCTTTGGTGTCTCGGTGTGGTATTTTCTGTCTTACATTAAGTGATTACTGTGATTAGGGGTTAATTGTTAAACCTGTACACATTAGCCAAACATGGCATGTATAAGGGACTGGGTTTCAGTTCATAACACTTGGCTTATTGACCTTTGGTCATGAATAAAAAAAAGGTTGGGGAAAAGCCCAAACTGTAACAGCTTAGTCTTTTCATATAACTTTTTCCAGTCCCACCATTGCACCATTTCAGTCCATTTATGGTAATTTTGTAAAATTGCACTCTCAGTGCAGTATCTCACCTAGCGGGAGCGCAATTTCATAAAACTACTACAATCAGTTACAGAATCGGGACTACATTATCACAGCCCTATCCCTGTCCCATGTTCGCATCTAGTGTGGTCCTGTACTGGCAGCACAACCTGGCAATTTTGGCCCGATAGGATTCAGTGGTCCCTCCCCAATCACTTTCCAGTTATTGTGATTAAATTACCAGACAATGTTGGCATTTGAAAACTATTAAAAATAGTTGGAACAGAAATCAGCAGAGGTAATTCTGAGTCATAAAATTGGCATAAGATTTTGCTGTTAAATATTTTATAGAGTACAGAATTGCAGGACCTTACAGGAAAGGTTCACTGAGTAACATTTGCATCATCTAAAACCATCAGGTTAATCAATTAAAATAGAATTCAGCACCATAGCTGACTAATAAGGTCACCTTTTAGTGACTCACAATTTATCCCCAAGGCAAGTTTCTTGCTGACTTGCTGTATTTGCTTTTTGATTAGATATCATACAGCAGAAACAGCTTAAAGGGAATTTCCTTCTCTGTAGCAAGTGACATTTCCCCTTTGGCTAATCCTCCATGTTAAATTAGTGCATTTATTTTTTTAAATCTCTAATTGTTCTAGTGCCCCCCTCAACCTAGCTGTAATCACCTCGCTCCACATCCACTGTGTCAGTCTGCCTCTGTACCACAGGCTAGCTGGGAAACAGAGTCATTAACAAGTATGTGGAATCATTTCTCTGTTGTCAGCTCAGTCTGTTCACATTGAAAATGGCAGCCTTGTCAGGGAAATAGATGATGTGCCTCAATAATTCCGAGACTCGAAGGTAGCAGAACAAAACAAGGCTTTTATTAACTTAGAACGAAACACGTAAGCGAGAGAGATGTCGTCCTTCTGGAGACTGTGGCTAGACTGAAGCTAGCTTACAAACGGGGCCAGGTATGGGCGGAGCCCTACACACAGCACATTCCAGTATACAATACAGCACATTCCAGTACACAATACAATGAGGTCTGGGGGAAGGGAAATGACACTGAAACCGATCTCAGTCACAGGCAGTGATGAATGGAAATATTTCATCACATTCACCCCTTCTATAGATTTAGTCTGTTCGGGGGTTTGATAGTCCTCTGCGACCGACGTGGCTGTTGCGGTGCCGCGGGTGTTGGCTGGGTGTCCCCGGTAGCCTCCTGGGTCTCTGCTGGGGGTGCCGCCAGGGTTGTTGAAGGGGTAGTTGGTGGGGGTGCCGTTGGTCGGTGTTCTTCCAGGGGTGATGAAAGAGTAGTGGGTGGGTAAGAGTTGCTGTGATCGTCGTTGCCGCTATTGCTGTGGTTGTTGTCGATGCCGGCTGGGGCGATGTCTTTTATGGACACGGTGTCCTCCCTTCCGTCGGCGTGCCGGACATATGCGTATTGGGGGTTGGCGTGGAGTAGGTGTACTGGCTCCACGAGAGGGTCCGTCTTGTGGCCCCTCACATGCCTTCGCACGAGTACCGGACCTGGGGTGGAGAGCCATGATGGCATGGATACGCCTGAGGTGGATTTCCGGGGAAAGACAAACATTCGTTCATGAGGCGTGGTATTAGTGGCCATACACAATAGCGACCGTATCGAATGGAGCACATCCGAGAGGACTTCCTGCCAGCGGGAGATAGGGAGGCCCTTGGTCCTTAGAGCTAGAGTGACTGCTTTCCATACTGTCCCGTTCTCTCGCTCCACTTGGCCGTTACCCCGGGGGTTGTAGCTGGTGGTACGGCTCGTGGCGATCCCCCTGGACAGCATGTACTGGCGTAGCTCTTCACTCATGAAGGACGCCCCCCTATCCGTATGGATGTAGCTCGGTATACCGAACAGGCAGAACAGGCTGTTGAGGCATTTAATGACCGTGGCGCTGGTCATGTGTGGGCAGGGGAATGCGAATGGGAACCGGGAGTATTCGTCCACAATGTTCAGGAAGTAAACATTGCGGTCGACGGACAGGAGGGGGCCCTTGAAATCTAAGCTGAGCCGCTCAAAGGGCCGTGTAGCTTTGATTAAGTGGGCTCTATCTGGGCGGTAGAACCGAGGCTTGCACTCAGCGCAAGTACGGCAGTTCCTGGTCAGGGACCGAACTTCCTCAATCGAGTAGGGTAAGTTACGGGACTTTATGAAGTGGAACAGCCGCGTGACCCCTGGGTGGCAGAGGTCGTTGTGGAGGGTCTGTAGCCGATCCCCGGTGGCACTGGCACACATCCCTCGTGAGAGGGCGTCAGGGGATTCGTTAAGGGCCCCTGGCCGGTAAATGATGTCGTACTCGAAGGTGGAGAGCTCGATCCGCCACCTAAGAATCTTATCATTTTTAATCTTCCCCTCTGTTTATTATTGAACATAAACGCTACCGACCGCTGGTCGGTAAGTAGGGTGAAGCGTTTGCCGGCTAGGTAGTGGCACCAGTGGGGCACTGCCTCCACGATGGCTTGGGCCTCCTTTTCCACGGAGGAGTGTCTGATCTCGGGCCCTTGGAGGGTCCTCGAGAAGAAAGCTATGGGCCGCCCCGCCTGGTTGAGGGTGGCCGCCAAGGCGAAGTCAGACGCATCACTTTCCACTTGAAATGGAGTGTTCTCGTCCACTGCCTGTAGCGTGGCCCGCTCAATATCCTGCTTAATGCTTTTGAAGGCGGCGTGGGCCTCAGCAGAGAGCGGGAAAGAGGATGCTTTCAAGAGGGGGCGGGCTTTGTCGGAGTAGTTGGGGACCCATTGGGAATAATAAGAAAATAACCCCAGGCACCTTTTCAGGGCTTTGGGAGTGTTGGGCAGGGGCAGCTCCCGTAGGGGGCGCAATCGGTCGGGGTCTGGTCCGATTTCCCCATTCTCCACCACGCTGCCTAGTATGCAGAGGCGCGTGGTGTTGTAAACGCACTTGTCCTCGTTGTAGGTGAGGTTGAGTTTTTGTGCGGTTTTCAGGAACCTCTCGAGGTTCGAGTCGTGATCCTGCTGGTTGTGACCGCAGATGGTGACGTTGTCGAGGTAGGGGAAGGTTGCCTGGAAGTGGTGCTCATCGACCATGCGGTCCATCTCCCTCTGGAAGACCGAGACCCCATTCGTCACCCCAAAGGGGACTCTGAGGAATTGGTAGAGGCGTCCGTTCGCCTCGAAGGCGGTGTACGGGTGGTCCTCTGGTCTGATAGGGAGCTGGTGGTACGCTGACTTGAGGTCGATGGTGGAGAACACCCGGTATTGGGCGATTTGGTTCACCATTTCTGATATGCGGGGTAGCGGGTAGGCGTCTAGTAGGGTGTACCTGTTGATCGTTTGACTATAGTCGATCACCATCTGTTTCTTCTCGCTACCCCTTACCACTACCACTTGGGCGCGCCACGGGCTGTTGCTGCGTTCAATAATGCGCTCTTTCAGGAGCCTGTCTACCTCGGTCGCGATAAACCGCCTGTCCTCCCAGCTGTACCTCCTGCTTTTGGTCGCTATTGGCCGGCAGTTAGGGGTAAGGTTCGCGAATAGCGAAGGCGGCTTTACCTTCAGGGTAGCCAGACCGCACACTGTGAGGGGCGGCTGGGACCCACCGTACTTGAGCGTGATGCTTTGGTGGTTGCACTGGAAATCCAGTCCCAAGATCACGCTCGCACATAGGTTCTTCATGATTAATACTTTAAAATTATCATATACAGTTCCGTTAACGCACAATTGTACCGTGCAGTAACCCAGAATGGTCGATGTCTGGGTTTTGTCAGCCATAGAGATGGTACCCTGAGTAGGGACCACCTTTAGGGAGAGTTGTTGTGCCAGTTCTGGGTGGATAAAACTCTCCGTGCTTCCACTGTCAATTAAGCATTTAACCCGGCACCCGTTTACCTCGATGTCCACCATTGATCTGGATAGCGGGTGCGGCCTGGTCTGGTCCACTGTGACCGATGCCACTGTAGGGCCCTGATCGATACAAGATGGCGTCCACGCTGTCTGCTCACAAGATGGTGGACCCCACGAGGTCGGGCAAGATGGCGTCCAAGATGGCCGCTCCCACAGCGCACACGCGGCGGTGGCGGGTTTTCCGGCGGTTGGTTTTCCAGCGGGGTTCCCTCTGCACACCTTCCCGAAGTGCCCCTTCTTACCGCACTTAAAGCAGGTGGTGCCTTTCGCCGGGCACAGGTTTCTGGTGTGCTTTGGCTGCCCGCAGAAGTAGCAGTTGGGTCCCTGACGCGTCGCGGCTGCCGTAGGGCTTCTGGGGGGAGAGCGGGGCCCAGCCGGTGTCGGGCTGTCGGGCGGGGAAGATGCCTTCCAAGATGGCGGCGCCCTCGGTGCACACATGGCGGCGTGGACGGCGCGGGCTGAAGAGTAGGCGTCCGAGTTTCTCTGGGCCACATCCAGGGATCGCGCGGTGTCCGCAGCCTGTTTCAGGTCCGACCCCGTTTTTTCCAGCAGTCTTTGCCGGATGTAAGTGGAGCTGAGGCCTGTGATGAAGGCATCACGAACAAGCTCGTCAGTGTACACTGCAGCTTTTACATCTCGGCACTTGCAGTCTTTGCCAAGCATTTTCAGGGTGCTTCGGAACTCCTCCACCGATTCCCCAGGTCGCTGTGCGCGGGTGGCGAGCAGGTGCCTAGCATACACCTCATTCGTAGGCTGCTGGTAATGCGCCTTTAAGATGTCGCAGGCGGCCAGGTACGTCTCGGCGTCTTGGATGAGGGGGTAAACCCGGTGGCTTACCCAATTCCGCAGAATTCCAAGTCTCATCCTTGCAGCGTCCGTAGCGTCTTTGACGGCTGCGGAATTGTCCAGGAAGAATTCCATACACTCAAACCAGTGTCCGAAGCGTGCTGATGCGTCCGGAGCATGTTGATCCAAATCCAAACGTTCGGGTTTCAGGAGTTGATCCATAGTGTTGAAAATAACTTAATAAAATTGATGTGCCTCAATAATTCCGAGACTCGAAGGTAGCAGAACAAAACAAGGCTTTTATTAACTTAGAACGAAACACGTAAGCGAGAGAGATGTCGTGCTTCTGGAGACTGTGGCTAGACTGAAGCTAGCTTACAAACGGGGCCAGGTATGGGCGGAGCCCTACACACAGCACATTCCAGTATACAATACAGCACATTCCAGTACACAATACAATGAGGTCTGGGGGAAGGGAAATGACACTGAAACCGATCTCAGTCACAGGCAGTGATGAATGGAAATATTTCATCACAATAGGAATGCTTAAAATTTGTTTTATTCCAGTACGTATATTTTAATTGACTGATGGTAGAAATATGATATTAGTAGCTCTGAGAAACATCAACTCAGCCGCACCACTTCTCTAGGAAAAGTACATTAGAAATGTGTAGTTTGTGGATTAAGTGATCCTTTTACCTATGATGCATTCGAGGCTAATTATAGTCCACTAATGGAGGGCCGAGCAGCTGATAGGCTGTGATGATGAAAGCTCTCACTATCGTGTGGGATGGAGTAGCCACTCGAAAATGTTAGTGATGTCTCAATCATCTGTTCAGAATGGTCGCTCCTACGCTTTCTATTTGGTTCTTCAGTACCATTGGGTGCCTGTTCAGAAGATTCTTGTGGGATAAGTGCAAGACTAAGCTTTTGATGCTAAAGCTTCAATTAGACAGAGAACAGCGAGGATTCCAAAATGCTCTATTACACATTGTTCAAGCCAGTGATGATGTGACCGCAACCGCCTACATACAAAAGAATAATCGCTTGATCATCACTGAAAGATGAGCTACACAAGCTATTTTCTGAAAGTGGTATCCTCTTATAAATCGTCCTTTGGATTTAATAATATTATCAGGATGCTCAGGCCTTCCAAAAGCAGCAAGACTTGCGAGAAGCTATTCGTCTGTCCCTCTAGGCACAAAATATGGCAAAACTGACTTTTTAAAGTGGGAGGTGGCACTTGAGAGAGATGGCCGGAAATATTACAATTATTATATTAAATAACTTCTCACTCCAGTAACATTGCTTAGCTTGATACAAATAAGCGACTAGCCAGGCATAATGGTAAGTGACCTCTCCGTTCACCTGTAATTATAATGAAAGTGTGTTTGCCCCTCAGGAGGTATAAGTCTGGAGAACAATAATGTTTTAAATGAATATAAATGTTCTACTGTCCTTTTGTTGGCCTGACCAAATGGCACTTCACCATCCCAAAATATTTCTAATGTCATGGCACAGTGCAGTTAACATTGCAAACTTCAATTACCTTTTCCAAAATGGTCATGGGAAATACAATTTGTTTTACCTTTGTGCATAGTATGGGATGTCAATGATCTGATTTCTCATCAAACTAACTCTTTGGGATATTATACAACAACAGCAACAACAACTTTCATTTATATAGCACCTTTAACATTGTAGAACGTCCCAAGGTGCTTCTCAGGAGCGTTATCAAACACAATTTGACACCGAGCCACATAAGGAGATACTAGGGCAGAAGAGGTAAGTTTTAAGAAGAATTTTAAAGGAGAAAAGAGAGGTAGAGAGGCAAGAGGTTTAGAGAGAGAATTTCAGAGTTTAGGGCCCTGGCAGCTGAAGGCACAGGCACCAGTGGTGGAGCTATTAAAATCAAGGATACGCAAAAGGTTAGAATTAGAGAAGCACCGATATCTCTGAGGGTTGTAGGGCTGGAGGAGGTTACAGAGACAGGGAGGGGCGAGGCACTGGAGAGATTTGAAAACAAGGATGAGAATTTTAAAATCAAGGCTTCAATTTTGTAAAAAGACAACATACATAAGTAAAACTGTGTTAAATACTAAATAGAAACACATTATTCAAATCAACCTTTCCCAGTTTGTACACTGGCAAACCAATCTGAGCTAAACTTCATCCTCAGTAGAATGTGGCATTAAAACAGAAGTAGAGTATAATTTAATTGGTATTTGTTATTTGTATATTTACAAAATTGACAATGTCCATCTATTTTCTGTTTGGTTTGCCCACAGCACAGACTGAGTAAGACCTTTCCCCTCTCTCCAGATCACCTGGTGTGACATATCTACATCTTCTACTTATTCAAGGTCACTTGGATTAAGGAAGGTAGGTATTGCTCAGGTGTTATGTGAAGAGGCTCAGCTGCTCTTTCACTAAGCTTCATTACTCTTTCATCACACTATTGTTTGATCAGTTTAATAAATGAAACAAAACCTTTAGGAAGCTGACAATGGCACTTGGCAGGAATGGAATTGATCACTTGATGGTATGGTCAGCTGTGGAGCTGCCAGCCAGGTAGGTAAGCCACATATTGGGTGGGCGGGCACAGTTTTATATTGTAGCAGCGGCAAGCTGCACAGTTTTATCTGGAAATGTTAGTCCAGTTTTTTCACAAATTTTCATGGTCTGGGATGGATGTTTTGTATATAATAGGGTGACTTGGAGTGAGCCTGCTTTGGAGGTGGAGTCAGGAGCCAAGTGGGTCTGTTAATGAGATCCAACAGGATGCATATGGGGCAGTTGTTCGAAAAAGTAGACAATGATTTTGTTGTGAATTATTTCAGCTTTATGTGCTAATTAAAGTAGAAATATTACTTTTAGGATCATATCTGAGGGTAACAGTGAAATCAAAAACACAAATGAAGCGACTTTGAGAAAATGATTGAGTGATTTCATTAGTTGGACTTTGTGATGCTCGCTGATTGTTCCTTGATGGGATTTTGTGCTTTGCCCGTTATTCATAGGTCGGTTTTAACTACTTGCTGTTTGATCATTGGTTGTTTTTCTAAATGATTATAATCATTTTTGAGTCAATCAGCATCGTTCAGTTAACAGTAGTGTTATTTTATTCGTTCCTGGGATGTGGGCATCGCTAGCAAGGCCAGCATTTATTGCCCTTCCCTAATTGCCCTCGAGAAGGTGGTGGTGAGCCGTCTTCTTGAACCTCTGCAGTCCTTGTGGTGAAGGTGCTCCCACAGTGCTGTTAGGGAGGGAGGTCCAGGATTTTGACCCAGCGATGATGAAGGAACGGCAATATATTTCCAAGTCAGGAGGGGTACTTGCAGGTGATGGTGTTCCTATGTGCCTGCTGCCCTTGTACTTCTAGGTGGTAGAGGTCGCAGGTTTGGGAGGTGCTGCCAAAGAAGCCTTGGCGAGTTGCTGCAGTGCATTTTGTAGATGGTATACACTGCAGCCACGGTGCAGCACTTCAGCCTTGTCTTTTGCACTCGCATGCTGGGCTTCATCATCAATGGCAATAGATTGGTAGAAGGGGAAGTGCAACGAGACCTGGGTGTCCTTGTGCACCAGTCGCTGAACGTAAGCATGCAGGTGCAGCAGGCAGTTAAGAAGGCAAATGGTATGTTGGCCTTCATAGCGAGAGGATTCGAGTACAGGAACAAGGATGTCTTGCTGCAGTTGTACAGGGCCCTGGTGAGACCACACCTTGAGTATTGTGTGCAGTTTTGGTCACCTTATCTGAGGAAGGATGTTCTTGCCATGGAGGGAGTGCAGCGAAGATTCACCAGACTGATACCTGGGATGGCAGAAATGACGTATGAGGAGAGATTGGGTCGATTGGGCTTATACTCGCTGGAGTTTAGAAGAATGAGAGGGGATCTCATTGAAACTTATAAAATTCTAACAGGACTAGATAGACTAGATGCAGGAAGGATGTTCCCGATGGCGGGGGAGTCCAGAACCAGGGGTCACATTCTAAACATAAGGGGTAAGCCATTTAGGACAGAGATGAGGAGGAATTTCTTCACCCAGAGAGTGGTGAACCTGTGGAATTCTCTACCACAGAAGGCAGTTGAGGCCAATTCATTAAATATATTCAAGAAGGAGTTAGATATATTTCTTAAGGCTAAAGGGATCAAGGGACCCACAGCGCCAGGGACCCGGGTTCGAATCCGGCCTCGGGTGACTGTCTGTGTGGAGTTTGCACATTCTCCCCGTGTTTGCGTGGGTTTCCTCCGGGTGCTCCGGTTTCCTCCCACAGTCCAAAGATGTGCGGGTTAGGTTGATTGGCTATGATAAATTGACCCTTAGTGTTAGGGGGATTAAATACGTGGTGTTAGGGGGATTAAATACGTGGGGTTACGGGGATAGGGTGGGATATGTGTTGGTGTAGGGGTTACAGGGATCGGGTGGGATATGTGTCAGTGCAGGCGCGATGGGCCGAAATGGCCTCTATCTGCACTGTGGGGTTTCTGTGATTCTGTGATTCTGTGATATGGGGAGAAGGCAGGGACAGGGTACCGAGTTTGGATGATAGCCATGATCTCATTGAATGGCGGAGCAGGCTTGAGGGGCCGAATGGCCTACTCCTGCTCCTATCTTCTATGTTTCAATATTTCTATCATTGAGAATGGCATTATTTCTGGAGCCTCCTCCTTCCATCAGTTGTTTAATTGTCCACCACCATTGACAACTGGATGTGGCAGAACTGCACGGTTTTGATCTGATCCATTGATTGTGGGATCGCTTAGCTCTGTCTATAGCATGCTGCTTCCGCTGTTTAGCATGCATGTAGTCCTGTGTTGCAGCTTCCCCAGGTTGACACCTCATTTTAAGGTACGGCTGGTGCTTCTCCTGCATGCTCTTGTACACTCCTCATTGAACCATGTTTGACCCCCTGGCTTGATGGTAATGGTAGAGTGGGGGATGTGCCGGGCCATAAGTTTACAGATTGTGGTGGGATACAATTCTGTTGCTGCTGATGACCCACAGCGCTTCATGGATGCTCAGTTTTGAGCTGCTAGATCTGTTCTAAATCTATCCCATTCTAGCATGGTAGTAGTGACACACCACACAATGAAGGGTGTCCTCAGTGTGAAGACGAGATTTCGTATCCACAGGGACTGTGCGGTGGTCACTGCTACCAATGCTGTCATGGGCAGATGCATCTGAAACAGGTAGATTGGTGAGGACGAGGTCAAGTAGGTTTTTCCCTCGTGTTGGTTCTCTCACCATCTGCCACAGTCCTAGTCTTGCAGTTACGTCCTTCAGGACTCGACCAGCTTGGTCAGTAGTGGTGCTACTGAGCCACTCCTGGTGATGAACATTGAAGTTCCCCACCCAGAGTACATTCTGTGTCCTTGCCACCCTCAGTACTTCTTCCAGGTGGTGTTCAACATGGAGGAGTACTGATTCATCAGCTGAGGGAGGGCGGTAGGTGGTAATTAGCAGGAGGTTTCCTTGCCCATGCTTGACCTGCAGCCATGAGAATTCATGGGCTCTGGAGTCAATGTTGAGGACTCCCAGGGCCACTCCTTCCCGACTGTATACCACTCTGCTGCCATCTCTGGTGGGTCTGTCCTGTCGGGGGGACAGGACATACCCAGGGATGGTGATGGAGGAGTTTGGAACATTGGCTGAAATGTATGCCTATGTCAGGCTGTTGCTTGCCTAGTCTGTGGGACAGCTCTCTCAATTTTGGCATATGTCCCCAGATGTTGGTGAGGAGGACTTTGCTGGGTCGACTGGGCTGGGTGTGCCATTATTGTATCTGAAGCCGGTGCTGAGATCGATACTGGGTGGTCCATCCGGTTTTATTCTGGTTATTGTTTTTCGTCGCGGTTGTGTACAACTGAATGGCTTGCTAGGCCATTTCAGAGTGCAGTTAAGAGTCAACCACATTGCTGTGGGTCTGGAGTCACATATAGGCCAGACCAGGAAAGGACGGCAGATTTTTTCCCTAAAGGACATTAGTGAAATCAGATGGGGTTTTACGACAATCCGATAGTTTCATGGTCACCATTACTGATACTGGCTTTTTGTTCCAGATTTATTTAATGAATTGAATTCAAATTCCCCAGCTGCCGTGGTTAAATTTGAACTCACATTTCTGGATCATTAGTCCAGCCCTCTGGATTTAAAATTTTTTTTTATTTGTTTTATGAGATGTGGGTGTCACTGGCAAGACCAGCATTTATTGCCCATCCCTAGTTGCCCCTGAGAAGATGGTGGTGAGCCGCCTTCTTGAACTGCTGCAGTCCGTATGGTGAAGGTACTCCCACAGTGCTGTTAGGGAGGGTGTTCCAGGATTTTGACCCAGCAACGATGAAGGATCAGTGATATACTTCTAAGTCAGGATGGTGTGTAACTTGGGGGGGAACTTGGAGGTGGTGGTGCTCCCATGTGCGTGCTGTCTTTGTCCTTCTAGGTGGAAGAGGACGCGGGTTTGGGAGGTGCTGCCGAAGAAACCTTGGCGATTTGCTGCAATGCATCTTGTAGAGGGTACACACTGCTGCCACAGTACGCCAGTGGTGGAGAAGTGAATGTTTAAGGTGGTGGATGAAATGCCAATCAAGCAGGCTGCTTTGTCCTGGATGGTGTCGAGCCTCTTGAGTGTGGTTGGAGCTGCATTCATCCAGGCAAGTGGAGAGTATTCCATCACTCTCCTTACTTGTGCCTTGTAGATGGTGGAAAGGCTTTGGGGAGTCAGGAGGTGAGACACTCGCCGCAGAATACCTAGCCTCTGACCTGCTCTTGTTGACACAGTATTTATTTGGATGGTCCAGTTTAGTTTCTGATCAATGGTGACCCCAGGGTATTGATGGTGTGGGATTCAGCGATGGTAATGCCGTTGAATGTCAAGGGGCGATGGTTAGGCTCTCGCTTGTTGTTACTAGTTCTGTAAGCTAACTTTATGCTACTGTTCCTTCGCCATTACTTTTTATGAATATATTTGAAGCAATCAGATCTAACTTTGCATATGTGAACCTTTACAATGTGGCAGGCCCTTTTGCAAGCACTTCAGATGAGCACCAGATGCAAGACTTTTAATTACGCAGATAGTTAAACTGTGACTGACTAATGAATTGAGCAAACCGTGCACACAACTACTTCATGATATATGCATTCCACCCCATTGTCAATGGACATTGATAGTCATTGATATTCACCTCTATATTAGTAATTTATCATGTTTCAAACCTTGTTAGGTTTAAATGACTTTGAAAGCATTCAGTCCAATGTGGTCAGTTTTAGTCTTCTAAAGTCAGGTAGTTAGAGGAACACAGTGAAAAATTTTTACTTGTCTATTCTCCAAAGCTAATTTTCAGCTTGGTGTGATTTAAAAGATCTTTCAAAGCTGAGGGTAAATATGCCTTGACTTCCTTCACAGCAATTCCAATCACAGTTTAAAATGGATGTTGCTAGAACTAGAACTTGAATATCTCATATGCCAAGTGTTCATTAGCAGTCAGTGCCTCACCTTTGAGAAGTTTAAAATTGTAGCTATTAAATATAACTTAAACAGGTCTATCTTTGCAAATGATTGATGGAATTATACACACAGACATACCCCCAATACTTTGCATGCAGTTTATAGTCTTAAACGTGTTTAGTGTTTGAACTAAGATGACTTTTTCCTATACTGTACTCTAGTACAATCAAAAAAAATGTGAAGAAGTCTTCTCGTACACAAATCTTGGCTCACTTCTTTCAGATTAATTTGCCTTTCCCAGTCACATGAATATACAATATGTCATGTCAAATCCTTATTGTGACTCAGCTTTTATCACGTAGACTAAAATCTATTACCACCGTGGGAAGTATTACAAGTGAGGCCAGCAAATCCCAAGACTATTTATTATCAAAATGAAAATGCCAGTGTAGAAAGGTGGCCATCTGACTCCTTGGGGAGCAGGGATGAAACTGGTCTATTAACTACAATTTCAGTCCTGTCTTGTTCCCTCTGTGTAGATTATTATGCAGAGTAATTTGTTTAAGTTTATTTGTTTAAAATAATTTAGATAATGGCTGAAAGCATTAGGTAACCAAAAGCAATATGTGAAATTCTGAAAAATGGATACTGTTTGACATAAAATGTAGTTGTGTTAGAGTAAGCGTTGAATGTGAGGAGTTTGTCAAGGATATAATCTACTTTTTATTTTTCTGTGCGTCTGTCAGAATGATGACCATCCACTTCATCTCTTTTCCAGAATTTATTTGAAAAGTGTCCGATCTTTACTGAAGGTAACAATTTGCAGAGGTATTTCGCCATCTTTTAAACGATCCAGATGCCTATATACCAGTGAGCAATGGTGCCATATGGGCTTAAAATACATGTCATGTTCCTGTCTCTGATAACTGAATGCGGCATTAACCAATTTATTGTAGAGAGATAAATTAACATATTAAGCACACATACAATAACATCACTCGCAAATGACTCCATGAATGGACGGTGGTCAGAAAACAGCACTTGTTTTATGCAGGCTTTGGAGGGCACCAATCATGAACCTGGCATCTGAAGGTGATTCTGAACTGACTCTTCACACAGGACTTTAGTTGGAATAAACATCAATAGTGAGTCCAAGCATGGCCACATTATTTTCAAGATCAGTTCTTCAAGCCATGTTAGGAACTTCAAGTTGAGAGGGCCACCTCCAGGTCCTTGACCTCTCATCTGGTACAGGATTCTTATTCCTGCAATCAAAAATGATTTGATGAAGTGCTGGGAGATTGAAGGGTCTTAAGGAAGCAACATCTGTGGCCAAAATACCTCCCAAAATATGTCTGAGACTCTCAGTCTGCAGCATACCACATCTGTTCAAGTAGGAGCTCCAGACTAGCAACAGAAAACCGTTGGGTCCTACCTGCTGCTCCCTTGGTTGTTTCCATGCATTTAACATCTTGATGTATAATTAAACTAAACTTTTAGTTAAGGGAAGGTCGTGTCTGACAAACTTGATTGAATTTTTTGAGGAGGTAACAAGGAGGGTAGATGAGGGTAATGCGTTTGATGTAGTGTATATGGACTTAAGCAAGGCTTTTGATAAGGTTCCACATGACAGACTGGTCATGAAGTTAAAAGCCCATGGGATCCAGGGCAAAGTGTCAAGTTGGATTCAAAACTGTCTCGGAGGCAGAAAGCAGAGGGTAATGGTTGATGGGTGTTTTTGTGGCTGGAAGGCCGTTTCCAGTGGGGTACCGCAGGGCTCAGTACTAGGTCCCTTGCTTTTTGTGGTATATATCAACGATCTTGACTTGAATATAGGGGGTATGATTAAGAAGTTTGCCGATAATACTAAAATCGGCTGTGTGGTTGATACTGAAGAAGGAAGCTGTAGACTGCAGGAAGATATCAATAAATTGGTCAGGTGGGCAGAACAGTGGCAAATGGAATTCAATCCAGAGAAGTGTGAGGTAATGTATTTGGGGAGGGCTAACAAGGAAAGGGAATACACATTAAATGGTAGGACACTGAGTAGTGTAGAGGAATGAAGGGACTTTGGAGTGCATGTTCACAGATCCCTGAAGGTAGCAGGCCAAGTAGATAAGGTGGTTAAGAAGGCATACGGAATGCTTGCCTTTATTAGCCATGGCATAGAATACAAGAGCAGAGTGGTTATGCTTCAACTGTATAAAACACTAGTTAGGCCTCAGCTAGAGTACTGCGTGCAGTTCTGGTCACCACATTATAGGAAAGATGTGGTTGCACTAGAGAGGGTACAGAGGAGATTTACAAGGATGTTGCCAGGAGTAGAGAATCTTAGCTATGAGGAAAGACTGGATAGGCTGGGTCTGTTTTCCTTGGAATGGAGGAGGCTGAGGGGAGACCTTATTGAGGTTGTATAAAATTATGAGGGGCATAGACAAAGTGGATAGAAAGGACCTATTTCCCTTAGCAGAGGGGCCAAAAACCAGGGGGCACAGATTTAAAGTAATTGGGGGAAGGTTTAGAGGGGGTTTGAGGAGAAATGTCTTCACCCAGAGGGTTGAGGGGGTCTGGAACTTGCTGCCTGAAAGGGTGGTAGAGGCAGGAACCCTAACCACATTTAAAAAGTATTTGGATGTGCACTTGGGATGCTCTAACCTGCAGGGCTACGGACCAAGAGCTGGGAAGTGGGATTAGGCTGGATAGCTCTTTGTTGGCCGGCGCGGACATGATGGGCCGAAATGGCTTCCTTCCGTGCTGTAACTTTTTATGATTCTATGAAACTTGCCTCCACAAACACACACACTATTAGATCCAGCCAAAGTCTTTGACCTGCAGCACACTGTATCCCCTACTCACATAGCTGTGAGCACCCAATAAGAATGTCACATATGATGTGCACTCACTTGCTTAATGTCAATCAGGCAATACACAAAAGTCCGGGCCTAGAAATTCGGTAGCCCCTGAAAACAGGCGGGGGATCGTGATGCAATAGCAACCCGTGCCCGTTCGGTGGACTGCAGGCAGCACCTAAAATTCATGCTGCCTGCTACATTACATGAATGTAGAGTTCAGCCGAGTGTTGAACATGCTGCTGAGTGGCTAAATGCTCAGCAGGGGGTCGAAGTTCAGGCGAGGCTAGCTCCGAATAAAGCTAGCCCACACAACTTAAGGGCAGTCTGCATGTCTTAAAGGGGAAGTGCCTTCTGCCTACAACAGGTGGTGGAAGTGATTGTGAAGGCTGCTATCAGAAAAAGAAGAGTGAGTAATGACTCAACAGGCTATACAAAGGGCTCCAAGATTCTCCGAAGCAGCACTGGAGGCATTGGTCCAGGAGTTCAACCCCAGGAGAGAGATCCTCTTCCCACAAGGGACCAGGAGGCCATCCAGGCAACATACGAGAGTGCAGTGGCAGCAGATAGCCAATGTGGTCAATGCCACCAATATAGACCCGAGGACCTGGACTCAGTGCAGGAAGAAGTTTAATGACCTCACATGCGTGGTCAAGGTCTATAAATTCATCTTCAAATGCCATAGAAACATAGAAACATAGAAGATAGGAGCAGGAGTATGCCATTCGGCCCCACGAGCCTGTTCCGCCATTTAATGAGATCATGGCTTATCATCCAAATTCAGTGCCCTGTCCCAGCTTTCTCCCCATATCCCTTGATCCCTTTAGCCTTAAGGAATATATCTAACTCCTTCTTGAATATATTTAATAAGTTGGCCTCAACTGCCTTCTGTGGTAGAGAATTCCAAAGGTTCACCACTCTCTGGGTGAAGAAATTCCTCCTCACCTCAGTCCTAAATGGCTTTGCCCTTATCCTTAGACTGTGACCCCTGGTTCTGGACTCCCCTGCCATTGGGAACATCCTTCCTGCATCTGGTCGGTCTAGTCCTGTTAGAATTATATAAGTTTCAATAAGATCCCCTCTCATTCTTCTAAACTCTAGCGAATATATGCCTAATCGAACCAATCTCTCTTCATACATCATTCCTGCTATCCCAGGTATCAGTCTGGTGAATCTTCACTGCACTCCCTCCATGGCAAGAACATCCTTCCTCAGATACCCCCCCATCTGCAGCACTAGCCTCACAAACTGCTCAATGCACCACACCCCCATCAGTCACGCACCAACAATTTCTACCAGACACAACTCATACCTCACTTCATAGCTTCACCTCACCCACACACACTAACCATTGCTGCAAGTCTCACACCCACCTCCCACAGCTTGAACACACTGTCAGCTATTCAACTATGACAAGCACAAAAAAACATACAGAATCCTGGGCTTTATGTAAGGTTCGCAAAAATTTTGGAAAATTTCTACAGCCCCCGAAGATTATTTATTTGATTAAAGAAAACCTGGGTGGAATATACCTTAAAAACCCAGGGCATCAAAAATGGCTGTCGGGCCTCATGGCAGAAGACAAAGACAGCCTGTCTGAATATCTCCCATCGCTGGCTGACAAAGGATTTGAAAACACCAGCCTGTGTGAATATGTTGAAGTACTTGAAACTGTCAATCAACTGCAGTTTAGGAAGTTTCACTCACAGGACAAAGGGTTGTTTGTTTACAAGCCTTCTACAATGTTGACCCAAGGGCTTAAGTACTTAAAGCTGTCAATCAGTTGCGGTTGGGCGGTGACCGCAGGACAATGGATTGTTTACAAAAGCACTTGAGTGCTGTTGACTGAACACTTAAGGATTCAGTGGGACATTTCAAACTGGTCGCAAACCAGTCAAATGAATGGGAAAACACATTCAAATCCATTACAGTCAATGGGGACAGATCGATCCCTTTTGTATAGCCCAGATACATCCAGATTTGGGCGCGAAGATTACGGCATCAATGGGGTATAAAGATAGCCCCTCAGGAAGCCATTCTCTCTCTCTCTGCCGCCTCACCTCCGTGCCCTGCCTACAAGAGGAACAGCTCAGCAGCCCGCCCAAAGAAGTGGAATACCAGCAGTTACTTTTGAATTACCGGGGTATCTCTACTTCGGGGCAGTGAAGAATCCAAGGAAGGACCGCAGGGGCACGCAGTGGGCATTTACTGGTGAGCATAAAACTTTCTGGCCCATTACAAGGCAACCTAGATAGATATAAGTGGTGGTAATAAAAGGGGAATTTTGTTAAATAGTAATTTTAGTCAATTTTCCCTCAATTTCTCCGTTTCTCCTCCCATTAAGCAAAAGTGTGCTGTATTAAGTAAAAGTATGCTGTATTAAGTAAAGGTGTGCTGTATTAAGTATAGGTGTGCTGTATTCACTATTATTTTCACTGTAAAGCAATTTATTCTTTATTTTCAATAAATACTGGTCTTCTTTGCACCCAACCACGAGTCTCGTTTTGTCTACATCGCTACTGAAATAAGTCTGGCGGTCAGAACCAGAAAGGGGAGCGATTCGAAACCGCACGGGGCTCTGGAGCAGCTCAGATACTTCTGACTGGCCAGAGACAATATCCCCATTACATCAAACCCCCCCCTTTTGTACAAAATGGTGACCACGGCAGGACCGTCGGCAACAGTATGCGATGTAGCAGACGGTGGTCTGGGACTGGAGAGAGCAGCAGTTCACAGAATCACACAGAAACCCCACAGTGCAGATAGAGGCCATTTCGGCCCATCGAGCCTGCACCGACACATATCTCACCCAATCCCCGTAACCCCTACACCAACACATATCCCACCCTATCCCCGTAACCACACGTATTTAATCCCCCTAACACTAAGGGTCAATTTATCATAGCCAATCATCCTAATCCGCACATCTTTGGACTGTGGGAGGAAACCGGAGCACCCGGAGGAAACCCACGCAAACACGGGGAGAATGTGCAAACTCCACACAGACAGTCACCCGAGGCCGGATTCGAACCCGGGTCCCTGGCGCTGTGAGGCAACAGTGCTAACCACTATGCCACCGTGCTTTTCTTTTTGTTTTTTTTATTGGTTTTCTTTTTATTCCACTGCTATGTTTGTGGTTAGGTTCCCGTAAGCTTAGGGAAGTTAAAGCAAAGAGTTGGGATAAGGAAAGGGAGATTGAAGAATACCAGGCCAAGATAGAGCGCCTGGTGGACCAGCTTAGTGAGGGCAAAAGCCACACGAGGTACGAATTAGAGTACCTGAAGTGCCTTGTTGCAGAGGCCAAGAGTAATGAGATGAGGGTGCGGGAGGAGAATGCCCGCCTCATACAAGAAGTAAAAGAGCAGGAGGAAAAGGTTAGGGAGGTAAAGGCAGCGTATAAGCTGGCCTGCGACCAAGGGTTTGAGGAAGCAGATCATGGTCCCTGTAAGGAAGAGATAGAAAGCTTGAATATGGCTTTAAAGAGGGCAAAGGGGATGATATGTCTTATCAGCCCGAAGACAGGTCAGTCGGACTTTACCGGCAACCAAAATAGAACCATCCCACAGGCAACACCCAGAACAAGGTTGGTCAGGGAATCAGAGGTCCCACGACCACCACCCACAGCTCCGAGCTTTCAGGAGCTCTGGCAGCAAAGGGGGTGTGGAGGATGAGGTGGTAGAGGAAGCTCAGCAGGCCCCGCTAGATAGGCCGGGACCAGGTACAGTGTACCCCCTCCGACAACGGAGGTACGGTCCGCCCGTTGATGACGATGACCCAGGGGCCATCCAGAATCAGTTTGTGGTGCCGTATGGCACCCACCAGCTCAGGGACATGGTTAGCCACATCCCCAAGCTCACTAAAAAGGGAGCCCCCTCACTGCACTTCAGGGAGATAGAACAAGCAGCTTTTGTTAATGACTGCGATGACGCAGAGCAAGCAAAAATGCTGTTGTTTTCCCTGGGAGGTGATCTCCTCCAAGCCCTATCTGGCAAGTGCAAAAGGGGGCAGAAGGATTATGAGGATCTGAAGAATGAGACATTGGAGGCCATGGGACTCAATGATGGTAGTCCGTTCGCCCGGGTAGAAAGAATGGTGCAGCTCCCAGGGGAGTCCCCGCAGGCGTTCGCAGACAGGCTGTGGCCAGTCTACCGGAGCGCATGCCCGGGAATGCCTGGGCGGGCAGCACTGAACCCAGTCCAATTGACTCACTGGCTCCATTGTCTTATGACAAACAGCCTACCCCAGATCCAAGCCCAGGTCGCGGCTTGGTTTGACCCCTGAAACCCCCAGACCACCGAAGAAGCGAGGATCCGCCGGCTCACGGTAGCCTTTAGAAATCTGAGGTGTATCGAGGTGCCGCAACCCAAGGGAAAAGTCCATGAGGTTAAACCTGGGAGCCAGAGTAAGAAAGAGTGGCACCAGGAGGGGAACCGTCCCTCCCAGGCTAGGTTAAATTGTTATGGGTGCGAGAAAGATGGTCACTGGAGAAAAGACTGTAAGAATCCCTGGAAGAATAACAAGGGAAGGATCCCACAGCCCCAGCCCAAAAGGCAGGGCCAGATATCCCTCCCGCTGCGATTGAGTCATTTTTACAGTCCCTATGGTCTCTTCTGACTGGCCAGGGGAGAGGAGCAGCCACCACCGGTGCTTTGATCCCGTCTGCCCCATCCCACTCCCAGCAATGACTAGAGCCAGCGTAGCCTGTCGACCTGTGTCCACGCGAAAATGCTGATGGGAGCAGGCCCTATGATAAGATGGGGGTGAAGACGGTGCAGGGGAGATATTCGGTGGACACTGGAGCTTCCAGCACGGTGGTCCACTTGGAAGACCTGACCAATTCACCCCGGTCTAACAAGGTCCCATTTAGCTTAATGGGACCCACAGGGAAACGGGCAGCTGGGATTGAACCTGAGGTCAGAAATCCTCAGCCCGCAGCAGGTACAAGCTCACAGGCTGCACAGGCAGGCAGGCTTGTGTTAGGGGAGGAGCCATTCATGACCAGTGTAAGTTATTTAAGCAGGGGGACAGGGAAGGAGAGTTCTGGGACCCCTGTAGAGCAGGCCCGTTAGCAGCAATCCGGGACAAGGGAGGCACACAGGGGATAGTTTTGGCCCCGGACCAAAAGCAGGCTCAAGCCCAAGATTCCGCCTTTAAGGCCGCCCTGATAAGGGAAAATGATTTAGAACAGAGTTACTGGCAGGCTGCCAGTTATATTAAACAATGCAGGTTGTTTAAGCCGGAGGCAGGGAAACAGGCATCTGGGATTGAACCTGAAAATAGAACTCCTCAGCCTGCAGTGCATACACTCACACAGACTGCACATGCAGGCGCAGTCGCGTGCGTGAGAGGAGAAGTTCCCCAGCACTTGGCCCGAGCGATTCCCCCTCTCTTATGGGACTCCGGGGAGGAGCCTGAACTAGGTTTTAGACCTGAAGGGGAAGACTCTCAGCCACCGGCAGCTGGTGGCGAGGGATTGCCTATCCCCAGCCCAGGTTTGGGAAGGGAGGGACCCGAGGGAGAATGTCCCTAGCCAGCAAGGACTGTGACCCGAGCTAATGGTCCGCTCGCCAGGGTAGCCCCACCAGCGACACTCCCTAGGAGGTCTCTTCGGGTACCCCAGCCCAAGAAAGTATGGCCACCAGCTTTCCAGTGGCAAAGGGCATCTCCTGAGTCAGGGAGAAGCCAAAAGACAGAAGTCCCCAACCAGCAGCCATAAGCTGCGAGGGACCAGAAGTTGGAATCAGTCCAGCTTCGCCGCAGGGAGCAGCCTGTGACAGTCCAAACAGGGATTAGGCTGGCCGCCTGGAGACGGGCAGCACTTGTATATAGCTTTGTTCAAGTAATGTGTAAAAAGGATTAAGTTAGAATGTGTTAATTTTAATTTCATATTGCAATTCGGTAGTGTTAATTATTAGAGTATAAGTTTTAAGTATGGTACCGTTCCAGAGTGTTGTCTATGTGAGCCGAGGTCACGGGACCCGATCACATTCCCCTGAGCCAGGGAACCTGTCCAGATGTAATTTTTTTTAAAAGTCTTTTTCAGAGTTTCGGAAGGTGCAAAGTACCATCGTGTCTTTGGATGCTCGGGGAAGGGAGCACCCCTAGCCCATGAAGGGAGGGGTCTGCAGGAGGCAGATGCCCACAGCAATTAAACTGTTATTGGAAATCCAGATTAAGATTAAGAGTTTACCAAAAGCTCGTTAATTATTTTATATTTTGTATTATGTACTGGTCGCAACTCCAAAGGAAATAATGTGTGAATTTAGTTCCTAACTGTGAGATTGTCCTACTTGTTTAGAGTTAATTGAACAAATTGCATATGCCTATGAATTGTTGTGTCCATAGATTGTGAAAGCTTGAAATACATTTATGGCTGAAGGATGGTGCCATTTATTAAAGTGTTTTATATTAAAAAAAAGAAGCTCGTTTTCTTTCGATTGTATTTTTAACAGATATGTTTTGGCTTGGTGGTAATCTCATTAAAGATGTTGTATCGTGTTAAAACTATGTCACAAGTGGTGCAGGGGCATTGACCCCCTCCATGCTTGAATTATTGTAAATACTCAGTGGTGCAGAGGCATTGGACCCCTCCATGTTTGAATTATTGTATCTAATCATGTTTTTCTATCGATAGATGCCTACCATGTACTGTGATTCTCTCTGGGTAGGGGGAAGGAGGTGTCGGGGATCAGTGATAGATATAGATAAGTATAAGGGAAGGTTGTTTGTGGGGGGTCAGAAATTATTGCTCACCTTTAAACAGGATACTACAAGCAAGTTTTAGTATCCGATGGGGGACTGTAAGGTTCGCAAAAATTTCAGAAAATTTCTACAGCCCCCAAAGATTATTTTTTTGATTAAAGAAAACCTGGGTGGAATATACCTTAAAACCCAAGGCATCAAAAATGGCTGTCGGGCCTTGTGGCAGAAGACAAAGACAGCCTGTCTGAATATCTCCCATCGCTGGCTGACAAAGGATTTGAAAACACCAGAATATGTTGAAGTACTTGAAACTGTCAATCAACTGCAGTTTAGGAAGTTTCACTCACAGGACAAATGGTTGTTTGTTTACAAGCCCTCTACATTGTTGACTCAAGGGCTTAAGTACTTAAAGCTGTCAATCAGTTGCAGTTGGGCGGTGACCACAGGACAAGGGATTGTTTACAAAAGCACTTGAGTGCTGTTGACTGAACACTTAAGGATTCAGTGGGACATTTCAAACTGGTCGCAAACCAGTCAAATGAATGGGAAAACACATTCAAACCCATTACAGTCAATGGGGACAGATTGATCCCTTTTGTACAGCCCAGATACATCCAGATTTGGGCGCGAAGATTACGGCTCCCAATGGGGTATAAAGATAGCCCCTCAGGAAGCCATTTTCTCTCTCTCTGCTGCCTCGCCTCCGTGTCCTGCCTACAAGAGGAACAGCTCAGCAGCCCGCCCAAAGAAGTGGAATACCAGCAGTTACTTTTGAATTACCGGGGTACCTCTACTTCGGGCGGTAAAGAATCCAAGGCAGGACCGCAGGGCCACAGAATAGGCTTCTACTGGTGAGCATAAAACTTTCTGGCCCATTACAAGGCAACCTAGATAGATATAAGGGGTGGTAATAAAAGGGGAATTTTGTTAAATAGTAATTTTAGTCAATTTTCCCTCGATGTGTCCATTTCTGCTCCCATTAGCAAAAGTGTGCTGTATTAAGTAAAAGTAAGCTGTATTAAGTAAAGGCGTGCTGTTTTAAGTATAGTTGTGCTGTATTCACTATTATTTTCACTGTACAGCAATTTATTCTTTATTTTCAATAAATACTGGTTTTCTTTGCACCCAACCACGAGTCTTGTTTTGTCTAAATCGCTACTGAAATAAGTCCGGCAATCAGAACCATAAAGGGGAGCAATTTGAAACCGCACGGGGCTCTGGAGCAGCTCAGATACTTCTGACTGGCCAGAGACAATAACCCAATTACACCAAACACCCCCCCTTTTCTACATTTATAAATAGAGCATAGAGTACAAAAGCAAGGAAGTTATGATACATAAGAACATAAGAAGTAGGAGCAGGAGTAGGCCATATGGCCCCTCGGGCCTGCTCCGCCATTCAATAGGATCATGGCTGATCTGAATTTAGACTCAGGTCCACTTCCCTGCCCTCTCCCCGTAACCCCTAATTCCCTTATCTGCTAGGAAACTGTCTGTGGTAAACCACTGTTATACCTGTCTGTGTCTGTATGTGTATTCCACTAGGTACAGGTCTGAACATGCCTCGGCTGACTCCTCCCACTGTTCCAGGTATATAAGTGACTACCTCCCAGTCCCTTAGTATTCTGGACGGGTCGACCACTCGAGACAAGACCTTCATTCTTTAGTTAATAAAAGCCTGATTGTTACTCGCTCAACTTCAGTCTTTTGAGTAATTGATGGCGCATCAATTTTATTAACTAAATTTTTTATAATGGAGAAGATCCTCACACCAGCATGCCTGGACCTGGACAGTCGGGAAGCAGACGCTTCCACCAAGTTTGCTCACTGGCTCACGTGCTTCGAGACATTCCTGACTGCCTCTACTGCGGTCGAAACGGATGCGGACAAACTGTCTGTCCTGTTCTCCAAGGTGAACCACCGAGTGTACTCAGTCATCCGGGGCGCGACCTCATACACAGCCGCCCTCCAGCTCCTCAAGACCCAGTACACGCGCCCTGTGAATGAAGTATACGCTAGGCACCTTCTGGGGAGTCGCAAGCAACAACCTGGGGAATCGACTGAGGAATACCTCCAAGCACTGTCCGTGCTTGGCCGGGCCTGTGGGTGTAAGGCGGTAACGCCCACTAAGTACACGGAGGAACTGATCCGGGATGCCTTCATAGCGGGCCACAGGTCCAACTACACCCGACAGCGACTGCTGGAGCAGAGTGACCTCACCCTCGACAAAGCCTCCGACATCGCACTAACGCTGGACGCAGCCTTCCGGGGCATGGATGCCTACTCCTCTGCACCGTGGATGCCGCGGGGAACGACAACCTGGGACACGGTAGGACAGCCCCATTGCACCGTGCCTCCCAGCCACAGCCCAACAACGGCACAACTACCGCAGCAGTGTCCCAAAGCCAGACAGCAGTATCCCAAGGCCAGAAATGCTACTTCTGTGGCCAGGCCAAACACCCCAGAGCGCGCTGCCCGGCAAAGAATGCGACCTGCTCGGGCTGCGGGAAAAAGGAACACTACACCAGCGTCTGCAAGGCCAAAGCCACCCCGAACGCCAGCAGCGCCGCGTGTGGGCCGTGCGAGCCGCCATCTTGGGCCCCCAACAGCGCCGCGTGTGGGCCGTGCGGGCCGCCATCTTGGGCCTCCCCAGCCATGTGCGAACCACCGCAGCAGCAGCCATCTTGGACGACTCCAGCCACATGGGAATCATGGACGCCGCCATCTTGGACACCAGCCGGGATGCAGCAGGCCGCCAACCCCCCCCCCATCTGATACTCGCAGCGACACACCGACCCCTACGCTGGCCTCTGTGACGCTGGACCAAACGAGACCGCACCAGCTAGCTCGGTCCAAAATGGGCGTTAAGGTAAACGGCCATGCAATAAACTGCCTTTTTGACTCCGGGAGCACAGAGAGCTTCATCCTCTCTCCCAGTCCTGACTGCGCACCAGCGGATTTCTATGGCCTCCGAGTCCCAGTCAGCGGACATTGGCGGCTACTGCGTGGTGACACTAGTAGTAGACGGGACTGTGTTCAATAATTTTAAACTCCTGGTCCTGCCCGACCTCTGCGCTGCCGTTCTACTGGGGTTGGATTTCCAGTGCAACCTCAAAAGCGTTACGATGGCGTACGGTGGCCCCCTCCCTGCACTCACAGTCCGCAGCCAGCAGCCTCCAAATTGCCTGCCGCGCACCAGATGCAACCTCTCCACACTCAGAGCCCCACCCCCCCCACTGTTTGCTAACCTCACCCCCGACTGTAAGCCCATCGCCACAAAGAGCAGGCGATACAGTGCCGGGGACAGGGTTTTCATCAAAACCGAAGTGGAACGGCTCCTGAAGGAGGGGATTATTGAGGGCAGCTCCAGCCCTTGGCGAGCCCAGGTTGTGGTCGTTAAGACCGGCGAGAAACAACGCCTGGTCATCGACTACAGCCAAACAATAAACCACTACACCCTGCTGGACGCCTACCTACTCCCCCGCATAGCTGACATGGTCAACCAGATCGCGCAGTACCGCGTCTTTTCGACCATTGACCTGAAATCAGCGTACCACCAGCTCCCCATCAGCCCCGAAGACCGCCAGTATACTGCTTTTGAGGCAAACGGCCGCCTCTATCACTTCCTTAGGGTTCCCTTCAGCATTACCAACGGGGTCTCCGTCTTCCAAAGGGAGATGGACCGGATGGTCGATCAAAGCTAGCTGCAGGCCGCTTTCCCTTACCTAGATAATGTGACCATCTGCGGCCATGACTTGCAGGACCATGACGCAAACCTCAAGAAATTCCTCCGCACCGCCCAACTCCTGAACCTGACATATAACAAGGAGAAGTGTATATTCCGCACAGACCGCCTCGCCATCCTTGGCTGTGTTGTGGAACACGGGGTCATCGGTCCCGACCCGGACCGGATGCATCCCCTTATGGAACTCCCACTGCCCCACTGCCTAAAAGCTCTGAAGAGGTGCCTAGGGTTTTTTTCCTACTACGCTCAGTGGGTCCCCTACTATGCAGACAAAGCCCGTCCGCTGATCAAGTCCACCTCTTTTCCCGTGATGGCAGACACCAGCTTAGCCTTCCACCGTATCAAGGAAGACATTGCCAAAGCCACCATGCACGCAGTGGACGAATCCATCCCCTTCCAGGTGGAAAGCGATGCGTCCGACTTCGCTCTGGCCGCCACCCTTAATCAGGCGGGGAGACCTGTGGCATTCTTCTCACAAACCCTCCAGGGCCCGGAGACCAGACACTCTGCGGTCGAGAAGGAGGCCCAGGCTATCGTGGAGGCTGTGCATCATTGGAGGCACTACCTGGCCGGAAAACAATTTACCCTGTTCACTTACCAGCGTTCAGTTGCTTTTATGTTCAACAACAAGCAGAGGGGCAAAATCAAAAATGACAAGATCTTGAGGTGGAGAATCGAACTTTCCACCTACAATTATGAGATCTTGTACCGGCCTGGGAAGCTCAATGAACCCCCAGATGCCCTATCGCGTGGCACCTGCGCCAGCACACAGATCGATAGGCTGAGGGCCCTCCACAATGACCTCTGCCACCCGGGGGTCACCAGGTTCTTCCACTTCATCAAGGCCCGCAACCTGCCTTACTCCATCGAGGAGGTCAGGACCATGACCAAGAACTGCCAAGTCTGCGCTGAGTGCAAACCGCACTTTTATAGACCAGACAGAGCCCACCTGATAAAAGCCACTCGCCCTTTCGAACGCCTGAGCGTCGATTTCAAAGGTCCTCTCCCCTCCTCCGACCGCAATGTGTACTTCCTCAACATCATTGACGAGTACTCCCGGTTCCCGTTCGCTATCCCCTGCCCGGACATGACCAGTGCCACGGTCATTAAATCTCTGAACAGCCTCTTCACCCTGTTCGGTTTCCCCAGCTATATCCATAGCGACCGGGGCTCATCGTTTATGAGCGACGAACTCCGCCAGTACCTGCTCGTTAGGGGTATAGCCACAAGCAGGACCACCAGTTACAGCCCCCGGGGGAACGGACAGGTGGAAAGAGAGAATGCAACAGTTTGGAAGGCCGCCCTACTAGCCTTAAAGTCTAGGGGCCTTCCGACCTCCCGCTGGCAGGAGGTGCTCCCCGATGCGCTCCACTCGATTCGGTCACTGCTCTGCACTGCCACCAATGCCACCCCTCACGAGAAAATGTTTGTCTTCCCAAGGAAGTCCACATCGGGGACATCGTTACCGCCATGGCTGACGTCCCCAGGGCCAGTGCTACTGAGAAGACACGTGAGGGCCAATAAAACGGACCCCCTGGTCGAGCGGGTCGACCTCCTCCACGCCAACCCCCAGTACGCTTACATTGTGTACCCGGACGGGCGGGAGGACACAGTCTCCATACGAGACCTCGCACCCTCGGGAACCACTGTAACCCACTACCCATTACCACCACCCCCCACGACCCGATATCCAACCCCAGCAGCCGGCTCGCCTTGGACCGTCGCCCACGAGGACTACACTCCAGGGCCCCAGCCTACACGGGACGTGACACCGGAAGCTCCACCACCCCTGCCGTCGCCACGTTGATCACAGCGGCAGGCAAGGCCTCCGGAGAGCCTCCGGAGAGACTCCAATACACAAACTTTTAAATACACTTCACCCCGCCGGACTCATTTTTAAACAAGGGGTGAATGTGGTAAACCACTGTTATACCTGTCTGTGTCTGTATGTGTATTCCACTAGGTACAGGTATGGACATGCCTCGGCTGACTCCTCCCACTGTTCCAGGTATATAAGTGACTACCTCCCAGTCCCTTAGTATTCTGGACGGGTTGACCACGCGAGACAAGACCTTCATTCTTTAGTTAATAAAAGCCTGATTGTTACTCGCTCAACCTCAGTCTTTTGAGTAATTGATGGCGCATCACTGTCTATCTCCATTTTAAATTTATTTAATGTTGCAGCTTCCACAGCTCTCTGGGGTAGCAAATTCCATAGATTTACTACCCTCTGAGTGAAGAAGTTTCTCATCTCAGTTTTGAAAGCGCAGCCCCTTATTCTTAGATTATGCCCCCTAGTTCTAGTCTCAGCCATCAGTGGAAACATCCTCCCCACATCCACCCGATCAAGCCCCCTCAAAATCTTATATGTTTTGATAAGATCGCCTCTCATTCTTCTGAACTCCAATGAGTAGAGTCCCAACCTACACAACCTTTCCTCATACGTCAACCCCCTCATCTCCGGAATCAACCGAGTGGACCTTCTCTGAACCACCTCAAGAGCAAGTGTATCTTTTCTTAAATATGGAAACCAAAACTGCACGCAGTATTCCAGGTGTGGCCTCACCAATACCCTGTATAACTGCAGCAAGACTTCCCTGTTTTTATACTCCATCCCCCTTGCAATAAAAGCCAAGATTCCATTGGCCTTCCTGATCACCTGCTGCACCTGCATACTAACGTTTTGTGTTTCATGCACCAGGACCCCCAGATCCCTTTGTACTGTAGCACTTTGCAGTTTCTCTCCATTTAGATAATAACTTGCTCTTTGATTTTTTCTGCCAAAGTGCATAACCTCACACTTTCCAACATTATATTGCATCTGCCAAATCTCTGCCCACTCACTTAGCCTGTCTATGTCCTTTTGCAGGTTTTTTATGTCCTCCTCACTCATTGCTTTCCCTCCCATCTTTGTATCATCGGCAAACTTGGATATGTTGCACACGGTCCCTTCCTCCAATCGTTAATATAGATTGTAAAGAGTTGGGGTCCCAGCACTAACCCCTGCGGAACACCACTAGTTACTGATTGCCAGCCCGAGAATGAATCATTTATCCCAACTCTTTGTTTTCTGTTAGATAGCCAATCTTCCACCCATGCCAGTATATTACCCCGAATCCCGTGATTTCTTATCTTGATCAGTAATCTTTTGTGTGGAATGCCTTTTGGAAGTCCAAATACACTACATCCACTGGTTCCCCTTTATCCACCCTGTGTGTTACATCCTCAAAGAATTCGAGCAAATTTGTCAAACATGACTTCCCCTTCATAAAACCATGCTGACTCTGTCCTATTAAGTTATGTTTATCCAAATGCTCTGTTACTCTTTCCTTAATAATGGACTCCAACATTTTGCCAACCACAGATGTTAGGCTAACTGGTCTATAGTTTCCAGCTTTTTGTCTACTTCCCTTCTTAAATAAGGGTGTTACATTAGCAGTTTTCCAATCTGCCGGGACCTTTCCTGAGTCCAGGGAGTTCTGGAAAATAATCAACAATGCATCCACAATCCCTACCGTCACTTCTCTCAAGACCCTAGAATGTAGGCCATCAGGTCCGGGGGATTTATGCGCCTTAAGTCCCATTATTTTACTGAGTACCATCTCCTTAGTGATTTTAATCGCCTTTAGCTCCTCCCCCCCCATTGCCCCCTGTTTGTCCAGTGTTGGGATATTTTTAGTGTCCTCTACTGTAAAGACTGATACAAAATATTTGCTCAGCGTCTTTGCCATCTCCATGTACCCCACTACTAGTTTCCCGGTCCCATCCTCTAAGGGACCAACGTTCACTTTAGCCACCCTTTTTCTTTTTATATAGCTGTAGAATCTCTTGCTATCTGTTTTTATATGTTTTGCCAGTTTACTTTCATAATCTATCTTCCCTTTCTTAATTAATCTTTTAGTTATTGTTTGCTGGCTTTTAAATGCTTCCCAATCTTCTATCCTCCCACTAGATTTGGCTACTTTATACGCCCTTGTTTTCAGTCGGATACTATCCTTTAATACTTTACTAAGCCACGGATGGCTGTCTTTGCTTTTACTCCCCTTTTTTCTCAGTGGAATATATTTATCTTGAAAGATGTGAAATATCTCCTTGAATGTAGACCACTGCTCTTGTACCGTCTTACACTTTAATCTGTTTTCCCAGTCCACTTTAGTCAATTCTACTCTCATACCTTCATAGTCTCCTTTATTTAAGCTCAGTATGCTGGTTTGAGATCCAACTCTCTCACCCTCAAACTGAATTTGGAATTCAACCATATTATGGTCACTCATTCCAAGGGAATCCTTTACTCGGACATTTTTTATTAATCCTGTTTCATTACACAGGACCAGATCTAAGATTGCCTGCCCCCTGTTTGGTTCAGTTACATACTGCTCAAGGAACCCGTCCCTAATACACTCTATGAACTCTTCCTCAAGGCTGCCATGCCCAATTTGATTAGTCCAGTCAATATGAAAGTTAAAATCCCCCATGATTATAGCTGTTCCTTTATTACAAGCCCCAACTATTTCCTTATTTATACTCCGACCAACAGAGCTGCAACTGTTAGCAGACCTATAGACTACGCCCACTAGTGACTTTTTCCCCTTATTATTCCTTATCTCCACCCAAACTATTTCACTATCCTGATCCTTTGACCCAATATCATTTCTGACTATTGCAGTGATTCCATCCTTGATTAACATAGCAACCCCACCTCCCTTTTGTTAAGTCCATGAATGATTGAGACACGGACTAGCAGGAGAGAAAACAAACAGATCTTTACTGGTGAAAGGCATAAACGAAACTAAACAACAGAGGCTCTCTAGCGCCTTTTATACAGGGGTGGTCACTGCCGGTACTGCAGTCTGAGACCAGTTATTCTCTTAAAGGTACATACACAACAATTCCTCCCCTTTTAGATAAACAGTACATAACATTCATTTAACAACTAATGATAACGAATTACAATCACAATTACTGTTGCTAGATACATTGGTTAAGTTTAAGCAATTATAAGTTCAGTCTTTGAGGAGGCTTCCTGATTCTGTCTGGATAACGCCTCTTTGGAGTATCAGGTTCTTCTGGCAATGTAGAGTCGGAATCAATGTCGTTGTTTGGTTCATCTGCTTCCAATATTACCGGTTCTGCGGTAGCTGCAATTGGAACGTCGATTTCATTACCAGGTGTATCAGATCATGGTGTGGAGTTGACATTTTCCAGTGACTCTAGAATCTGGTCAGCATGGCGTCTTAAAATGCTCTCCCCAACGTCCACGGTATACATGAGAGGTCCTTGTCGTGTACAAATCGTTCCTGGCTGCAATTTCTCAGTGCGGTAGTCCCGGGCCAAAACTGGTTGACCTATCTTAAAACTCCTGGTCGGCCTTTCATTCATATTCTGAAACTGCCTGTTCTCCACATCTCTTCGGACGTTTGGCTTAAACAAATCCAAGCGGCATCGTAGTCTTCGATTGAAGAACATCATGGCTGGAGTTTGGTTGGCAACCGCATGTGTCGCATTCCGGTAGGCAAACAAGAAGTTGTCCACCTTGTGTTGTAGGGGTATATCTTCATTACACATTGCCTTGATAGCCTTCTTGAATGTTTGGACAAACCTCTCGGCCAATCCATTAGTGGCTGGATGATATGGGGCAGATGTGTAATGCTTAACACCATTGTTCTTTAAGAACCTCCGGAACTCTTCAGACACAAACTGTGGTCCATTGTCAGAGCAAATCTGTTCAGGCAGCCCATTCCTGGCGAATATGGTTCGTAAAACTGCGATAGTTTTTTCCGTGGTGGTTGAGGACATTTTTATTACCTCTGGTCACTTTGAATGTGCATCCACCGCAATTAAAAACATCGAGTCCATGAAGGGACCAGCAAAATCAATGTGCACCCTTTGCCATGGAGATGAGGGCCACTCCCATGGATGCAGAGGAGCTTGTGGTGGGGCGTTTTGGACCTTCTGGAATCCTGCACAGCTCTTGGTCATCTCTTCGATTTCTCTATCGATTCCCGGCCACCACACAAACGCTCTGGCTAAGCTCTTCATTTTTACCCCACCCAGATGACCCTCATGAAGCTCATTGAGCACTCTATCCGTCAACTTAGGTGGAATTACTACTCTGGATCCACACATCAAGGTTCCTCTGCACACTGACAGCTGTTCTCTTCTTGGCGAGAATGCTGGCAGCAGCGGTTCGCCATGTGCTGGCCATCCCTTCACCGTTAAATCATAGACCCGTGATAGTGTCGGGTCATTCCGTGTTTCCTTTTCTATGTTTGCATTCGTCACAGGGAGACATTCGACTATGGTCGAGTGGAATAACTCCATTGGATCCACTGCAAGGTCTTCTTCTTCCACCATCGGCAATGGTAGACGTGACAATCCATCAGCATTTCCATGCTGTTTAGTTCCTTTGTACTCGATGTCATATTGGTGTGCCCCTAGGAATGGGACCATCTCTGCAGCCGTTGTGCTGTCATTATTGGTACGCCCTTCTGAGGGTTGAAAATGGAGACAAGAGGTTGATGATCGGTTAGTAGAGTAAATTTTTGACCGTGCAGGTAGTGATTGAACTTCTTCACCCCCCACACTAGGCTGAGGGCCTCTCTCTCAATCTGGGCGTAGTTACGCTCGGCAGATGTTAACGAGCGTGACGCAAAAGCTATCGGCCTCTCCGAACCATCAAGGAATTTTTGTGACAGTACCGCCCCAATGCCGTAGGGAGACGCATCACAGGCCAGCCTGATTGGCAGTGCTGGGTTGTAGTGAGCCAATACTTCCTTTGAAGTGATTAAGTCCTTACTCTTCAGAAAAGCACGCTTACAATCATCGCTCCATTTCCATGCTACTCCCGTTCGTAGCAGGGCGTTCAGTGGGTGCAGAATTGTCGACAAATTCGGCAAAAACTTATGATAGTAATTCACCAACCTGAGGAATGACCTCAGCTGCGACACATTTTCAGGCGCTGTGGCCTTAACAACCGCTTCAATTTTGTCAGGGGACTTATGTAACCCCTGTTCATCAATCACGTGGCCACAATACGATATCTGTTTCTTAAAAAATTCGCACTTGGGGCGGTTGGCTCGCAGCCCATGTTCCCGTAGTCTAGTGAGCACCTGTTCTAGGTTGTTAAGGTGTTCACTGTCATCTTCACCTGTTACAAGGATGTCGTCCAAGTAACACTGAGTCCCCGGAATCCCTTGCAGGACTTGTTCCATCGCTCTTTGCCATATCGCCAGAGCCGATGCTACTCCGAATACCAATCGATGATACTGGTAAAGACCTTTGTGAGTGTTTATCGTGAGATACTTCCTAGAGGACTCTTCAACCTCCATCTGCAAATATGCTTGTGCTAGGTCAATTTTTGTAAAACGCTTCCCTCGAGACAGTGAGGTGAAGATGTCTTCTATCCTTGGAAGAGGATATTGTACTGTGCGAAGGATAGGGTTCACTGTCACCTTGAAATCCCCACAGATGCGAATCTTCCTTGGCTCTCCGGGCTTATTGGTTAACGTTTTCTTCATGACAGGAACGATGGGTGTCGCCCACTCGCTCCAGTCGACCTTAGACAACACGCCCGCCTTCTCCAGATTCTCCAGCTCTGCCTCGACAGCTGGGCGAATTGCATATGGTACCGGTCTCGCTTTGAAAAACTTGGGAACTGCATTCTCTTCTACTTTTATCGAGGCGGTTACGCCTTTCAGCGTGCCCAGTTCTTGTTGAAATACCTCTTTGGCGTTAGCTAAGATTGTTGACAATCGTCCAGGAGTGACGTCTTCATCTTTTTTACCGTCCACCGTCATTGCATGAATGGAATGCCAATCTAAGTTTATCTTCCTGATCCATTCCCGTCCCAATAACGGTGGTCCACCATTTGGCAGTATGTAGAGATACAAATTCCGTATTTTCTTGCCATTGTATTCGACAGGCACCCTTATTTTTCCTCTATACTTTTTGCCCCGTATACGTCGTCAAGACGATGGATGTCTCTCTCAAGGGTATGTGTGAAAATAGCCGCTCGTAGTCTCGTCGATTCATGACGGTTAGCGCTGATCCTGTATCCAATTCCATTTTTACTTGGGACCCTGCTATCGTGAGAGTGACCCAAACGGTTCGGTGATCCTCCTTTGCGATTACATTGTGAAGTTTGAGACAGCTTAGTCTCCTGTTTCCGGATTCACTATCACTCATCTGGTCTTCGGAACTACTGTCCGTCATCTTTTGTACTTTCTTGTATGGTTCCTTAGTAACCTTTTTGCTGTCGCTGGTCTTCTTCCCAGACCTACAAACTCGTGCAATGTGTCCAATCTTCCTGCATTGTCTGCATATTTTGTCTTTGGACCAGCAGTCCTTCTGGTCATGGTTAGTTCTGCCGCAACGATAACATTTTGCAAATCCCCGTGTCATTTCATGGGTGCCGTATTCCTGTGGTTTTTGTTGAATTTCTGCAGCTCCCCTGGCTGCTGCTTCATACGATACTGCCAAGCTGAAAGCCTTATCTAGCGTCAGCTCTTTTTCTGCGAGTAACTTCTTCTGTGTTCCTTCACTCAGGAGTCCACAGACAAATTTGTCCCGTAGGGTATCTGCCAGTCCTGCTCCGAACTGGCAGTGCTTTGATAGCTTGCGTAGTTCCGTAAGATACTCAGCATTGCTCTCATCTTTGTGCTGAGTTCTCCTGTGGAATTTAAATCTTTCTGCTATCAACAGCGGTGCAGGGTTTAAGTGCTCCTGTAGAACAGCAACAATTTTGTTAAAACTCTTCGCCTTCGGTTTGGCTGGAGTAATCAGGTCCCGCAATAGGCCGTACGTTCTAGCGCCCATTAAGTTTAACAATATCGATGCCTTTTTCCCCTCCGCTATATCGTTTGCCTCGAAATATACCTCGACTCTGTCCACATACGTGTTCCAGTCCTCTAATGTATTATCAATAGCAGTGATACAGCCAGTCTTCGGCATCTTGCAAATCTAAAATGGCACCTCCCGTGCTTTGCCTTCTTCTCCGATTTAACAAAATGGCGCCTCCCGCGCTTTTCCTTCTTCCCCGCTGTTGTTAGCGCTGCTTTCCACGGTTTCTTGCGCCTATTCTTTTTCTTTTATTATTTTCCCGTCGTGGAGCGGACCCTCTGGGACATTTCCCTCCCTCTTCTGAGGTCCGAACGCTGCCCAGCTTCGAAACACCGGCCGCGCCCTGTATGCTCCACCCTCTCTCTCTCTCCTTGCTTCCCGACTCGCTGCCCGGCCCCGTTGAAAAGCCACCCGATCGAGCTTCAGCCCGCCGCAGCCCAGGAAGGATCAGAGCACTACCTGCCACCAGCCCAATTAGCTGGGAAACCATGGACCGAGGAACCCAGCCTGGCTCTGGACAGTCTCTCCTGCAAGTTTTGAACTCGATGATTGACGGTCGACGCCCGTTTCTCGAGTTTCAATGGCCTATTTTTTTTTTCTTCTTTCTTCTGGCTCCGACCTTCAACAACGTCGTCGGAGCTGCTGCTGAGTTGCAGGTAAGTTCGTTTCTAACTCGTCGCCAGTGTTAAGTCCGTGAATGATTGAGACACGGACTAGCAGGAGAGAAAACAAACAAATCTTTACTGGTGAAAGGCATGAACGAAACTAAACAACAGAGGCTCTCTAGCGCCTTTTATACAGGGGTGGTCACTGCCAGTACTGCAGTCTGAGACCAGTTATTCTCTTAAAGGTATATACACAACACCATTCCTTCCTGTCTGTCCTTCCTAATTGTCAAATACCCTTGTATGTTTAGTTCCCAGTCATGATTATCTTGGAGCCATTTTTCCGTAATGGCCACCAGATCATACCCATGTGTAATTATTTGTACCGTCAACTCGTCAATTTTGTAACGAATGCTGCGTGCATTCAGATAAATAACTTTCAAATATGTTTTCTGACAATTTATTCCTGCTTTTACCCCTTTTACTACTTTACCTTTATCATTATACATTCTGTCCCTTCCTGACACGCTCTGGTTTTTAATTCCCCCACTGCTACCTTGCTCTATTGTCTTCTCCGCTGTCATTTTTATTTTTCGCTCTCTTAAAACCTCCCCCCCACTAATTAGTTTAAAGCCCTCTCTACAGCCCTAGTTATTCGATTCGCCAGGATTCTAGCCCCAGCACTGGCCAAGTGAAGTCCGTCCCAACGGAACAGCTCTCTCCTGTCCCAGTACTGATGCCAGTGTCCCAGGAAGCAAAACCCATTTCTCCGACACCAGGCTTTGAGCCACGTATTTAACTCTCTAATTTTATTTACCCTAGCCAAATTTGCACGTGGCTCAGGTAGTATTCCAGAGATTATTACCCTTGTGGTTCTGCTTTTTAATTTGGCCCCTAGCTGCTCAAACTCCCTCAGCAGAACCTCCTTCCTTGTCCTATCTATGTCGTCGGTACCAACATGGACCACGACAACTGGATCCTCCCCCTCCCACTCCAAGTTTCTCTCCAGCCCAGAGGAGATGTCCTTAACCCTGGCACCGGGCAGGCAACACAGCCTTCGGGACTCTCGCTCTCGGCTGCAAAGAACTCAATCTATCCCCCTAACGATACTATCCCCTACCACTACAACATTTCTTTTATCTCCCCCCACTTGAATGGCCCCCCGCTCCTCGGTGCTGTGGCTGGGTTGCTCATCCTCCCCGCAGTCCCCGTTCCCATCCTCACAGGGAGTAAGAGCCTCAAACCTGTTGGACAAGAGCAAGGGCTGCGGCTCCTCCAACACTACCTCCTGGATCCCCGTACCTGCCTCACTTCTAGTCACACCATCCTGACCCTGGCCATGGACTACATCTGAATTAATTAATCTAATTGGTGTGACTACCTCCTGATACACAGAGTCCAGGTAACTCTCCCCCTCCCTGATGTGTCTCAGTGTTTGAAGCTCGGACTCCAGCTCTTCAACACGGAGCCGGAATTCCTCGAGCAGCCAACACTTACTGCAAATGTGATCACTGTGAGCATCAATGGTGTCCACCAGCTCCCACATATTGCAGCAGGAGCACATCACCTGTTCTCCCATTCTATGTAATTAATTAAATTTATTAATATTATTCTTAAATACCCTCTGCCCCGATTCTAGATGATGAATATCGCACCTTAGAAACTATAAACCACAGAGTTTAAGCTTCAAAAGAGAGAAATACTCACCAACCAATCACTTACCCGCTTTCTGGTGATGTCACACTTGGATTACTTTTTACCTCTCTCCTTCCCACTGAGATCTGAGACTGGAGACTGGTACGCTTTACCTGGGTCTCTGAAGCTTTTTCAAGCTTCCCGCTCGCACCTCCCGCTGACACCCCCGGTCTCTGAGGCTTTACCTGGGTCTCTGAAGCTTTTTCAAGCTTCCCGCTCGCACCTCCCGCCGACACCCGCGGTCTGAGGCTTTACCTGGGTCTCTGAAGCTTTTTCAAGCTTCCCGCTCGCACCTCCCGCTGACACCCCCGGTCTCTGAGGCCTTACCTGGGTCTCTGAAGCTTTTTCAAGCTTCCCGCTCGCACCTCCCGCTGACACCCCCGGTCTGAGGCCTTACCTGGGTCTCTGAAGCTTTTTCAAGCTTCCCGCTCGCACCTCCCGCTGACACCCGCGGTCTGAGGCCTTACCTGGGTCTCTGAAGCTTTTTCAAGCTTCCCGCTCGCACCTCCCGCTGACACCCCCGGTCTGAGGCCTTACCTGGGTCTCTGAAGCTTTTTCAAGCTTCCCGCTCGCACCTCCCGCCGACACCCGCGGTCTGAGGCCTTACCTGGGTCTCTGAAGCTTTTTCAAGCTTCCCGCTTGCACCTCCCGCCGACACCCGCGGTCTGAGGCCTTACCTGGGTCTCTGAAGCTTTTTCAAGCTTCCCGCTCGCACCTCCCGCTGACACCCCCGGTCTCTGAGGCCTTACCTGGGTCTCTGAAGCTTTTTCAAGCTTCCCGCTTGCGCCTCCCGCCGACACCCGCGGTCTGAGGCCTTACCTGGGTCTCTGAAGCTTTTTCAAGCTTCCCGCTCGCGCCTCCCGCCGACACCCCCGGTCTGAGGCCTTACCTGGGTCTCTGAAGCTTTTTCAAGCTTCCCGCTCGCACCTCCCGCCGACACCCCCGGTCTGAGGCCTTACCTGGGTCTCTGAAGCTTTTTCAAGCTTCCCGCTCGCACCTCCCGCCGACATCCGCGGTCTGAGGCCTTACCTGGGTCTCTGAAGCTTTTTCAAGCTTCCCGCTCGCACCTCCCGCCGACACCCGCGGTCTGAGGCCTTACCTGGGTCTCTGAAGCTTTTTCAAGCTTCCCGCTCGCACCTCCCGCTGACACCCCCGGTCTCTGAGGCCTTACCTGGGTCTCTGAAGCTTTTTCAAGCTTCCCGCTCGCGCCTCCCGCTGACACCCCCGGTCTCTGAGGCCTTACCTGGGTCTCTGAAGCTTTTTCAAGCTTCCCGCTCGCGCCTCCCGCCGACACCCGCGGTCTGAGGCCTTACCTGGGTCTCTGAAGCTTTTTCAAGCTTCCCGCTCGCGCCTCCCGCCGACACCCGCGGTCTGAGGCCTTACCTGGGTCTCTGAAGCTTTTTCAAGCTTCCTGCTCGCGCCTCCCACCGACACCCGCGGTCTGAGGCCTTACCTGGGTCTCTGAAGCTTTTTCAAGCTTCCCGCTCGTGCCTCCCGCCGACACCCCCGGTCTGAGGCCTTACCTGGATCTCTGAAGCTTTTTCAAGCTTCCCGCTCGCGCCTCCCGCCGACACCCGCGGTCTGAGGCCTTACCTGGGTCTCTGAAGCTTTTTCAAGCTTCCCGCTCGCGCCTCCCGCCGACACCCGCGGTCTGAGGCCTTACCTGGGTCTCTGAAGCTTTTTCAAGCTTCCCGCTCGCGCCTCCCGCCGACATCCGCGGTCTGATGAACATTTATAAAACACTGGTTCTGCCTCACTGGAGTATTGTGTCCACTTCTGGACACCGCACTTTAGAAATGATGTGAAGGCTTTAGAGAGGGTGCAGAAAAGATTTACAAGAATGGTTTCAGGGATGAGGGACTTCAGTTACATGGATAAATCCCCAGGGCCTGATAATCTACATCCCAGGGTACTTAAGGAAGTGGCCCTAGAAATAGTAGATGCATTGCTGATCATCTTCCAACATTCGATGGAATCTGGAACAGTACCCATGGATTGGAGGGTAGCTAATGTTACCCCACTATAAAAAAAGGTGGTAGAGAGAAAACGGGGAATTACAGACCGGTAAGCCTGACATCGGTAGTGGGGAAAATGCTAGAGTCCATTATAAAAGATGTAATAGCAGAGCACTTGGAAAACAGTGACAGGATCGGACAAAGTCAACATGGATTTACAAAAGATAAATCGTGCTTGACTAATCTACTGGAATTTTTTGAGGATGTAACTAGTAAAATAGATAAGGGAGAACCAGTGGATGTGGTGCATTTGGGCTTTCAGAAGGCTTTCGATAAGGTCCTGCATAAGAGATTAGCGTGTAAAGTTAAGGCACATGGGATTGGGGGCAAGGTATTGACTTGGATAGAGAACTGGTTGGCAGACAGAAAGCAGAGAGTTGGAATAAACGGGTCTTTTTCCGAGTGGCAGGCAGTGACTAATGGGGTACCGCAGGGATCGGTCCTTGGACCCCAGTTATTCGCAATATATATTAATGATCTAGACAAGGGAACGAGATGTAATATCTGCAAATTTGCAGATAACACAAAGCTGGGTGGGTGTGTGTGCTGTGAGGAGGATGCCGAGAAACTCCTGGATGATTTGGACAGGTTGGGTGATTGGGCAGAAGCATGGCAGATGCAATATAACGTGGATAAATGTGAGGTTATCCACTTTGTTGGCAAAAACAGGAAGGCAGATTATTATCAGAATGGCAATAGATTGGGAGAAGGGGAAGTGCAACAAGACCTGGGTGTCCTTGTGCACCAGTCGCTGAAGGTAAGCATGCAGGTGCAGCAGGCGGTTAAGAAGGCAAATGGTATGTTGGCCTTCGTAGCAAGAGGGTTTGAGTACAGGAACAAGGATGTCTTGCTGCAGTTGTACAGGGCCTTGGTGAGACCACATCTTGAGTATTGTGTGCAGTTTTGGTCGCCTTATCTGAGGAAGGATGTTCTTGCCATGGAAGGAGTTCAGCGAAGATTCACCAGGCTGATACCTGGGATGGCAGGAATGATGTATGAGGAGAGGTTGGGTCGACTGGGCTTGTACTCACTGGTGTTTAGAAGAATGAGAGGGGTTCTCATTGAAACTTATAACATTCTGACAGGACTGGACAGACTAGATGCAGGAAGGATGTTCTTGATGGTCGGGAGTCCAGAACCAGGTGTCACAGTCTAACGATAAGGGTTAGGCCATTTAGGACAGAAATGAGGAGGAATTTCTTCACCCAGAGAGTGGTGAACCTGTGGAATTCTCTACCACAGAAGGCAGTAGAGGCCAATTCATTAAATATATTCAAGAAGGAGTTGGATATATTTCTTAAGGCTAAAGGGATCAAGGGATATGGGGAGAAAGCCGGGACCGGGTACTGAATTTGGATGATCAGCCATGATCGCATTAAATGGCGGAGCAGGCTCGAGGGGCAGAATGGCCTACTCCTGCTTCTATCTTCTATGACTGGTGAAGCTGGGGTTGTTATCCTTAGGGATTTAAGGTGATTGGCAGATGAACCAAAGGTGACCTGAGGAAAAACTTTATTACGCAGCAAGTGGTTAAGATCTGGAATGCACTTCTTGAGAGGGTGGTGGAGACAGATTCAATCATGGCTTTCAAAAGGGAATTGGATAAGTACCTGAAGGAAAAAGTTTGCAGGGCTATGGGGAAAAGGCAGGGGTATGCGACCAGCTGATGTGCTCTTGCAGAGAGCCAGCACAAACCGAATGACTTCCTTCTGTCCTGTAACCAATCTATGATTCTACATCACCTAACTACATTGCACCACACTCACTGACACACTTCCCTTTCTCTTGCAGGTAAAGGTGACGCAAAACAGATGACAGCAGACCTTAACTGGTGGGGACAGACTCATCCCCTTGGAGGAGACAGTGCTGGCCATTCTTGGCAGGGGCATGGCTGAGCTCGTGGCCACTGCCGAGGCTGAAGAAATACAAGATATTAATGTCATATGTTATCCTCCTTCTCACATGCCACTTGCCCCTCATCCTGCAACCTCTTCTGATTTGCAATCAGAGATTGATTCCTAGGATGGCGGGACTGTTGTATGAGAAGAGATTGAGTAAACTAGGCCTGTATTCTCTTGAATTCAGAAGAATGAGAGGGGATCTCATTGAAGCATACAAAATTATTACAGGGCTTGATAGGGTGGATGCCGGGAGAATGTTTCCCTTGGCTGGGGAGTCTAGAACCAGGAGCCACAGCCTCAGGATAAAGGGTAGGCCATTCAGGACTGAGATGAGAAGAAATGTCTTCACACAGAGGGTGGTGAATCTTTGAAATTCTCTACCCCAAAGTCATTGGGTATACTGTATTCAAAACAGAAGTCGATAGATTTCTGGCTAGTGAGGGCATCAAAGGATATGGCGATAGGGCCGGTGAATGGAGTTTTGGCAGAAGATCAGCCATGATCTCATTGAATGGCGGAGCAGGCTCGAAGGGCCAAATGGCCTACTCCTGCTCCTATTCCTTATGTTCTTATGATCTGCACATGGTGAGACACTGGGGACGAGTAGCCTGCAGCCAGGGCTGGGGAAAAGGGTAGTGCAGGTGCCAGCTCCCTGGAGGACGAGGTCGCACACAAGAACCATTAATTACCATGGAGGGATATGATATAATAGCTCTAATGTGGCTTAGGTTTGGGAACTTAATGTTCCTGGTTATAAGATTTTCAGGAGAGATAGCATGGGAAAACAGTGGGTGAGATGATATAAAAGGAAATAGTAAGGGATTTAATAAGCATATAAAAAGTAAAAGAATAGTTAAAGAGAAAGCAGGACCATTTGGGGATGGATGGGGGAGCCTAATAATGGAAGATGAAGGTATGGTGGAACTATAAAATAGGTATTTTGCAACAGTGACAATGTAGGTTTAGAATAGGAGAAAATGAAACAATTATTTGAGATAACTTTAGAAAAGAATTAGTTCTGAAACAAACTAGTAAAATGCAGGGTGGATAAAGTCACTGGATCTAAGTGGCATGCATCCTTGGCTATTGATAGGGTGATAGCAGAGGCACTGGCCACAATTCTTCAGTTCTATTTAATATTGCAAATTGTGTTATGGGACTGGAAAATAGCCAACGTAACATCTTTGTTCCAGAAGGAAGAGAAGGATAAACCAAGTAACTAGATCAGTTAGTCTGATGCCAGTTGTGGGTAAACTCTTGTAATCCATAATTCAAAATAGAATTCATGAGCATTTAGAAAGGCAAGTAATACTTAACAAATTGAATAGAATTTTTTAAAGAAGTGAACAATATAGATAAAGGGAATGCAGTGTGTGTAGATTTTCAGAGGATGTTCGATGTGATGTCTCACAAGATGCTAGTTAGAAAAATTCAGCATATGGTACAAGAGAAAATGTAGCAGCATGGATAGAAAGTTCGTTGACAGATGGGAAGCAGAGTTAGAGTAAATGGGCATTGCTTGAATTGGAGAAGGGTTGGAAGTGTTGTGCCCCAAGGGTCAGTGCCGGGTCCACTTCAGTTCTCAGTATCTATATATATAAAAGGATAGTGGTGTCTGTCCGTCTGTCTGTCCGTCTGTATGTATGTCTGTCCGTCTGTCTGTATGTCTGTCTGTCCGCTATACACTCAAAAGTTATAGAGCGTACCTACACATATGTTTTATCAAAAGAAATCTGATGATCAGGGGAGTGTCATAGGTATATTTACTTTTTGGTCAGAAAAAAATTGTTCGGACAGTATACAAAAAACGTTCAAAAATCCACTCATTAGCGGTTGACCAATTCTACCGCTCATTATTGTTGAGTGATGTGATGGTTGACCAATCCTACAGTTCAGTGACCTGATGATTGACCAATCAGTGCGTCACGGGCTGGACTTAATCCTGCAGCCTCCCAAAACTTCGCCGCCATTTTTTCCCCGGCTTTTCCTCAACAGCGAGCGGGGCAGCTGTGTCGGCCCGCCGGAGCAGGAGGTGAGCTGGGGTCACTTGTGCCGGGCCTCACAACCGCTCAGCCTGAGACACAGAACGTGGGAGCGGCAGCGGGTGGCCATCAACCGTGCAGCCCGAGACACAGAGCAGGGGAGCGGCAGCGGGCAGCCATCAACCGTGCGGCCCGAGGCACAGAACGGGGGAGCGGCAGCGGCCAGCCATCAACCGCGCGGCCCTCTAAACTGCCCTGGCAACGCCGGGCCCCCCCAGCTAGTATAATATAATATAATGATTTGGACTTGTGCACAGGGAACGCAGTCACGGAATTTGCTGATGACATAAAAATAGGGGGCTTGGCAACCAACGAGGAGGACAATAAAACACTCCTGATGACAGAGACAGGTTCGCAGAATGGGCAACAGGTGGTATATGCATTTCAATGTGGATAAGGGTGAGGCAATACATTTTGGGAGGCAAAATAAGGAATGTGAGTGTACATTCAATGAAAAGACGCTGAAGGGTGGGGATGGAAAGGGAGATGTGGGGATCCAATAAATAGTTTCCTGGAAGTGCAAATGCAGGTAGATAAAGCCACAAAAAAGGCCAATAGACCTTTGGGTTTTATAAATAGGGGCAGGGAGTAAAAGAGCAAAGAAGTAATAAATTTATACAAAGCATTTGTTTGGCAACAGTTAGGGCACTTTTGTTAGAACAACTGTTGTTGTTTGGTGAACCAACCTCTATCGTGCGAAAGCTGAAAGCCAACTCTCTGACACCTCCTCCTACCTCCGCCTGGACCATGACCCCACTAACAAACATCAGGCCATTGTTTCCAAGACTGTCACTGACCTCCTCTCCTCTGGAGATCTTCCCTCCATGGCCGCCAACCTCTGAGTCCCCCAACCCCACACAGCCCGCTTCTACCTCCTTCCCAAGATCCACAAACAGGGCTGCCCTGGTAGACCCATCGTTTCAGCCTGTTCTTGCCCCACGGAACTTATCTCTTCCTATCTCAACTCTATTTTTTCTCCCCTTGTCCAGTCTCTTCCCACCTACATTCGCGACACTTCCGACGCCCTCCGTCACTTTAACAGTTTCCAGTTTCCTGGCCCCAACCGTCTCCTTTTCACTATGGACATCAAATCCCTCTGCACCTCTATCCCCCACCAGGACAGCCTGAGGGTGCTCCGCTTCTTCCTTGAAAAGAGGCCCAACCAGTCCCCATCCACCACCACCCTCCTCCGCCTGGCTGAACTTGTTCTCACATTGACAAACTTCTCCTCTGACTCCACTCACTTCCTCCAAATTAAAGGTGTTGCTATGGGAACCCGCATGGGCCCTAGCTATGCCTGCCTTTTCATGGGATATGTGGAACATTTTTTGTTCCAGTCCTACTCAGGTCCCCTCGCTCACCTCTTTTTCAGGTACATCGATGACTGTATCGGTGCCATCTCCTGCACTCGCCCTGAACTTGATAAGTTCATTCACTTTACTTCCAATTTCCACCCTTCCCTCACCTTCACATGGTCCATCTCCGACTCTTCTCTTCCCTTCCTTGACTTCTCTACAAGCCCACCCACTCCCACAGCTACCTGGACTACACTTCCTCCCACCCTGCTTCCTGTAAGGACTCTATTCCATTCTCCCAGTTTCTCCATCTCCGCCGCGTCGGTTCTGACGATGCCACCTTCCATACCAGTGCTTCTGACATGTCTTCCTTTTACCTCAACTGAGGATTCCCCTCTACTGTGGTTGACACGGCCCTTGACCGTGTCCATTCCATTTCCCGCACTTCTGCTCTCACCCCTTCCCCTCTCTCCCAGAACCACGTTCCCCATCAGCCTCCACATTCAACGGATCATCCTCTGCCATTCCCGCCACCTCCAACATGATCCCACCAGCAAACGCATCTTCCCCTCACCTCCCCTTTCAGCATTCCGAAGGGACTGCTCCCTCCACGACACCCTGGTCCACTCCTCAATCACCCCTAACAGCCCTTCCCCTTCGCCTGGCACCTTCCCGTGCAAGCGCAGGAGTTGCAACACATGCCCTTTTACCTCCTCCCTTCCCACTGTCCAGGGCCCCAAACACCCCTTCCAGGTGAAACAGCGATTTACTTGTACTTCTTTCAATTTAGTATACTACTCCTCTACATTGAGGAGACCAAACGCAGATTGGGTGACCGCTTTGCGAAACACTTCCATTCAGTCCGTAAAGGTGACCCTGAGTTTCCAGTTGCCCTCTCAGGATGATTTAGAGATCTCCGCAGAACAGAAAGCTGAATGCTGGAAGTTTTGACAGCTCACGGCCATTCTGCTTTCTGTGCCGGTGAGATGAGGGACTCCCGAGACCTAACGGAAGGAAGGCTGTAAAGGTAAGTACATGTAAGTAAAACTTCTTTAAACACTTTATACACACCAAACACACTTACTTTTGCACTCATGCACCCATCACTCACCTGAACACTGGACATCTCGACCCCTCCAAGCCCTTCAGCCCGACAGCCCGCCTCGCTAACTTGGCATGGTTTGGAGTCGTCAGGAATCCCACATTTCACCAATGAAAACCGGGATTAGGCTAAAAACTGCCTGTTAACTACCTGTTAACAGGCAGTTAATTGGCACTAATCCCCTTCCCACTTCGGGGAGGCGGGTCAGGTACCCACCTCCTTTGAAACTGGCATGGAGGCAGGTTGGGGGCGGGATGGGTTCGTGCCCCCTGATTTTGGGATTTTAACCCCCCACACGCCTCCAATCCCACCTCCATGGCCCAATGAAAATCCTGCCCTTAGTTTGGCAACAGTTTGGACATTACGCAGTTTTAGAGATCACTCGATTTTCATTTCCATTGATTTCAGTGGAAAGGAAAATTGGGCAGTTTTGATAATGCGCAGACGATCCACATTGCCTGTTTTATGTCTGGATGGCAAGTTGAAAGTCTACCTCATAGAGCGTGTACAGTGTAGTTTCATCAAAATTATGCCAGGGATGGGAAACTATTGTTATGGAGACAGACTTGAAATTCTTGAAATATGTCCACTGGAGCAGGGAACTAATTGGATATAGACCAAAAGAGTGTCACTGGGACCCAAGTGCCACCTAACCAAAAACACCAATGCAAGCAGCCTCTCTTTGAGAGGTGGGCACCACTAAGACAATGTTCTCACATGGGCTATTCAAACTGATATGTTAACAAAACAGAGTGAAATCATGATTTGGTTCACCTTGTTAATAATACAACAAATATCCTGTGGTGCCAACTGGTCGCGGAAGGCCTCAAGTATGTCAGTAGTCTGGAGTAGAGAAGGTTAAGAGAAGATTTTAATTTTAATGACCCCTGGGAAGTGGCAATGGATCCAAGGAGGATGACCCTGCTGTCCTCTCTCAGGATGACAACATTCGTCCTCCCACCACTATCACTCCTTGATGTTGTCTATCAGCCAGTCAGCCCAGACTGCTGCCATCCATGCTGAGGTCGTGCAGTCCAAAGCTGACCCTACTAGGCCGAGAGCTCCTCAGGGTCATCCTTCAAGGTCATCTGCAGTCTCCTGCACTGAAAGTCAGCAGCCTTCCATCAGAAATTCTGTTTCCAACATCAGACTGAAAGCCACAATAAAATGAAAATCCAACTCAATCTACTTTTTCATTATCATTGAAATATAGTGAACCACATTAAAAGTGTTTGTATAGTAAATATATTGTGCTAATAATCTATATATATAAGGATACATCTGTCTGTCTGTCTGTCTGTCTATCTGTCTATCTGTCTGTCTGTCCTTCGGTGTGTCTGTCCGGCTATACACTCTAAAGTTATAGAGCGTACCTACACGTGCGTTACATCAAAAGAAAGCTTACGATTCCGGAACGGTCGTAAGCGTATTTACGTTTCGGCGAGACAAAAATTGCGCCCGCGGTATCCAAAAAACGTTCAAAATTCCGCTCATTAGCAGCTCATGATCCGCTCATTAGCATTGAGTGACGTCGAGGTCGACCAATCGTACAGTCGAGCGACCCGACGGTCGACCAATCGCTGCGTGATGGGGGCAGGTTTCTGGCGCGTGCGGGCGGGACCTCCTAGAGTCGAGTGATGGGACGATTGACCAATCCTACGCTTCAGTGACCTGATGGTCGACCAATCGGTGCTTGTGTGGGCAAGCCTTTTCATTCTGAACCGAGGTGAGTCGCCGCCATCTTGATTCCAAACTTTTCATTTCTTTCTCCCGCTTTCTGCGTCTTTAAAAAAAAAGTTGCTTTTAAAACACATATTGTTCTTAAAAAAAGTGAATTACTTTCTAAATCTTTTATCTAATCTCATTAATTTTCCTACCTTTCCCCGTTTTTGCAGGTAGGCCTCGAAGCCTGGGTGTCTGTTGCCAGCCATGCTGGACACTAGGCAATTGTTTTGTGGCAAGCTCCTCCCACCCCTCACCACCCAGCCACCACCACCCCATCGGGCCCGATTCCAAACCAGCGGCCAGCCATCTTGGTAAAGGCTGGCTGGGGCTTCATTCGCGCTCGTGCTGCACGGCGCACGCGCTCCTCCACACAGAGCGCGGCCTGAGGGAAGCGAGCAGGTTAGCGGGGGGGGCGGTGGCGGGGCTCGAGAGGGGAGCGGGAGCGGAGAGGGTTACCCCGGCAACCGGGCTCGCCAGCCGCAATCGGCCGTCTCAAGCCGCTCAGGCCAAGGCCCGATCCCGGAGATCGGGAGGTGGAGAGGGGAGGAGGGTTACCAAGGCAACCGGGCCTGGCCAGCCGCAATCGGCCTTCTCAAGCCGCCTCAGGAGGGCGGGGCTCGGGCTGACCGGGGCGCTGCGCTCGGCATGTCAGTGCCTGGGGCGGCACGGAGCTCAGCGGAGCCATCGCCGGCAGAGGGGAGAGGGTCTGCTGGCTCCCCCCTCCCTTTCTCCCTCCCTCTCCCCCTCCCCTCCCCTTTCTCCCCCCTCCCCCCTCCCCTTTCCCCCTTCCCCCTCCCCTTTCTCCCCCCCTCCCCTTCCCCCCTTCCCCCCTCCCCTTTTCCCCCTTCCCCCTCCCCTTTCCCCCCCTTCCCCCCTCCCCTTTCCCCCTTCCCATTCCCCCCTTCCCCCCTCCCCTTTCCCCCTTCCCCCTCCACTTTCCCCCCATCCCCCCTCCCCTTTCCCCCCTTCCCCCCTCCCCTTTCCCCCCTTCTCCCACCCCTTCCCCCCTTCCCCCCTCCCTTCCCCCCTTCCCCCTTCCCCCCAGTCACTCTCTCTCTTCCCCCCCGTCGCTCTCTCTCTTCCCCCCCAGTCGCTCTCTCTCTTCCCCCCCAGTCGCTCCCTCTCTTCCCCCCCATTTGCACTCTCTCTTCCTCCCCAGTCGCTCTCTCTTCCCCCCCAGTCGCTCTCTCTCTTCCCACCCAGTCACTCTCTCTCTTCTCCCCAGTCGCTCTCTCTCTTCCCCCCAGTCGCTCTCTCTCTTCCCCCCCAGTCACTCTCTCTCTTCCCCTCAGTCGATCTCTCTCTTCCCCCCAGTCGCTCTGTCTCTTCCCCCCCAGTCATTCTCTCTCTTCCCCTCCAGTCGCTCTCTCTCTTCCCCCCAGTCGCTCTCTCTCTTCCCCCCAGTTGCTCTCTCTCTTCCCCCCCGTCGCTCTCTCTCTTCCCCCCAGTCGCTCTCTCTCTTCCCCCCCAGTCGCTCTCTCTCTTCCCCCCCAGTCGCTCTCTCTCTTCCCCCCCAGTCACTCTCTCTCTTCCCCCCCCAGTCGCTCTCTCTCTTCCCCCCCAGTCGCTCTCTCTCTTCCCCCCCAGTCGCTCTCTCTCTTCCCCCCCCAGTCGCTCTCTCTCTTCCCCCACAGTCGCTTTCTCTCTTCCCCCCCAGTCGCTCTCTCTCTTCCCACCCCCCCCAGTCGCTCTCTCTCTCTCTCTTCCAACAACAACATGCCCTCGAAAAAGCCTCGGCACCGCCGGGCACTCCAGCTAGTCTATATATATAAAAGGATACGTCTGTCTGTCTGTCTGTCTGTCTGTCTGTCTGTCTGTCTGTCTGTCTTGTCTGTCCTTCGGTGTGTCTGTCCGGCTATACACTCTAAAGTTATAGAGCGTACCTACACATGCGTTACATCAAAAGAAAGTGTTAAGCTGGATTAATCCCATACTGCCTTACCAATGATTCGCAAAGCATGATGGACTACTTGACATACAGTGAATGGTTTAAATGTAAAAAGCTGATGCAGGACTGTGGGAATGCAATACACATAGATAAGAAAGGACGAAACAGAATGTTTATAGAACAGAGTAGAGACAGTCTCGGGGCCGAATTTTGTTGCAAGCTAAAGTGAATTTTAAACAGAACTCTGTAAAAAGAAACAAATGACTCGTGCAGCGTGTGATCGCCTAGTTTTCTGTATTCTCATGATGACTTGCAATTTATGAAAATGTATAAATATTGTAGCCCCGTGAGTCCAAGGCTGACTCTTTGGGAGGCATACTTGTGTGCAGAAACACAAAGGGTTTGTCAGAGTGAAGTCCAGTACCGGTGACCGGAATAAAACTTTACTTATTTTACAGTTTCTGACTTTGTGTATTACTGAGAAAGTGACAATAGACTGAGCGGCGTGTTGAGTCTTCTAAAGCAGCGAGCCCTGATACCCCAAGTTAGGGGTAGATCCTCCTCACAGAAGCGAGGGGCTAACAAAAGCTTACGATTCCAGAATGGTCGTAAGCGTATTTACGTTTCAGCGAGACAAAAATTGCGCCCGCGGTATCCAAAAAACGTTCAAAATTCCACTCATTAGCATCTCATTATCCGCTCATTAGCAATCGAGTGACGTCGAGGTTGATCAATCGTACGGTCGAGTGACCCGACGGTCGACCAATCGCTGCGTGGCGGGGGCGGGTTCCTGGTGCGTGCGTGCGGGCCCTCCTAGAGTCGAGTGACGGGACGATTGACCAACCCTATGCTTCGGTGACCTGACGGTTGACCAATCGGTGCATGTGTGGGCGGGCCTTATCGTTCTGCACCGAGGTGAGTCGCCACCATCTTGATTCCAAACTTTTCATTTCTTTATCCTGCTTTCTGTGTCTTTAAAAAAAAAAGTTTCTTTTAAAACACTTATTGTTTTTTTAAAAAGTGAATTACTTTCTAAATCTTTTATCTAATCTCATTAATTTTCCTACCTTTCCCCGTTTTTGCAGGTAGGCCTCAAAGCCTGGGCGTCTGTTGCCAGCCATGCTTGACCCTAGGCAATTGTTTTGTGGCAAGCTCCACCCACCACTCACCCCCCACCCGCCCCCGCCCCCCGCTGGGCCCGATTCCGAACCAGCGGCCAACCATCTTGGTAAAGGCTGGCTGGGCTCACTGCAAGCTCCTCCCGCTGCACGGCGCACGCGCACCTCCACACAGAGCGCGGCCAGAGCGAAGCGAGCAGGTTAGCGGGGGGGGGGCGGGGCTCAGGAGGGGAGGGGGAGTGGGAGCGGAGAGGGATACCCCGGCAACCGGGTTCGCCAGCCGCAATCGGTCGTCTCAAGCCGCTCAGGCCCAGGCCCAGGCCTGGAGCTCGGCAGGCGGAGAGGGGAGGAGGGTTACCAAGGCAACCGGGCTCGCCAGCCGCAATCGGCCGTCTCAAGCCACCTCAGTCCCGCCCTCGGGAGGGTGGGGCACGGGCTGACCGGGGCACTGTGCTCGGCATGTCAGTGCGTGGTGCGGCACGGAGCTCAGCGGTGCCATCGCCGGCAGAGGGGTGAAGGTCTGCTGGCTCCCCCCTCCCTTTCTACCCCCTCCTTCCCCCACCTCCCCCACCCCTCTCCTCCCCTCCCCCCTCCCCTCCCCCCCTCCCCCTCCCCTCCCCCTCCTCTCCCCCCTCCCTCCCCCTCCTCTCCCCCCTCTCCCCCTCCCATCCCCTCTCTCCCCCTCTCCTCCCTCCCTCCCCCCTCTCCGTCCCCTCCCTCCTCTCCCCTCCTCCCTCTCCCCTTTCCTCCCCCTCTCCCCCTCCCCCTCCCCTCCCTCTCCTCCTCCCCTCCCCCCTCCCTCTCCCCTCCCTCCTCTCCCCTCCCCTCCCCTCCCCCTCCCCTCCCCCCTCTCCACCTCCCCTCCCCCTCCCCTCCCCCCTCTCCCCCTCCCCTCCCCCCTTTCCCCCTCCCCTCCCCATCTCAACCCTCCCCCCTCTCCCCTCCCCTCCCCCCTCCCCTCCCCCTCCCCTCCCCCTCCCCTCCCCCCCTCTCCCCCTCCCCTCCCCCTCCCCTCCCTCTCCCCCTTCCCTCACCCCCTCCCTATCCCCCTCCCCTCCCCCTCCCTCTCCCCCTCCCCCCTCCACCCCCCCTCACCCCCTCCCCCCTCCCCTCCCCTCCACCCCTCCCCTCCCCCCACTCCCCCCTCCCCTGCCCCCACTCCCCCCTCCCCTCCCCCTTCCCTCCCCCTCCCTCCCCTTCCCCCCCTCCCCTCCTCCCTGCCCTCACCCCCTCCCCCCTCCCCCTCCCCCCCTCTTCCCCCCCTCTTCCCCTCCCCCCTCTTCCCCCCTTCCCGCACCTCTCTTCCCCCCAGTTGCTCTCTCTCTTCCCCCCAGTCGCTCTCTCTCTTCCCCCCAGTCGCTCTCTCTCTACCCCCCAGTCGCTCTCTCTCTTCCCCCCAGTCGCTCTCTCTCTTCCCCCCAGTCGCTCTCTCTCTACCCTCCAGTCGCTCTCTCTCTTCCCCCCAGTCATTCTCTCTCTCTCTTCCAACAACAACATGCCCTCAAAAGACTCTCGGCACCGCCGGGCACTTCAGCTATCTATATATATAAACAGATACATCTGTCTGTCTGTCTGCCTGTCTGTCTGTCTGTCTGTCCTTCGGTGTGTCTGTCCGGCTATACACTCTAAAGTTATAGAGCGTACCTACACGTGCGTTACATCAGAAGAAAGCTTATGATTCCAGAACGATCATAAGCGTATCTACATTTCGGCCGGACAAAAATTGCGCCCGCGGTATCCAAAAAACTTTCAAAATTCCGCTCATTATCTGCTCATTAGCATTGAGTGACGTCGAGGTCGACCAATCGTACGATCGAGCGACCCGACAGTGGACCAATCGCTGCGTGGCGGGGGCGGGTTCCTGGCGTGTGCGGGCTGGCCTTCCTAGAATCGAGTGACGGGACAATTGATCAATCCTACGCTTCGGTGATCTGACGGTCGACCAATCGGTGCGTGTGCGGGCGGGCCTTATCGTTCTGAACTGAGCTGAGTCGCCGCCATCTTGATTCCAAACTTTTCATTTATTTTTCCCACTTTCTGCGTGTTTCTTTTCAAATCTACATTTCCACCAAAAAAAAAGTTGCTTTTAAAACAAAAATTGTTTTTAAAAAAGTTAATTCATTTGTAAATCTTTTTTCTAACCTTTATAATTTTCCTACCTTTCACCGTTTTTCCAGGCAGGCCTCGAAGCCTGGGCGTCTGCTGCCCAGCCACGCCCGAGCTACGCACCGGCCATCTAGCTGGGCCCGATTCTGAACCAGCGGCCAGCCATCTTGGTAAAGGCTGGCTGGGCTCACTGCAAGCTCATCGCTCGCGCTGCACGGCGCACGCGCAACTCCACACAGAGCGCGGCCAGAGGGAAGCGAGCAGGTATGGGGGGGGGTGGCGGGGCTCGGGAGGGGAGTGGGAGCGGAGAAGGTTACCCCGACAACCGGGCTCGCCAGCCGCAATCGGCCGTCTCAAGCCGCTCAGGCCCGGTCCCGGAGATCGGGAGGCAGAGAGGGGAGGTGGGTTACCAAGGCAACTGGGCCCGGCCAGCTGCAATCGGCTGTCTCAAGCCACCTGGCCCGGCCTCGGGACAGCAGGGCTCGGGCTGACCGGGGCGCTGAGCTCGGCATGTCAGTGCGTGGGGCGGCACGGAGCTCAGCGGAGCCATCGCTGGCAGAGGGGAGAGCCCCCCGCCCTCTCCCCCCTCCCCCCTCTCCCACCCCTCCCCCCCTCTCCCACCCCTCCCCTCCCCTCTCCCCCTCCCCTCCTCTCCCCCTCCCCTCTCCCCCTTCCCCTCCCTCCCCCTCCCCACCCCCTCCCCCTCCCCCCTTCCCCCTCCCCTCCCTCCCCCTCCCCCCTTCCCCTCCCCCTCCCCCTCCCCGCCCTCCCTCCCTCCCCTCCCCTTCCTCCCCCCTCCCCCTCCCCTCCCTCCCCACCTGCCCCTCCCCCCTTCCCCCTCCCTTCCCCCCAGTCGCGCTCTCTCTCCCCCTTTCCCTTCCCCCCTTCCCCTTCCCCCGCCCCTTCCCCCCTCCCCCCTCCCCTTCCCCCCTTCCTGCCCCCCTCCCCCCCACCCCCTCCCCCTCCCTCCCCCCTGCCCCTCCCCCCGCCCCTCCCCCTCCCTCTCCCTTCCCCCCAAGTCGATCTCTCTCTTCCCGCCAGTCGCTCTCTCTCTTCCCCCAGTTGCTCTCCCTCTTCCCCCCCAGTCGCTCTCTCTTCCCCCCCAGTCGCTCTCTCTCTTCCCCCTCAGTCGCTCTCTCTCTTCCCCCCCAGTCGCTCTCTCTCTTCCCCCCAGTCGCTCTCTCTCTTCCCCCCCAGTCACTCTCTCTCTTCCCCCCCCCCCAGTCGCTCTCTCTCTTCCCCCCCAGTCGCTCTCTCTCTCTCTTCCAACAACAACATCCCCTCGAAAAAGCCTCGGCACCGCAGGGCACTCCAGCTAGTAATCAATAAACATATGCTTTGCTTGAAATAGCGCTGCCTGAATCTCTATTTACTTCTGATGGGTAATTTTCCAACTTTGTGCTCCCACGTGGATCCTTGACCATCACCAGGTCATATCAGAAATCTGGGTGAATGCTGCTCATGTCTACTTAATTAATGGTTAGAAAACTGTATGCAACCTGTGCTCAAAGTTCTGCTTTGTGCTGCCAACAGCTGAGACTGCATTGGGGGCACTGCTGGTGGCTGAGGAGAAAACCTCAGACTGAACTGATAATTGGACCAGGCTGTCCACAAAGGACAAATTTTGTCAGTGTGACCGGATGGGTTCTCTAATAGTAGTAAGGGTAAAAAATCAATGAAATAATCTTGCAAAGTGTGTGTCCTATTACCTGAAATGGAGCAACAATGATAGTGGCTATGGAGAACTTTGTCCCAGATTGAACATGAACAATTTTCATTAATTTATTTTGTGAATATTGGATATTAAGATGCATGTAAGAAATGATGGTCCATTGCAATTCTAAACTGCATCATTGAATTCAAGAATAAGTTATTTATATTTTTAACATTTGAGGAAAATTAACATTTGAGTCAAGTGTCCTAGTGAATATAATTGTTCTGACAAGAACATGAAAAGCAACCTTCAGAAACTGGCTGTTATATGAGTGTGATATACAATGCTGTATGCCCTGCATGGTTTTCTAGTGGGCTTTACGAGAACAGAGCTAGCTGATAACAGAGAATTAGACTTTCTATCATTATTTGACAGCGTAGGCTCAGTGATATCTAACTGTAATTCCTGGCTGCCCGAGGCAGCTTTGATTACCCATACTTCATTTCAGATAAGGCTTCGCCTTTTTCATCATTGCCTGGCATTTAGCTGCATAACTCATTTATCTTCTCTATTTTTTTCCCTTCTATGTTCTGCCACTAAATTAATTTAAAGCTCTGTCAGGAAAACGTAGACTTTTTTTCTTAAATTACGAGCGGACAGTGAAATTCCGAATTCATGTGCTGCAGCTGAAATGGCTGTTAATGAAGCCAAACACTGGCTCTTTATTTCTTAGGACTTTCTGCTGCTGTGCCACCATAGCTTCATCAGAAGTGCGGCAGAAACCCTGTTTAAACCCCGTGCGTAAGTGGGGTTTCTGCCACACTTCCAACGAAGTTACGGCATTGCAGAAATTCCGAGAAAATTCATGGCCTTAGTTAGGCTGTGCAGGACATTTTGTGTGAGAGAGATTTTGTGGATTTACTTCATTGACTTTTGACTCTTAATACTTACTGATATTTAATGTGGGTGAAAGGTAACTGAGGGCTGCTGAGATTACATGTGCTGTCATCTTCCATCTAGCTTCAATCCCTGTGTGTACAAACCAGCAAGAAGACAATGTGGAGGAAATCTACTGAACAAAGTCTGGAATATATGCGGGTAAAGAAGAAAACATTGCCAGATGTTGAACTAATGATTGAATTTCTATATCTATTATATATTAACTTCAGTACACAAGGCAATTGTTGTATTGAAAACTTACTATAAGTGCATGCAGTATCAGTTACTCCTGTAGATGGCACAGTATTTTCAAAGTTAAAAGTGTCATGCACCCCTGCTACAACCTGTGAAAGACACCATGGGGGTTATTTTGGCAAAAGGATGATAACAGCCATTAAATGGGTGTGGTGCTAATAAGACACACCTGTTTGAAAGTCTGGATTTAGCACACAGTTTTGGTCCTAATTGCTGATTACCATAATTTGAATTTGCATGGAGGTGCTAAACCAGAAACCTGCAGGTTTAGCACTCAAGTGCTGATTAGAGGCAATTTTCGTGGAGTGCTTTATGTGGGCTCCATGCACCCACTTCTACTGAAGGTGTGGTGTGGTCTGGCTGGCATGCATCGGCCATTGCAGGATGGCTCAGGGACCAAGGGAGAGGGCGCAGCACTGGAGGTCCTGTGGAGGAGGTCCGGAGGAGGCCCAGAGTAGGAGGAATGTCCTGTACTTGTAGGGGGGAAAGGATGGCATCTCGCCCTCCTGTCCCTCTCTCCTGCAACAGCTGGTGCTGCACTGCCTGACTCTATGTCTTCCCCCCATTCCTTGTCTAGACCAAGGGGGACCTCTAGCAAGATGCCCATGACCAAGCACTCCCTTTCTCCTGATGACTCCTATAAGGTGGAGTAGCACAACACTTACTCTTTTTAGGTGAAGTGCTCAGAGAATTTCCAAAATAAATGTTGCTCAAGTCTTGAAAGGTGTTCCAGAAAGCCTCCCGATGTGTTTCAAAGGTCCTCTTCACAGCTCCAGCAGCAATGAACGTGAAATGATGAGTATCCCTTAGAGTAGCACTTGAAATCAACATCAATACCTTGTTTACTCCCAAACAACTGGCCGCTGTGAGGAGAGGGCGTTAGTTGATGCGTTAGCCACCAAAATGCCATGCAGCCTCTTTAATGAGAGCTTGCAGGCATTGTAAGTGCCAATCAGCTGTTCAACATGGCTCCGATGCCATTCCTAGCACAGGTTTCAACTCCTTTACCAAAATGGCGTCTTGTGCTCAATGTGGGCTAAACCGGTGTTGCAGCTTAAGACCCCATCTTGGCCACCTTGGAGGCTCTTTAGTGCCCACTATAGCTGCGACTTTATACTAAAAGCATATCACCCTATGATTGTGCAATCTGGCCGCCAGGTTCCCATTAATTGCTCAAAATGTTTCCTGAAAAAGGAATTTAATTTGCCATTTATGTTTCTTAATAAACAAAATTTCTAATGTACAAAATAAAGTTTTCAACAAATGAAAAAAGCAAAATATTACTTATGTTTTATTCTGGTAACATTTATATTTAGCGGCTCTTTAACAGAAAGGCTGTGGGGTAATTTTTATTTTGAGTACACATCGGGTGGGCAGTGGATGGCGCGACTACACGGCCTGCCTGATGGCACCAGCGGGAGGTCTGAACCATTTTCATGGCCGATCTCATTTTAATTTGATCGGAGAGCTGGCAGCATTGAACAAATGTGACAGGCAGCTCACTAATTGGAGTGAGGGAACGGGAAATCAAAGCCGAAAGTACGTTTTTAACGGGGAGGGTGGCAGGAAGGCAATCATGGGGCAGTGGGCTGGAAGATTTTTCTCGGGTCAGCTAGAACATTCATACTTTTTCTAGCCCCACAAAAATCACTGGTACAGCTTTTTTAATAAGTTTTTTGAGACGCCTGCAGTGGCCCCTTTAAGGATGGCTGGTTTGACTGTTCAATGCTTAGTATGGACTTGGGAGCCATCCCTGACATGCTAGCAAAACCTAATGCACTCAATCTTGTTACAAGAAAAAGCTGTGTACAATGACTGTGAAAAGCAGGGCACTCTGGTCATCAGCGAGCTGACTGCCGCTGAGGAGCAAGCCATAGATCTGTTGAGGAGACACTAAGCTCTGGTAAGATCAGTGGGGCAGTGCAGGTAGCAGGAGGCAGCTGCATAGCTAAACAGTCACTGTGGCATTCCCTCTGAAGCAGCACATAACCAAAAGCTTTCAGACACTTCTCTGTCTCCTTAATGTTGAGGAGGTTATGCTCATTCATTCTTTGCTAATGCCCTTCTTTCCTTTGGATCCATCACAGCAATGGGGACACAGAATGATGAAGAGGAGGAGGATGATGATGATGATTGGGCTGAGCATAAGGCACAGGAGGGTATAAATTTCTTCCTCATCGACTAGAAGGATGATGAGGATGAGGAGCAGGATGCTAAGAAAAAAATCACAAAGGCGTCTGTGGAGCAACATCCTGCCGTATGTTTCTCTGCCACACACCATGCACCAGCTGTCCTGAAGGAGTTTGATAGTGTTAGTGAGGATGTGGCACCCAGTAATTCACAGAACACAATGGGTCTGGAGGACATATATGACCATTCCTTCATCACCAAAATCCTGGAACTCCCTACCTAAGAGCATTGATCGAGTACCTTCACCACACGGACTGTAGTAGTTCAAGAAGGCTTACCACCACCTTCTCAAGGGCAACTAGGGATGAGCATTAAATGCCAACCTTACCGGTGATGCCCCCATCCAGAGAATTTGTTTTTAAAAAGTGGTGCATAGGAGGCGACACCAGGCTGCCCAGGTAGATGCCCACAGAGATATAGTCAGCAGCAACTCCTTCCAGGACCAGACTGTCATGAGAAGAGAGTCACTTCAGTGCTATGAGCCTTTTGTACCACAGGAGCTGCCAACTGCCTCTCATGATACTAGCCCTCAGGTTGCACTTAGGAGAAATAATAGAAAAGGAGAAAGAAAGGCACGTCTGTGCACTCAGGGGAAGCATGGTCTAAGTAAAGAGTAGGATGCCCGATGTTCACTTTTGAGTTGCTTGTAATAAAGAAGAATGTGCACTTATTTCATGCTCAGCTATTCATGCAGGTGCTAATGATACAGGAAAGGAAGCACTTATGTTGTGCTCAGTTATCCATTCATATTATGTAGGCTTGGATGGTCAAATAGGGACAGAGAGGTTGGATGTGATGTTCTAGGATTGGTACTGGATTGGTGGGGGTAATGACAATGGTGAAAAAAGAACACTATTAAATGGCTGAGAACACTTCATTGATGAGTTTAGTTCTACAGCTGCCACTGAGGAGTCCTCTGAGTGATGATCCTTCTGATGCTCCATTCCATGCTCTCTGCTTCCAAAATTGCTAGAGCCACCACCCCAGGAATGTCTATGTCCAGAACTATTTGGATGCCAAAGTTGTGCAGGGCACAGCAAATGACAGCTATGTGTATATATGCTCTAGGGCAAATTGTAGAGCCTTTCCTATTCAATCAAGGTAGTGAAAACACCCCTTTAGGATTCCTATGATCCTCTCAATGACAACTTCAGTAGAGTATGTGTCTTATTATAGCGCTCGTCAGCTGTAGTCCTTGGAACACATAGTAGGGGGTCATTATTTATGGCAGCAAGGGGCAGGCTTTGCCAGCCAAAGCCATCCATTCACTTAACTATCTTCCTGGAAGAGCTCAGGAACAGCAAATTTCCTGAGGATGAATGTATCATGGCAACATCCAGAAAATCTGGCATTCATGTAAAGGATTTTTTGCATGTGGTCATACATAATCTGGACACTCAGCAAATGGTACCGGATTGAGGGTTTAACAGAAGGAGTTTGCAATGCTACATGCATGCCATCTATTGCACCCTGGAACATGATCAAACTGGATGATCCTATCAGTGTGCTGCCCTGTTATCATGGCAAACTGGACGGATTCACCAGATCTCCTAAAAAGTATTTCAGTTAACTGATGACAGCACCCTGAAAGAATTTACACAGATGTCATTTGGCTACTTGACATATGCCTTTGGCATAAAAATTGATTATGACCATCACTTTCATAATCACAGGCAGATGACCATGGCCACAGGTTTTCATGCAATAGTTGGCACAGCTATAGCTCTGCTGCACCTTTGGTGAAGCACAAAGATGATTGAGTAATTCCCCGTCAATCATGCCTGGAGATCCCACTGCTGTAAGTAACTGCGATAGATTTGTATTATGTAACTATCCTTCACTCACTCCATTTTGTTGGAGAAATTATTCTGCTGTACTCGGGAGACTCTGCTGTAGTTTCGGACATTAGTTCGGAAACTCTGTTTGCTGTAGTTCATGAGTAAATAAACTCTGTTTGATGTACTTTGTGAGTAAATTAAAACCATAAGTTCTGCCCCACCTCAAACTAATCAGCTGACACAATGTAGTCAATACAATAGCAAAATACTGCGGATGCTGGAATCCGAAACAAAAACAGTAAATGCTGGAAATACTCAGCAGGCCAGGCAGCATCCATGGAGAGAGAAACAGAGTTAATGTTTCAGGCCTGTGACACTTCGTCAGAACTGGAAAAAGTGAGTGATGTACCAGATTTACTTGTACTTCTTGCAATTTAGTATACTGTAGTCGCTGCTCACAATGTGGTCTCCTCTACATTCAGTCCGTAAGGGTGACCCCGAGCTTCTGGTTGCCTGTCACTTTAATTCCCCGCTCCACTCTCACTCTGACCTCTCCGTTCTCGTCCTCTTACATTGTTCTAATGAAGCTCAATGTAAGCTCGAGGAACAGCACCTAATTTTTCGATTAGGCACTTTACAGCCTTCTGGACTCAACATCAAGTTCAACAATTTCAGATCATAACCTCAGCCCCGAATTTTTCAGGCGGCAGCTGTTGATGATTCTGCTATCCCCATTTGCAACTTTTAATCTCTCCTACCTTCTACTCTATCACAGACCGTCCCTTTTGTTTTTTCCTCCCCTCCCCCCTTTACCTGCTCCTGGACCTGGTTAAAATCTGTTACATTTCTAACTTTTTCCAGTTCTGATGAAGGGTCCCAGACCTGAAACGTTAACTCTGTTTCTCTCTCCACGGATGCTGCCTGGCCTGCTGAGTGTTTCCAGCATTTACCGAAAATGTAGTCAATATTCACTCTGAAAACATAAAGGCCAATCATTTAAAGTTTTCTCAGAATAATGGACAGGGTTATGAAATTCAATCCCCAAAGCACCACTAAAAATCCCATAAAGATTAAAACAAAATAGAATTTGAAATATTCAGTCACTTTAAATCAATGGCCCTGATGTTATCTCCTACATTCCAAAAGCACATTTTTTATTGTAAATAAATTATTCCTCTGACTCACGATGAGCAACATTATGGGAGGCCTACTAGTTTTTGAATATTTTTGAAAAACCTCACAGGGTCTAAAATTGAATCATAAAATTCTTCCTCTAATAAAATACAAAATAAACTGAAATATTTGTAAAAGTTGTGCTCCTCTTGGGGAGTCAAGGCCATCATCCAAACCATGGATGCCAGATGGGCCCCACTTCTTCTATTCAGTGGGCCAGTACGCCTGACTTCACCTGGCATACTGGCCACCACTGATCCGTCAGGCACGTGAGAGCCTGGGATTGCAGGATTCCCTGCCCTGGCCCCAGTCCCTCCTACAGTAATGACCTTGTTGGAAACAAGTTGAGGCTCCTCGCCTTACTGTTGAGTCTGTGTGTCCCAGTTATGCTTATTATAAATCACTGGACACAGACAACAAGAATAACTTTAACAGGTCTTTACTATTCGGAGGTCAGGGCTGAACTGCCCAGCAAATCCCTACACAACACTTATATACAGGTGTGGTCACCACCGGTATTACAGTATACAGCAGCCAAGAGAAAGTAGTACATCTCTTAAGGTAGTTCTCTTAAGGTGGAACAGGTTACATACACCACAATCCTCCCTTTTTAGCTTAACAGTGTATATCCCCATTTAACATAACATAATAACATATATATATATATACAACTTCATGCAAAACAGTTCAAAGATTCAGTTTCTGAGGAGGCCTCCTGATCTGAGTTGGATAACGCCTTTCAGGAGTCTCTGATTCTCATTGCTGGGGTGACTCATCTAGTTGATCTCTTATGGATTGGACATCATCATCAGGTACATTCACTTCTGAGGTAGATGCTTCAGGTTCACTAACTTCTTCCACGGTTGTCTCTGCCGTAACCATGGGTTCGACCCTTGTTCTCGATTCTACCAGTTGGTCAGCATGACGTCGTATTACATTTTCACCAATATCTACCGTGTACATCAGGGGTCCTTGTCTGGCCCGAATTGTTCCAGATTGCCATTTCTCATTTTTATAGTCCCGGGCTAACACTGGTTGTCCTATTTCGAAACTCCGAGTGGTCTTGTTATTTATATGCTGGAACTGTTTGTTTTCGACTTCCCTCCGCACATTTGGCTTTAACAAGTCCAACCTGGACCGCAACCTCCTGTTATAGAACATCATGGCAGGACTTTGGTTTGTCACTGCATGAGTGGCGTTTCGATATGCCAGTAGGAAATTGTCCACCTTGTGTTGTAGTGGAATCTGATCTTCGCTCATGGCCTTTATTGCTTTTTTGAACGTTTGTACAAATCTCTCGGCCAACCCGTTTGTAGCCGGATGATATGGGGCAGAGGTATAATGTTTCACCCCATTCTTCTTCATGAATTTCTGGAATTCTTCTGACACGAACTGCGGTCCGTTGTCTGAACATATTTGTTCTGGCAATCCATTTCTTGCAAATATCGTTCTTAGCACCGTGATCGTCTTTTCCGAGGTAGTGGTAGTCATCTTAATCACTTCTGGCCATTTAGAATGTGCGTCCACCGCAATTAAAAACATGGAGTCCATGAATGGACCAGCAAAGTCAATATGTACACGTTGCCATGGGGTTGAAGGCCATTCCCATGGATGCAGCGGTGCAATCGGAGGTGCATTTTGAACTTTTTGGCACCCTGAGCAGCTTTTCGTCAGATCCTCTATCTGTTGGTCGATACCCGGCCACCACACATAAGCCCTAGCAAGGTTTTTCATCTTGACTCCCCCCAGATGACCTTCATGCAGTTCCTTTAGAACTCTCTCTCTTAACTTAGGAGGAATAATCACCCTTGTTCCATACATCAATGTTCCTTGACAGACGGACAGCTGTTCTCGTCTTGCTGAGAATGCCGGTAACAGTGGATCACCATGTGCTGGCCATCCCTTCACTGTCAATTCGTAGACCCGGGACAGTGTCGGCTCGTTCCTGGTTTCTCTTTCAATACTTGCATTGGTGACTGGTAAACATTCGATGATGGTCGAGTGAAATAACTCAACAGGGTCAACCGTCGGTGCCTCCTCCGCTGTAGGTAGTGGCAGGCGCGACAGCCCATCAGCATTACCATGCTGCTTTGTACCTTTGAATTCAATCTGATATTGATGTGCCCCTAGGAAAAGGGACCATCTCTGGAGCCTCTGTGCTGTCATCACCGAAACACCCTTCTTAGGGTTAAAAATGGATACCAACGGCTGGTGGTCTGTCAGTAGCGTAAACTTTTGGCCCTGCAGGTAATGATTAAAATTCTTTACTCCCCACACAAGGCTGAGAGCCTCCCTATTTATCTGAGCATAGTTGCGCTCAGCGGAGGTCAATGATCTGGATGCGAATGCGACTGGTCTTTCCAAGCCATTTGGCAACTTATGTGAGAGCACTGCCCCAATAACATATGGAGAAGCGTCACAAGCTAACCGAATAGGCAACGTTGGGTTGAAGTGAGCCAACACTTCCTTAGAGGTGATCAATGCCTTGCCTTTGTGAAAGGCCCGCTTACAGTCCTCGCTCCACTTCCATGGCACTCCCTTCTGCAAAAGAGCGTTCAGCGGGTGTAGCACCGTGGATAAATTTGGCAGAAACTTATGGTAATAGTTAATCAACCCTAGGCACGACCTCAACTGGGATACATTCTCCGGAGCGGGAGCCTTCACAACAGCTTCGATCTTGTCAGGTGACTTGTGAAGCCCCTCCTGGTCAATGACATGACCACAGTACGAGATTTGCTTCTGAAAGAACTCACATTTCTGGTGATTAACTCGAAGTCCATATTCTTTCAATCTGTTGAGCACCTGTTCCAAATTTGCAAGGTGTTCCTCATCATCATTTCCTGTAATCAGAATGTCGTCCAGGTAACATTGTGTGCCTGGAATTCCCTGTAATACCTGCTCCATGGCCCTTTGCCAAATCGCTGGAGCCGATGCCACTCCAAAAACCAGTCTATTATACCGATATAAGCCCTTATGCGTGTTGATCGTGAGATACTGGCGTGACGCTTCATCAACTTCCATCTGTAAATACACCTGCGCCAGGTCTATCTTGGTGAAGTGTTTCCCGCCAGCCAACGAAGCGAAGATATCCTCAATCCGTGGAAGCGGATATTGCACCGTGTGAAGCACAGGATTAACAGTGATCTTGAAATCGCCACAGATGCGAACCTTCCCCGGTTCCCCCGGTTTGTTACTCGATGAACGCTTCATGACGGGAACAATGGGCGTGGCCCATTCACTCCAGTCCACCTTTGACAGTACTCCGGACCGTTCTAGTCCTTCCAGCTCAGCTTCCACAGCAGGTCGTATCGCATAAGGTACCGGTCTGGCTTTGAAAAATTTCGGGTTTGCATGTTCTTCAACTTTAATGTTTGCCGTAATTCCTTTCAGTGTTCCCAGTCCCTGCTGGAGCACCTCTTTAGCATCGTCCAATATTCTGGACAGTCGTTTAGGTTTGACATCTTTCTTTTTGCCGGAATCTACAGTTAGTGCTTTTAAGGAATGCCAGTCCATATTTATTCTCCTGACCCATTCCCGTCCCAGTAATGGTGGACCTCCCTCAGGTAACACATATAAGTCCATTCCTCGGCTTTCTTTATCCTTGTGGACCACCTTTACCTTTATCTTTCCAATGGGGTATACTCTTTGCCCCGTGTATGTTTTCAAAACAATCTCCGTATCCCTTAAGGGAATGTGTGGAAATAACCTTTTGTAATCTTGCTTATTCATGACCGTCAATGCCGATCCAGTGTCCAATTCCATCTTCACTTGGACTCCTGCTATCTGAAGTGTGACCCAGATAGTTTGGTGGTCTGCTGTGTTACCCACATTATGTATTCTTAGACAACCCAGTTCCTTACTGCTGGAGTCTGAATCCGTCTTCTGTTCATCCGAACTGTTCTCTGTCACCTTGTGTACCTTTTTGCACTTTTCCTGCGGTGACTTTTTGCTGCTGGCCTTCTTACCTGACCGGCATACTTTTAGCTATGTGACCGAGCTTGCCACATTTTCTGCATTCCTGATTTTTGAACCAGCACTGATTCTGATCGTGCGTTGTCCTTCCGCAACGATAACACTTTTACTGCACCCAATGCCATTTGATTGGTGCTGAGTTCCGATGACCTTAGTTGCATTTCCGCGGTGCCTCTTGCTGCGGCCTCGTGCGATGCTGCAATGGTGACAGCTTTCTCAAGCGTAAGGTCCTTTTCTTCTAGCAGATGCCTTTGTGTTCCTTCTTTTAATAATCCACACACGAATTTATCTCTCAGAGCATCTGCTAGTCCTGTTCCAAACTGACAGTACTTTGATAGCTTACGCAGTTCAATTAAGAATTCAGCGTTGCTTTCCTTTTTCAGCTGCGTTCTGCTGTAAAATTTAAATCGTTCCGCTATCATCAGCGGCGTGGTGTTTAAATGTTCTTGCAGGATCGTAACAATTTTCGCGAAAGTCTGATCCGCCGGTTTATCTGGTGTTATCAGATGCTTCAATAACCCGTACGTCTTCGCCCCCATTGAGTTTAATAATGTTATTGCTTTCTTATCATCTGGTACTTCATTTGCTGTACAATAAACTCCAATGCATTCTACATACATGGCCCAATCTTCGACATCGCTATCAAAAGCATTGATGTTACCATGTTTAGGCATTCTTGCAAGTTTCTTTAAATTTTCTTTTTGCCAAAATGGCGGCTTCCCGTGCTTGTCTTCTTCCCCCGCCTACTAAAATCGCGGCTTCCCGCGCTTGGCGGTTTTTCCCGCGCTCGTCTTCTTCCCCCGCCGACTACAATGGCGGCTTCCCGCGTTTGCCTTCTTCCCCCGCTGGCTGCAATGGCGATTGCCGTGCTGCTGCCGTTCTCGCCTCCCCAGCGGTTCTCAATTCCCCGGCGCTGCTTTTTGCTCCCCCGCTTTTTGCTTCCCCTGCTGTTGCGCCTCTCAGCCCCGCTTGCAGGCCGGTCCTTTTCACCGGCTGCGGTTGAGTTCTCCGCGGTTCTCGTGGCCTTAACGCTGCCCCAGTCGCTGTGCCTCTCGGCCTCGATTGCAGCCCGGCCCTTTTCACCGGCCGCGGTCGAGTTCTCCGCCCTTTTTCCTCCGTTTTCCCTCCCCTACTCCACAGCCAATGCGGCCGACTTTCTGCTCGTGTCGCTGATCGGCTTACCCACCACCGTGGTAGAAGGGATGATCACTGCCTGTCGCTGATGGAGGGCTTCGTGGTCAGAATTTTTCTTTTTAACCCGGGTTCTCGATGCCTCCCGTGCGATGTGGTGCTCAGCAGGATGATGAGGGCGGATGCCACTTCTCGATGCCCGTTCTGAGGACGAAGCTGCCTTGGATGTAAAACTGCCGCAGGGTAAGATCGGACTCGTCGCCACTGTTTAGTCTGTGTGTCCCAGTTATGCTTATTATAAATCACTGGACACAGACAACAAGAATAACTTTAACAGGTCTTTACTATTCGGAGGTCAGGGCTGAACTGCCCAGCAAATCACTACACAACGTTTTTATACCGGTGTGGTCACCACCGGTATTACAGTATACAGCAGCCAAGAGAAAGTAGTACATCTCTTAAGGTAGTTCTCTTAAGGTGGAACAGGTTACATACACCACACTTACAAGGCCAAATGGAAATTCTTACGCAGGGCTGTGACCCTGTGTATCCAGTTCCTTAACCATTATGTGGCCGTTCCAACACAGTCCCATCAGAGCTGTGGCAGCATTATTCGGTAAGAGTCGCAGGTTTTTGGCCCAACATATTTTGTTGTAGCATGTGTAATGTAAGTGGTTCTCTCTGTGTCTTTGTATGTATATATGTGTGCATGTGATTGCATACGTGGGTGCAGTTGTATGTTTATATGTCTGTATCCATGAGTTTGTGTTTAAATATGTGTGTGTTGTATGTATTTGTATATGCATAGAAACATAGAAGATAGGAGCAGGAGAAGGCCATTTGGGCCCTCGAGCCTGCTCCGCCATTTAATGAGATCATGGCTAATCATCCAATTCAGCACCCTGTCCCTGCTTTCACCCCATATCCCTTGATCCCTTTAGCTTTAAGAAATATATCTAACTCCTTCTTGAATATATTTAATGAAATGGCCTCAACTGCCTTTTGTGATAGAGAATTCCACAGGTTCACCACTCTCTGGGTGAAGAAATTCCTCCTCATCTCTTTCCTAAATGGCTTACCCCTTATCTTTAGGCTGTGACCCCTGGTTCTGGACTCCCCCACCATCAGGGAACATAGAAACATAGAAACATAGAAGATAGGAGCAGGAGTAGGCCATTCGGCCCCTGTAAAGTCTGTGGGTTGTTTAGTTAATTAATACACAGACTGCAAGAGTAACTTAAAACAGGACTTTACTATCGAAGGTCAGGGCGAATCTGCTCAATACTTCCTGACACAGCACTTATATACTGGTGTGGTCACCGTCGGTATTACCGTATACAGAAGCCAAACAAAGTAGTGCCACACCTAAAATAATTCTCTTAAAGGTGAACGGTTACATACAATAGTTCTCTTAAAGGTAGACGGGTACATACACTACAATCCTCCTTTTTTAGCTTACAACATACTTATTCCCCATTAAACATAACATATAATCAACTTCATGTAAAACAATTCACAGATATAGTCTCTGCGGGAAACAGTTCACAGATTCAGTCTCTGCGGGAACAGTTCACAGATTCAGTCTCTGGTCTTGACTCGGTCCGAACAACATCTCTGTGGTGTAGCCGGTTCACATTTCTAGCGTGACTCATCCAATAGTCTTTCCCTTGGCTTAACAGCTTGAACTTCCGTCCTGCTGAACCAGCAGTGCTGACTTTTACAAACAGCTGGACTGCCTTGGTAATTTTTCCTACTTTCCAACTGATTTGGCCCCCTTCGTGGGGCCCACGTGCATGATCTGATAGAAGTGATAATGATTTAGATGGTTATCGTCTTCTGCTTCGTCTTTTTCTTTTCTGCTTCTTGGAGACTCTCGGGGCTCCCTTATCCGCTGCCAGCTGTAGCGCCACCATCTCCCTATGTTCCTTAGACTTTAAGTGCTTCATCCTGATTTCTGCACTTTGGGAGTTTTCATCACAAGCTGGGCAGACCAAGTCATCGTAATATTCCGTGTCACTCAACAGGTCATGGTAATATTCGGTGTTGTCCTGAGCTAGTCTAGCGAGAGGGCATGCTACTTCTTCCGTACCCAACTGGACGTTAGCCGACTGTTGTTCCCTCCCTAGACATCTTTCCTGAAGAGACTTCTTCATGCGTTCATATTCATCCCGCTCTTCCTGAGTTTCCTGCAAATCCTTCACTAATGACCTCGTTTGTGATTTCAACACTTCCCCTTCCCTCGGGGATTGATTGATCAGGCTATTCCACCCTTCTACTGGAGCAGCTGTTTCAACATTCTGCTGTTCACATTGACGTGATTCAGCGTACTTTTGGCATCCCTGTAAAATCTGTGTTGCAACCTCAGCTATTTCCATAACTTTTGAGAGCTCCGAACTCCTTCCCTTTGAAGATTGAAGCTCGTGTTCAGATTGTTCCCATTGTAGAGTCTTGTCCTTCAGCATATGAAGGAGTTGGCTGACCGTTAACTCTTCCATGGGAACACTGTGGGTCAGAGTCTTCTCCATTTCATCCACCTTTTCCTCCAATGCTTTCACCTTCTTTTCCTCTTGTACTTTGGCTTCCAGCGCTCGGAGAAGTTGCGCCTTGATGCTCTCTAGCTCATGTTCAGAGGCCATTCTTACAGTCTCTGTGTTTCTTACAGTTCCCTTTTCTTCCACTGAATGGATTCCCAGTTGAATCTGTTCTTCAAGTTGTTGAATCTCGGTCATTGCCGCCCCATATTTGTCTTGGGTTTCCTTTAATATTTTTATGAGTTCTTGTACATCTTGTCTTTCATGTTCTGCCATGTCTTTCACCTCTAATTTCTCATCTATGGATGGAACTTCTACCGATGAGTCTGTCTTGGCCTTGAGCTCATCAAGAATTTCCTGCAGCCTTTGGACTTCTTGCTCATGTTCAACCTTCAGTTGCTCATATGCTTCCACTGAAACTAGCTTTTCGGAGGTTGCCGAGTTAACCCCTTCCAGAATTGTAGCCTGGGCCTGTTCATACTGTTCTTTCAACTTCTCACACTCTGCTTGTAAGGAGTCGTAGAGAAGAACTGGAATAAAATCCTGGCTTCCTGAAGATTCCTCTTCATTTGCTTCTTCCTGCAAATATTCTAACTCCTGAACAGCATAAGGGAGGTGTGATCGGTAATTGGTCATGATGGCTCTATGGTCGCTCTCTGCTTGAGCTAGCTGCTTCTGTTGTCTTTCCAGATTCTCCCATTCGGTGTCATAGAACTTTTTCATTGTTTTCATCTCTTGTACGAGACGGTAACTCAATTGTTCTAATTGTTGTCATAATTTGAAATAAGTTTGAGTCCGAGCTCGGTGTTCTTCCGTCATGGATATGTCCGTAACTTGAACAGGCTCAGAATTTTCTGTCAAACTAGGTTGTCGTTGTTCGGTGGAGTTCTGCTCTGAAACTTTGTTCTTCTCTGGAGCATAAGCCTTTATGCATGCCTTCGTTTTTCCAACCTTCGTCGGCAAGTCCATTTCAGCCTTGTCTTTCATATTTGGGTTGGTCTTATCATCATCCGTTTCAGAATCTGAGCTGATTGTCTGCACCGAGTCCTCACTCGTTATGGCTTTTAGATAGTGCCATTCCATGTCTATTTTCTTGATCCACTCCCATCCTAGAAGTGGTGGTCCTCCCTCATGTAGTACGTATAAGTTCATTCTTGGGTGTTCTTTACCCCTATCTCTCACTTTGACTCTTATCTTTCCCATGGGGTATACTTTATGCCCCGTGTATGTCTGCAATACGAACTTGGTATCTCTTAAGGGTATATGTGAGAATAGCCAGTGGTAATCCCTTCGATTTATGACTGATAGAGCTGATCCAGTGTCCAACTCCATTTTCACTTGGATTCCAGCTATTTTTAGCATGACCCAGATAGTTTGTAGGTCAGCTTCCTTACTCACATTGTGAATTCTCAGACTACCCAGCTCCTGGCCGTTTGGGTCTGAGTCTGAATTCTGTTCGTCTGAACTCTTCTCAGCCACCTTGTGTACCTTGTTGTACTTTTCCTGTGATGGCTTCCTTTGGTTGTTGGTCCTTTGGTTGTTGGTCTTCTTCCCTGACCGGCATACCTTAGCTATGTGACCCAGTTTGCCACATTTCCTACATTCCTGGTTCTTAAACCAGCATTGGTTCTGGTCGTGTGTTGTCTTCCCACAACGATAGCATTTTGTTGTTGTCGAGGTAATTTGATCCCCACTTAGTGCTGCTGTCTTTAGCTGCATTTCCGCAGTTCCCTTCGCTGCGGCTTCGTGTGATGCTGCAATAAGGACAGCCCTGTCAAGTGTAAGGTCGTTCTCTTCGAGTAGTCGCTTTTGCGTTCCTTCCTTTGCCAACCCACACACGAACTTGTCGCGCAATGCCTCTGTCAGATTCCCTCCAAACTGGCAGTATTTCGCTAGTCTACGCAGTTCGACCAAGTATTCTGCGTTGCTTTCGTCTTTCCGTTGCGTTCTCGCATAGAATTTGAATCGTTCCGCCAACATCAACGGTGTGGGGTTCAAGTGCTCCTTCAGAACAGCCACAATATCATCGAAAGTCTGATCCGCCGGTTTAGCTGGTGATAGTAGATGCTTCAAGAGCCCGTATGTCTTCGCGCCCATCGAGTTTAGCAAGGTTATAGCTTTGTCATCTTCTTCCATTTTATTGGCCTCACAATAGATCTCGATGCGTTCCACGTACGTGGCCCAGTCTTCTACCTCGGCATTAAAATCATTGATGTTACCACGCTTAGGCATCTTCCTCTCTTTCTGATAACACCCCGAATTATTTCTTTAACTTTTTTTTTTCTAAGATGGCGGTTTTCCCACGAAAATGGCAGTTTCCCGCGCTTATCTTCTCTCCCCGCCCACTTCAATGGCGGTTTCCCGCTTCTGTCTTCTTCCCCGCCTAATGGCGGCTTCCCGCGTTTCTTCCCTAGCGGGAGGGGTACACTTTCCCCCACAGGCGACGGCCGCTGGCTTTCAGATTCACAGCCTGCGCGTCGGCTTCAGTGCTTTCCCTTTTCTCGGCAAGGCAACCGGCGCTGGGTACACCCCGTTGACGGCGAACAGGTTCAGCCGCTGGGCTGGCTCTCGCTCAGTTCCCCTTGCTCGGGCTCTGTCTCTCTCCCGCTCGCTCGGCTCTACCGGCGCTGGGTACACCCCGTTGACGGCGAATAGTTTCAGCCGCTGGACTGGCTCTCGCTCAGTCTCCCTTGGTCGGCTCTGCCTCTCCCGCTCGCTCGGCTCTACCGGCGCTGGGTACACCCCGTTGACGGAGAACAGTTTCAGCCGCTGGACTGGCTCTCGTGCAGTCTCCCTTGGTCGGCTCTGCCTCTCCCGCTCGCTCGGCTCCCAAACGCCTCTCCCAGCTGTCTCGCAGTCCGGTGCTTCCCTCCCCGGCTGCGGCTGAGTTTTTATATCTTCCCGCGCCTACGCTCCCGGTCGCAGCGCTTCGTGGCTTCGGTCGCTGCCCGGCCTTTTTCGCCGGTCGCGGTCTAGCTGTCTCACGACGCCGTTGCGTCCCCAGCCTGTCTGTACCGCGGCTTCCTTGCTCCACGCTGCCCCAGTCTCAGCGCCTCTGGGCCCGACTTCTGTCCGGCTCCTTTCCCCCTCGACCGTGGTCGAGTGCACCGCCCTTATCCTCCGGTTATTCTTTTTACTTTTCCCTTACTCACAGTCACCGTGGCCGCCTTGCTTCTCATGCTGATCGGCTCACTCCTCACCATGGCAGAAGGGACAGTCAGTGCCTGTTGCTGATGGAAGTCTTTGTCTCTGAATTCTTCCTCCTTTCCAGCTCTGCAGACTCGAGTTTTCTCCCAGCAGAATGACGAGGGCGGTTGCCTCTTCTCGACGCTCGTTAACTGCTTCGGAATTATTGTTGCCACAGGGTACGATCGGACTCGTCGCCACTGTAAAGTCTGTGGGTTGTTTAGTTAATTAATACACAGACTCCAAGAGTAACTTAAAACAGGACTTTACTATTCGAAGGTCAGGGCGAATCTGCTCAATACTTCCTGACACAGCACTTATATACTGGTGTGGTCACCGTCGGTATTACCGTATACAGAAGCCAAACAAAGTAGTGCCACACCTAAAATAGTTCTCTTAAAGGTGAACGGTTACATACAATAGTTCTCTTAAAGGTAGACGGGTACATACACTACAGCCCCTCGAGCCTGCTCTGCCATTCAATGCGATATTGGCTGATCATCCAATTTCAGTACCCAGTCCCTGCTTTCTCCCCATACCCCTGGATTCCTTTAACCTTAAGAAATATATCCAACTCCATTTTGAATATATTTAATGAATTGGCTTCTATTGACTTCTGTGGTAGAGAATTCCACAGGTTCACCACTCTCTGGGTGAAGAAATTCGTCCTCATTTCTGTCCTAAATGGCCTACCCCTTATCCTTAGACTGTGACCCCGGTTCTGGGCTCCCCGACCATCGGGAACATCCTTCCTGCATCTACTCTGTCCAGTCCTGTCAGAATTTTATAAGTTTCAATGAGATCCCCTCTCATTCTTCTAAACTCCAGTGAATATAAGCCCAATCGGCCCAATCTCTCTTCATACGTCATTCCTGCCATCCCAGGTATCAGTCTGGTGAATCTTCGCTGCACTCCCTCCATGGCAAGAACATCCTTCCTCAGATAAGGTGACCAAAACTGCACACAGTACTCAATATGTGGCCTCACCAGGGCCCTGTACAACTGCAGCAAGACATCCTTGCCCCTGTACTCGAATCCTCTCTCTATGAAGGCCAATATGCCATTTGCCGTCTTAACCGCATGCTGCACCTGCATGCTTACCTTCAGCGACTGGTGAACAAGGACACCCAGGTCTCGTTGCACTTCCCCTTCTCCCAATCTATTGCCGTTCAGATAATAATCTGCCTTCCTGTTTTTGCAACCAAAGTGGATAACCTCACATTTATCCACATTATACTGCATCTGCCATGTATCTGCCCAATCACCCAACCTGTCCAAATCATACTGGAGTTTCTCGGCATCCTCCTCACAGAACACAAGCCCACCCAGCTTTGTGTCATCTGCAAACTTGTAGATATTACATCTAGTTCCCTCGTCTAGACCATTAATATATATTGTGCATAGCTGGGGTTCCAGCACCGATCCCTGCGGTACCCCACTAGTCACTGCCTGCCACTCAGAAAAAGACCCGTTTAATCCAACTCTTTGCTTCCTGTCTGCCAACCAGTTCTCTATCCAAGTCAGTACCTTACCCCCAATCCCTGTGCTTTAACTTTACATGCTAATCTCTTATGCGGGACCTTATCGAAAGCCTTCTGAAAGACCAAATACACCACATCCACTGGTTCTACAGTATCTGTTCCACCAGTTACATCCTCAAAAAATTCCAGTAGATTAGTCAAGCATGATTTACCTTTTGTATATCCATGTTGACTTTGTCCGATCCTGTCACTGTTTTCCAAGTGCTCTGCTATTACATTTTTTTAATGGACTCTAGCATTTTCCCCACTACCGATGTCAGGCTTACCGGTCTATAATTCCCTGTTTTCTCTCTACCACCTTTTTTGAATGGTGGGGTTACATTAGCTACCCTCCAATCCATGGGAACTGTTCCAGAGTCTATAGAATTTTGGAAGATGCCCAGCAATGCATCTATTATTTCTAGGGCCACTTCCTTAAGTACCCTAGGATGTAGATTATCAGGCCCTGGGGATTTATCGGCCTTCAATCCCATCAATTTCCTTAACACCATTTCCCTACAAATACTGATTTCATTCAGTTCCTCCCTCTCATTAGACCCTATGTTCCCCAACATCTCTGGGAGGTTATTTGTGTCCTCCTTTGTGAAGACAGAACCAAAGTATGTATTTAATTGGTCTGCCATTTCTTTGTTCCCCATTATAAATTCCCCTGAACCTGACTGCAAGGGACCTATGCTTGACTTCACCAATCTTTTTCTCTTCACATATCTATAGAAGCTTTTACAGTCAGTTTTTATGTTCCCTGCACGCTTACTCTCACACTGTATTTTCCCCCTCTTAATTAATCCCTTTGTCCTCCTTTGCTGAATCCTAAACTGCTCCCAATCCTCAAGTTTGCTGCTTTTTCTGGCCAATTTATATGCCCTCTCCTTGGATCTAATGCTATCCCTAATTTTCCTTGTTAGCCACGGTTGAGTCACCTTCTTTGTTTTATTTTTATGCCAAACAGTGATGAACAAATTCTGCCGTTCATCCATGCGACCTTTAAATGTTTGCCATTGCCTATCCACCATCCACCCTTTAAGTAACATTCCCCGATCAATCCTAGCCAACTCGCGCCTCATACCATCGTAGTTTCCTTTATTTAAATTCAGGACCCTAGTCTCTGAGTCAAATACTTCACTCTCCATCTTAATGAAGAATTCTATCATATTATGATTGCTCTGCCCCAAGGGTCTTTGCACAACAAGATTGCTAATTAATCCTTTCTCATTACATAATACACAGTCTAAGATGGCCAGATCTCTAGTTGGTTCCTCAACATATTGGTCCAGGAAACCATCCCGTATACACTCCAGGAATTCCTCCTCCACAGTATTGTTACTAATTTGGTTAGCCCAATCTATATGTAGATTAAAGTTACCCATGATAAATGCTGTGCCCTTATTGTACGCATCTCTAATTTCCCATTTAATGCCATCCCCAAACTCAGCATTACTGTTTGGGGGTCTGTATACAACTCCCACCAACGTTTTCTGCCCCATGGCATTTCTCAGCTCTACCCATACAGTTTCCACATCGTCAGAGCTAACATCCTTCCATACTATTGTGTTAATCTCCTCTTTAACTAGCAATGCTACCCCACCTCCTTTTCCTTTTTTCCTGTCTTTCCTGAATATTGAATACCCCTGGAGGTTGAATTCCCAGCTTTGGTCACCTTGGAGCCATGTCTCCGTAATCCCACTTATATCATATCCGTTTACATCTATTTGCGCAGCTAATTCATCCATCTTATTATGAATGCTCCTCGCATTAACACACAAAGCCTTCAGGCTTTTTTTTAACACTCTTAGACCTTTTAGAATTATTATTTACTGTGGCCATGTTTGATTTAAACCCTTGATTTCTCTGACTGCCACTTTTGCTGTTCTCCTTCCTGTCTTTTGCTTCTATCCTTGCTTCCCTTCCCTCTCTCTCCCTGCACAGGCTCCCAACCCCCTGCCATTTTAGTTTAAACCCTCCCCAACAGCACTAGCAAACACTCTCCCCTAGGACATCGGCCCCGGTCCTGCCCATGTGCAAACCATCCAGTTTGTACAGGTCCCACCTCCCCTAGAACCGGTTCCAATGTCCCAGGAATTTGAATCCCTCCTCCTTGCACCATTCCTCTAGCCACGTATTCATCTGAAATATCCTTTTATTTCTACTCTGACTAGCACGTGGCACTGATAGCAATCCTGATATTACTACCTTTGGAGTCCTATTTTTTAATTTACCTCCTAACTCCCTATATTCAGCTTTTAGGACCTCATCCCAGTTTTTACCTATATCGTTGGTATCTATATGCACCACAACAACTGGCTGTTGACGCTCCCCCTCCAGAATGCCCTGCAGCCGCTCCGAGACATCCTTGACCCTTGCACCAGGGAGGCAACATACCATCCTGGAGTCTCGTTTGCGGCCATAGAAACGCCTATTTATTCCCCTTACAATAGAATCCCCTATCACTATAGCTCTCCCGCTCTTTATCCTCCCGTCCTGTGCAGCAGAACCACCCATGGTGCCAGGAAGTTGGCTGCTGCTGCCTTCCCCTGATAAGCCATCTCCCTCAACAATATCCAAATTGGTATATCTGTTTGAGAGGGGGATGGCCACAGGGGACCCCTGCACTACCTGCCTGCACCTACTACTCTGCCTGGTGGTCACCCATTCCCTTCCTGCCTGTGCAGCCTTTACCTGTGGTGTGACCAACTCCCTAAACGTGCTATCCACGATGTCCTCAGCATCGCAAATGCTCCAGTATGTATCCATTCGCAGCTCCAGCGCCGCAATGCGGTCTGTAAGTAGCTCGATCTGGATACACTTCCCACATGTATGCTGGTGTATATGTATGCTGTACTAGTCTGTATATCATTTCAAGGTCTGTCCTGATCTATCCATAATATAAGATACACTAAACATTAATATTTAAACCTCCTGCTGCAAATAGTAATTTCCTGGTCCTAACTTCATCAAGTATTCAGGAGACCATGCAAAGATTGAGAAAGACGCTTGATATAAAATTATCATAAAATTAATAGTCTGTGATGTATATTGAATTGTGAAGAAACACTCGGCTGTCATGTGGTGAGTAGAAGTTGTGACAGAAGGAGCAGAGGGTACTAGCGAGCCTTTTGGTAATTGGCTGCCCACATGACATTTGGAAATCATTGGAGAGAATTTCCTCTGCTTGCTATTTTTCAGAAAATGATAACTGCAAATATAAAGAGTGTGCTTATTCCCCATGAAATTCCATAGGTATTCTCCCGATCTCCCACCATCACTGTGACAGGAGACTGGCAATACTCCTGGAGAAACGGTATAAACTGCAGAAAAGGGCCATTGACCACATCTCGTCAGGGGTCCTTCAGTCTCCTACGGTAGTTGTGGCAGGAGACCAGGAGAAATAATAAACAGAAGAAATTTCCCCCATTCCATTGTTTTTTGAAAACATTTATGTGCCTCCATCATCTGCAAAATGTTTTTATTCTTGCTGTTGATGCTAGACCATCCTTAGAATGCAGACATCTTGGTAACAATAGCAGAGAGACAATGGAACAAATGTCTCTGACTCATAGCAGAGATGTTCCCCTTAAAAGTTCAAAACATTTCCCATCTTTCAATTTGCTGTTGATCAAAAAAGGCTGGAGACCTTTTTGTTAAAAAAAAGTTTAATAGCAATGAACACTGAGATATATAAGATTGGTGAATAATCAGCTGCAATGGAATCGCCTAGAATCACATACTAATTGCCAATTTGCAAGTCTATAGAACTTTGTAAATAGCACATGAATATTAATTTAACATTGTGTTGTCTAACATAATGTTACATTTATTATTTTACCAGCTGAGAAATATTTACAACAATGTATTGCCTAGAATAACTGTTGTCAACCTTAATGGATGAATGCTTAACATGCCCGTTTGAGATTTCTCTGCTATTTTAATGCCGGCAGGAACCCATTTATTTTAAATAGGCTGATGCTTGCACTAAGAAAGAGAAGAAAGGAATATCATTCAAATGTGTTTTGTTCATTAATATTGCCGACACTTAACAGGATTATGTCTATCCTATATTTAAAGATCTTGCGTCTGGCATGCCTCTGTTGCATTAAGTTTTTCAAAGATGTCACACTGTTGGCTATTAACCACATTATACTGATGTCACATCTATGCACAACAGAAATTAGTGGTTGGCTGAAATGAGATTTATCTGTCAAATCAGCAATCAAATATCTGATTGGCTAACTGGGAATAAATCAGAAACAGTCACATTTTGTTTTATTGAAAGCTACCAATGAACTGACAAGTAGCAGAAAATGCCAGTCCCAAACAGGAAAGCGGCAGAAACTGACCAATCAAGTTACCTGAAAACTTTTGTGAAGTTGGTTTGAGCCACCATCTTGAATTTTCCCCCCAACTGAAAATTTGCTGCCAAAAGTAACATGTAAACATAAGTAACCTATAAAAGTTAAATAGTTCTGAATAAAGATATATTATTATTCATTGAACTACATAAGATTACATAGGATATACAGCACAGAAACAGGCCATTCAACCCAACCAGTCTATGCCGGTGTTTATGCTCATCTCAAGCCACCTCCCATCTTTCCTCATCAAACTGTTGTTGCAAATCCCTGGAAAAGATTTCATTTGGGAGGCTTATGCTTATATCAGAAGCTGTGCCAAAAAAGTATTTTGTCTAGATTTGATTTAGTGGTTGTTCTTCTAGATCCAGTCACAATACATAGGACCTCAAAATTTACTATGGATGCCTGCCAGATCAAATTATGATACATGAATGATCAGGTGCCTCTGGCCACTGTTCACCTGCAAATTGTAGGAATAGATGCCCTTGCAATTCAGAAAGGTCATGTCATTGTGGTAATATGACATTGTTGCCATGTCTTTTGGGAATTCCCCAAAATATTATAGGGATCTTTCATTCTTTTACTGGTTTTTGGGATGAAAGTGGTGAAGCTTCCCTGGAAAATAATGAATTTACAAACTACTTGATTCATTTGTGCACTGTAATTTGGCTGGTGTTGCTGATATCATACATGGTAACTGAACTACTGAAGTTCAGAGATGTGATGATCTTCACCGTTACTGGTAGTTGAAGATGTCTGCAAGTTAGCTTCCAGGCAATTTCAATTTCAATGTTATTTGTCACATAACCAAATACAACAAGTGAAATCCAGTCAGTGAAATGCTTTTTTCTTAATGAGCCGAGCGCACCAAGCAGCAAAGGACACTTAGCTGCCTGGTACGCACGGACCCCGCAAGGACGGCAGCCATCTTCATCGGCGCCATCACAATAGGGTCTGCTCTCACCTCACTCCGCCTTTCCCGCACTCCTGCCCGACAATCTTCAGCCGCCGTGGTACTGACGTCCCGGGGCTTGCTTCTCCCTGGCTCTCCTTCCACCCGGTCTGACCTCCGAGCCTCCCGCGGTGTCCGACCTTCCAGGGACTGCTTTTCCCGCCCTCGGTCTGCTGGCCGCCTCCCCTCCTACCGGTTCGACCTCCAAGCCTCCCGCCGAGGAGCTGCTGGCCGCCATGCTACAGCGAGTCGTCGTGGCCTCGCTGCCTCCCCGCCGACTCGCCGAACTCATCAGCGCCGATGCACAGCATCTGTAGCGGGAGTGGGCCGACCGACTCAGGGAGAGCGCTTAGCCTGCGACCGCCACGGACGCCATCTTGACCCAAAAAAACTCTTGTCAGTGCCTCCCTGATGATACGAGGGCTATGAAGGCTGTTGTCCTTGGACATTCACAGCTTGACGTGCTGAGATCTACACTTATTTTCACTGTAGAACAGAAGACAGATATAAGTCTTCAAATGGGGAAAGGTATAGATGAGATGGAATTGAACATGTTATTTATCTTGGACCATGAACACACTTTTAGAGGACACAAGTACGAAATTTACAAACCTCGAGCAAGGTTTGAGATGAGAAAATAAACTTTTTTCCCACAGGGTAGTGTTTATGTGGAACAAATTCCAAGAGAATATTGTTTATTTGGGGTCAATTGGCAGTTTTAAAAGCTGTTTGATATTTTTTCACAAGAGGTAGGGAAAGGTAATGAATGTTCCCTAAAGCTGGGAATCAGCAGGTGGCATGGGAGGGAGGTCAATAATAAATTATTCATATTGGAGTTTGATGGTGTGTAATGGCCATTTCTCACTTAGCATTTTTAACTGTTCTGTATGCACAGCTGCACGGATAAGGACAGAAAAGGCCAGACTACACAATAGCAAAATACTACGGATGCTGGAAATCTGAAATAACAACAGAAAATGCTGGAAATACTCAGCAGGTCAGGCAGCATCCGTGGAGAGAGAAACAGAGTAAACGTTTCAGGTCTGGGACCCTTCATCAGAACTGGAAAAAGCTGGAGACGTACCAGATATTAACAGGTGCAGAGATGGGGCGGGGGGGGGGGTGGTGTTAAGAGGGGAGGGAGGAATTGAAAGAACATACTGTGCTTATGTAAGAGGCAGGAAAGCTAAAATGTTGCAAATGGGAATGGCAAAATCATACAGCATGAAAAATGGGGGCAGGGATTATTATCTGAAATTGTTGAACTCAATGTTGAGTCCGGAAGGCTGTAAAGTGCCTAATCGAAAGACGAGGTGCTGTTCCTCGAGCTTACATTGAGCTTCATTGGAACAACGTAATAGGCCGAGGACAGAGAGATCAGAGTGTGAGTGAAGCGGAGAATTAAAGTGACAGGTGGCCGGAAGCTCAGGGTCACCCTTATGGACTGAACGGAGGTGTTCCACAAAGCGATCGCCCAATCTGCGTTTGGTCTCCCCAATGTAGAGGAGACCGCATCGTGAGCAGCGAATACAGTATATTAAAGTGCATGAAGTACAAGTAAATCACTGTTTCACCTGGAAGGGGTGTTTGGGGCCCTGGACAGTGGAAAGGGAAAAGGTAAAAGGGCATGTGTTGCATCTCCTGCGCTTGCATGGAAGGTGCCAGGCGAAGGAGAAGGGCTGTTAGGGGTGATTGAGGAGTGGACCAGGGTGTCGCGGAGGGAGCGGTCCCTTCAGAATGCTGAAAGGGGAGGTGAGGGGAAGATGTGTTTGGTGGTGGGATCACGTTGGAGGTGGTGGAAATGGCGGAGGATGATCCATTGAATGTGGAAGCTGGTGGGGTGAAAGGTGAGGACAAGGCCAGACTACCTGTGGTGCAGGTAAATCTACCTGACATCGCTCCTTTCAGCCCTCTCCTCAAAATAAACTCAAAATAAAGGAAAGAAAGACTTGCAATTATATAGCACCATTCACAACCACCAGATGTCCCAAAGCGTTTTACAGCCAATGAAGTACTTTTGGAATTGTAGCCCCTGTTGTAATGTAAGAAATGCAGCAGCCAATTGCTCACAGCAAGCTCCCACAAATGGCCAGATAATGGCCTAGAATTGGGGCACCAAGCTCGCCTGGACGCCGGAATTACCGCTGCAATCGGAGCCGTTGCGACGGCTGGAAATTCAGTTTGAGCGCCCCAAGAGGGACGCGGGGCGCTGCTCGAGGCGCCCCGTGTCCCTCTTAGGGCGCTGAAACTGAATATCGCAGCGCAACGTGCCGCAGCACCACATGCTGCGGCACGGCACGCTGCAGTACTGCAGGCCTTCCTCCCCTTCTTAAAGGGGAGGGGCCTGCACCAGCGCGATGACCGATCGCGAGTGCCGGCAAAAGAGCCCAGCACCGAGGAGAAGTGCCAGGCTCTCGGGACACAGCCGGCACTGCCCGGGGTGGGGGGGGGATCAGGAGGCCGGGGACGGAGCTGCTGGCAGGCGGCCACCGAAAAAAATGGCCGCCCCGCACCTCCCCGTGAATTTGTGCCACTACCGCCACAGGTAGGCCCCATGAACTGGGCGCGATTTGCGACCGGCGTTACAGAGGTGGGCGCGACCAAATATCACGATTGGGGCGGTAGCGGGGCGCTGCGCACACCGATGACGTCATCGGTGGTGGCGCAGCGCTACAGGCTAATGCCGCCATTAGCGCCCCGCTAAATATCGCAGGAGGCGTGGCCAGTGGCGTTAAAGCCACTGAGTGCCCTCTTTAGTCGCTAACTGGTGGCGCAGCCCACTGAATTTCTAGGCCAATCTGTTTTAATATAAAAACATGAAAATGCTGGAAATACTCAGCAGGTCAGGCAGCCTCTGTGGAGAGAGAAACAGAGTTAACGTTTCAGGTCGATGACCCTTCTGTTTTAATGATGTTGGTTGAGGGATAAATATTGATCAGGACACCGGGGCGAACTCACCTGTTGTTCTTCGAAATAGTGGCATGAGATCTTTTACGTCCACCTGGGAGAGCAGACGGGGCCTCGGTTTAACGTCTCATCCGAAAGACTGCACCTCCGACAGTGCCGCACTCCCTCAGCACTGCAGTGGAGTCTCAGCCTAGATTTTTGTGCTCAAGTCTCTGGAGTGGGACTTGAACCCACAACCTTCTGACTCAGAGACGAAAGTGCTACCCACTGAGCTATGGCTCATGAATTCCCATATTTTGATTTTTGATCATGGTAAAATAAAATCTTGCGAACAAACAGAATCATCAGTTCAGCTGTCACAACCCAAAGAAAAATAATACAAAAAAAGCTATAAAAAATCCTGCAATTCAAACTTTAACATCCCTTCTTCATAACCCAGAAGGTTCCTGGGCTTCATTGTCCATTTAGTTTGGGTGACATGAGCACATTCTCCATAAGAAAAATTAGGGGATCACATGATCACTTATTTCAATACATTTTCCATATATTCACACAATCAAATGAAGCTCTCACACAGAATGGCTTAAAGGAAGATTAGGCACTGCATGATTCAGGCGGGGATCTGGTGAGTTAGATCTCTGCCTGATACCCTAGTCTTTGAAGTTTGAAAATTTACCAAATAGTTTCAAGAAGGAATATGGGGTAGAAATTGGACTTCGTTGGGCCTGTTTTATGGGTGTAAAATGGGTGCCATGAGGCCCAAATTCTGGGACCAACATCCTGTGCCTCAAGGACGCATGATAAATGTCCAACCAGAAATTGGACCAAGCCATTTTTCAGGTGTCAAGGGCAACCATCTAAAACAGGTGTTGGGCTGCTTGCATATTCTAATGAAGAGCTTAACACATGTTTTAAGATGCCTCTAGGAAATTGGCCTGCCCTGAACAGAGCAGGCATCGGGCCTGCTCTACTTAGGTTCCCTGCAGGTGGATGTGGTCTAGCCAGTGGTCAGCACTAAAAGTTCCTTCTAATTATTTTTTAAATTAATGTGGAGTCAGGAGGAGCAGGAGTACTCCTTTCAGCTCCACAGCACTTATGACAGCCACTGCCAGCCATGATTGCTCACTCCCATTACCCTCCCCATTCCTGGAGCTTACCTGAGGGCCACTATCGACAAGGCAGGTGACGTGAAATTCAATCCTTCAGTTGGACAAGCTGCCTGTGAAGGCGCGATAAGCGTTGGCAGCTCAATACAATGATTTAGATGAGACCCGAGGACCAATTTTCGGGATCATTGGGCCTCTGTTTTCAGGCATAAGGATGGTTTCATTTGGCTCTTGGAACCTGGGCTAAGCAAATTTGATTCATAACTTTTGTTGGAAGTACAATTCCTGCAACTTATTTAAAATATTACTATACATAAAACAGAACTGTTTATTTGATTCACCCTGCCTTTTTTAGCTGGACTGCCTGTTTTTAATGGCCCAGAAATTCGGGTCTCCATGGGTGAGTACGCATGGGGTACTCACCCGTAAGCCCAATGGAAGTGCCGGTTTCGTGCATGCACTGCGCATGCACGGGAAACCAGCACTTCCGTTCCCCTGAAAGAAGAGGTTCAGAAGTTGAACACGTGCGCAGGAGAGGCAGTGCGGACGCATCGAACTTACATTTTTTTTGTAGGTTTTCCCGGGAGGGTAAGTCTCCAGAAGTTAGACATGTAAAAAGCAGTCGCAAGGCTTGCTTTTTACAAGGTAAGTGGTGAATTAATTAAAATTAAAACATTTTTTCCACAGGTTTATTATTTTTAAATACTTTAAAGAAAGGTAAGTTTATTTTTAGCCCCGTTAGAAAATGTAATTAATTTTTTCAAAAATTTAAATTATTGTTTAAAATAGTTATTTCATGTAATTTATAGTTTATTTTAAAAATGTGATGTTTTTTAAAATTTATTTGAAGATTTAGTGATGCTTGGAGCTTATAGTATTTATAGGTTTGAGAGGTCTTCCTGTCAAACTTATGAATGAAGCATTCCCTGCTACCATTGGCTCTCCATGACCCATGTGATCCCAGGGGACGCATTGAACTAACTGCACCCCTGGGATATGCAAGCACTGCGCGCCGGCAGTTGGAGGAGGACCAGGATCGGAATCCCATGTGGGCCCACAGCTCAACGGCCGGCGCGCAAGGTAAGTGCAGGTCGGAGGCTTGTACCCGCAGGAAGCCTCCGACCCGAATTTCTGGGCCAATATGTTTGTAAACTGCATTGCGTTTGATCTAATTGGAAATGGAAGGGTAGGGTTGGGTGGATCAGGGAATGTTCTGTGAGACAAGCTATAACATTCATGAGAATACAAATTACAACTTGCATTTATAGAGCGCTCTTTAACATAGAAAAATGTCCCAAAGCGCTTTACAGAGGTGTAATAAAAAAATGAACGTAGTGCCAAAGAATTCCCAATAGGCATTCCCAGTGTGTAATGCTCCATGCTGGGAGCATGAATTCATAAGGTCTACCCTTATGTGTTTTTCAGTGCCCTGAAAAAGAAACCAGTAATTATCCGTACAAACTTAACCTATAAAGTAACAACACTATTCGCTAAACTTCATGTAACAACATATGGTGACTTGAGTTGACAATTTGTTGTTGATTTCTGCTTCTAGGAATTCAATTGTGACTCAATATCCATTTGCTCTACTTTGTTAAAACAAAATCTAAATAAAATTGCAACAGATTTGATGTGTATATGTTATAGAAATGAGCCACAATTAACTGATAATGGTAAGATTCAAATTGCATGTGTCGTCAGCCAACAAGACACAGAGGCAGTGACCTACCAGTGAGCAACCTAATTGCTGTTGGGGTCAGGTCAAAAACCTAAGATACTAAGAGAATACAAAATCGCCTGTTACACTGCAGAGAGCCTTAGATATATGGCCCTGTGTGCTAATCAGTGGCAAAAATCAATAATGCCTTGGAATTTAAAAATTATACTATTCCATCAAGGGAATATTTTGAAATATATTATTTATGCATCAGAGTTATTCTTCTTGAGTAAACAGGCAATTTTTATTGTTATAATTACCATGTTCTAGCCAATTGCAATGTAACTTTTGTAGTTACCATGTTCAAATGCTTAGATTAGGCCTGAACGTGCCACTGGGGTGTCTATGCTTACAAGTGAAATGCTACTTGAGGGTTCATTACTATTTAAATCAAAATTGATCTAGAGCTCACCAAAGTGCTCTAGTTTTCAAAAGCATGGAAAGAGATATTAATATTCAGAGGTGCAGTAGCTCACTACAGTGTGAGACAGCTGAGATATCTACAAAGTTAATTAGGAATGTTGTTAAAACTCAGCCTGCAGAGTCGATCCACATCTGCTCTTAATAAAGAAACAGGATACGTGTGTGTGCTCACAGTGGCTCGCCGGCGGGTAAGTAACCCGAGGCATTTCAACTACCCACCTGCTCAGTTACCAACAAGCAGGTAGGGTTAAAATTCCCCCCCCCCCGCTGCCACCCCAGCCGAATGGAGTCTTGCAAATAGAGTTTCAACAATTGGGAGGTAGATTTAAGAGCAGAACATTGATTGTAATGTCAACCCTCCATCGTGTTGTGTGGCACTACCACTGTGCTAATTGGGATAGATTCAGAACAGATCTAGCAGCTCAAGACTGGGCATCCATGAGGCACTGTGGGCCATCAGCAGCAGCAGAATTGTATTCCACCACAATCTGTAACCTCACGGCCCGGCACATCCCTCACTTTACCATTACCATCATCCCGGGGACCAACCCTGGTTCAATGAGGAGTGCAGAAAAGCATGCCAGGAGCCGCACCAGGCGTACCTAAAAATGAGGTGCCAACCTGGGGAAGCTGCAACACAGGACTACATGCACGCTAAACAGTGGAAGCAGTACGCTATAGACAGAGCTAAGCGATCCCACAACCAACGGATCAGATCAAAGCTCTGCAGTCTTGCCACATCCAGTCATGAATGGTGGTGGACAATTAAACAACTAATGGGAGGAGGAGGCTCCATGAATATTCCCATCCTCAATGATGGCGGAGCCCAGCACATGAGTGCAAAAGACAAGGCTGAAGCGTTTGCAACCATCTTCTGCCAGAAGTCTTTTGTCCTTGTTTGGATGATTCATCTCGGCCTCCTCCTGAGGTCCCCATCATCACAGAAGCCAGTCTTCAGCCAATTCGATTCACTCCATGTGATATCAAGAAACGGCTGATTGCACTGGATACAGCAAAGGTTATGGGCCCCGACAACACCCCGGCTGTCTTGCTGAAGACTTGTGCTCCAGAACTAGCCGCTCTTCTAGCGAAGCTGTTTTAGTACAGCTACAACACTGGCATCTACCCAACAATGTAGAAAACTGCCCAGGTATGTCCTGTCCACAAAAAGCTGGACAAATCCAATCCAGCCAATTACCGCCCCATCAGTCTACTCTCAATCATCAGCAAAGTGATGGAAGGTGTCGTCGACAGTGCTATCAAGTGGTACTTACTCACTAATAACCTGTTCAACGATGCTCAGTTTGGGCTCCACCAGGACCATTCGGCTCCAGACCTCATTACAGCCTTGGTCCAAACATGGACAAAAGAGCTGAATTCCAGAGGTGAGGTGAGAGTGACTACCCTTGACATCAAGGCAGCATTTGACAGAGTGTGGCATCAAGGAGTCAATGACCATCCTTCTATCATAATGTCAGAAGTGGAGATGTTCGCTGATGATTGCACAGTGTCTGTTTCCATTCGCAACTCCTCAGATAATGAAGCAGTCCATGCCCGCATGCAACAAGACCTGGACGACATTCAGGCTTGAGCTGATAAGTGGCAAGCAGCATTCACGCCACACAAGTGCCAGGCAATGACTATCTCCAACAAGCATGGGTCTAACCACTGCCCCTTGACATTCAATGGCATTACCATCACCGAATCCCCCACCATCAACATCCTGGGGGTCACCATTTACCAGAAACTTAACTGGACCAGCCAGATAAATACTGTGACAATAAGAACAGGTCAGAGGCTGGGTATTCTGCAGTGAGCGTCTCACCTCCTGACTCCCCAAAGCCTCCCAGGTCACGATCCAGGACAAAGACGCCCGCTTGATTGGCACCCCATTCACCACCTTAAACATTCACTCCCTCCACCACCTCTACAAGATGCACTGCAGCAACTCACCAAGGCTTCGTCGATAGCAACTTCCACACTTGTGACCTCTACCACCTAGAAGGACAAGGGCAGCAGGCGCATGGGAACCTAATCACCTGCAAGTTCCCCTCCAAGTTACACACTATCCTAACTTGGAAATATATCATTGTTCCTTCATCGTCGCTGGGTCAAAATCCTGGAACTCCCTCCCTAACAGCACTGCGGGAGTACTTTCACCACACTGACTGCAGCGGTTCAAGAAGGCGGCTCAGCACCACCTTCTCAAGGGCAGTTAGGAAGCGACAATAAATGCTGGCCTTGCCAGTGATGTCCATATCCCAGGAACTAATAAAAAATACCTTATCTGTTCCCTTAATATTTTGAAAACTTTGATCAAATCACCCCTTAACTCTCTAAATTCCAGGGAATACAGCCCTAGTTTGTGTAATCTCTCCTCATAATTTAACCCTTGGAGTCTGGGTATCATTCTGATAAACCTATGCTGCACTCCCTCCAAGGCCAATATATCCTTCCTAAGGTGTGGTGCCCAGAACTGCTCACAGTACTCCAGGTGTGGTCTAACCAGGGCTTTGTATAGCTACAGCATAACTTCTACCCCCTTATATTCTAGTCCTCTAGATATAAAGACCAGCATTCCATTAGCCTTTTTGATTATTTTCTTTACCTGTTCATGACATTTTAATGATCTATGTACCTGGACCCCTGTAAGGGGACAAAAATGACTTCTTAGAATTAAAAGTTAGAAGAAACTATAACTTCTTAGAATTAAAATTAGTGGCAACTAGAAGGCTGATAAGTTTGTCTCCTATCCTTGCTTAGGAATGTAGGACCTAGATAAAACAGGAACTGTAAAGCTAATAAGCTGGTCTTTTGTCCTTGCTTAAGATAAGGCAGGACTTACAGATTCTCAAAGCATGATGTAAGCACCTCCTGGCCAGAGCAGGAACAGATAATTTAGCCCACGAATGCTGTTAAGATGGGTTTCTGTGAACCATTCAGCAACTTCCCTGATAAGGGGCAATGAATGGACACAGCCCTTCGACTATTCTGTACACCAATCAATGATTGTAGAAAGGGGGTGCATGGGGGTGCACACCTCAAGTTAGGGTATAATTGCTGTACGTATTTGACACTCAGTGGAAGAATCCTTTCTCTGGGATGAGACTGAGATTTTCCCCTGCATTTGCTTGAATAAAGATCATGAAACTTATCCAAGGCGTCCGTCTGGTGAATTCGTGGTTGCTATAGGGCAAGTGTCGACCCCTTATCTCAGGGGGGCCGCTTGAGAGGAGGGAAGACTTCTCTTTTACCCCAACAATTGGCATAGTCGGCAGGATGCAGACTCTCCGACCCGAACAATGTGGCAGCTGTTGGGGTGAGTATCTTTTAAATACCACCTACAAGTTAGAGTTGCTACATTGTGGATGGAAGGGGAGATAATCTGTATAAAAGAACTAAGTATAGCAAACCACAAACTGACGGAAACTGAGGAATAAGCACGATACGGGTTATGAGTAGGTCCTGAAGTGCGGCGAACGAGGCAATACTAGCGAACAGGTATTGGTCATATATGGCCAGCGCAGATAAGAAGGAGTACAAGAGTAACCTAGGGGCAACGTAACGACCCCAGCGATAAAATAGGTGAGTTGCAAGTAGTGCAGAAAGTTTAAGCATACCTCTGACAACAAATAAAATTGGCGCATTGCAAGTAGTCCAGAAAGTTTAAGCATACCTCTGACAACAAATCACCAGAACAAAATTGTTGCAAGTACAGTCTCACTCTGCGAGAGTAAGTAAGAGAGGCACCTCTGACAACTCCAGCTGCAAGTATCGTCTCACTCTGTGAGGTAAGTAAGAGAGGTACCTCTGACAACTCCAGTTGCAAGTACCGTCTCACTCTGCAAGAGTAAGTAAGAGAGGTACCTCTGACAACTTCAGTTGCAAGTACCATCTCTCTCTGCGAGAGTAAAGTAAGGGATGTACTGCTGACAACAATTAACCATGGGAAGTGAAAAACTCGAGTGGGGACCGGTGGGGTCTCTGACACGCTATTCATTGGACAAAGATAAAAGATTGATTGACAAAATGGTTAAAAATGATTGGCAACCGAACGACCCACCAGTAAAACAAAGAGAATGGTGGGCTAAGGATACAAAATTAAAGGAAGAAAAGCTCATCATTTTAGTGGCTCGCGCATATTATGTGTTGAGTAGACGTACTCGAATTTGGACCAAAAACGGGTGCCAAAATTGTACCTGAGTACCAGTAATTTAAGAAAGGGAATAAGGAAACAAATTAAAGTTTTATCGACACAGATGCTATCAGTTTCTGTCCAAAACAAGTAAAATACAGGATTTGCTGAGTGAAAGGAATCTTAAAAGGAATGCAGGAATCTCAGTTTGTGTGAAAGTGTGTTTTAAAAGTGTGGAAGTTTTCTGCCTTTGAAAGTGTCTGTTGTGTTTGTTTTTGCTCCACCCACTCTTTTGCACAGAGAGCTAAAAGCTGTTTAACCCTTTGAAGATGTGTCTTGAATGATGGACAAGCGTGTGTTGTTTTAAGTTTGTTAATTGTTTTACAAAAGATAAGCTTCATCCTTGAAGTTACAGTTGCCAATGTGCCTGGAAGAAAATGAATTTGATTGTTTACAAGGCATGGGTGACTATTTCGTTGTTAATGTGGCTTATTTCGTTCTTTTTCAAGTGATACTGTTTAGTTTTTAAAAAATTGTTCTGGATTAAATTGGAGTTATGAGGTTAATTAACCTATTAAAACTGGACTTTCATTGTGGCCATGGTGAAATTCTGGTTGGTGTAAATTTGTGTAGACCGCATTGAATAAGATAACTCCACAAGAACATTTGATAGTGGCAGGTCCCTCTACAATATTCAATTGACTACGGTACTGGGAGCCCTACAGAATGCGGGTTTAAAGGTAAACCCTAGAACAGTACAGGTAGGGAAGGATGAAGTAACCTACCTAGGATATATAATAACACAAGGGAGGAGACAAATGCCCAAAGGCAGAAAGGAGGCTATTAGAATGCTGCCGAGGCCAGGAACTGTGAAAGGGGTCAGGCAGGTACTAGGGCTATTTAATTATTGCCAGAACTTTATCCCAGAATATGCAGAAATGGCCCAACCTATACAGGACTTGATCAAAGAGGGGAAACCATCCCAGGAGCCAGTGGACTGAAGCCCCGACCAAGAAACAGCATTTGTAAAGTTAAAAGAAGCCCTCGTAAGTGCCCCTGTCCTGGGATTATCAGACTAGAATACGTCATTCCACATCTATAACTACAACAGTAAAGATCATTACAATGCGGTAGTAACGCAAGTGCATGGGGATAGACAAAGGCCGGTAGCCTACTACTCCACTAAACAGCAGCCTGTAGCTGCAGGATTGTCCAGATGCGTTGCTGCCCTTGACTGCGCTGCGTGGGCCATCAGAGTTCGTGAACCAATATTGATGTCAGGACAAATTATCCTACATACCTAGCATACCCTAGTAGAGTTGCTTAACACAGGAAGGCTAAGAACTGTATCAGGTGCGCGTAGGGCCACATGGGAGGCGATGCTCATACCCACCCAATGGCACAGTAACAATAGTTAAAGACAACGGTAACAATCCCGCAGGGTGGATTATAACGGAAGGAGAGGAACATCAGTGTAACTCAACAGGAAGTGAAGAGGAAAGTTGTCATGTTAGAGAAGCCCTGCTCGAGGAATCGGAAATGGATCTCTATGTAGATGGGTCCCGGCGATATATAGACGGGACACCACAAACAGGATGGGCAGTGGTCGATGGCAATGCACAGGTTAAAAGGGAAGGTCGGCTAGAAGGAAGCCTATCGGCTCAGGTAGCAGAATTGGTGGCTCTCACCGAAGCCCTTAGGTTAGCCAAATATATACAGATATGCCTTTGGGATGGTGCATGATTACATGGTAGCCTGGAGTAGGCGAGGATATATGATATCAGGAAGAGGACCCATAAGACACGAGAATATAATCAAGGAATTAGTGGGAGCCTCCCTCCTACCCCAAGAGTGTGCAATAATAAAAATTAAAGCACACATGAAGATTACTGACCGACACCAACAGGGAAATGCATGGGCAGACAAGGCAGCCAAGCGGGCAGCTGAGAAAGGGAATCTGACCAATGAAGCCCAAGTCGGTGCATGTGCAATTGGGCCCAAAGAGGTGAACATGCTTAAGGTACAGGAAGAAGCCACCCCACGGGATAGAGATGGGTGGACATGTTACCCTGAGTCCTGATGAAATTAAAGGCAACCCCTAGCCGGACTACAGGACTGACGCCCTTTGAGTTAATGACAGGGAGAGCAATGAGATTGCCCGAGTGTGGTAAACCACTGTTTGTTATTGTTGTTGTTGATGTTGTTGCACACTGTTGTGCCTATGCATGCCTCAGCTGACTCCGCCCCTGGCTCCACCCACATGCCCGGGTATAAAGGTGACTGCTCTGCAGCCCCCTGCCCTTTTGGACACCAGGCAACCACGAGAGGCATGCTCTGTTCTTTGCTAATAAAAGCCTATTAATTAACTCTCTGTCTTTTATGAGGAATTGATAGCGCATCACCAAGGTACTGGTCACAGGAAGTGAGGGCGCAGGACCATATAAAGACAGAATACGGAGGTTTGTGATGGAACTCTGTAAGCAATTATATGACTTGAAAGCACAGGCTAGAGATCAGCAAGTAATTAAAGATTAGAGAACGATACCAAGGAGCAGAAAGTCCAAATACCCCGGGTAGGCAGTCAGGTAATGGTAAAGATAAACAACCCAGGAATTGTAATGCTAATAAGCTGGTCTTTTGTCCCTGCTTAAGATAAGGCAGGAAATACAGATTCTCAAAGCATGATGTAAGCAGCTCCTGGCCAGAGCAGGAACAGATCATTTAGCCTGCAAATGCTGTAAAGATGGGTTTCTGTGAACCATTCAGCACCCTCCCTGATAAGGGGCATCGAATGGACACAGCCCTTCGCCTATTCTGTGCACCAATCAATGATCATAGAAGGGGGGTGCACGGGGAGTGCACACCTCAAGTTAGGGTATAATTGCTGTACGTATTTGATACTCGGTGGAAGAACCCTTTCTCTGGGGCGAGACTGAGATTTTCCCCTGCATTTGCTTGAACAAAGATCGTGAAACTTATCCAAGGTGTCCATCTGGTGAATTTGTGGTTGCTATAGGGCAACTGTCGACCCCTTATCTCAGGGGGTCCACTTGAGAGGAAGGAAGACTTCTCTTTTACCCCAACAACCCCCAAGTCTCTTTGGACATCCACTGTTCTTAGCTTTTCACCATTAAAAAGTTCTCTGTTCTATCCTTTTTAGGTCCAAAGTGGATGACCACCCATTTGCCTACATTGATGTCCATTTGCCAGTTTTGCCCATTCATTTAATCTATCGATATCTCTTTGGAATTTTATGCTTTCATCTACACTGCCTGCAATGCCGCCTATCTTTGTGTCATCGTCAAAATTGGATATATCACTTTCTATCCCATCATCTAAGTTGTTAATACAGTGAATAGATAAGGCCCCAACACAGATCCCTGCGGGACACCATTAGTCACATCCTGCCAATTTGAGTACCTGCCCATTATTCCTACAGCCTGTCTCCTGCTGCTCAGCCAATTTCCTAGCCAGGTCAATAATTTGCCTTCAATTCCATGAGCTTCAACATTAGTTAACAGTCTCTTACGTGGGACTTTATCAAATGCCTTCTGGAAGTCCATATAAATAACATCCATAGACATTCTCCTGTCCACTAGTTTAGTCACCTCTTCAAAAAATTCAATCAGCTTCATCAGGCATGATCTACCTTTCACAAATCTATGCTGGCTCTCCCTGATCAGCAGAAAATTTTCAAGTTGTTCAGACACCCTATCCTTAATTATAGACTCTAGTCATTTCTGACAACAGATGTTAGGCTAACTGGCCTATAATTCCCTGGTTTCCCTCTTTCACCATCCTTAAATAGCGGAGTGACATGTGCAATTTTCCAATCTAAAGGAACGGTCCCTGAATTGAGATCTTTGGCAGACTGTAGTTAAGACATCTGCAATGTGCTCATCTATGTCCTTTAAACTCTGGGATGGAAACCATCTGGTCCTGGGGATTTGTCCACTCTTTAGTGCCATTATTTTCTTCATTACTGTTATTTTGCTTACTTTAATTTTGTTGAGTCTCTGTCCCAGATTGAATGTTAGTTTCCTTGGGATTTCCAACATGTTATTCTCTTCCTCTACTCTAGATACTGACGCAAAATATTTATTCAACTTGTCCGCCATTTCCTTATCATCATTGACAATATCACCATTATCAGTTTTTAAAGGGCTCACATTGCTCCTGACCCTCTTTTTCCTAATATAATTTTTTGTGTTGATTTTGATATCCCTTGCTTGTCTCTTTTTGTAGCTCTTACTATCTGTTTTGTGACTGTTTGCTGTTCTTTGTATCTTTCCCGTTCGCCAGGATCTGTGTTATTTTTTGCATTTTTGTATGCTTTATCTTTTATGTTTATGTTGTCTCTTACCTCTTTAGTCGTCCATGGAAAAGATAAAAAAGGTGAAAGAGAAGAAGCTTGTCAGAATGAAGTGAATTACAATTAGCCTAGATAAAACGGAAGAGGAAGTTCTGAGTTGTTTGTACACCACTGTACAATGTATGGTGAATACAATTGGTGAGCGAGAGGCACATATTGCTATAGGGGTATGACATAATTGCATTTACAAGAGGTGTACCTGAGACTAGAGCAGGAATGGGAGCTGGACATTCTGCATTACAAAATATGCAGGAAGGCCAGAGTAGAAAAGAAGGGAGGCGGGGTAATCAAAGATTCTATTACTGTACTAGAACATTGTGAGGGTGCCGGTTAGTTCCCTCAGTAACCCCTAGATGGCACCTTCACTTGTTTGTTTCCCTTTGCTAAATTGTTACTAGTTTACTTAACTGCCTTTTATCAGGTTTATTGGTTTCACCTGTTTTTGCTTGTATTTAAGTTCTGTGGTTTCTTCCCTCTGTGCTCAGTCATGACAAACTGTTTGCCTAGTGGTAGCTTGTCTTGAGCTCCGATGTTTGTAACTATTTACCTGTGTGATTCTAGTAAAGTACTTTTATTTAAGACTGCATACCTGCTTCTCGCCTCGTCTGTCTGCACTTGGGTCCAGAACTAGCCTCGCCCTGACAGCAAGACTGAGCCAGTATGGACCCAGCAGTGATGGAGGAACTTTGTTCTATTCTCTCCCATCAAGGTGCTTTCCTCGGCCACCTTGAGCAACTTCTCCAAAGCATTTCAGACAAGGTAGATACGTGGATTCAGACCATTCAACACCCAGCCGCTGTGGCTTCTGCTCAGGATGTTCCTCCTCAGTCAGTTCCTTTGTGTGCTACCCCACCGGTCGCCGATCTCCAGACTCACCGAGAGCCTCGCCTACCCGCACCAGAGCGCTATGACGGTCATCCGGGCAAGTGTCGTGGCTTCTTGACCCAGTGCTTCCTAGTTTTTGAACTCCAACCCTCCATGTTCCTATCACCCCGCTCTAAGGTAGCGTTCATCATATCACTACTCTCTGGAAAAGCTCTCGCCTGGGCTACCGCTATCTGGGAGCAGCAATCATTCGTCTGCTCGGACATTCTCCTTTTCGTTGAAGAGATGAGCAAAGTCTTTGACCATCCTGTGAGTGGACGGGAGGCAGCTAAGAGACTTTTGAATCTCCGCCAGGGCAACTGCAGCGTAGCCGACTTCGCCATTGAGTTCCGCACACTCACTGTGGAGAGCCGCTGGAACACCGAGGCCCTTCTCTCCACGTTTCTTCATGGCCTCTCCGAATCTATCAAAGATGAACTGGCGTCCAGAAAGGTTCCGGAGGACCTTGACATGCTCATCTCTCTTGCCATCAGAGTGGATAACCGCCTCTGGGAGCATGGTAGAGAGAGGAGATTCACTGCTTCCACAGAGGTGAGATCTTCCGGTGTTTCGAATCTGACCAAGAGTTTCCAAGTACCCCCTAGTCCACCTGTTAGCACCGAAGAGGAACCTATGCAACTCGGCAGAACTTGGCTCCCCCAGTTTGAGAGACAGAGGAGATTGAGAGAGGGGCGTTGTCTTTACTGTGGCCTGTCTGGCCATCTCAGAGCCACATGCCCTGAGCTTCAGGAAAAAGCCAGGAGGATTGGGAGAATACACACAGATCAAATCCCTTCTCCTACCCCTTCTCTCTTCCAAACCCTGCTTCCCGCTCTTCTCTCTTGGGAGGGACAACAGTACAACCTCCAGGCGTTTATTGACTCCGAGGCCGCTGGCTGTTTTATCGATGCCACCCTTGTGCGCAGCCTGAAAATTCCTTTCTCCCGCCTTGACAAGCCTTTACAAGTCACCGCCCTCGACGGCAGGCCCCTTGGTTCTGGGCGTATTCATTATATCACTGGAGTATTACATATCCAAGTAGGGGAGAGACATCAAGAGTTGCTGCAGTTTCACCTTATCGATTCACCTGAGCTCCCTCTCGTTCTTGGACATCCGTGGCTCTCTCTTCACAACCCTCACATTGACTGGACTACCGGGACTGTGCTGGAGTGGGGTCCTTCATGTCTAGCCAACTGTCTTAAGGTCTTCCCTAGTCTGCCCCATCCTTCCTCTCCCAAGCCAGCTGATCAGCTGGACCTTGCTCATGTGCCCCCTGAATACTTGAACCTCCATGCTGTGTTTAGTAAGAGGCGGTCCACTACACTCCCCCCACACCGGTCCTACGACTGTGCCATTGATCTCCTGCCTGGCACTAGCCCCCCTCGGGGTCGGCTCTACTCTCTCTCTGGCCCTGAGAATGTTTCCATGGAAGAATACATCAAGGAAGCCCTCGCTACAGGTTTCATACACCCTCCCGCCTCCCCAGCGGGTGCTGGCTTCTTTTTTGTAAAGAAGAAGGATGGTGGTCTCAGGCCTTGCATAGACTATCGGGGGCTTAACAAAATTACCATTAAGAACCGCTATCCTCTCCCTTTGATGTCTTCAGCGTTTGAGCAGCTGCAGGGAGCTACCATCTTCTCCAAACTTGACCTCTGCAACGCATACAACCTGGTCCACATTAGGGAGGGGAATGAATGGAAGACTGCCTTTATCACCCCTAGCAGTCACTGGGAATACCTCATCATGCCCTTTGGTCTCACTAACGCTCCTGCTGTCTTCCAAGCTCTGGTCAATGACGTGCTCCGGGACGTGCTGAACCAGTTCATGTTTGTTTATTTGGATGACATTCTCATCTTCTCAAAGTCCTCCCAGCAGCATGTCCAACATGTTAGACAGGTTCTGCAGGGGCTTTTGGAGAATTGTCTCTTTGCCAAATCCGAGAAATGTGAATTCCACGTCTCTAAGCTCACCTTCCTGGGCTACGTCATCTCCTGTGGAAGCATCCAGATGGATCCTAGCAAGGTTCAAGCCGTCTTTAACTGGCCGCGTCCCACGTCGGTTAAGCAGGTTCAGCAGTTCCTGGGATTCGCCAACTTTTACAGACGCTTCATCCGCAACTTCAGCTCCATTGCCGCCTCCCTCTCCGCATTGACCAAGGGCTCATCTTTACGGTTCAGTTGGTCTTCTGAAGCGGAACGGGCCTTCCAGGAGCTCAAACAACATTTCACCTCTGCTCCCATTCTGGTACACCCGGACCCCACCCTGCCCTTTATCGTAGAGGTGGATGACTCGGATATTGGAGTCAGGGCTGTCCTGTCCCAGCGCTCCCCTAAGGACCAAAAGCTACATCCCTGTGCCTTCTTTTCCCATCGCCTGAAGCCAGCAGAGAGTAACTACGATGTCGGCAACAGGGAGCTCTTGGCAGTTAAGTTGGCCTTGGAGGAGTGGAGACACTGGTTGGAGGGAGCAGAGCATCCTTTTGTCGTCTGGACCGACCATAAAAATCTGACATATATCCAGGACGCCAAGTGCCTCAACCCTTGGCAGGCCAGGTGGGCTCTCTTCTTTAACCGGTTCAACTTTCTCATGTCTTACCGCCCAGGATCTAAGAACTTCAAACCGGATGCCCTTTCTCGCCAGTTTGACCCCTCGGAAAAGGACCGGACCCCGGAACCTATCATCCCCAGTTCCTGCATTGTTGCTCCCGTCGCATGGGAGATTGAGACGGTGGTGCAAGGGGCCAAACGTCAGGAGGCTGACCCTGGAGGAGGCCCTCCTAATAGCCTTTATGTCCCCAGTCAGGTGCGCACCCAGGTCCTTCAATGGGGCCACTCTTCTCGATCGACTGGTCATCCTGGGATCCGTCGGACTCTCAAGTTCCTTAAGAGGAGGTTCTGGTGGCCCTGTATTGAAGCCGACACCCGGGCCTTTGTCTCCGCTTGTCCCGTCTGTGCCCAGAACAAGACATCCCAACAACCTTCGCTTGGTCTCCTGCATCCCTTGCCCATCCCCAGCCATCCCAGGTCTCATATCGCCCTGGATTTCATCACCGGGCTACCTCCATCTGAGGGATTCACTATCATCCTAGTTGTGGTCGATCGCTTTTCCAAGGCTGCTCACTTCGTCCCTCTTGTCAAGCTTCCCTCTGCTAGAGAGACTGCCCAGCTGGTTGTCCAGCATGTCTTCCGCCTCCATGGCTTGCCCCTGGATGTCGTCTCTGACCGTGGTCCCCAGTTCTCATCCAGGTTCTGGAAGGCTTTTGTTCCCTCCTGGGCGCTTCCGTCAGTCTCTCCTCTGGGTTCCACCCACAGTCTAACGGCCAGACTGAGAGAACCAACCAAGATCTGGAGAGGGTGCTAAGAAGCTTCCACCTGGAGCAAGTATCTGGTCTGGGCAGAGTACGCGCACAATACCCTTCAGAGCTCCTCCACTGGCCTCTCACCTTTCGAATGTCAATATGGCTTCCAACTGCCACTCTTCCCTGAACAGGAGAGGGAGGGAGGAGACCTGGCTGCCCAGGGGTTCGTCCAACGCTGCCGCCGTACCTGGAGGAGGGTCCGATCCGCCTTGCAGCTCGCTTCTTCTCGGCAGAAAGTGCAGGCTGACCGACACCGCCGCCCAGCTCCTCGGTTCTGGACCGGACAGAAGGCCTGGCTGTCTACCCAGAAACTTCCGCTCCATGTGGAGTCCCGCAAGTTGGCTCCCCGGTTCATCGGACCTTTTAGGATTTTGGAAACAGTGGCCATAACTGTGGCTAAATCTAGAAGGAAATAAAATAGATTAGAAAGGTTATGAGGGGGTATAAAGGAAGAATGGCAGATGACATAAATGGAAATAGTAAAGGATCGTATAAATGCATAGAAAGCAAAAAAATTCTTATGGAAAGGAAAGGGGCGATTAGAGATAAAGAAGAAAATGTTCATATGGAGGATGAGTACTAACTGAGCACTTGGTCTTAATTTTCACAGAGGAATGTGATAGTGGGTATTAAAGCCTATAAGAGGAGGAGATGGAGCAATGAGATAAAATAGCTCAGAAATTGCATGAATGGGAGGGGCACAATTGGGCTTTTATTCCAATCAGCCGACATAAATGAATGTAGAACTCAGATCTACCAAGCTTTCACTCCATTGATAAAAGCAGCAAAATTGCATCTTGGGGAACGAAGGGTGCTACTTTTGATCATCCCCAGTATGTTGTTCCAGCAGCTTAAGGGCTTTGGGGTGTGCCTCTGGGTTTCCCTGAGCATTCCACCCAAAGCCTCCTGCTAGGCCCAGTGGGACCTACATCTATTGAGAGCAGTATTAACGGTAGTGTGACAGCATAGATAGGAAGGTGATTAAAGGACAGAATTCAGTGTAGTGGATAATACATTTCCTTTGGACTAGATGGATTTAAACCGTTTTGTCCCCAGGGAATAGTGTTGGGACATTGCTTCTCTCAATATCTATAAATTATCTGGACTTGAGAATCTTTGGAAAAATATCAAAAGTTACAGACAGCACAAGTATATAGAGTGTGGTTAACTGAGAAGAGGACTGTAAGTGACTCCAGGAGGGTATAGTTTGGTCATTGGACAGATCAATGTCAGTTGAAATTTAATGTGGAGAATTGTGAGGTGATACACTTCAAGAGAAAGAATAAGGAGAAGAAATATATGCTAAATGAGGAAATGTTCAAAGGAGTAGAGGAGAAGAAAGACTTAGCGGTTCAGAAACACAAAAAGAAAGACTTGCAATTTGCTGATGATACAAAGCTAGGTGGCAGTGTCAATTGTGAAGAGGATGTGAAAAGGCTTCAAGGGGATCTCGACCGGCTCAGTGAGTGGGCGAGAACATGGCAGATGGATTATAATATGGATGAATGTGAAGTTATCCACTTTGGTAGAAAAAACAGAAAGGCAGAGTATTTCCTAATTGGTGAAAGATTGGGGAATGCAGATGCTCAAAGGGACCTGGGTGTCCTTGTACATGAGTCACTGAAAGTGAATGTGCAGGTGCAGCAAGCCATTAGGAAGGCAAATGGCATGCTGGCCTTCATTACAAGAGGATTTGAGTACAGGAGTAAAGAAGTCTTACTCCAATTATATAGGGCCTTGATGAGACCACACCTGGAGTACTGTGTACAATTTTGGTCTCCTTACCTAAGGAAGGATATACTTGCCATAGAGGGAGTGCAACAAACGTTCATGAGATTGAATCCTGGGATGGCGGGACTGTCGTATGAGAAGAGATTGAGTAAACTAGGCTTGTATTCTCTTGAATTCAGAAGAATGAGAGGGGGGCCTCATTGAAGCATACAAAATTATTACAGGGCTTGATAGGGTGGATGCTGGAAGAATGTTTCCCTTGGCTGGGGAGTCTAGAACCAGGGGCCACTGCCTCAGGATAAAGGATAGGCTATTCGGGACTGAGATAAGAAGAAATTTCTTCACACAGAGGGTAGTGAATCTTTGGAATTCTCTATCCCAGAGGGCTGTGGAGGCTCAGTCATTGGGTATATTCAAAACAGAAGTCGATAGATTTCTGACTAGTAAGGGCATCAAGGGATATGGCGATAGGGCCGGTGAATGAAGTTGAGGCAGAAGATCAACCATGATCTCACTGAGTGGCGGCGCAGGCTCAAAGGGCTGAATGGCCTACTCCTGCTCCTATTTCTTATGTTCTTATGTTTTATAGCGCCTTTCACGACCTCAGGACATCGAAAACGTTTTACAGCCAATGAAGTACTTCTGAAGTGTTGTCACCATTGTAATGTAGGAAACACAGCAGCCAATTTTACACAGCAAGCTCCCACAACCAGCAACATGATAATGCCTAGATAATCGGTTTTAGTGATGTTTTTTGAGAGATAATTATTGGCCAGGACACTGCGGAGTTCTTCTTCGAAATAGTGCCATGGGATCTTTAACATTTTTTAAATTCATTTATGGGATGTGGGCATCACTGGCAAGGCCAGTATTTATTGCCCATCCCTAATTGCCCTTGAGAAGGGGGTGGTGAGCAGCCTTCTTGTTGTGGTGAAGGTAGTCCCACAGTGCTGTTAGGTAGGGAGTTCCAGGATTTTGACCCAGCGACGATGATGGAACAAAATATATTTCCAAGTCGGAATGGTGTGTGACTTGGAGGGGAACGTGGAGGTGATGGTGTCCCTATGCGCCTGCTGCCCTTTTCCTTCTAAGTGGTAGAGGTCGTGGGTTTGGGAGGTGCAGTCGAATAAGTCATGGTGAGTTGCTGCAGTGCATCTTGTAGAATTTTCCACCACGGCACGCTGGTGGTGGAGGGAGTGAATGTTTAAGGTGGTGGATGGGGTGCCAATCCAACGGGTTGCTTTGTCCTGGATGCTGTCAAGCTTCTTGAGTGTTGTTAGACTTATCCAGGCAAGTGGAGAGTATTCCATCGCACACCTGACTTGTGCTTTGTAGATGGTGGAAAGTCTTTGGGGAGTCACGAGGTGAGACACTCGCCACAGAATACCTAGCCTCTGACCTGCTTTTATAGCCACAGTCGTTGGTCCAGTTAAGTTTCTGGTCAATGTTGACCCCAGAATGTTGATGGTGGTGGATTCGGCAATGGTAATTCTGTTGAATGTCAAGGAGAGGTGGTTAGACTCTCGCTTGTTGGAGATAGACATTGCCTCATTTATGTGGCGTGAATGTTACTTGCCTGAATGTTGTCCAGGTCTTGCAGCATGCGGGCATGGACTGCTTCATTTTCTGAGGGTTTGCGAGTGGAACTGAACACTGTACAATCATCAGTGAACATCCCCGCTTCTGACCCTATGATGGAGGGAAGGTCATTGATGAAGCAGTTGAAGATGGCTTGGCCTAGGACACTGCCCTGAGGAACTCCTGCAGAGATGTCCTGGGGCTGAGATGATTGACCTCCAACAACCGCAAACATCTTCCTTTGTGCTAGGTATAACTCCAGCCAGAGGAGAGTTTTGCCAGACTTCAATTTTACTCGGGCTCCTTGATGCCACACTCGGTCAAATGCTGACTTGATGTCAAGGGCTGTCACTCTCACCGCACCTCTGGAATTCAGCTCTTTTGTCCATGTTTGGACCAAGGCTGTAATGAGATATGGCGCCGAGTGGTCCTGGCAGAACCAAACTGAGCATCAGTGAGCAGGTTATTGGTGAGCAAATGCTGCTTGATAGCACTATTGACGACACCTTCCATCACTTTGCTGATGATTGAGAATAGACTGATGGGGCAGTAATTGGCCAGATTGGATTTGTCCTGCTTTTTGTGGACAGGACAATTTTCCACTTTGTCAGATAGATTCCAGTGTTGTAGCTGAACAGCAACAGCTTGGCTATAGGCGCAGCTAATGCTGGAGCCTACCTCTCCAGCACGACAGCTGGGATGTTGTTGGGGCCCACAGCCTTTTCATTCAGCCATTTCTTGATATCATGTGCAGTGAATCGAATTGGCTGAAGACTTCTGTAGTGGTTGGATTTCAGGAGGAGGTCGAGATGGATCATGCACTCGGCACTTCTGGCTGAAGATGGTTGTGAATGTTTCAGCCTTGTCTTTTGCACTCACATGCTGGGCTCCACCATCATTGAGGATGGGGATGTTCATGTAGCTTCCTCCTCCCATTAATTGTTTAATGGTCCACCACCATTCATGACTGGATGTGGCAGGACTGAAGAGCTTTGACCTGATCTGTTTGTTGTGGAATCGCTTAGCTCTGTCTATAGCATGCTGCTTCTGCTGGTTAGCATGTATGTTGTCCTGTGTTGTAACTTCACCATTTTGGCACTTCAGTTTTAGCTATGACTGATGCTGCTCCAGGCATGCTCTTCTACACTCCTCATTGAACCAGTGTTGGTCCCCTGGCTTGATGGTAATGGTAGAGTGAGGGATATGCTGGGCCATGAGGGTACAGATTGTGGTGGAATACAATTCTGCTGCCGCTGATGGCCCACAGCGTCTCATGGATGCCCAGTTTTGAGCACATCCACCTGAAAATGCAGACGCTGCCTCGGTTTAACATCTCATCTGAAAGAGGGCACCTCGACAGTGGAGCACTCCCTCAGTACTGCACTGGAGTGTCAGCCTAGATTTTGTGCTCAAGTATAAACCTTCTGACCCAGGTGAGAGTGCGACCACAGATCTTTAAAAGTGGGAGCAGAAGTTCATTAAAAAAATATAGGGATCCTAGGTTTTGTAAATAGGGGCATAAAGCAAAAATAGAACGCTAAACCTATACAAATCATTAGTTAGATTGCAGTTAGAATATGGCGCAGTTAGAATAACATAGAATTATGAGCAGAGACTGGGAAAATTAGAACAAAGAAGTTTATAGAGCTCTAATAGAAGTGCTCAGAATTGTAATTCAAGGGCATAAAGTTATGATTGTCACCGAAAAAGCAAAGGGAGAGGTTGGGAGAATTGATATATATATATGCAGAGGGTTATTAAGCCATGGAAAGCCCGATCAGAAATAATAATGGGAACAGAATGTTTAATACTTTTAATATTTGTTAAAGAAAAAAAGAAAACATATGAGGAAAGGGCAGGGGATGAAGTGGATTGTTCTTTCAGAGCCCCAGCACACGCGCAATGGGTCAAATGGTCTCCTGCTGTCCTGCAAAATTCTATAATGCCATAAAAACTGTAATATGGAGGATGGTGTTAGTGATACTTGATCAGCAAAAAAAGGTACTTCTGTAATTTTGTTTGACAACTCACATCAAGACTCCTGGCTGGCCTTCCATTTTCCACCTTCCATATACTTGGACTCATCTGAGACTCTGCTGCCCGTATCCTAACTCGCACCAAGTCCCGTTCATCCATCAACTCTGTGTTCGCTGACCTGCATTGGCTCCCAGTCCAGCAACGCCTCAATTTTAAAATTCTCATCCTTGTTTTCAAATCCCTCCATGGCCTTACCCCCGCCCCCCACCATCTCTGTAATTTCCTCCAGTCCTACAGCCCTCTGAGACCTCTACGCTTCTCCAATTCTGGCCTCTTACGCATCCCCGATCTTAATCGCTTGACCATTTGCGACCGTGCCCTCTGGAATTCCCTCCTTAAGCCTCTCTGTCTCTCTACCTCTCTCTCCTCCTTTAAGACGCTCCTTAAAACCTACCTCTTTACCTGTTCTAACATCTCCTTTTGTGACTCGGTGTTTGATAATGCTCCTTGAAAACTTGGTAACTATGTTAAAGGCACTATATAAATGCAAGATGTTGTTGTTGGCAAATATTTTGCTCTTCTACTCTTGTTAGCATTGTGATGTCCTTAATTATTGTATTTAAACAAAATAAATATGACAATTTTGATTAAATTGACAGATCTTGGCAGTACATCAAATACATGATATGTATATTAATGAATAATCTAGATGGATTATTTTAACATTCCATTAACTTACCATTTCAAAGTGGCTAGGACAAATCTGAAGTATGTTTGACTATTTTAAACTGGTGTTCATCTATAAATGTGATCAGTGGCATCATGCTATAAATCTAAAAGGAAGACTGCAAGGTGAGTGATGGGATTATGCAGATTATTATCAGTTGTTGTAAGTGAGGTTCTGTGTTATCAATCAAACTGTAGAATTCCTTGCTATAACTTAACGACTTTGAGAAACAGTTTCCAAACTACTGATATTATAAATTGAAAAACTGCTAGAATGACTGTAACCATAATTTGTTATGATGTAGTCAAATAATTATATGCTAGATTTGGAGGCAATAAAGCTGAATCTGCTTGATGTTAAAGCTTTGGTAATATCTTCATTAAACTTTTAATGACTTTGTAGCTCATACATTGAGGTGAGAAGTACCGTGCTTGGAGGGCAGGAGAAGGAAGGGAAGTTGTCCTTTGTTGGCTATTTGCAGCAAAATTGTAAATGCCTTTATGATTTTGTTAAAAGTGGCTGCGGAAACTTTCTCCTAAGATTGTGACTGGAGAGAAAGGTCGCAACATACTACAGAAGCATTCATTCTGATGTTGCACCCCTCAACCCAGGCCTGGCACCCACCGATGCTATCCAGAATTGAACTTGCAGGGCCAGCTCATTTGTCCTTTGGTAGCTGCAGGGGGGCATCTTTTACCTGGTTTACGGTAATTCACCTGGTCAGGCAGCCGTTTGCTGCTACACTGTAAACCAATGTAAACAGCGGTTTCGAATCGCTACCCCACCTTCCAGTTCTGACTGGAGGAACTTATAATTAATGATATATTAAAAACGGACAACTGATCGGGATGTGAGAAAGTCAACTTTTATTAAACTAAAGAAAGTATAATCAAAATTTTAAACTATACCACACGAACACAGTAATTACAGTAAAATTGCTTAAATGGGGGAAGGCAGATGGCAAAAACGAGGGATAAATGTCTACAATGTTAATTAAACAATCTTAGCAATTTCCCCTAAATTACCACCCCCTAACTCCTTACTAGGTTGCCTTGCTGAGGAGTCAGAAACCCGCTCACCTGTGGTCCAAGGAAAGTAAGAGAGAGAGATAGCTTCTCAGGAGCTACCTTTATATCCTGCCAACTCCTGCTGTTTGGTGCTGAAAAGGTCTGTGTGCAAAATCCGTGCCCAAAGTCCGAATACACAAGAGAAAGGCTGTGATTGGCTGATTTAAAGTGGTTGGAGTGGTTTGGATGTGTCCACCTTCTGGGGCCGAAGTGTGCCCACCCACGTCCGAAGTTCACCTGGGCTAAAACAAAAGGGAATCCAACTGCCCTATTGCTCAGTGATGGGTGATTCTAAAACCCATTCAATCCAAACTGTTCTCTTTCAAAAGTCCTTTTCCGGAGTTTCATTGTGTCTCAATGTGTGAATTGAATGGGGCTGGATTACTGTGTAAACAGAAACCGATTGTTCTGCGGTTACTGCTCAAGTGGATAATCCCTTAAGTCAATAAACAAACATCGATTGCTTCTGGGAAGGGTAACTCCCTTTGATTGGCAGGTCTGACTGCCACTGCTTGATCCTCCCACTTACACAGACATCCACGAGCTGCGAGCTGCTTTCTGTCTTTTGGCCATGCTTTCTGACAGCCATTTTTTAAACCCCTTTACAATTACCAAACTCCAGGGAACAATTTTATTAATAAAGTGTACTGTCTTAAAGTGTGCAAATTTTTCCACGAAGTTCCTCGATTCCGGTGTTGTCCACATGCTGTCCATCTCAACGCAGTGTTTTGCAGTTCTGGGCACGTTTTAAAACCTTGTCCAACCCAGAGACAGTTCAAATCATACAATTCTTCATCCACGATGTGGACCAATATTTTCCGATCTTCAGGGATTATGGGGATTTTGCGAAGCCCTACAGATTATTATTTGAATGGCAGATTATTATTTGAATGACAATAGATTGGGAGAAGGGGAAGTGCAAAGAGACCTGGGTGTTCTTGTGCACCAGTCGCTGAAGGTAAGCATACAGGTGCAGCAGGTGGTTAAGAAAGCAAATGGCATGTTGGCCTTCGTAGCAAGAGGGTTCGAGTACAGGAACAAGGATGTCTTGCTACAGTTGTACAGGGCCTTGGTGAGACCGCACCTTGAGTATTGTGTGCAGTTTTGGTCGCCTTACCTGAGGTAGGACGTACTTGCCATGGAAGGAGTGCAACGAAGATTCACCAGGCTGATACCTGGGTTGGCAGGAATGACGTATGAGGAGAGATTGTGTCGATTAGGCTTATACTCACTGGAATTTAGAAGATTGAGAGGGGATCTCATCGAAACCTATAAAATTCTGTCAGGCCTGGACAGACTAGATGCTGGAAGGATGTTCCCGATGGTCGGGGAGTCCAGAACCAGGGGTCATAGTCTAAGGATAAGGGTTAGGACATTTAGGACTGAAATTAGGAGGAATTTCTTCACCCAAAGAGTGGTGAACCTGTGGAATTCTCTGCCACAGAGGGCGGTGGAGGCCAGTTCATTAAATATATTCAAGAAAGAGTTGGATATATTTCTTAAGGCTAAATGGATCAGGGGATATGGGGAGAAGGCAGGGATAGCGTACTGAATTTGGATGATCAGCCATGATCTCACTGAATGGCGGAGTAGGCTCGAAGGTCCTAATGGCCTACTCCTGCTCCTATCTTCTATGTTTCTATGTTTCTATCTCCTTCCTTTGGATACTTCCAACTTGATTGTAGTATCCACTCGAAGGAGTGAGCAAAATTTTCTGACCCTCGACAAACAACCATCCCCTGTGTTTACCTATAGCTACCTACCACTGATCCTCCGACCAGTCTATTCCCCTCAAATACGAGAAAAACCATGGTACGGTAGGCATCTTACAGTTACATCAGTTTACAATAAGGGTCTCATACCCCTGCATCACTTGTTACATTATACAATGCAATCAAAATTTACAATCACAAAATACAAAAAAATATCTTGAATAACATGCTTAAACAAACCCCGACCATGACGTGACAATGATGGGTCGCAAAATTCGAGTGGGTGTTGCTCCTCCCACCTGGGCAGTAAATGTTCTTTCCAGGCCCCTTTGAATGGTCTTAAACTTTTAAAACATGCAGAATGGATTTACAGACCAGCCTGCTCCGCCAACCCCGAGCTGTTCCCTTGTCCCTTTGTGGAGGCAGGGTATCCCTTATGTTTAAAATTACCTTGGCACAGACCGAGACCGGGGAGTATGGGATCGTGACTCCCAGTCCCTCCCCCTCCCATCTTCCCTCGACTGACTGCAGAAAATGATGGGTGCCTGTGTGGCAGCTCTCCCTGGCCCCACACTCAAACTTGAATCCCAGATCCGGCCACCCACTCATCCTCCCCAGCCACACTTACACTCTAACTTATTGCGTGGGCCCTGGGTGAGTTCCTCCCTTCCCCGAACGCACCCACATGACTCTTTGGTCTCCCCCTCCCCTTTACAATCTTCCCCGGGCCGTCACCACCCGCTCCCGGGGAACGCGTCCCTATTTGACAAGGTGCCCGCGCTTCCCCACCATGAATCCTCAACAGCGAGGTCTCCCGCAAGTGAACTTCGGTCAGGATAGTGCTGGGTTGGGGGCCGTGCCCCACCCAGCTGGGGCCATCTCTTCCGCGTAGGAGGAGTAGGCAAGTTCCTCCGGACCATGTCCGGTTTCTCCCGAAGGTCGCTGCGGGGTGTCCCTCTGGATTAGTCCAGTGGCGAGGTGACCCCTAACATTCTGTATCCATATCTTCATTCAATGCCCAGCTTGGGCTGGGCGAACAGGGCTGCTTCTTCATCCAATCTCCTGCAAAAACATAAAAGGACATGCAGCCAGGTCTCTGACTGACCTGCTGCCTTAGATGGAGGCGTGGTTGGGTCCCTCGACCTCGGACCAAAAATACAAACATTTGGCACACTTGTAAACTTAAACTTTATACTTAAACTTAAAACTACCAGTTAATTCTAAACTTACAATTTACACCTTAAAACAAGCTATATACACATATAGTTATAATACAAATGCTGTCCGTCTCCGGATGGCCAGGCTAATCTCTGGCACTGTTGCAGATTACTGCTGCCTGCAGCGAAGCTGGACTGCCTCCAGCCACTGGTCACTCGCAGCTTATGGATGCTGGTTGGGGACCTCCACCCTTTGGCTTCTCCCTGGTTCGGGAGTCCGCCCTACTCCACTGTAAAGTGGGTGACCATGCTTTCTTGGGCTGGGGCACCCGAAGAGACCTTCTGAGGGGCGTCTCTGTGGGGAAACATTGGCTGGCGGGCCCTGAGCTTGGGTCACAGCCCTAGCTGGCTGGGAACCTTCTCCCCCTGATGCAAATATCCCGGACTGTATAAGATACCTGACAGCCTGCCGGTACACTGGGTTTGTCTCCTTTTCCCTACCCACTCCCGAACTGGGGGCAGGTATTCCCTCACCACCTGCTGCTGGTGGCTGGAAAACTTCCTCCCCATGTCCAAAACCTGTTACCAGCTGCCCTGCAAGAGGAATTGCTATTCCTGCCTCCCCAGGGTCCCACATCATGGGGGGAACCACTCTAGAAGCGGGCTGGGAAGCTGGTCCCTTTAAACATGTGACTGCGCCTGTGCGAATCTCCTCCCCTGCGTTCCTCGCCAGAGGCTGTGAAGCCTCTGTATTCAAGCAGGCGAGTGTGCCTGCGCAAACCTCCTCCCTGGAGTCCCTCGGCAGAGGCTGTGAAGCCTCTGTCTTTAAGCAGGCGACTGCGGCCGCGCAAGGAACCCGAAAAAGAGCCACTGCAGTCCTGCCGGCAACTGCGCCTGCGCGAACCTCCTCCTCGGAGTCCCGCGGCAGAGGCTGTGAAGCCTCTGGCTTCAAACAGGCGATTGCGCCTGTGCGGGAAAACTGATCATGAGTTGCTTGTGTCTCGCAGGCAACTGCGCTTGCGTGAACAATCTTTTTAAAGGGCCGGTGAACTGCTACACTCTCACAGGCAACCGCGCCTGCGCATTTGATTTGCTTGAGAATGATAAGAAGAAACGCTGTGTCTTCCAAGCAGGCTACTGTGCCTGCGCATATAGATTGGGGAGCGGGGACCTTTACACGGCCAACTGCGCCTATGCGCTCGGCCTCACAGTGAGCAAGAGCCGCTCGGGGTTCCGAGTCCATGACTGCGCCAGCACGAACCCGGTGTTGAGAAACCACTCCCCTCAGGCGCGCGACTGCGCCTGCGCGAACCTCCTGTTGGCAAAACTCTCCGCTCGAGCACGCGACTGCGCCTGTGTGGGAAAACTGAGGAGGAGCTGCTGGGGCTATGGGCTGGGGAACCACGCTTGTGCGAGCAGTCTCTGTGAATGGATTGGCAGCAGCCTGCAGATTTCTAATCTCAGCTTGCTGTTCCTCTGTTTCTGAGCCACGTAACTTGTTCAAAGTTAAACTTTGGTAAAACTTAGGTTCCACTGGGGCAGGGAAGTGTCTCAATTTGTGGGCTGGACAACTTTTCCCTGGAAACAAGCCACAGTGCCTGTCTTTACAGGCTGTGAACTTGAACTTGTCTGGTCAGCAAACTCATGTTCTCTTACCCGGGTGGCTTTAAATGGGGAATTTTGGACTTGGACCTGCCTTTCGTCTGGGGCCAAAACTATCCCCTGTGTGCCTCCCTTGTCCCAGATTCCTGCTACCGGACCTGCTCTTCAGGTGACTCAGAACTCTCCTTCCCTGTTCCCCTGCTTAAGCAGCTTAGTCCTCCTTAACTCCATACCCAAACTCTCTATCTTTCTGTTACATGGGGTATGATCTGCTCCACTAAACCTTTGGTCGCAGGCAGCTTATAAGTTGCCTTTACCTCCCTAACGTTCTCCTCCTGCTCTGTTGCTTCTGAGGTGAGGTGGGCATTCTCTTCCTGCAGTCTCATCTCGTTCCTCTTTGAACTGTAAATTTGGCACTTTAGGAACTCTATCTTGTTCCTCGCGTGGCTTTTGCCCTTGCTAGCTTCTTGGGTGAGGTGTGTGTTTTCCTCCTGGAGCCTCATCTCACTGTCCCGCGCGTCTGTAACTTCCTGCACAAGGCGCTCCATAAATGCCTGGTCTTTCGTGACCTCTAGTGTCAGGTGTGCATCCTCATCCCGCACCCTCATCCCACTATCTCTGGCCTCGTTCACCTCTCTTATGAGGCGTTCTACTTCCGCCTGGCATTTTTCAAGCTGGGACTCCCGATTCTTGGCCTCTTTAACCTCCTCCTGCACCCTCATCTCACCCTCCTTAACCCAGCCACCTATACCATGATAGGTCAGCCTACACGCTGCCGCTAACATCCGCAGGGCTACCCACATACTGAAAATGAGAGAAACAAGAGCCTATGCTTTCTCCAGATCCAGACCACTCATCATATCAAGATCTGCCTCCAGTCCTGCCATGGTCGCCAATTTGTAGGGGGGCTCTTTTACCTGGTTTACGGTAATTTACCTGGTCAGCAGCCTTTGCCTGCACTCTGACCAATTCCAACCTTTTACCTGGTTTACGGTAATTCACCTGGTCAGGCAGCATTTTGCTGCTACACTGTAAACCAATTTGAACAGCGGTTTCAATTCACTACCCCACCTTCCAGTTCTGACTGGAGGAACTTATAATTAATGATATATTAAAAACGGACAACTGACCTGGATGTGAGAAAGTCAAATTTTATTAAACTAAAGAAACTATAATCAAATTTTAAACTATACCACACGAACACAGTAATTACAGTAACATTGCTTAAATGGGGGAAGGCAGATGGCAAAAATGAGGGATAAATGTCTACAATGTTAATTAAACAATCTTAGCAATTTCCCCTAAATTACCACCCCCTAACTCCTTACTAGGTTGCCTTGCTGAGGAGTCAGAAACCCGCTCACCTGTGGTCCAAGGAAAGTAAGAGAGAGAGATAGCTTCTCAGGAGCTACCTTTATATCCTGCCAACTCCTGCTGTTTGGCGCTGAAAAGGTCTGTGTGCAAAATTCGTGCCCAAAGTCCAAATACGCAAGAGAAAAGCTGCGATTGGCTGTTTCAAAGTGGTTGGAGTGGTTTGGATGTGTCTACCTTCTGGGGCCGAAGTGTGCCCGCCCACGTCCGAAGTTCACCTGGGCTAAAACAAAAGGGAATCCAACTGCCCTATTGCTCAGTGATGGGTGATTCAAAAACCCATTCGATTCAAACTGTTCTCTTTGAAAAGTCCTTTTCCAGAGTTTCATTGTGTCTCAATGTATGAATTGAATGTGGCTGGATTACTGTGTAAACAGAAACTGATTGTTCAGCGTTACTGCTCAAGTGGATAATCCCTTAAGTCAATAAACAAACATCGATTGCTTCTGGGAAGGGAAACTCCCTTTGATTGTCAGGTCTGACTGCCACTGCTTGATCCTCCCACTTACACAGACATCCACGAGCTGCGATCTGCTTTCTGTCTTTTGGCCATGCTTTCTGACGGCCATTTTTAAAACCCCTTTACAATTGCCAAACGCCAGGGAACAATTTTATTAATAAAGTGTACTCTCTTAAAGTGTGCAAATTTTTCCACGAAATTCCTCAATTCCGGTGTTGTCCACGTGCTGTCCATCTCAACACAGCTTTTTGCAGTTCTGGGCATGTTTTAAAACCTTGTCCAACCCAGAGACAATTCAAATCATATGATTCTTCATCCACGATGTGGACCAATATTTTCCGATTTTTAGGGATTATGGGGATTTTGTGAACCACTACAGTCCCTCCTTTGGATACTTCCAACTTGATTGTAGTATCCACTCAAAGGAGTGAGCTAAATTTTCTGACCCCCGACAAACAACCATCCCCTGTGTTTACCTATAGCTACCTACCACTGATCCTCCGACCCATCCATTCCCTTCAAATGCGAGAAAAACCATGGTACGGTAGGCATTTTACAGATACATCGGTTTACAATAAGGGGTCTCATACCCCTGCATCACTTGTTACATTATACAATGCAATCAAAATTTACAATCACATGTTATATTACAACTTATTACAAAATGTTGCAATCCTAGTCATACAATGTAATCAAAATGATTCCAAGCACAGAGAGGGTCCTACGCCTCTGCTCAACTTGGAGTTGTCACAAAATGATCCCAAGCATGGAGAGGATCCTACGCCTCTGCTCAACTTGGGGCTGTAACACAAAATACAAAAAAATATCTTGAACAACATGCTTATACAAACCCCGACCATCACGTGCCAATGATGGGTCATGAAATTCGAGTGGGTGTTGCTCCTCCCACCCGGGCAGTAAATGTACCTTCCACCCGCCTTTGAATGGTCTTAAACCTTTAAAACATGCAGAATGGATTTACAGACCAGCCGGCTCCACCAGCCCCGAGCTGTTCCCCTGTCCCTTTGTGGAGGCGGGGTATCCATTATGTTTAAAATTACCTTGGAACAGACCGAGACCGGGAAGTATTGGATCGTGACTCCCAGTCCCTCCCCCTCCCGTCATCCCTCGACTGGCTGCAGAAAATGATGGGTGCCTGTGTGGCGGCTCTCCCTGGCCCCACACTCAAACTTGAATCCCAGATCCGGCCACCCACTCATCCTCCCCAGCCACACTTACACTCTAACTTTTCCTGTGGGCCCCGGGTGAGTTCCTCCCTTCCCCGAATGCATCCCACGCGACTCTTGGGTCTCCCCCTCCCCTTTACAATCTTTCCCGGGCCATCACCACCCGCTCCCGGGGAACGCGTCCCTATTTGACAAGTCCATGCCCCACCCAGCTGGGGCCATCTCTTCTGCGTAGGAGGAGTAGGCAAGTTCCTCCGGACCCTGTCCGGTTTCTCCCGAAGGTCGCTGCGGGGTTTCCCTCTGGATTAGTCCAGTGGCGAGGTGGTCCCCAACATTCTGTATCCATATCTTCATTCGATGCCCAGCTCGGGCTGGGTGAACAGGGCTGCTTCTTCATCCAATCTCCTGCAAAAACTTAAAAGGACATGCAGCCAGGTCTCTGACTGACCTGCTGCCTTAGGTGGAGGCATGGTCGGGTCCCTCGACCTCGGACCAAAAATACAAACATTTGGCACACTTGTAAACTTAAACTTTATACTTAAACTTAAAACTACCAGTTAATTCTAAACTTACAATTTACACCTTAAAACACGCTATATACACACATAGATATAATACAAAGGCTAATCTCTGGCACTGTTGCAGATTACTGCTGCCTGCAGCGAAGCTGGACTGCCTCCTGCCACTGGTCACTAGCAGCTTATGGATGTTGGTTGGGGACCTCCGCCCTTTGGCTTCTCCCTGGTTCGGGAGTCCGCCCTACTCCACTGTATATTGGGTGACCATGCTTTCTTGGGCTGGGGCAACCGAAGAGACCTTCTGATGGGCGTCTCTGTGGGGGGAACTTTGGCTGGCAGGCCCTGAGCTTGGGTCACAGCCCTAGCTGGCTGGGAAGCTTCTCTCCCTGATGCAAACATCCCGGACTGTATAAGATACCTGTCAGCCTGCCGGTACTCCGGGTTTGTCTCCTTTTCCCTACCCACTCCTGTACTGGCGGCAGGTATTCCCTCACCACCCGCTGCTGGTGGCTGGAAAACTTCCTCCCCATGTCCAAAACCTGTTACCAGCTCCCCTGCAAGAGGAATTGCTATTCCTGCCTCCCCAGGTTCCCACATCATGGGGGGAACCATTCTAGAAGCGGGCTGGGAAGCTGGTCCCTTTAAACATGTGACTGCGCCTGTGCGAATCTCCTCCCCTGCGTTCCTCGCCAGAGGCTGTGAAGCCTCTGTATTCAAGCAGGCGAGTGTGCCTGCGCAAACCTCCTCCCTGGAGTCCCTCGGCAGAGGCTGTGAAGCCTCTGTCTTTAAGCAGGCGACTGCGGCCGCGCAAGGAACCCAAAAAAGAGCCACTGTAGTCCTGCCGGCAACTGCGCCTGCGCAAACCTCCTCCTCGGAGTCCCGCGGCAGAGGCTGTGAAGCCTCTGGCTTCAAACAGGCGATTGCGCCTGTGCGGGAAAACTGATCGTGAGTCACTGGGGTCCCGCAGGCAACTGCGCCTGCGTGAACAATCTTTATAAAGGGCCGGTGAACTGCTACACTCTCACAGGCAACCGTGCCTGCGCATTTGATTTGCTTGAGAATGATAAGAAGAAACGCTGTGTCTTCCAAGCAGGCTAATGCGCCTGCGCGTATAGATTGGGGAGCGGGGACCTTTACACAGCCAACTGCGCCTACGCGCTCGGCCTCACAGTGAGCAAGAGCCGCTCGGGGTTCCGAGTCCATGACTGCGCCAGTGCGAACCCGGTGTTGAGAAACCACCCCCCTCAGGCGCGCGACTGCGCCTGCGCGAACCTCCTGTTGGCAAAACTCTCCACTCGGGCGCGCGACTGCGCCTGTGTGGGAAAATTGAGGAGGAGCTGCTGGGGGTACGGGCTGGGGAACCGTGCTTGTGCGAGCAGTCTCTGTGAATGGATTGGCAGCAGCCTGCTGATTTCTAATCTCAGTTTGCTGTTCCTCTGTTTCAGAGCCACGTAACTTGTTCAAAGTTAAACTTTGGTAAAACTTAGGTTCCACTGGGGCAGGGAAGTGTCTCAATTTGTGGGCTGGACAACTTTTCCCTGAAAACAAGCCACAGTGCCTGTCTTTACAGGCTGTGAACTTGAACTTGTCTGGTCAGCAAACTCATGTTCTCTTACCCGGGTGGCTTTAAATGGGGAATTTTGGACTTGGACCTGCCTTTCGTCTGGGGCCAAAACTATCCCCTGTGTGCCTCCCTTGTCCCAGATTTCTGCTACCGGTCCTGCTCTACAGGTGTCCCAGAACTCTCCTTCCCTGTTCCCCTGCTTAAGCAGCTTAGTCCTCCTTAAGTCCATACCCAAACTCTCTATCTTTCTGTTACATGGGTTATGATCTGCTCCACTAAACCTTTGGTCGCAGGCCAGCTTATAAGCTGCCTTTACCTCCCTAACCTTCTCCTCCTGCTCTGTTACTTCTGAGGTGAGGCGGGCATTCTCTTCCCGCAGCCTCATCTCGTTCCTCTTTGAACTGTAAATTTGGCACTTTAGGAACTCTATCTTGTTCCTCGCGTGGCTTTTGCCCTCGCTAGCTTTTTGGGTGAGGTGTGCGTTTTCCTCCTGGAGCCTCATCTCACTGTCCCTCGCCTCTGTGACTTCCTGCAGAAGGCGCTCAATAAATGCCTGGTATTTCGTGACGTCTAGTGTGAGGCGTGCATTCTCTTCCTGCACCCTCATCCCACTATCTCTGGCCTCGTTCACCTCTCTTATAAGGCGTTCTACCTCCGCCTGGCATTTTTCAAGCTGGGTCTCCCGATTCTTGGGCTCTTTAACCTCCTCCTGCACCCTCATCTCACCCTGCTTAACCCAGCCACCTATACCATGATAGGTCAGCCTACACGCTGCCGCTAACATCCGCAGGGCTACCCACATACTGAAAATGGGAGAAACAAGAGCCTATGCTTTCTCCAGATCCAGGCCACTCATCATATCAAGAACTGCCTCCAGTCCTGCCACGGTCGCCAATTTGTAGGGGGGCTCTTTTACCTGGTTTACGGTAATTTACCTGGTCAGCAGCCTTTGCTTGCACTCTGACCAATTCCAACCTTTTACCTGGTTTACGGTAACTCACCTGGTCAGGCAGCCTTTTGCTGCTACACTGTAAACCAATGTAAACAACGGTTTCAATTCATGACCCCACCTTCCAGTTCTGACTGGAGGAACTTATAATTAATGATATATTAAAAACGGACAACTGATCTGGATGTGAGAAAGTCAAATTTTTTTAAACTAAAGAAAGTATAATCAAATTTTAAACTATACCACACGAACACAGTAATTACAGTAAAATTGCTTAAATGGGGGAAGGCAGACGGCAATAACGAGGGATAAATGTCGACAATGTTAATTAAACAATCTTAGCAATTTCCCCTAAATTACCACCCCCTAACTCCTTACTAGGTTGCCTTGCTGACGAGTCAGAAACCCGCTCACCTGTGGTCCAAGGTAAGTAAGAGAGAGAGATAGCTTCTCAGGAGCTACGTTTATATCCTGCCAACTCCTGCTGTTTGATGCTGAAAAGGTCTGTGTGCAAAATTCGTGCCCAAAGTCCGAATACACAAGAGAAAAGCTGCGATTGACTGATTCAAAGTGGCTGGAGTGGTTTGGATGTGTCTACCATCTGGGGCCGAAGTGTACCCGCCCACGTCCGAAGTTCACCTGGGCTAAAACAAAAGCGAGTCCAAATGCCCAATTGCTCAGTGATGGGTGATTCAAAAACCCATTCAATCCAAACTGTTCTCTTTCAAAAGTCCTTTTCTGGAGTTTCATTGTGTCTCAATGTGTGAATTGAATGGGGCTGGATTACTGTGTAAACAGAAACCGATTGTTCTGCGGTTACTGCTCAAGTGGATAATCCCTTAAGTCAATAAACAAACATCGATTGCTTCTGGGAAGGGAAACTCCCTTTGATTGGCAGGTCTGACAGCCACTGCTTGATCCTCCCACTTACACAGACATCCACTAGCTGCGAGCTGCTTTCTGTCTTTTGGCCATACTTTCTGACGGCCATTTTTTAAACCCCTTTACAATTACCAAACTCCAGGGAACAATTTTATTAATAAAGTGTACTGTCTTAAAGTGTGCGAATTTTTCCACGAACATAAGAACATAAGAAAATAAGAAATAGGAGCAGGAGTAGGCCAATCGGCCCCTCGAGCCTGCTCTGCCATTCAATAAGATCATGGCTGATCTGTTCCTAACTGCCAATCTACTATCACAGAACCATCTCCTGAATCTAACAGAATTAGACACACGAAATAGGAGCCGGATCAGGCTACACTGCCCCTGGGCCCGCTCCGCTACCCACAGGGCCATGACCGATCCGAACCTAGACTCATGTCCAAATTCCTGCCCGCTCCCCGTATCCCTTAATTCCCTTTACTTCTAGGAAACTTTCTATTTCTGTTTTAAATTTATGTAATGATGTTGCTTCTACAGCTTTTTGGGGCAGCATATTCCATGTACCTAAAACCCTCTGAGTGAAGTATTTCCTCCTCATCTCAGTTTTGAAAGAGCAGCCCCTTATTCTAAGACTATGCCCCCTAGTTCTAGTTTCACCCATCATCAGGAGCATCCTCCCCGCATCCACCCGATCCAACCCCTTCACAACCTTATATGTTTCAATAAGATCGCCTCTCATTCTTCTGAACTCCAATGAGTAGAGTCCCAATCTAATCAACCTCTCCTCATATGTCCATCCCCTCATCCCCGGGATTAACCGAGTGAACCTTCTTTGTACTGACTCGAGAGCAAGTATGTCCTTTCTTAAGTATGGACACCAAAACTGTACGCAGTATTCCAGGTGCGGTCTCACCAATACCTTGTACAACTGAAGCAATACCTCCCTATATTTATATTCTATCCCCCTAGCAATGAAAGCCAACATTCCATTGGCCTTCTTAATCACTTGCTGCACCTGCATACTAACCTTTTGAGTTCGTGCACCAAGAACCCCAGATCCCTTTGTACTTCAGTACTTTCAATTTCTTGCCATTAAGATAATAACTTGCTCTACAATTTTTCCTGCCAAAGTGCATAACCTCACACTTTCCAGTATTGTATTCCATCTGCTAAATCTCTGCCCATTTACTTAGCCTGTCTATGTCCCGTTGCAGGTTTTTTATGTCCTCCTCACTCACTACTTTCCCTCCCATCTCAGTATCATCTGCAAACTTTGATATGTTACACTCGGTCCCCTCCTCCAAATCGTTAATATAGATTGTAAAGATTTGGGGACCCAGCACTGACCCCTGCGGAACACCACTTGTTACTGATTGCCAGTCTGAGAATGAACCATTTATCCCAACTCTCTGCCTTCTGTTAGATAGGCAATCCTCTATCCATGCCAGAATATTACCCCCAATCCCGTGATTTTTTATCTTAAGCAATAATCTTTTGTGTGGCTCCTTGTCAAATGCCTTTTGGAAGTCTAAATACACTACATCCACTGGTTCCCCTTTATCCACCCTATATGTTACTTCCTCAAAGAACTCCAGCAAATTTGTCAAACATGACTTCCCCTTCATAAAACCATGCTGACTTTGTCCTATTAAATCATGATTATCCAAATGTCCTGTTACTGTCTCCTTAATAATGGACTCCAAAATTTTACATACCACAGATGTTAGGCTAACCGGTCTATAGTTTCCAGCCTTCTGTCTACTGCCCTTTTTAAATAAGGGTGTTACATTAGCAGTTTTCCAGTCTGCCAGGACCTTTGCTGATTCCAGGGAGTTTTGGAAAATTATTACCAATGCATCCACAATCCCTACAGCCACTTCCCTCAAGACCCTATGATGTAAGTCATCCGGTCCAGGTGATTTATACACCTTGAGTCCCATTATTTTACCGAGTACCACTCCCTTAGTGATTTTGATCGTGTTTAGCTCCTCCCCCCCTATAGCCCCCTGTTTGTCCAGTGTTGGGATATTCTTAGTGTCCTCTACTGTAAAGACTGATACAAAATATTTGTTCAGTGTTATTGCCATCTCCATATTTCCCACCATTAATTTCCCGGTCTCATCCTCTAAGGGACCAACATTTACTTTAGCCACCCTTTTTCTTTTTATATAACTATAAAAACTCTTACTATCTGTTTTTATATGTTTTGCTAATTTACTTTCATAATCTATCTTCCCTTTCTTAATCAATCTTTTTGTTATTTTTTGCTGGCTTTTAAAGTTTTCCCAATCCTCTATCCTCCCACTAGATTTGGCTACCTTATATGCCTTTGTTTTTAGTCAAATACTATCCTTAATTTCTTTACTTAGCCACGGATGGCTATCTTTTCTTTTACACCCTTTTCTTCTCAGTGGAATATATATTTTTTGGAGGTTGTAAAATAACTCCTTAAATGATCATGTATCGTCTTACCCTTTATTCTATTTTTCCAATCCGCTCTACTCAATTCCGCTCTCATACCTTCATAGTCTCCTTTATTCAAGCTTAGCACGCTTGTTTGAGATCCAACCTTCCCACCCTCTAAGTGAATATGGAATTCAACCATGTTATGGTCACTCATTCCAAGGGGATCCTTTACTAGGACATTTTTAATTAATCCTGTCTCATTACACAGGACCAGATCTAAGGTTGCTTGCCCCCTAGTCGGTTCAGTTACATACTGCTCAAGAAATCCATCCCTAATACACTCAATGAACTCATCATCAAGGCAGCCCTGCCCAATTTGATTTGTCCAATTTATATGATAGTTAAAATCCCCCATAATTATAGATGTTCCCTTATTACAAGCCTCGATTCCGGTGTTGCCCACGTGCTGTCCATCTCAATGCAGCCTTTTGCGGTTCTGGGCACGTTTTAAATCCTTGTCCAACCCAGAGACAATTCAAATCATACAATTCTTCATCCACGATGTGGACCAATATTTTCCGATCCTCAGGGATTATGGGGATTTTGCGAACCCCTACAGTCCCTCCTTTGGATACTTCCAACTTGATTGTAGTATCCACTCGAAGGAGTGAGCAAAATTTTCTGACCCCCGACAAACAACCATCCCCTGTGTTTACCTATAGCTACCTACCACTGATCCTCCGACCCGTCTATTCCCTTCAAATGCGAGAAAAACCGTGGTATGGTAGGCATCTTACAGATACATCAGCTTACAATAAGGGCTCTCATAACCCTACATCACTTGTTACATTATACAATGCAATCAAAATTTACAATCACTTGTTACATTACAACTTATTACTAAATATTGCAATCCTAGTCATACAATGTAGTCAAAATGATCCCAAGCAGAGAGAGGGTCCTACGCCTCTGCTCAACTTGGAGTTGTCACAAAATGATCCCAAGCATGGACAGGATCCTACGCCTCTGCTCAACTTGGGGCTGTAACACAAAATACAAAAAAATATCTTGAACAACATGCTTAAACAAACCCCGATCATCACGTGCCAATGATGGGTCATGAAATTCGAGTGGGTGTTGCTCCTCCCACGCGGGCAGTAAATGTTCCTTCCACCCGCCTTTGAATGGTCTTAAACTTTTAAAACATGCAGAATGGATTTACAGACCAGCCTGCTCCACCAGCCCCGAGCTGTTCCCTTGCCCCTTTGTGGAGGCGGGGTATCCCTTATGTTTAAAATTACCTTGGCACAGACCGAGACCGGGGAGTATTGGATCATAACTCCCAGTCCCTCGCCCTCCCGTCATCCCTCGACTGGCTGCAGAAAATGATGGGTGCCTGTGTGGCAGCTCTCCCTGGCCCCACACTCAAACTTGGATCCCAGATCCGGCCACCCACTCATCCTCCCCAGCCACACTTACACTCTAACTTTTCCCGTGGGCCCCGGGTGAGTTCCACCCTTCCCCGAATGCACCCACGCAACTCTTGGGTCTCCCCCTCCCCTTTACAATCTTTGAACTGTAAATTTGACACTTTAGGAACTCTATCTTGTTCCTCGCGTGGCTTTTGCCCTTGCTAGCTTCTTGGGTGAGGTGTGTGTTTTCCTCCTGGAGCCTCATCTCACTGTCCCGCGCGTCTGTGACTTCCTGCACAAGGCGCTCCATAAATGCCTGGTCTTTCGTGACCTCTAGTGTCAGGTGTGCATCCTCATCCCGCACCCTCATCCCACTATCTCTGGCCTCGTTCACCTCTCTTATGAGGCGTTCTACCTCCGCCTGGCATTTTTCAAGCTGGGAACCCGGTGTTGAGAAACCTCTGCATTCAGTCGCGCTAATGCGCCTGCGCGAACCTCCTGTTGGCAAAACTCTCCCCTCGGGCGCGCGACTGCGCCTGCGCTGGAAAACTGAGGAGTAGCTGCTGGGGGTACGGGCTGGGGAACCGCGCTTGCGCGAGCAGTCTCTGTAAATGGATTGGCAGCAGGCTGCAGATTTCTAATCTCAGGTGGCTGTTCCTCTGTTTCTGAGCCACGTAACTTTTTCAGAGTTAAACTTTGGCCAAAACTTAGGTTCCACTGGTCAGGGAATTGTCCCAATTTGTGGGCTGGACAACTTTTCCCTGGAAACAAGCAACAGTGCCTGTCTTTACAGGCTGTGAACTTGAACTTGTCTGGTCAGCAAACTCATGTTCTCTTACCCGGGTGGCTTTAAATGGGAAATTTTGGACTTGGACTTGGACCTGCCTTTGGTCTGGAGCCAAAACTATCCCCTGTGTGCCTACCTTGTCCCAGATTTCTGCTACCAGACCTGCTCTACAGGTGTCCCAGAACTCTATTTCCCTGTTCCCCTGCTTAAGCAGCTTAGTCCTTCTTAAGTCCATACCCAAACTCTCTATCTTTCTGTTACATGGGGTATGATCTGCTCCACTAAACCTTTGGTCGCAGGCCAGCTTATAAGCTGCCTTTACCTCCCTAACCTTCTCCTCCTGCTCTGTTACTTCTGAGGTGAGGCGGGCATTCTCTTCCCGCAGCCTCATCTCGTTCCTCTTTGAACTGTAAATTTGACACTTTCGGAACTCTATCTTGTTCCTCGTGTGGCTTTTGCCCTCGCTAGCTTCTTGGGTGAGGTTTGCGTTTTCCTCCTGGAGCCTCATCTCACTGTCCCTCGCCTCTGTGACTTCCTGCACAAGGTGCTCCATAAATCCCTGGTATTTTGCGACCTCTAGTGCGAGGCGTGCATTCTCTTCCCGCACCCGCATCCCACTATCTCTGGCCTCGTTCACCTCTCTTATGAGGCGTTCTACCTCCGCCTGGCATTTTTCAAGCTGGGACTCCCAATTCTTGGCCTCTTTAACCTCCTCCTGCACCCTCATCTCACCCTCCTTAACCCAGCCACCTACACCATGATAGGTCAGCCTACACGCTGCCGCTAACATCTGCAGGGCTACCCACATAGTGTAAATGAGAGAAACAAGAGCCCATGCTTTCTTCAGCTCCAGACCACTCATAATATCAAGAGCTGCCTCCAGTCCTTCCACGGTCGCCAATTTGTAGGGGGGCATATTTTACCTGGTTTACGGTAATTTACCTGGTCAGCAGCCTTTGCCTGCAATCTGACCAATTCCAACCTTTTACCTGGTTTATGGTAATTCACCTGGTCAGGCAGCCTTTTGCTGCTACACTGTAAACCAATTTAAACAGCGGTTTTGAATCGCTACCCCACCTTCCAGTTCTGACTGGAGGAACTTATAATTAATGATATATTAAAAACAGACAACTGATCTGGATGTGAGAAAGTCAACTTTTATTAAACTAAAGAATCTATAATCAAATTTTAAACTATACCACACGAACACAGTAATTACAGTAAAATTGCTTAAATGGGGGAAGGCAGATGGCAAAAATGAGGGATAAATGTCTACAATGTTAATTAAACAATCATAGCAATTTCCCCTAAATTACCACCCCCTAACTCCTTACTAGGTTGCCTTGCTGAGGAGCCAGAAACCCGCTCACCTGTGGTCCAAGGAAAGTAAGAGAGAGAGATAGCTTCTCAGGAGCTACCTTTATATCCTGCCAACTCCTGCTTTTTGGCGCTGAAAAGGTCTGTGTGCAAAATTCATGCCCAATGTCCGAATACACAAGAGAAAGGCTGTGATTGGCTGAATCAAAGTGGTTGGAGTGGTTTGGATCTGTCTACCTTCTGGGGCCGAAGTGTACCCGCCCACGTCTGGAGTTCACCTGGGCTAAAACAAAAGGGAATCCAACTGCCCAATTGTTCTGTGATGGGTGATTCAAAAACCCATTCAATCCAAACTGTTTTCTTTCAAATGTCCTTTTCCGGAGTTTCATTGTGTGTAAGGGCTTTGAATGGGGCTGGATTACTGTGTAAACAGAAACCGATTGTTCTGTGGTTACTGCTCAAGTGGATAATCCCTTAAGTCAATAAACAAACATCAATTGCTTCTGAGAAGGGAAACTCCCTTTGATTGGCAGGTCTGACTGCCACTGCTTGATCCTCCCACTTACACAGACATCCACGAGCTGCGAGCTGCTTTCTGTCTTTTGGCCATGCTTACTGATGGCCATTTTTTAAACCCCTTTACAATTACCAAACTCCAGGGAACAATTTTATTAATAAAGTGTACTGCCTTAAAGTGTGTGAATTTTTCCACGAAGTTCCTCGATTCTGGTGTTGTCCACGTGCTGTCCATCTCAACACAGCCTTTTGCGGTTCTGGGCATGTTTTAAAACCTTGTCCAACCCAGAGACAGTTCAAATCACACAATTCTTCGTCCACGATGTGGACCAATATATTCCGATCTTCAGGGATTATGGGGATTTTGCGAACCCCTACATAGTTCATTAGCGCATATAGAAACATAGATGATAGGAGCAGGAGTAGGCCATTTGGCCCTTTGAGCCTGCTCCGCCATTCAATGAGATCATGGCTGATCATCCAAACTCTGTACCCTGTCCCTGCCTTCTTCCCATATCCCTTGATCCCTTTAGCCTTAAGAAATATATCTATGTAACATTCTATGTAACAAGGTAGTGTTGCGCTGAGGTAGCTTGGAAATAAGCAGTACAACCTTTAAAAAGCTAAGAATGGCTGAAGATTGCAGCAGCCTGGGGGAGCAGCAGGTAAACTTTTTTCCAGACTGGGCTCACTATTAGGTTTATGTCATAGCTGGCATTTGTCTGACTTTGTGCCACTTTTGAAGCATGTCTTCAAATGAAGAACCTGGCAAGGCAACCAAAAAAGGAACACGGCATCGCTAGGAGGCAGAGCAAAAGGGAGCACATTGTCAAAGATAATGCCCTCCAGACTCTCCTGCATAAGATGCAGCCAAGAAAAGACAGATTATTGGGTGTCCATGGGAGGAAATCTCAAAAACCAGTTTGATGCACCATGCAGAGGAAGGTGACAGTGGCATCGTAGTTTTAATAAAGAGCCAGAAGGAACACGCCTACTCCTCTTGGTTCCACATTCAGATAAGTATTAAATTGTGTACTCAACTCTTCAGTGGTAGACGCAAGCAGTCACTTTAAAGACTGCTGGCTTGGCTGCTTTGCACCTGAGAAAACTGATGGCAGCATGCTTGGCGCAAACTGCGCTCAGTCGCATTCCAATTTGGCAAAGGCGCCTGAAACAGGCGTTAAGCCCTCAACTTGCATAGGCAATGAGCCTAACAAATGTTTCAGGAGGGCACCCTGAATGATTACAGGAAGTCCTAACCCATCTGGTTCGAGCGTGCTCATGTCGCATGGCACATTATTGCCCGATAAACATAGAAACATAGAAACATAGAAACATAGAAGATAGGAGCAGGAGTAGGCCATTCGGCCCCTCGAGCCTGTTCTGCCATTTAATGAGATCATGGCTGATCAACCAAATTCAGTACCCTGTCCCTGCTTTCTCCCCATATCCCTTGATCCCTTTAGCCTTAATAAACATATCTAACTCCTTCTTGAATATATTTAATAAGTTGGCCTCAACTGCCTTCTGTGGTAGAGAATTCCACAGGTTTTCCACTCTCTGGGTGAAGAAATTCCTCCTCATCTCAGTCCTAAATGGCTTACCCCTTATCCTTAGACTGTGACCCCTGGTTCTGGACTCCCCTGCCATCGGGAATGTCCTTCCTGCATCTAGTCTGTCTAATCGTGTGAGAATTTTATAAGTTTCAATGAGATCCCCTCTCATTCTTCTAAACTCTAGCAAATATAAGCCTAATCGACTCAACCTCTCTTCATACGTCATTCCTGCCATCCCAGGTATCAGTCTTATGAATCTTCGCTGCACTCCCTCCATGGCAAGAACATCCTTCCTCAGATACGGCGACCAAAACTGCACACAATACTCAAGGTGTGGTCTCACCAAGGCCCTGTAAAACTGCAGCAAGACATCCTTGCTCCTGTACTCAAATCCTCTCGCTATGAAGGCCAACATACCATTTGCCTTCTTAACTGCATGCTGCAGCTGCATGCTTACCTTCAGCGACTGGTGCACAAGGACACCCAGGTCTCGTTGCACTTCCCCTTTTCCCAATCTATTGCCGTTCAGATAACAATCTGTCTTCCTGTTTCTGCCACCAAAGTGGATAAACTCGCATTTATCCACATTGTACTGCATCTGCCATGCATCTGCCCAATCACTCAACCTGTCCAAATCATACTGGAGTTTCTCTGCATCCTCCTCACAGCACACACGCCCACCCTGCTTTGTGTCATCTGCAAATTTGGAGATATTACATCTAATTCCCTCGTCTAGATCATTAATATATATTGTGACTAGCTGGGGTCCTAGCACCGATCCCTGCGGCACCCCACTAGTCACTACCTGCCACTCGGAAAAAGACCCGTTTATTCCAACTCTTTGCTTCCTGTCTGACAACCAGTTCTCTATCCAAGTCATTACCTTACCCCCAATCCCATGTGCCTTCACTTTGCAGGCCAATCTCTTTTGCGGGACCTTATCGAAAGCCTTCTGAAAGTCCAAATACACCACATCCACTGGTTCTCCCTTATCTATTCTACCAGTTACATCCTCAAAAAATTCCAGGAATTTAGTCAAGCATGATTTACCTTTTGTAAATCCATGTTGACTTTGTCTGATCCTGTCACTGTTTTCCAAGTGCTCTGTTATTACATCTTTTATAATGGACTCCAGCATTTTCCCCACTACCGATGTCAGGCTTATAATTCCCCATTTTCTCTCTACCACCTTTTTTAACTAGTGGGGTTACATTAGCTACCCTCCAATCCATGGAAACTATTCCAGAGTTTATAGAATTTTGGAAGATGACCAGCAATGCATCTACTATTTCTAGGGCCACTTCCTTAAGTACCCTAGGATGTAGATTATCAGGCCCTGGGGATTTACCGGCCTTCAATCCCGTCAATTTCCCTAACACCATTTCCCTACACATACTGATTTCATCCAATTCCTCCCTCTCATTAGACCCTATGTTCCCCGAAATCTCTGGGAGTTTATTTGTGTCCTCCTTTGTGAAGACAGAACCAAAGTATGTATTTAATTGTTCTGCCATTTCTTTGTTCCCTATTATAAATTCCCCTGATTCTGACTGCAAGGGACCTACGCTTGACTTCACCAATCTTTTTCTCTTCACATATCTATAAACAAGTGCTGCACAATCCGGTTTTAGGCCCACAGCTCTCACTTGCAGCAACAGCTGGAAAACTTTTGTCTTTATTGCAGGCATCAATGGTGCAGGTAGCAGAAAATATAAATTATTATTTGATATGGCATTTCACTTATTTTTCTATTTTTTGTCACTGAGCTATAAATGGAGCAATTTCCAGGTTCTGGAGATTTTTTATCTACCAACCAAATGGATCAGAAGCAATGAAAATTTTTGTCAGTACAGCCATTAGCCATTTCCTGGACGGATTCAGAAAAAGTCAATCCTTACAGTGAAAAGCTGTTCAGAGATCTTTAAGGAAAAGGTTCACTGATCATAACCTGAAGTAAATCCAGATCAACACACTAATGTGTCCACGTTTATTACAGTAGTAACTTTTGAGTCAGATAATAAAGAATAAAACTGATGGATAATCCAGGGAACAGCTCAGCTGTGAATCTTGGGTTAATGAAAGCTATCAATAACTGAAGAAAGGAATGACTTTGCAACAATGAACAACTGCAGCCTTTTCAGGAAATTCATGGTCAGAATTAGAAATGTTTAAACTTGTAGGTCATTGTAAGACAAAATACATTTGTAGCTTGCTGAAGAAAGTCATAATACATGAATAATATTACCTAATAAAAGAAAAAGAAATCATGGCAGTTTTGAGCTGCTAGATCTGTTCTGATTCTATCCCATTTAGCATGGTGGTAGTGCCACACAACACGATGGAGGGTGTCCTCAGTGCGAAGACGAGACTTTGTCTCCACAAGGACAGTGCGGTGGTCACTGCTACCAATACTGTCATGAACAGATGCATCTGCGACAGGTAGATTGGTGAGGACGAGGTCAAGTAGGTTTTTCCCTTATGTGGGTTCTCTCACCACCTGCCGCAGGCCCAGTCTGGCAGCTATGTTCTTCAGGACTCGGCCAGCTCGGTCAGTAGTGGTGCTAACGAGCCATTTTTGGTGATGGACTTTGAAGTCCTCCACCCAGTGTACATTCTGTGCCGCTGCTACCCTCAGTGCTTCTTCCAAGTGGTGTTCAACATGGAGGAGTACTGATTCCTTGCCAAACACTTGACCTGAAGCCATGAGACTTTGTGGGGTCAAGAATCAATGTTGAAAATTCCCAGGGCCACTCCGTCCCGACTATACACCACTGTGCCACCTCCTCTCATGGGTCTGTCCTTCTGGTGGGAAAGGACATACCCAGGGATGGTGATGGAGGAGTCTGGGATGTTGGCTGAAAGGTATGATTCTGAGAGTATGACTATGTCAGGCTCTTGCTTGACTAGTCTGTGGGACAACTCTCCCAATTTTGATACATGTCCCCAGATGTTAGTGGGGAGCAGTTAGCAGGGGCGACTGGGCTGGGTGTCGAGATCGATGCCAGGTGGTACATCTGGTTTTATTCTTGTTATTGGTGGTCAGGGGGTGGGGGGATGGTGGTCATGGGGGGAGTGGTGGTGATCAGGGGGGAGATGATGGGTGGGGTGGAGAGATGGTGGGCAGAGTGGAGAGATGGTGGCCGCGAGGAAGAGATGGTAGTCGGTGGGCAGTGAGATGGTGGTCGGGGGGGAGAGATGGTGATCAGGGGGAGAGATGACAGGCAGGGGGAGAGATGGAGGTCGGGGGGAGAGTTGGTGGCCGAGGGGAAGAGTTGATGTTCGGGGGAAGAATTGGTGGTTGGGGGAGGGAGAGATGGTGGTTGGGGGAGGGGGAGATGGTGGTCGGGGGGAGAAATGGTGGTCGGGGGGAGAGATGGTGGTCGAGGGGAGAGATGGTGGTCTAGGGGAGAAATGGTGGTAAGGGAAGAGTTGATGGTCGGGGGGGGAAGAGGGTAGTCGGGGGGATAGATGGTGGTCGGGGGAAGAGTTGGTGGTCAGGGGGGGAGAGAGGGTGGTTGGGGGGAGAGATTACGGTCGGGGAGAGACCTGGTGGGCGGGGAAGGGTTGGTGGTCAGGGGGAGAGATGGTGGTAGGGGGGAGAGATGGTGGTCGGGGGGAGAGATGGTGGTCTGGGCGAGAGATGGTGGACGGGGGAGAGATGGTGGTCGGGGGGAGAGATGGTGGTCAGGGAGAAGAGATGGTGGTTGGGGGGAGAGATGGTGGTCAGGGAGAAGAGATGGTGGTCGGGGGGGGGGAGAGATGGTGGTCCGGGGGGAGAGATGGTGATCGGGGTGAGAGATGGTGGTCGGGGGAGAGATGGCGGTCGGGGGAGAGATGGTGGTCGGGGGGGAGAGATGGTGGACCGGGGGAGAGATGGCGGTCGGGGTGGAGAGATGGTGGTCAGGGAGAAGAGATGGTGGTCGGGCGGAGAGACGGTGGTCGGGGGGAGAGATGGTGGTCAGGGAGAAGAGATGGTGGTCGGGGGGAGAGGTGGTGGTCGAGGGGAGAGATGGTGGTCTAGGGGAGAAATGGTGGTAAGAGAAGAGTTGGTGGTCGGGGGGGGAAGAGGGTAGTCGAGGGGATAGATGGTGGTCGGGGGAAGAGTTGGTGGTCAGGGGGGGAGAGAGGGTGGTTGGGGGGAGAGATTACGGTCGGGGAGAGACCTGGTGGCCGGGGAAGGGTTGGTGGTCAGGGGAGAGATGGCGGTAGGGGGGAGAGATGGTGGTCGGGGGGAGAGATGGTGGTCAGGGAGAAGAGATGGTGGTTGCGCGGAGAGATGATGGTCAGGGAGAAGAGATGGTGGTCGGGGGGGGGAGAGATGGTGGTCCGGGGGGAGAGATGGTGGTCGGGGTGAGAGATGGTGGTCGGGGGAGAGATGGCAGTCGGGGGGGAGAGATGGTGGTCGGGGGGGAGAGATGGTGGACCGGGGGAGAGATGGCGGTCGGGGTGGAGAGATGGTGGTCAGGGAGAAGAGATGGTGGTCGGGCGGAGAGACGGTGGTCGGGGGGAGAGATGGTGGTCAGGGAGAAGAGATGGTGGTCGGGGGGAGAGGTGGTGGTCGAGGGGAGAGACGGTGGTCTAGGGGAGAAATGGTGGTAAGGGAAGAGTTGGTGGTCGGGGGGGGAAGAGGGTACTCGGGGGGATAGATGGTGGTCGGGGGAAGAGTTGGTGGTCGGGGGGGAGAGAGGGTGGTTGGGGGGAGAGATTACGGTCGGGGAGAGACCTGGTGGTCGGGGAAGGGTTGGTGGTCAGGGGGAGAGATGGTGGTAGGGGGGAGAGATGGTGGTCGGGGGGAGAGATGGTGGTCTGGGCGAGAGATGTTGGACGGGGGAGAGATGGTGGTCGGGGGGAGAGATGGTGGTCAGGGAGAAGAGATGGTGGTTGGGGGGAGAGATGGTGGTCAGGGAGAAGAGATGGTGGTCGGGGGGGGAGAGATGGTGGTCCGGGGGGAGAGACGGTGGTCGGGGGGAGAGATGGTGGTCAGGGAGAAGAGATGGTGGTCGGGGGGAGAGGTGGTGGTCGAGGGGAGAGACGGTGGTCTAGGGGAGAAATGGTGGTAAGGGAAGAGTTGGTGGTCGGGGGGGGAAGAGGGTACTCGGGGGGATAGATGGTGGTCGGGGGAAGAGTTGGTGGTCAGGGGGGGAGAGAGGGTGGTTGGGGGGAGAGATTACGGTCGGGGAGAGACCTGGTGGTCGGGGAAGGGTTGGTGGTCAGGGGGAGAGATGGTGGTAGGGGGGAGAGATGGTGGTCGGGGGGAGAGTTGGTGGTCTGGGCGAGAGATGGTGGACGGGGGAGAGATGGTGGTCGGGGGGAGAGATGGTGGTCAGGGAGAAGAGATGGTGGTTGGGGGGAGAGATGGTGGTCAGGGAGAAGAGATGGTGGTCGGGGGGGGAGAGATGGTGGTCCGGGGGGAGAGATGGTGGTCGGGGGGGAGAGATGGTGGACCGGGGGAGAGATGGCGGTCGGGGTGGAGAGATGGTGGTCAGGGAGAAGAGATGGTGGTCGGGCGGAGAGACGGTGGTCGGGGGGAGAGATGGTGGTCAGGGAGAAGAGATGGTGGTCGGGGGGAGAGGTGGTGGTTGCGGGGAGAGATGGTGGTCGGGGGGAGAGATGGTGGTCAGGGAGAAGAGATGGTGGTTGGGGGGAGAGGGTGGTCAGGGAGAAGAGATGGTGGTTGCGGGGAGAGATGGTGGTCAGGGAGAAGAGATGGTGGTCGGGGGGGGGAGAGATGGTGGTCCAGGGGGAGAGATGGTGGTCGGGGTGAGAGATGGTGGTCGGGGGAGAGATGGCGGTCGGGGGGGAGAGATGGTGGTCGGGGGGGAGAGATGGTGGACCGGGGGAGAGATGGCGGTCGGGGTGGAGAGATGGTGGTCAGGGAGAAGAGATGGTGGTCGGGCGGAGAGACGGTGGTCGGGGGGAGAGATGGTGGTCAGGGAGAAGAGATGGTGGTCGGGGGGAGAGATGGTGGTCGAGGGGAGAGACGGTGGTCTAGGGGAGAAATGGTGGTAAGGGAAGAGTTGGTGGTCGGGGGGGGAAGAGGGTACTCGGGGGGATAGATGGTGGTCGGGGGAAGAGTTGGTGGTCAGGGGGGGAGAGAGGGTGGTTGGGGGGAGAGATTACGGTCGGGGAGAGACCTGCTGGTCGGGGAAGGGTTGGTGGTCAGGGGGAGAGATGGTGGTAGGGGGGAGAGATGGTGGTCGGGGGGAGAGATGGTGGTCTGGGCGAGAGATGGTGGACGGGGGAAAGATGGTGGTCGGGGGGAGAGATGGTGGTCAGGGAGAAGAGATGGTGGTTGGGGGGAGAGATGGTGGTCAGGGAGAAGAGATGGTGGTCGGGGGGGGAGAGATGGTGGTCCGGGGGGAGAGATGGTGGTCGGGGGGGAGAGATGGTGGACCGGGGGAGAGATGGCGGTCGGGGTGGAGAGATGGTGGTCAGGGAGAAGAGATGGTGGTCGGGCGGAGAGACGGTGGTCGGGGGGAGAGATGGTGGTCAGGGAGAAGAGATGGTGGTCGGGGGGAGAGGTGGTGGTTGCGGGGAGAGATGGTGGTCGGGGGGAGAGATGGTGGTCAGGGAGAAGAGATGGTGGTTGGGGGGAGAGATGGTGGTCGGGGGGAGAGTTGGTGGTCGGGGGGAGAGTTGGTGGTCGGGGGGAGAGATGGTGGTTGGAGGCAAGAGATGGCGGTTGCGGGGAGAGATGATGGTCGGGGGAGAGCTGGTGGTCGGGTGAATATTTGGTGGTCGGATGGAAGAGTTGGTGGTCGGGGGGGAGAAATGGTAGTCGGGGGAGAGATGGTGGTCGGGGGCAAGAGATTCCAGTCTGGGGGAGAGATGGTGGTCGGGGGAGAGATGGTGGTCAGGGGCGGAGAGATGGTGGTCGGGAACGGAGTTGGTGGTCAGGGCGAGAGATGGTGGTTGGGGGGAGAGTTGGTGGTCGGGGGGGAGAGTTGGTGGTCGGGGGGGAGAGTTCATGGTCGGATGGAAGAGATGGTGGTTGGGGGCGAGAGATGGCGGTTGGGGGCGAGAGATGGTGGTCGGAGGGAGAGATGGTGGTCGGGGGAGAGATGGTGGTCGGGGGGAGAGATGGTGGATGGGGCGAGAGATGGCTGTCGGGGGAGAAATGGTGGTCTGGGGGAAGGTTGGTGGTCAGGGGGAGAGATGTTGGTCGGGGGAGAGATGGTAGTCGGGGGCGAGAGATGGTGGTCGGGGCGAGAGGTGGTGGTCGGGGGGAGAAATGGTGGTTGGGGGGAGAAATGGTGGTTGGGGGGAGAGATGGCGGTCGGGGGGAAGAGATGGTGGTCGGGGGGAGAGATGGTGGTCGGGGGGCGACAGATGCCGGTCGGGGGGAGAGATGGCGGTCGGGGGGAGAGATGGCGGTCGGGGGGGGAGATGGCGGTCGGCGGGGGAGATGGCGGTCGGCGGGAGAGATGGCGTTTGGGGGGAGAGATGGCGGTTGTGTGGAGAGATGGTGGTTGGGGGGAGAGATGGTGGTCGGGGGTGAGAGATGGTGGTCAGGGGCACAGATGGCAGTTGGGGGGAGAGATGGTGGTCGGGGGAGAGATGGTGGTCGGGGGGAGAGATGGCGGTCGGGGGGGCAGGTGGCGGTCGGGGGGAGAGAGATGGCGGTCGGGGGGAGAGATGGCGGTTGTGGGGAGAGATGGTGGTTGGGGGGAGAGATGGTGGTCGGGGGTGAGAGATGGTGGTCAGGGGCACAGATGGCGGTCGGGGGGAGAGATGGTGGTCGGGGGGGAGAGATGGTGGTTGGGGGCGAGAGGTGGTGGTTGGGGCAGAGAAGGTGGTCGGGGTGAGAGATGGTGGTCGGGGCGAGAGATTGTTGTCGCGGGCGAGAGATGGTGGTCGGGGGCGAGAGATGGTGGTCAGGGGCGAGAGATGGTTGTCGGGGCAAGAGATGGTGGTCGGGGGCGGGAGATGGTGGTCGGGTGCGAGAGATGGTGGTCGGGGGCGAGAGATGATGGTCGGGGGCAGGGACGGTGGTCGGGGGGAGAGTTGATGATCAGTCCGAGAGATGGTGGACGGGGGCAAGAGATGGTGGTCAGGCCGAGAGATGGTGGTCAGGCCGAGAGATGGTGGTCGGGGGGAGAGATGGTAGTCGGGGGCGAGAGATGGTGGTCGGGGCGAGAGATGATGGTCGGGGGCAGAGATGGCAGTCCGGGGGAGAGATGGTGGACGGGGCGAGAGATGGTGGTTGGGGGGAGAAATGGTGGTTGGGGGGAGAGATGGTGGCCGGGGGGAGAGATGGTGGTCGGGGCGAGAGATGGTGGTCGGGGGGAGAGATGGTGGTCGGGGCGAGAGATGGTGGTCGGGGGGAGAAATGGTGGTTGGGGGGAGAGATGGTGGCCGGGGGGAGAGATGGCGCTCGGGGGGAGAGATGGTGGACGGGGCCGAGAGATGACGGTCGGGGGGGGAGATGGTGGACGGGGGGAAAGATGGTGGACGGGGCGAGAGATGGTGGTCAAGGGGAAAGATGGTGGACGGGGGGAAAGATGGTGTACGGGGCGAGAGATGGCGGTCGGGGGGAGAGATGGTGATCGGGGGGAGAGATGGTGGACGGGGTGAGAGATGGTGGTCAGGGGGAAAGATGGTGGACGGGGCAAGAGATGGCGGTCGGGGGGAGAGATGGTGGTCGGGGGGAGAGATGGCGCTCGGGGGGAGAGATGGTGGACGGGGCCGAGAGATGGCGGTCGGGGGGAGAAATGTTGGACAGGGTGAGGGATGGTGGTCGGGTGCAGTGATGGCAGTTGGGGGGAGAGATGGCGGTCGGGGGGAGAGATGGTGGACGGGGGGAAAGATGGTGGACGGGGCGAGAGATGGTGGTCGGGGGGAAAGATGGTGGACGGGGCGAGAGATGGTGGTCGGTGGGAGAGATGGTGATCGGGGGGTGAGATGGTGGACGGGGGGAGAGATGGTGATCAGGGGGTGAGATGGTGGATGGGGGGAGAGATGGTGGACGGTGGCGAGAGATGGCGGTGGGGGGGAGAGATGGTGGACGGGGCGAGAGATGGTGGTCGGGGGAAAGATGGTGGACGGGGGCGAGAGATGGCGGTCGGGGGGAGAGATGGTGGTCGGGGGAGAGATGGTGGTCGGGGGGAGAGTTGGTGGTCGGGGGGAAAGATGGTGGACAGGGCGAGAGATGGTGGTCGGGGGGAGAGATGGTGGCTGGGGGAGAGATGGTGGTCGGGGGCAGAGATGACGGTCGGGGGGAGAGTTGGTGGTTGGGGGGAGAGATGGTGGACGGGGGGAGAGATGGTGGACGGGGGCGAGAGATGGCAGTCGGGGGGAGAGATGGTGGTCGATGGGGGCGAACGCGCGAGGAGGGGGAGTCAGTGATTGTGTAGCTGGAACCAGGTAAGCTTGTTGGGCCGGGGAGAAACAGTCCTGCTCCTCCTCACTCACAAGCAATGCTGTAAATGCGCGTACCATTTCGACCCGGCCCACCTGACCTCCTTTTATCTGCCGGGTTTCCCTAGGCCCAGAAAACCCGGCCGAAATGGGTTAAAATAAAAAGCTTGTTAAAATGGAGGCATGCATCATAAGCTTTTACTGACCGAACTGCCTCCAGAGAGCAGGTTCGTCGTCCGGCCCATCTCTGGTAAAACTGGACGTGGATGGCTTCGAGGGAGGTTGGGGTCAGGCTTGAAATATTTTTAATTTTAACTTCTCACCGGACCCAAACCCACCCATTTTTAGGGGTTAAAATTACCTCCAATGTCTTAAGGAGAAGAGGAGTGAAAAATGTCAGGAAAAGAAATAAATAGTTAAAAGCTAGCAATGGACTGATGGGAGGTAATCGGTACTGTTGGAGGGAGGTTCACGTGCTGGCCGTACAGAATGAGAAATTTCAGGCCTGTCAAAAACAATTTTCAATTATCGTGGCCAGAAAATCAAGGACAGCTGGTCTGTGATTTCCCAACATGCACAACTGGTTAGTGGTTAGTGAGGTTCGGTTTCCGGCATTTGGCCCTATGATATTTAGCTGTGATTTGAAAACAAAGTGATTTGAAAGAGAAAGCACCTGATCACTGTAGTGTATGTACCTTTAAGAAAGAACGGCCTATAAATTCGGTGACGCCCCGCCAGCACGTTTGCGCCGGAAATTTAGCGCCCGCCGCCGAGCCAGTTGTGCCCGCCCCAAATTCACTTTCAGCGCCCCAAAGCGGAAGCGGGCGCTGGTACAGAGTGTGCCCGCCCCGCTTGGGGCGCTGAAAGTGAATTTCAGCGCTGCCGGTCCCGCTGCGCCACCCGATGCGGGGCGGCAGGCTGCTGTACTGCAGGCCTCCCCCTTCTCTTAAGGGGGAGGTGCCTGCAACGGCCGGAGCCCCGTTGAAAGCGCCGGCAAAAGAGCCCGGCACAACGGTGAAGTGCCGGGCTCCACGGAAACCAGCCGGCAATGCCGCGGGGGGGGGTGGAGGAGGCCGGGGAAGGAGGTGCGGGCAGGCGGCCGCCGAAAAAGCGGCCGGCCGTACCTCCGCTTTAAATAGCGCCTCTAAGGCTGCAGCACGGCCAGGTTTTCAAAACGTTGTTAGCGGCCGCCAGGGAAGAGGCGGCCGCTACTGAAGATGGGGATCGGCGTGGTTTCGGGCGGTACCGGGGCGCTGCGCACACCGATGACGTCATCGGTGCCGGCGCAGCGCTACCGGCTTACGCCGATTTAAAGGCCCACCTAATTTCAGCGGCGACGCAACTTCCGGCGCAACCCACTCTTGCGCCCCTAAATGGGCGCAAACCCAAGGGAATTTCTAGGCCAACTACTTTTACAGCTCCTGTATACTGTAGTACCGGCAGTGACCACACCTGTATATAAGCCCTGAGCAGGGATCTGTACTGTTAGTTTTTAGACTACCCTCATCCAGTAAACACCTGTTGATTGTTAATTTGCAGTCTCCGTCTATTTATTGAAGAACACCATACCTTAAGATTCACGGATTTAACAGTGGCGACGAGGTCGATTCGAACCTACCTGCAACTCTGCATTTCCTCCCAAGGATTCGCTCCTGGAGGACAGTGGAAGAAAGTCGAGGCCAGAAGCACGGGCGTCGATCACGAGCAACCGCCCAGTCATCCGGCAGAGAGTGAGCATCGCAGAGGAGGCTGTTGAGAGCTGGGCTTGGTTCTCCAGCCACGACGATCCAGCAACAGGCTGGCAACAGGTACAGTGCAGACCCTTCCCGGACTGCGGCGGCTGGAGCCGACCGATGGCACAGAAAAGGCCGAGCAGCGTCGATGGGGTAAGAGAGAGGGCGCAGCCGGGGGTTGAAGACCGAGCGGCGTCGACGGAAAACAAAAAGCGAGAGAGGGTAAAGCACAGCCGGGGTTCAGGAACGAGGGCCGGCAATGAGAGAGGCGCACAGGAGAACGCGCAGAGTGCAGCCAGGGCTCAAGGGCTGAACAGCATCCGCGGGGGAAGAAAGGAAGCGCGGGAGACGCCATTTGAGCCGCGGCGAAGAAGGGAGAGCGCGGGAGACGCCATTTTTGAAGCTGCAGCGGAGAAGAAGGGTGAGCGCGGGAAGAAGGGAGAGCGCGGGAGATGCCATTTTAGCGAGTCTAACCACACCCAGGGATGCCGAAGAGTGGCAGTGTCACAGCGTTTGACAATGAAGTCGAAGATTGGGCGACATATGTGGAACGCATTGAGGTATACTGCAAGGCGAATGAAGTGCCAGATGCCAGGGAAGCAGTGGTTTTGTTGAATTCCATGGGTGCAAAAATGTATGGCTTACTGCGAAACCTAATAACCCCAGAGAGCCAGTGGATAAGGATTTCGAAAGCATAGTGGAAATCCTACAGGACCACTTAAACCCCACACCGCTGCTGATAGCAGAAAGATTTAAGTTTCACAAAAGGAACCAGCATAAAGACGAAAGTAATGCTGAGTATTTAACGGAACTGCGCAAGCTATCGAAACACTACCAGTTTGGAATGGGACTAGCAGATACGTTAAGGGATAAGTTTGTGTGTGGGCTTCAAAGTGAAGGAACCCAGAAACGGCTTCTATCAGAAAAGGATCTTACGCTGGACAAGTCTTTCAGCATGGCAGTATCACATGAAGCAGCCGCACGGGGCGCTGCAGAGATACAACGGAGACCACAAGAATATGGCACCAACGAAATGTCATATGGAGCAGGGAAGTGTTATCGCTGCGGCAGAACATCACACGACCAGAAGGATTGTGGGTTCAAGGACCAAGTGTGCAGACAGTGTGGAAAAGCAGGACATATAGCAAGAGTCTGCAGGTCAGGGAAGAAAACCAGCAGCAAGAAATCTCCACAGGAGAAGTACAAAAAGGTACATAAGGTGACGGAGAGTAGTTCAGACGAACAGAAAAGTGATACAGACTCCGGAAGCAAGGAGCTGGGTTGTCTGAAACTACATAATGTAATCAAAATGGAGGATCACCAGACTATCTGGGTCACGCTCAAGATAGACGGAGTCCAAGTGAAAATGGAATTGGACACAGGATCAGCCCTAACAGTCATAAACTGAAGGGACTACAAGCGGCTATTCTCACATATACCCTTGAGAGCTACAGCGATTGTCTTGAAGACGTGCACGGGGCAAAAAGTCTACCCCAAAGGAAAAATAAGGGTGAACGTGATATACAACGGCCAGGAAACACCAAAAATGGACCTATATGTATTGCCAGATGGAGGACCACCACTACTAGGACGTGAATGCATCCAGAAGATACAGTTAGATTGGCATTCCATACAGGCACTGACGGTAGTGACGAAAAAGGATGAGGACGTCACACCTGGACGACTGTCAAAAATGCTAACTGACGCACAAGAAGTGTTCCAGGAGGGACTCGGAACACTAAAAGGCATAACAGCGACGATTAAAATAGAGGAAAATGCAAGCCCAAAGTTTTTTAAGGCCAGACCGGTGCCTTATGCGATCCGCCCAGCCATCGAAGCAGAGCTGGAAGGTTTGGAACATTCAGGAATACTGTCCAGCGTGGATTGGAGCGAGTGGGCTACACCCATCGTTCCTGTAATGAAGAGGTCGTTGAGTAATACGCCTGGGGAACCAAAGAAGGTTCTCATCTGTGTGGACTTTAAGGTGACAGTGAACCCAGTCCTTCACACGGTACAATATCCGCTTCTGCGGATTGAAGATATTTTCGCCTCGCTATCTGGAGGAAAACGCTTCACTAAGCTTGATCTGGCCCAGGCGTACCTGCAAATGGAGGTAGAAGAAGCCTCGAAACAATACCTCACGATCAACACTCACAAAGGTCTCTACCAATACAACCGGCTGGTGTTCGGGGTAGCATCAGCTCCGGCTATTTGGCAAAGGGCAATGGATCAAGTCCTGTAAGGGATTCCAGGGACCCAGTGTGATTTGGACGACATCCTGGTCACAGGCGAAAATGACAGTGATCACCTCGCCAACCTGGAGCAGGTGATTGCTAGATTGAAGGAATATGGGCTCCAAGCTAATCGCCACAAATGCGAGTTTTTCCAGAAGCAGATCTTGTATTGTGGCCACGTTATTGATGAAGAGGGGTTACATAAGTCCCCTGAAAAGATTGAGGCAGTAGTCAAGGCTCCAGCACCGGAAAATCTGTCACAACTGAGGTCGTTCCTCGGGCTGGTGAACTACTACCATAAGTTCTTACCAAATTTGTCTACAGTATTACACCCACTGAACACCCTACTGCAAACGGGGGTACCATGGAAGTGGAATGACGAATGTAAACGAGCTTTCCAGAAGTGCAAAGAATTGATCACATCAAAAGAGGTGTTGGCTCATTTCAACCCAGCACTACCAATTCGGTTGGCGTGTGATGCATCACCCTATGGTATTGGAGCGGTGCTGTCACACAAATTCCCAGACGGGTTGGAGAGGCCAGTAGCCTTTGCGTCTCGGTCACTAACCTCAGCCACGCGCAACTACGCCCAGATTGACAGGGAGGCCCTCAGCCTAGTATGGGGAGTAAAAAAGTTCAACCACTATCTGCACGGGCAGAAGTTCACCTTGCTGACTGACCACCAACCACTTGTCTCCATCTTTAATCCAAAGAAGGGCGTTCCGGTGATGACTGTGCAACGGTTCCAAAGATGGTCCCTTTTTCTAGGGGCGAACCAATATGAAATAGAGTATAAGGGCATGAAACAGCATGGAAATGCTGATGGGCTATCACGCCTGCCACTGCCTACTGCGGAGGAAACACCAGCAGTGGACCCTGTCGAAATATTTTATTCGTCTATAATTGAACGCTTGCCAGTAACTAACGTGGATGTAGAGAAGGAGACCCGAAATGATCCGACACTGTCTCGGGTATATGATTTGACGGTGAAGGGATGGCCAACACATGGCGACTCACTGTTGCCTGCATTCTCATCCAGAAGAGAACAGCTGTCAGTATGCCAGGGGACAGTGATGTGTGGATCCCGAGTGGTAATTCCACCCAAGTTAAGGAGGAGAGTGCTCAATGAGCTTCACGACGGCCATCTGGGAGGGGTGAAAATGAAAAGCCTTGTTAGGGCTTATGTGTGGTGGCCGGGGATCGATCAACAAATCGAGGACCTAACAAAGAGCTGCTCAGGATGCCAGAAGGTCCAAAATGCACCACCACATGCCCCTCTACACCCGTGGGAGTGGCCCTCCTCTCCATGGCAACGGGTGCATATTGATTTTGCTGGTCCATTCATGGACTCAATGTTCTTAATAGCAGTGGATGTGCACTCGAAATGGCCTGAGGTGATCAAAATGTCCTCCACCACTACCGAGAAAACAATTGCACTCCTACGGACCATATTTGCCAGGAACGGCTTGCCAGTGTAGATTTGCTCTGATAACGGACCACAGTTTGTGTCTGAAGAGTTTCGGAAATTTATGAGAAGGAATGGGGTAAGGCATTACACATCCGCCCCGTATCATCCAGCCACAAATGGATTGGCTGAGAGGTTCATACAAACCTTTAAAAAGGCAGTAAGGGCCATGTGCGATGACGACATTCCACTGCAGCATAAGGTGGACAATTTCCTGTTAGCCTACAGAAATGCGACACATGCAGTTACCAACCAGACTCCGGCCATGATGTTCTTTAACCGAAGGTTGAGATGTCGTCTGGATTTGCTCAGACCAAATGTGCGAAGGAATGTTGAGAATAAGCAATTCCAGCACATCAATGAGAAGCCGACAAGTAGCTTCAATGTAGGACAACCAGTCTTGGTCCGCGACTACCGAACAGAGAAATGGCAACCAGGGACGATATGCACACGGCAGGGGCCACCAATGTGCACAGTGGATGTTGGGGAGAACATTGTGAGACGCCATGTTGACCAGATTCTAGCGTCACAGGAACGAGTCAACCCCATGTCTCGCGTACCTGGTGATGAACCCAACATACCGGTAGCATCTACCCCAGAAACAGTAGCATCGGAAACTGATGAACTAACCGACGACAGGGGGCCAGAATCGCCTCCGCACCAAGAACAAGACACTCAGGAAAGGCGCTATCCAGAAAGGATCAGGAAGCCGCCCCAAAGACTGAATCTATAAATGCACTATTTCAGTTAATGTGCATGTTAAAAGTGTTAACTGTTATTTGATTGTTATGGTACTGTTATTCTAAAAGGGGAGGAATTGTAGTGTATGTACCTTTAAGAAAGAACTACTTTTACAGCTCCTGTATACTGTAGTACCGGCAGTGACCACACCTGTATATAAGCCCTGAGCAGGGATCTGTACTGTTAGTTTTTAGACTACCCTCATCCAGTAAACACCTGTTGATTGTTGATCTGCAGTCTCCGTCTAGTTATTGAAGAACACCATACCTTAAAATTCACGGATTTAACAATCACGGTCTTCTGTTCTACTTTCTAATTAATCCTGATCAGCAGAACAGCCACTTCTTTGCTAATTTCTCTGTAATTGTGTAGCTTTAGGCATTGAATTTACTAGGATTTACTTTGCTTCCTCCTGTTCTTTTGCTTTGCACTTCATTTGCTATCTGACCATAAAGGTCTGGTCGAAGTATGCATTTGGCTGTCTTGGGGGTTTCCCTTTGTTATCTTTCTATTTCACAAATTTATTTGAGCCGATCTCTCTTTTTCAGGGATACTTTCAAGCTTACGTCTATCATGCTGTTCTGCACCGGGTAGTTGTGAGTTTATTTTCATCAGCCCTTTTGTATTTCCACCTAATTCTTAATTGCTGTGCTCTCAGCACATACTCTGTCATGGGCACCTGTATCTTTGGTAATGGTGTCAATGTATTACCTTCCATGTCGAATGGTTCATTATTCTGACCAGGAGCAGATAATGCTAATCAATTTGTAATAAATTTAGAATCAGTTTATTGGACTAAATAGGCTGACACTCCAGTGCAGTACTGAGGGAATGCTGCATTGTCAGAGTTGCCGTTTTTCAGATGAGACATTAAACCGAGACCCCATCTGCCCTCTCAGGTGGACGTAAAAGATCCCATGGCACTATTCGAAGAAGAGCAGGGAAGTTCCTCAACCAACTCCTAAAACAGATGACCTGATCATTTATTTCATTGATGTTTGTGGAACCTTGCTGTGCACAAATTGGCTGTAAAATGCTTTGGGATGTCCTGAGGTTATGAAAGGCTCTATATAAATGCACAATCTTTCTTCTTAAACATGCTAATGTTTGCCTTTATTTTACCACATAAAGCTCTCGCCCAGCTCCTGTCATACATAGAGATCACAGCTCTCTAGAGTTTTCCAAAATATTATTTTCATTCTGGGTGTAGTGCTCCTTTGCCATGCCCAGGTAGTTGACTGTGCTTCTTGGGGAAGTAGCTGTATGTATGTAATTTGAGTCGGGCAGGATCATTTATTGTTGGGTTCGTCATTGTCAGTAGCTCTTTCTTGCCTTGCAGCTATTTTTGTTATGACTGACAGTTAGCTTATAATGTGAGCATCTTTTTTTAATGCATTGTGTTTAACGGTATCACTAATATCCTGTTTAATTTAGCTTCTTGTAAGTACTGCCGTTTTAATTCCTGATGTATAAAGATGTTTATCTTACATATAGAGGGAGCATGATAAATGCTGTATGTCTGGTGAGGACGTGAATTCTCATTAGAATTATATTTTTGGCCTAGCTGCTCCAGATTTCACTGGACAATCACTAACTAGGTTGGGTAGATAACAATAGCAGCCTGCATGTCATCTAATGGAAACTAATAGCTTCTAGAAGCCTTTCTAGTTCTAAGTGTGATTAATTCTAATAGCAGGGCACTTCACTTGATGTAGTCTGGCTGTTCCTTTGTTCCTGGGAAATAAGAAGTAAGTCACTTAGGGTGATCTTTGTGAGACCTTGCGTTACTGGCAGGACCTCATACACAGCCACTCCATATCGGAAAATCTCAGGCACGGTTTCTTGCAAAATTTACTTTTACATATTTAGCCTCAGCGCAAAGTGATTTCGACTTCTCATAGATGCTAAATACTAACTGTAAATATAGCTTTAAGTGGTCTTGTTGCTGCTCTGGTTATAATTTTAGCTAACAAGTTTCATCTGGGAAATGAAAGGGAGGAGTTGACAATTTTAGCTCCTGTGTCAGTGGCAGTTACAGCCAAGTGTAAGGCATTTTAATTTCTAGCAAAATTTTCGTTAATAGAGTCATAGAGTCATAGAGTTTTACAGCACAGAAAGAGGCCCTTCGGCCCATCGTGTCTGCGCCGCCCATCCATCCCTGTCCAGTCTAATCCCATTTTCCAGCATTTGGTCCATAGCCTTGTATGCAATGGCATTTCAAGTGCTCATCCAAATGCTTCTTGAATGTTGTGAGGGTTCCTGCCTCTACCATCCTTTCAGGCATTGAGTTCCACATTCCAACCACCCTCTGGGTGAAGAAGTTCCTCCTCAAATCCCCTCTAAATCTCCTGCCCCTTACCCTGAATCTATGCCCCCTTGTTATTGACCCCCCTACTAAGGGGAAAAGTTCCTCTTTATCTACCCTATCTATGCCCCTCATCATTTTGTACACCTCAATCAGGTCCCCCCTCAGCCTTCTTTGCTCCAAGGCAAACAACCCCAGCCTGTCCAGCCTCTCTTCATAGCTGAGGCGCTCCATCCCAGGTAACATCCTGGTGAATCTTCTCTGCACCCTCTCCAAAGCAATCACATCCTTCCTATAGTGAGGCGACCAGAACTGCACACAGTACTCCAGCTGTGGCCTCACCAGCGTTTTGTACAGCTCCATCATAACCTCCCTGCTCTTATATTCTATGCCTCGGCTAATGAAGGCAAGTATCCCATATGCCTTTTTAACCACCTTATCTACCTGTTCCGCTGCCTTCAGGGATCTATGTACATGTACACCAAGGTCCCTCTGACCCTCTGTACTTCCTAGGGTCCTACCACTCATTGTGTATTCCCTTGCCTTATTTGTCCGTCCAAAATGCATCACCTCGCACTTTTCAGGGTTAAATTCCATTTGCCACTTTTCCGCCCACCTGACCAACCCGTTTATATCGTCCTGTAGCCTGAGGCTTTCCTCCTCGCAATTTACCACCCCACCAATTTTCGTGTCATCTGCGAACTTACTGATCATACCTTTTACATTCTCATCCAAATCATTTATGTAGATCACAAACAACAAGGGAGCCAGCACCGATCCCTGAGGTACCCCACTGGACACAGGCTTCCAGTCACAAAAGCATCCTTCGACCATCACCCTCTGCCTCCTGCCACTCAGCCAGTTTAGGATCCAACGCGCCAAGGCACCCTGGATCCCATGGGCTCTTACCTTCTTGACCAGTCTCCTATGCGGGACTTTGTCAAAAGCTTTACTGAAGTCCATGTAAACCACATCCACAGCATTTCCCTCATCCACCCCCCTAGTCACCCCCTCGAAAAATTCAATCAGATTTGTCAGGCTTGATTTACCCTTGACAAAGCCATGCTGACTATCCCCGATTAATCCTTGCCTCTCCAAGTGGAGACTAATTTTGTCCCTCAGAATTTTTTCCAATAATTTCCCTACCACAGATGTTAGGCTCACTGGCCTGTAATTCCCTGGTTTATCCCTGCTACCCTTCTTGAATAATGGTACTACGTTAGCTGTTCTCCAGTCCTCTGGTACATCCCCTGTGGCCAGAGAGTTTCTGAAAATTTGTGTCAGAGCCCCTGCAATCTCCTCCTTTGCCTCCCACAGCAGCCTGGGATACATCTCGTCCGGGCCTGGGGATTTATCCACTTTTTGGCCTGCTAAAACCGCTAGCACCTCCTCCCTCTCGATGCTAATATGTTCAAGTATGTCACAGTCCCCTTGCCCGATTTCTATGTCTGCATCGTCTTTCTCCATAGTGAACACAGATGCAAAAAATTCATTTAAAACCCCGCCTACCTCATCTGGCTCTACACACAGATTGCCACTTTGGTCCCTAATGGGCCCTACCCTTTCCCTGGTTATCCTCTTGCCCTTAATATACTTATAAAACATCTTAGGATTTTCCTTTATTTTGCTCGCCAGTGTTATTTCATGGCCCCTCCTCGCCCTCCTAATTTCTTTTTTAAGTACGCCCCTGCACTTTTTATACTCCTCGAGGGCTTCTTCCATCTTTAGTCTTTTGTAACTGCCAAAAGCCCCCCTTTTATTCCTAATGCATTTTTGTATATCCCTTGTCATCCAAGGTTCCCTTTGCTTGTTGGTCCCACCCTTGACCTTTACAGGAACATGTTGGCGTTGTACTCTCTCTATTTCCCTTCTGAAAGTCTCCCACTGTTTTGATGTGGATTTTCCTATAAGTAGCTGCTCCCAGTCCACTTTGGCCAGATCCTGCCTTATCATATTAAAATCGGCCTTCCCCCAATTTAGAACCCTTATTTCCGGGCCGTCTTTGTCCTTTTCCATGACCACCTTAAATCTCACCGAATTATGGTCACTGTCGCCAAAATGCTCTCCTACTGACACTTCCACCACTTGCCCGGCTACATTCCCTAGAATTAGGTCCAGTACCGCCCCCTCTCTTGTAGGACTTTCTACATGTTGGCTCAAAAAGCTCTCCTGGATGCACTTTAAGAATTCTGCACCCTCTAAGCCTTTCACGCTCTGACTATCCCAATTTATATTGGGGAAGTTGAAATCCCCCACTATTATTACCCTATTATTTTCGCACTTTTCTGAGATTTGCCTACATATCTGTTCCTCTATCTCCGCCTGACTGTTTGGGGGCCTATAGTACACTCCCAGCAAAGTGCTTGCCCCCTTTTTGTTTTTAAGTTCTACCCATATGGCCTCATTAGAGGAACCCGCTAATATATCATCCCTCCTTACAGCAGTAATTGACTCCTTAATTAATATTGCAACACCCCCTCCCCTTTTACACCCCCCTCTGTCTCGCCTGAAGATTCTATACCCCGGAATATTGAGCTGCCAGTCCTGACCCTCCCTCAACCATGTCTCCGTGATAGCAACAATATCGTACTCCCATGTGTTCAACAACAACTTCAGTTCATCCACCTTATTTGCAAGACTCCTTGCATTAAAATAAATGTTAACTCTATTCTAGGGATGATTGGGGTAGATTTTGACATTGCACTAGTATAAAACAGGTGATAGCGAATCGGCAGCCCGTTTGACATCTCTCCCCATTTTTATTTCCATTGCCTTCAATTCGCTATCACCTGTTTTACACTATGGCATAAAGTCAAAATCTATCCCATTGGGTTCTCCTCCTCCTATGCCCTCTCTCCAATTCATAAACATTTGTTATTTCTGCCCTTGTACACTTCAAATTTCAGTAGAGTTAGAATTGTTATTGAAATGCATTGATATCATTGTCCCACTTCCACTTCCCTAGATAGCAGAAAATGTACCATTCAGCACGTGCTAGCAAGGAGAAGACGTCTATTCAGTATATTTTTATTTACCTAGATATCTGAGTTTAGCCTAAAATTTGTTCATAACAATTAACTAATGAACACACACATGAATGTAAACAGATAGATAAATCCTGTGATCAATTTGGTGTAAAAGTTGACATACTTCAATATTGCTTTCGTTTCAACAACTCTTAAATCTTTGTAATCAGGTTCCTTCATGTTAGCTACTGAACAAAATCTAAGAATGTAAAATATTTAGGCTTTGCCAGTGCACTGTGGTTGCCAATTCACGTGGAATCTTTGCAGGCACCGCCTGCTAGTTACCACGGAAACTGCTTTTAGGCTCTGTTTAATTAATGTGGGAGGTCATGGAAATCTCTGAAGTACGTAGAGTAGGATTTAAATAACACACCTGATTCAATAAAATGATTTGAGTACTGTAGTAACAAATAGGCTGTGAAATAAAAAAGGGAATGTGGGAAGTCTGAGCAAAATGTCAGAAGGTTGTTTCACCTGATTTTGGTTAAATGGCAGCACAAATTGATGCTTTGTTCTTTGTCCAATTCACACCAATTGATGCAGAGAGTGATAAAATGTTCATCAATTTAAATAGAGTCCAGGAGAAAAAAATATCTCACTAAAAAGCAAGAACAAATTAGCCAATAATGACACACCATGGATGAATAAAGAAATATGGGCAAAATTGAAATGGAAGAAAAAGGCATCCGTTAAGTATATAGACAACAAAGGAGAGGATGACAAAAGTGAATATGAAACAGTTGGAAAGAAGTCAAACAAACAATCAGGAAGGCAAAGAGAAATTCCGAAATTAAATTATCAAGGAACATATTCATCTCTTCTTAGGCAGTCCCTTGGAACCGAGGATGACTTGCTTTCACATTAAAAATGAGTTTGCAGGTGACTGATGAGTCCAATACGGGACGTACAGTCTCTGTCACAGGTGGGGCAGATGGTGGTTGAAGGGGCAGGTGGGTGGGGTGCTTGGGTTGATGTGCGTTCCTTGCGCTGCCTGCGCTTGGCTTCCGCTTGCTCCCGGCGAAGAGACTCGAGGTGTTCGCCGCCTTCCCGGATGCTTCTCTTCCACTTTGTGCGGTATTGGGCCAGGGATTCCCAGGTGTCAGTGGGGATGTTACACTTTTTCAAGGAGGCTTTGAGGGTGTCCTTGAAGCGTTTCTTCTGCCCACCTGGGGCTCTCTTGCCATGCCGGAGCTCCGAGTGGAGCGCTTGTTTTGGGAGTCTCATATCGGGCATGCGGACAATGTGACCCATCCATCAGAGCTGATCGAGTGTGGTCAAAGCTTCGATGCTGGGGATGTTGGCCTGAGCAAGAACACTGACGTTGGTGCTGTAGGGGGTGGCATGTGGCGCATGCGCCCAGTCAGCTTCGCCTCTGACTGTCCCGTGAGCGGTTCGAATCGCTCCCACACCCCTGGGTTCTAGACACCGGACTTAGGTACAGGCGGCGATACAGAAAATCGAGTAGACAAGTGGTTTGGTGTAAGAAAACCAAGATTTTATTAAAACAGAAATAAAAACACAGTCTTATGAGAATTACTGGTCTAAAATACAGGCATAAGCAGTTACACTTATACAAGGAATGGAGAACACATGGCACATCGAGGGAAAAACAACTACATTAACAATCCCCTTATCCTTATCCCACCCCCTATACCTAACTAGGTTAAGCTATGAGGGGCCAGGAATTCATGCTCACCAATCCAAAACCTGTTGCTTTAACCATTGCGAGTTTTGAGGTCTGGTCCTGCTGTCCCTTGGGGTACCCCGTCACCACGTGGTCTGAAGTCGCGGTGCTGGAGTTGTTGATCCGACACACCTTCCCTCTCCTCAGCTACCGTCGTCGTCGCGTCGCGATGGGTTCTCTTCTTCTTCTCCCTCGGGCGGTCATCGGCGGTAACGTTGCAGTTGTGGGGCAGTTGGCAGTCTTCACTGCTTATTCGATTTTTCTACACATTCTTTGAACGCCTGTATATTCGTTGCAGCATGGACACCCGCGTCTAACGCCAGCTCATTAGCAGTGTTTAATTGCCAACTTATTCTCACTGTCCATACATACATACATTGCTGAATTCTTCCCCAAACGCCAGCTTATAACTAGGCATTTGTTTTTTTACCAATGTGTCTTTTGCTGCACTTCTCTGCTCTTGTCGGGTTTTACTGTCTTATTCATCTCGTCTTGTCTCATCTCATTTTGTCTGCCCCCTTTTTGTGGCCTGTGTGTCCTGTATGACTTTGAACTCGGGTCTCGCTCTCCTCCCGCGTTTGGTATGGATGTTCTTGGTTGCTTTCTCGGTGCGGGGAGCAAGAAGAGAACCCGCCACGAGGTCAGGGCATGAGTATGAGCGGCAGCAGCCCAAGACCAAACAAGAGGTCAGAGTCAAGAGACAAGAGAGCGATTGCTACTGATGGGCCAACAGTTATACCCATTGTTCCACTCCTTATCTGCACGCCAAATCAGGTCAGTCCATTGTTTAACTTTTGGCGGGATGTTTTAAATGATTACAACCATTTATTTTAACTACTTTAGGAGTGGTTACCTCTGGGTCTAATGGCCCCGATGTCCTGGTTGCTTTGTCATGGATAAGACTTGATTGTCCCCATCCTACCTTGATGGCTACTGTGAGCTGTTATCGATTAAACATGCAGGAAGCTAATGGCCACATTATGGGCCCATCTAGCTTAATTCGATTCGATTCAAATAAATGCGTATTCTGTGTTTACTTTGTCTGGCTGGGCTCCAGAGAGTCTCTGTTCTCACGGATCCCTGCATTTTAATGTCTCGTCTCCAAGCCTGCTTGCTGGCAGAGCCTTGCTTTTAAAAATCCTGTCAGTATCGGTCACGAGGTTTACAGAAGCCATTTTGGGTACCCTGCTTTTAATAACTTGTTCAAAACAGGGTCCCTTGATCCATAACTTGGGGAGTGTGGGAATTTTGAGAATCCTACACTTACAGTGCACCTATCCTGCCAATGGATTTGCAGGATCCTGCAGAGGCAGCGTTGGTGGTACCTCTCCAGTGCTTTGAGGTGCCTGCTGTACATGGTCCATGTCTCTGAGGCATACAGCAGGGCGGGTATCACTGCGGCTCTGTAGTCCATGAGCTTAGTGCTGGGTTTGAGGTCCTGGTCTTCAAACACTCTCTTCCTCAGGTGACCAAAGGCTGCACTGGCACACCGTTGGACTTCATCGTCGACATCTGCCCTTGTTGACAGGAGGCTCCCAAGGTATGGAAAGTGGTCCACGTTGTCCAAGGCCTTGTCGTGGATTTTGATAATCGGGGGGCAGTACTGTGTGGTGGGGGCAGGTTGGTAGAGGTCCTTTTTCTTAAGGATGTTTAGAGTGAGGCCCATGCTCTCGTATGCTTTGGTGAAGGTGTTGATGATCGTTTGGAGTTCGACCTCCGAGTGAGCGCAGACGCAAGCATCGTCTGCATACTGTAATTCGATGACTGATGATGGGATGACCTTGGATCTGGACTGCAGGCGACGGAGGTTGAACAGTTTCCCATTTGTTCTGTAAATTATCTCCACTCTAGTGGGGACCTTACTGAGGGTGAGATGGAGCATTGCAGCAAAGAAGATCGAGAAGAGCATTGGTGCGATGACACAACGTTGCTTGACCCCGGCTCATATGTGAATTGGGTCTGTGGTGGAACCGTTGGTAAGGATCGTGGCTTGCATGTCATCATGAAGCAGGTGGAGGATAGTGACAAACTTTTGAGGGCAGCCAAATTTGAGGAGGGCACTCCATAATCCCTCACGGTTGACAGTGTCGAAGGCCTTTGTGAGATCAAAGAAGGGCATGTACAGCGGTTGGTGCTGTTCCCTGCATTTCTCTTGTAATTGACGTGCGGTGAAGATCATGTCCATTGTGCCCCTTAGTGGGCGGAATCCGCATTGTGACTCTGGGAGGAGCTCTTCGGCCACTGGGAGAAGGCGATTGAGGAGGATTCTTGCGATGACTTTCCCTGTGGCAGACAGCAGGGAAACTCCTCTGTAATTACCGCAATCGGACTTGTCACCTTTCTTGAAGATGGTTGATGTAATAAAACTCACTGCGAACTTGGTTTGAGCATAAAGCAAGGCTTTAATCAACTTGTTTCAGAACATGGAGGTCTAGTTGTTCTTCACTAGTTCCTTGTCTTACAAAATGTCCCTGGAAAGCTGGGGCCGACGCCCGAGTATTTCTACTCCTTGGACGTCACCACCAGCTGGCCGTTCAGCGTTACTTTACAAGTAGTTTCTTGATGAATGATGAGATTTATAACAATGGTCACAATTACGGCATCTCTGAGATCCCCTGGCATGCTCTCCTCCTTCCAGATAAGAGAAATTAGTTCATGAATTCGCGCCAGTAGTGCTTCTCTGCCATGCTTTAGTGCCTCGGCGGGGATTCCATCTGCTCCTGAGGCCTTGTTGTTCTTCAGTTGTCAGATGGCCTTTTCAACCTCATGCCGGGCTGGGGTTGTGCTGAGATGGTGGCTGGTAGCTTGTTGTGGGATGGAGTTGAGGACACTCGTGTCGAAGACAGAGTCGTGGTTAAGGAGATCTTTGAAGTGCTCCTTCCAGCGAGCACTGACTGCCTCTCTGTCCTTGATGAGTACCTCTCCGTTCTTGGCCCGCAGTGGGGAAGGGCCTTGGGTGCTTGGGCCAAAGATGGTCTTGCCTGCGGTAAACAATCCACGCACGTCGTGGTTGTCGGCTAGCTGCTGGATCTCCTGCGCTTTCTCCACCCATCATCTGTTCTTTAGGCGTGAGTTTTTTGTTGGACCTCAGCCTTCAGGCTTCTGTAGAACTGCTTTCTTGCTCTCGAGTTCTGTTGCTGTTTCCAGATCAGGAATGCCTTGCACTTGCGGCTTATTAGCTCCTGGATCTCCTGGTCATTCTCGTCGAACCAATCTTGGTGTTTCCTGGTTGAGTGACCGAGCGTCTCTTCACAGGTGCTGATTATGGAGGCCTTGAGTGCAGACCAGACACTGTGGACACTCTGTGTCTCTGCATCACTGGGAGTTGTCAGGTTGTTTGTGAGGCACAGGCTGAATAGAGCTTTCTTAGCGGGGTCTTTGAGTGCTCCAGCATTAATTTTCCTGCGGCATTGTTTCTGTTGCTGCCGCTGTTTTGGGGCTACATTGATGGAGATGACAGAGCGGATTAGGCAGTGGTCTGTCCAGCAGTTGTCAGCTCCTGTCATGGCGCGGGTGATGTGGATGTCCTTGCGGTCCCTCGCTTGGATGATGACGTAGTCCAGCAGATGCCAGTGCTTGGAACGAGGGTGCTGCCATGAAGCTGTATACTTGTCTCTCTGATGGAACAAGGTGTTGGTTATGACGAGGCCATGTTCTAAGCATTTTGACTGGAGGAGGGTACTGTTAGAGTTAGCTTTCCCTACCCCCTCGCTGCCAATCACACCTCCACAGAGGTCTGTGTCCTTTCCAACTCTGGTGTTAAAGTCTCCAAGGAGGATCATCTTGTCGCCCGTTGGGACTCGGGACAGGGATTGTTCGAGGCTGGAGTAGAATTCCTCTTTGGTCTCGTCTGTGGCTTCCAGTGTTGGGGCGTATGCACTGATGACTGTAGCGCACTGGTTCCGGGCTAGGGTGAGTCGAAGAGTCATGAGGCACTCGTTTATACTGCTAGGGGAGTCTCTGAGATGCCCAACCAGTTAATTTTTTATGGCGAAGCCTACCCCATGGAGCCGGCATTATTCTTCAGGTTTGCCTTTCTAGAAGAAGGTGTAACCACCGCCTTGCTCCTTGAGCTGGCCTTCCCCTGCCCGCCGGGTCTCACTTAGGGCAGTGATGCCAATGTCGAAGCGTCTGAGCTCCCGGGCAACGATAGCAGTACGGCGTTCCTGTCTGTCAGTGTTGGGGTTGTCCATGAGGGTCCTGACATTCCAGGTCCCGAACTTCATTTTAAAGGGTGGAAGATGCCTGTGCGTGAATTCTTTTAACGTGGGGTGGCCGTTGCACACCAGCTACCACACGGGCTTGACAGAGCAAGGTCTTGGTCCAATGGCAAGGGGATCCAAGATGATTGGAGACCAGGCTCTGCTACAACGGCCTAGCACACACACACAAACGTACTGCTACTGTCCTCCTCCTGCCTTCCCACCGGCCCTCTCCGCTTGGGTTTCGTAGGATGCATTGTGGTCCTCCCGACCTCACAGTTGGCCCGTGCCGCACCTTCCCTGGGCCCTGACCCCGCTGCTGGTCCACACTGCGCCACACCTGGGCCTTGACCTCGCTTCTGGGCTCATCCTCGTTCCTGGGTCCCGGCCTCGGACATGAATGATTTTGTCTCTCACAGGATCAAATTATCACTGATATTCTCATGATCCCTGGTCTCGAGCTCCACTCGCGATCCACTAGCCTTTAGATCACTGGTCTAGTAGAAAAGCGTAGTCTTGACGGCAGAGAGGTCTGGGAATTTGGGAACATATTAGGGATACTGTAGCATAGTGGCTATGTTACTGGACTAGTAATCCAGAGGCCTCGACTAATGATCCAGAGACATAAGAACATAAAAAGTATGAGTAGGTCATTTGGTGATTCGAGCCTGCTCCGCCATTCAATAAGATCATGGCTGATCTTCAACCTCATCGCCACTTTCCTGCACTATCACCATATCCCTTGATTCCCTTAATATTCAAAAATCTATAGATCTCTGTCTTGAATATACTCAACGACTGAGCCTCCACAGGCCTCTGGGGCAGAGAATTCCAAAGATTCACCATCCTCTGAGTGAAGAAATTTTTCTTCATCTCAGTCCGAAAAGGCTGACCCCTTATTCTGAGACTCTGGTCCCTTGTTCTAGACTCCCCAACCACGGGAAACATCCTCCCTGCATCTACCCTGTCAAGCCCTGTAAGAATTTTGTGTTTCAATGAGATCACCTCTTATTTTTTTAAACTCCAGAGAATATAGGCCTAGTCTACTCAATCTCTCCGCATAGGACAATCCCCCCATCCCAGGAACCAATCTGGTGAACCTTTGTTGCACTCCCTCTATGGCAAGTATATCCTTCCTTAGGTAAGTGTATTGATTTCTTTGTGGGTTCAATGATGAGACATTTATGAAAGAGAATGACTTTTTATCTAAAGTATGTTCAACTCAGTTAACAGCATTTACAGGAGACATCATGTTAGAAATCCATCTAGAACGAAACTGAAACTAAACTGAACTGCCTTGCTTGTCTCGGTCACATGACCTCTGCTGGTCAGGCATAAGTAATCAATACATGCAAATATGCTGATAAGGCATCATAATCAAACAGGCAAATAACATCACTATTTGCTGATATCATTACATCTCCTTTTCTTAAAACAAAAGTATTTTACTTTTAACTAACAACATGTTTTCTTTGTATTAATCTGCATTTTAACTGTAACACTTAATGAACTTACATTATCATTATCATGATCAAGGTTTTTTAACCTTGCTTTGTGTGTTCACATGAAATATGTAAATACACTAGAACTTGAAGAAAGAATAAGATAACATTACTTCCTTCTATAACAATAGTGCTTAAATTTGCTCAATGAGTCTCTCAGGAGGCTTCATGTGTCTTGAGGATTTTCTGATTGATTGTCCTTGAATCTGAGTTGTTGCCTCAGATGATGTTTTCTCAGCTGTGTGATCAGGTTGTTCAACAGTATCAGTCTCTTGACCTGCTGTGGCTGGTCCCATGAGAAGATCTCGAAGATTTCTTCTCAGAACAGCACCCTCATCTGTCTGAATGGTGTATGATCTTGGTTGAACTTCACTCAGGACAGTTCCCTTCTGAGTCCATGTGTTTGTTTTGTCTTTTCTTTCTGTTGTTCTTTGAACTTCCTCACTTTCTCCCCCTCTTTTGTTTTCAAGAGGTTCTCCGGGATGGGTAGGTTTGACCTTAGCCGACGTCCCATAAGGAGTTGGGCTGGTGACATACCACACTCGAGCGGCGTTGTGCGGTATACAAGCATGCTTTGGTAGAAGTCAGTTCCACTGTCTTTTGCCTTGTACTTCAGTCTTTTCACTGTGTTTGCAGGCTCTCCTGGGTCAACAGCTCTGGACAACATGTCTGCTGTATACATCAGCTTACCCGGTGTGTACGCAACATTCAGTTCATCATAGACTGTCTCTCCTTCGCTTTCCACAACGAGGACTCTCTTTACCAGGTTCAGTCTCTCACAGGCTTTTAAACCTAGTATGGCTTGCACATCCTTTGGCACCACGATTAATGCTAGCGTGTGCTCTCTGCCCTTGTGTGTTACTTTGACAATGCATCTTCCTTTCACTGGTATATCAGTCCCTGAGTATCCTGTCACTTTCACTTTTATTCCATGTATCTTTGGTCTGGGTCTAATTTTCTTAAAATCAGTCTCTGATATCACATTAACTTGTGCTCCAGTATCCAATTTAAATGGAATGTGTATGTCATTCACTTTTAGTGTCAACATCCAGTCTCTATCTTCTTTTTTGTTTTCAGACACAACATCTACATAGAACGCCTCTATCTCGCTTTCATCTACTGTATGGACCTTGCTTTGTTGCGCTTGGTTCTTACAGCAACGGGCATAATGGTTGTTTTTGTTGCAACTATTGCATTTTTTACCATATGCTGGACACTTTTTGGTGTATGCTGTGTACCGCATCGACTACATGTCTTTCGATTGTCCCTTTCATTTTCGTTCGCTGGCCACGCCTCTTTTTTCACATTGGCGCTCTTTTTGTTAAACGGCTTATGTCCGTTCATTCTCACTGCATCCACGTTGCAGCTATTGTCACTGAACAGCTCCTTTGCCTGCAACTTCACAGTCTCTGTAGCCCTACACAGTGCTATGGTTTTTCCCAGGTCTAGATCTTGCTCTCTTAGCAGTCTTTCCCTTAGACCATTATCTGGAATACCACACACCAGTCTGTCTTTTATCAGCGAGTCTGTCAGTCCCCCAAATTCACATGTTTTGCTTCGGTTTCTCAGTTCAGTCACATACTGATCAATAGTCTCACCCGTTTTCTGTACACATGTGAAAAATCTGTGCCTCTCAAACGTCACGTTACATTTAGGTATGCAGTAGGCCTCAAACTGTTCCATTATTTTATCTAGTTTCATTTTGTCTCCATCAGCAGCGAATGTGAAGTTATTATACACCTCCAGCGCTTCATCACCCACGACATGTAAGAACAGTGACGCTTTCATTTTATCACCTTTCTCGTCAGCTCCGATTGCCGCTAAATACAACCCCACACGTTGTTTGAACCTCCTCCAATTTTCAGCCACATTACCTGTCAACTGAAGCGTCGCCGGTGGGTGTAATCCTTCCATTTTTTCACTTCGCTAGCTATTCTCTAATTGTAAGTAACGATGTTCTCTTTTGGCTTGCTAATCTGTGGAGAGCTGATTTAACTTCAGATTTTTTCTCTTCATCTCTTTCAATCACTTCTGACACCATGTATTGATTTCTTTGTGGGTTCAATGACAAGACATTTATGAAAGAGAATGACTTCTTATCTAAAGTATGTTCAACTCAGTTAACAGCATTTACAGGAGACATCATGTTAGAAATCCATCTAGAACAAAACTGAAACTAAACTGAACTGCCTTGCTTGTCTCGGTCACATGACCTCTGCTGGTCAGGCATAAGTAATCAATACATGCAAACATGCTGATAAGGCATCATAATCAAACAGGCAAATAACATCACTATTTGCTGATATCATTACCGTAAGGAGACCAAAACTGTACACAATACTCCAGGTGTGGTCTCACCAGGGCCATATATAATTGCAGTAAGACGTCTTTACTCTTATACTCAAATCCTCTTGTAATAAAGGCCAACATACCATTTGCTTTCCTAATTGCTTGCTGTACCTGCATGTTAACTTTCAGCGATTCATGTAAAAGGACACCCAGGTCTCTCTGAACACCAACATTTCCCAATCTCCTACCATTTAAAAAATACTCTGCTTTTCTATTTTTCGTACCAAAGTGGATAACTTCACATTTCTCCACATTACATTCCATTTGCCATGTTCTTGCCCACTCACTTAGCCTGTGTATATATCCTTGAAGCCTCCTTGCATCCTCCTCATAACTTACATTCCCACCGAACATTGTATCATCAGCAAACTTAGATATGTTACATTTGGTCCCCTCATCCAAATCATTGATGTAGATTGTGACTAACTGAGACCCAAGCACTGATCCTTGCGGTACCCGACTAGTTACAGCCTGCCAACCTGAAATTGAACCATTTATTCCTACTCTCTATTTTCTGTCCATTAATCAATCCTCAATGCATGCTAGTATATTATCCCCAATCCCATGAGCCCTAATTTTGTTTAATAACCTCTTGTGTGGCACTTTATTGAGTGCCTTCTGAAAATCCAAATAAACCACATCCACTGGTTCCCCCCTTATCTATTCTGCTAGTTACAACCTCAAACAATTCTAACAGATTCATCAAACACAATTTCCCTTTCATAAATTCGTGTTATTATTTTCTAAGTGCCCTATTACCACGTCCTTAATAATAGATTCTAGCATTTTCCCTACTATTGATGTCAGGTCTGTAGTTTCCCATTTTCTCTCTCCCTCCTTTCTTAAATAGTGGGGTTACATTTGCTACCTTCTAATCTGTGGGAACCGTTCTAGAATCTATGCAATTTTGGAAAATGACAACCAATGCATCTGCTATAGCCACCTCTTTCAAAACGCTAGGATGTAGGCCATCAGGTCCAGGGGATTTATTAGCTTTCAGTCTCTTTAATTTCTCCAGTACTATTTTTTTACTAATACTAATTTCTTTCAGTTCCTCCAAGTTCCCCTCCAAGTCACACACCATCCTGACTTAGAAGTATATCACTGATCCTTGATCGCCACTGGTTCAAAATCATAGAGCTCCCTACCTAAGCACTGTGGGAGTACCTTCACCACACGGGCTGCAGCGGTTCAAAAAAGCGGCTCACCACTACCTTCCCAAGGGCAATAAGGAATGGGCAATAAATACTGGCCTTGCCAGCGACGCCCACATCCATGCGAATTTAAAAAAAATTCTCATTGGTGTAGTGTATGTACTTTGAAGAAGGAACTGTATTCTGCAGCCCCTGTATACTGCAGTACCAGTAGTGACCACCCCGGTATATAAGCCTGTGTAGTAACTTTGGTATAGTAGTTCCAGTTTTTGTCTCCATTCAGTAAACACCTGTTATAACCAACTCCTGCAGTCCGTGTCTCAATTACACACGGACGTTACACTGGCGACGAACAGATCCGAACTTACCTACAGTTCTGCACCACCTCACGGGGATCCATCCCTGAAGTGAAGTTGTTAGAGGTCGAGGCCAGAAGGAAGAAATCCAAAAAGAAAAAAAAACAAACAGAAGAAACGGGCGTCGACCGTGGGCAACCGCCCTCTGATTCATCGAATTCGAAGATTTGCAGGAGAGGCTGTCGAGAGCTGGGCTTGGTTATCCAGTCTATGGTGTTCCAGCTAATCAGGCTGGTGGCAGGTAGTACACTGATCCTTCCTGGGCTGCGGCGGGCTAGAGCTCGATCGGGTGGCTTTTCAACAGGGCCGAGCAGCGTTGTCGGGAAGAGGAGAGAGAGAGAGAGGGTGGAGCACACAGGGCGCGGCCGGTGCTACGAAGCCGAGAAGAGGGAGGAAAGTGTCCCATAGGGTCTGCTCTGACGACGGGAACAGTAATTAAAATAAAAGAAATTAGAAGCGCAGAAAGCCGCGAGGAGCTGCAGTTTGCCACGGGGACTGCGGAGAGCGGCGTTGGCAGCAGCGCGGGGGGGAAGTGCGCGAAGACCATAGGGCGTCACCATCAAGGCATAAAAATGCCAGCAACAGTGCTAGCAGCAGCGGAAAAGACAGAAAGCGCGGGAGGAGCCATCTTAATCCAGCGGGGAAGAAGGCAAAGCGCAGGAGGCACCATTTTGTTCAATTGCGGAAGAAGGCAAAGCGTGGGAGTCACCATCTTAGATCTCCAACATGCCAAAGACTGGCAATATCACTGCCTTCGATAATGCAATAGAAGACTGGACCACGCATGTGGAAAGAGTCGAAGTATATTGCAAGGCAAATGAAGTAGCCAATGAGAAAAAGGCATCGGCACTACTAAACTTAATGGGCGCAAGAACGTATGGCCTATTGCGGAACCTGATCACTCCAGTCAAACCGATGGCGAAGAGTTTTAACGAAATTGTTGATATCCTACAGGAACACCTAAATCCTACACCGCTGCTGATAGCAGAAAGATTTAAATACCACAAGAGAAATCAGCATAAAGATGAGAGCAATGCTGATTACCTTACGGAACTATGCAAGCTATCAAAGCAATGCCAGTTCGGAGCAGGACTGGCAGATACCCTATGGGACAAATTTGTCTGTGGACTCCTGAGTGAAGGAACCCAGAAGAGGTTACTCTCAGAGAAAGAGCTGATGCTAGGTAAGGCTTTCAGCATGGCAGTATCGTACGAAGCAGCAGCAAGGGGAGCTGCAGAAATACAGCAAAAGCCACAGGAATACGGCACCCATGAAATGACATGGGGATTTGAAAAATGTTATCGCTGCGGCAGAACAACCCATGACCAGAAGGACTGCTGGTCCAAGGACAAAACATGCAGGCAATGCGGAAAGATGGGACACATTGCACGAGTTTGCAGGTCTGGGAAGAAGACTAACGACAACAAAAAGACTACTAAGGAAAAGTACAGGAAAGTACAAAAGATGACGGACAGTAGTTCCGAAGACCAGAAGAGCGATAGTGAATCCGGGAACAAGAGACTAAGCTGTCTCAAACTACACAACGTAATCACAAAAGAGGATCACCGAACCATTTGGGTCACCCTCACGATAGCAGGGTCCCAAGTCAAAATGGAATTGGATATGTAAGGGTCACAAGGATCCCAAGGACACAGCAGGGTCCCAGAAAGCTGCAGATTGCCCGAGCTAAGAAGGGGGCATTTCCCCAGAAACCTGTTTAAACTGTGTGATTTTGAAATGTGTGTGCGTGGTCATTTCTAGTTTAAGCTGAGGGGAAGGTGGGGGTCTCCCAGTTGGGGAGAGGTCATACGAGAACCTCTACCCAGAGTTGGAAGGGGTCCCCGGAAAAGGAGGAATTTTTGGATCCCATGAAAAACATTTTCTTTAAAAAGGCAACACATCATTCTCAACCGACAGAACATTCCAGAAGGAAGGGTGAACTGGGGGCCATTAGCATCTAAAGGCCCTGGTCACCTCAACCCAAAACACCAGATGCAACACCTCTACAGGGCAAGAGCTCAACCCAAAACAAACCTCACAAAGAGGGAACAGACTGGTCAGAGCCAGGAGCTTCCAAAGCCAAACAAGACAAAGGAAAAGGATTAAAGGACAATCTAGTCTTCACTTCGCACCTACTCACACTTTGAGCACCGGACCGGACACAAAGGGACAGCCATCACCGGACCATTATTGGTATCTAAAGACAAAGGACTCTCAAGCCCAGATACAGTGTAACTGGGGTGAGAATCTCACAGACAGCATGTGCGTGTGAAGGCAGAGTCGAAGGAACGCCCGACGAGAAGGAAGGAAGAAGAAGCCCGCGGACCACGGAGGCATCGGAACCAGAGACCGGAGAGCGAGGGGGGAGAAAAGCGCGCTGTTCCGGACCGAAAGCGTTTTCAAAACCGTACGGAAGGGGACTGTGAGTATGAGCTTTCCTCAATGAGGATCACCCCACTTAGTGATAGGAGGATGGGAGGCTTGTGGTAATAGGAATAGGGTTTAAGGTCATTTTAGTTCGGTTTCACCCTATGTTTTCCCTTCCCAGAACGATTGGTTAAGTTTAAAGTTCTATGTTTAAGGTGCTGTTTTAAGAACTTGTTCAGGTTTAAAGACATCAAGGAACTTTCAGTGGGAAGTGCTGAGTGGAGTTCGGTACTGAGATTATTGCCTTGCTTGTGTTTCACGTGTCCAAATAAAGTGAGTTGTATCTTTTATCCGGTGTCTGCTTCTGGTTACTGCAATTTGAATCTGTCACAAATGTCCAAGCTGTAATTCGCGTTGGAGAACAGTAGTGGGGGAAGTGGGATTCAAAACCTCACGCCAGTAATTTGGGGGATGAGCTGCAATTGGGAATGAGCAGTTAGATTAAGTGGGACAGGCTGAAACTCTGCCTGGGGTTGTATCTGGTATAAACAACCAAGAAGAACTTACTCAGAGAAATTCTCTGAGGACTGTGATTTGCTATAAACAGTCAAAAGCCCCAAACTCCTCAGGGACTGTACATCAGCCTGAGGTACCCAGGACTACCTGGGTGTAAGATAACCCCCCTTACAGATACAGGATCAGTCCTGACCGTCATGAATCGACGAGACTACAAGCGGCTATTCTCACACATACCCTTGAAAGACACATCCATTGTCTTGAAGACATTTACGGGGCAGAAAGTATACCCCAGAGGGAAAATAAGGGTGCCTGTCGAATACAACGGCAAGGAAATTCAGAAATTGCATCTGTACATACTGCAAGATGGTGGACCACCGTTATTGGGACGTGAATGGATCAGAAAGATAAGTTTAGACTGGCACTCCATTCAGGCACTCATGGTGGCTGGTAAAAAGGATGACGACGTCACACCTGGACGATTGTCAAAAATCTTGGCTAACGCTAAAGAGGTATTTCAACAAGAACTGGGAACTCTTAAAAGTGTAACCACCTCGATAACAATAGAAGAGAATGCAATTCCCAAGTTTTTCAAAGCAACACCGGTACCGTATGCAATTCGCCCAGCCGTCGAGGCAGAGCTGGAGAATCTGGAGAATGCAGGCGTGCTAACTAAGGCAGACTGGAGCAAGTGGGCGACACCCATCGTTCCTGTCATGAAGAAAACGTTAAACAATAAGTCTGAGGAGCCAAGGAAGGTTCGCATCTGTGGGGACTTCAAGGTGACTGCGAACCCAGTCCTTCACACAGTACAGTATCCTCTTCCGAGGATAGAAGATATTTTCGCCTCACTATCTGGAGGGAAACGTTTTACAAAAATTGACCTAGCGCAAGCATATTTGCAGATTGAGGTTGAAGAATCCTCTAGGAAATATCTCATGATAAACACACACAAAGGTCTTTACCAGTATAATCGACTGGTATTCGGAGTTGCATCAGCTCTGGCTATATGGCAAAGAGCGATGGAACAAGTCCTGCAAGGGATTCCGGGGACTCAGTGTTACTTGGACGACATCCTAGTGACAGGTGAAAATGACAGTGAACACCTTGCCAACCTAGAGCAGGTGCTCACTAGACTAAGAGAACATGGGCTACGAGCCAATCGCCCCAAGTGCGAGTTTTTTAAGAAACAAATATCGTATTGTGGCCACGTGATTGATGAAGAGGGGTTACATAAGTCCCCTGACAAAAATGAAGCGGTAGTTAAGGCTCCAGCGCCTGAAAATGTGTCGCAACTGAGGTCATTCCTCGGATTGGTGAATTACTACCATAAGTTTTTGCCGAATTTGTCCACAATTCTGCTTCCAATGAACGCCCTGCTACAAACTGGAGTAGCATGGAAATGGAGCGATGAATGTAAGTGGGCCTTTCAGAAGTGTAAAGGCCTGATCACTTCAAGAGCAGTATTGGCTCACTACAACCCATCACTACTGATAAGACTGGCGTGTGAAGCGTCTCCCTACGGCGTTGGAGCGGTACTGTCACATAAATCCCTTGATGGTTCAGAGGGGCCGATAGCTTTTGCGTCATGCTCGTTAACTGCAGCCGAGCGTAACTACGCCCAGATTGACAGAGAGGCCCTCAGCCTGGTGTGCGGGGTGAAGAAGTTCAATCACTAACTGCACGGACAGAAATTTACTCTACTAACTGATCATCAACCTCTTGTCTCCATTGTCAACCCTAAGAAGGGCGTTCCGATAATGACAGCACAACGGCTACAGAGGTGGTCCCTTTTCCTAGGGGCACACCAATATGACATAGTGTACAAAGGAACTAAACAGCATGGGAATGCTGATGGATTGTCGCGCCTACCGTTGCCGATGGTGGAAGAAGCACCTGCAGTGGATCCTGTGGAGATATTCCACTCGACCATAGTCGAATGTCTACCTGTGACGAATGCAAACATTAAAAAGGAAACACGAAATGACCCGACACTCTCCAGGGTCTATGATTTAACGGTGAAGGGATGGCCAGCACATGGCGAACCACTGTTGCCAGCATTCTCGCCGAGAAGAGAACAGCTGTCAGTGTGCCGAGGAACCTTGATGTGTGGATCCAGAGTAGTAATTCCACCCAAATTGAAGGATAGAGTGCTCAATGAGCTTCATGAGGGTCATCTGGGAGGGGTAAAAATGAAGAACTTAGCCAGAGCGTTTGTGTGGTTGCCGGGAATCGATAGAGAAAGCGAAGAGATGACCAAGAGCTGTACAGGATGCCAGAAGGTCCAAAACACCCCACCACAAGCCCCTCTACATCCATGGGAGTGGCCCTCATCTCCATGGCAAAGGGTACACATTGATTTTGCTGGTCAATTTATGGACTCGATGTTTTTAATTGCGGTGGATGCACATTCAAAGTGGCCAGAGGTAATAAAAATGTCCTCAACCACCACAGAAAAAACCATCACAGTCTTATGAACCATATTCGCCAGAAATGGGCTGCCTGAACAGATTTGCTCCGACAATGGACCACAGTTTGTGCCTGAAGAGTTCCGGAGGTTCTTAAAGAACAATGGTGTTAAGCATTACACATCCGCCCCATATCATCCAGCCACCAATGGATTGGCTGAGAGGTTCGTTCAAACATTCAAGAAGGCTATCAAGGCAATGTGTAATGAAGACATACCCCTACAACACAAGGTGGATAACTTCTTGTTTGCCTACCGGAATGCGACACATGCGGTTACCAACCAAACTCCAGCCATGATGTTCTTCAATCGAAGACTAAGATGCCGCTTGGATTTGGTTAAGCCAAACATCAGAAGAGATGTGGAGAACAGGCAGTTTCAGAATATGAATGAAAGGCCAACCAGGAGTTTTAAGATAGGTCAACCAGTTTTGGCCCGGGACTACCGCACAGAGAAATGGCAGCCAGGAACGATCTGCACATGGCAAGGACCTCTAATGTATACCGTGGACGTTGGAGAGAGCATTGTAAGACGCCATGCTGACCAGATTCTAGAGTCACTGGAAAACGTCACATCCACACCACGATCCGATACACCTGGTGATGAAACCGAAGTACCAATTGCATCTACCTCAGAATCGGTGATATTGGAAGCAGACGAACCAAACAACGACATTGATCCCGAATCAACTTTGCCAGAAGAACCTGATACCCCAAAGAGGCGTTATCCTGACAGAATCAGGAAGCCTCCTCAAAGACTGAATTTATAATTGCTTAACTTCAGCTAATGTATATAGCAACTGTAATTGTAAATATGTTATTTAATTATTAATCGAATGTTATGTACTGTTTAGCAAAAAGGGGAGGAATTGTAGTGTATGTACTTTGTAGAAGGAACTATATTCTGCAGCCCCTGTATACTGCAGTACCAGTAGTGACCACCCCGGTATATAAGCCTGTGTAGTAACTTTGTATAGTAGTTCCAGTTTTTGTCTCCATTCAGTAAACACCTGTTCTAACCAACTCCTGCAGTCCGTGTCTCAATTACACATGGACGTTACAATTGGATCCTTGGTTTTCCACTATTTCTGGGAAGATTTTTGCGTCTTCTTCCGTGAGGACAGACACTGGGGGCTGGATTTTCCAAGCCCCGAGGAGGTGGGCATGTAGGCAGGACTGCCGGTAAAGAAGCAGAAAGTGGGGGCGGATAGCAAACCCGCCCCCATCCTGCCTCTGTGCCCTTTTGCCAGGAGGCGGGAAGATGTGCTGCTTCAGGTCCCGTCTCCTGGAGGCGGGAAAGGCATTAAATAACTACAGGTAGTTAACAGGCAGAAAAAAAGGATAAGTGCCATTTTACCTTCACAGGTGAAGGCTTCCCGACCTCGGAGAACCCCGTTGGGTTGGAGGAGATGTGAAGGAGGTCTGCGGCGGTTGGAGGCACCTGGAAGTAAGATGTAGAGGTGAATGATCAGTGCAAGTGTGGAATGGTAAGTATGTAAGGTGACTGATAAGTGCAAAAAAAATGTTCACTTACCTTGTTTTCTTCCTACAGCCTTCATCCTCTCTGGATCGGGAGACCCGACATCCTCATTGTCAATTTCACAAACTGGCTGTTGGATCCTCTGAACCAACAGCCATCTGAAATCAACAAAGTTGAAAGGTTTGATGAGTCCTGAACACAAGGTCTCATCAAACTACAGAGAATGTCAGTGTTCGACAGCTTCAGAGAAGTCTTGACAGATAGCGCGTCTGACGTTGACATGCTCTGTCAGTGACTTCCTCCCTAATTGGTCTGCTGAGCCTGCAGGGCAGGCTTAACAAGGTCATTCAGGGGAAAATTCCTCTGGTTGGTTAGACGAGGATGGAGGTGGGACATTGACACGACAAGCAGCAGTCCCGCCTCCAACTCGTCTCCATTGAGAGAATCCAGCCCAAAGTATTTGTTTAATTTCACTGCCATTTCCTTATCCCAATTATAATTTCTCCTGTCTCAGCCTGTACGGGACCCACATTTACTTTCACTTATAGTTTCCTTTTCACATACCTATAGTAGCTCTTACAGTCTGTTTTTATGTCTCTCGCAATTTTACTCTCATATTCTATTCTCCCTTTCTTTATCAATTTCTTCATCCTCTTTTGTTGAATTCTAAAATGTTCCCAATCCTCAGGCTTACTATTCTTTCTGCCAACATTATAAGCCTCTTCCTTTGATCTAATACTATCTTTAACTTCTCTTGTTAGCCATGGTTGTACCACTTTTCCTGTGGGGGTTTTTGTACCTTAAAGGAACATTTATTTGTTTTAAATTATGTATTCATTCTTTAAATGCTAGCCATTGCTTATCTACTGTCATACCTTTTAATGTAGTTCCCCAATCTACCTTAGCCAACTCGCCCCTCATACCTACGTAGTTTGCTTTGTTTAGATTGAAGACCCTAGATTCGGATTTAACTAAGTCACTTTCAAAATCAATATAAAATTCTATCATATTATGGTCACTCTTCCCTAAAGGCCCCTTTACTACAAGGTTACTAATTAAACCTTTCTTATTGCAGAATACTAGATCTAAAATAATCTGTTCCCTAGTTGGTTCCTCAACATACTGATCCAGAAAACTATCTTGTATACATTCCATGAATTCATCCATCACACTATTACTGCAAATTTGGTTTGCCCAGTTTATATGTAGATTAAAGTAACCCATGTTTACCCTTGTTACATGCGCCTCTAATTTCCTGATATATACTCTGCCCTACATTACAACTACTGTTTGGGAGCCTATTAACAACTCCCACCAATGTTTTCTGCCCCTTGCTCTTCCTTAGTCCCACCCAAACTGATTCTATTTCTTGATTTTCGGCACTAAGATCCTTTCTCTCTACTGTCTTTATCCCATCCTTAATTATCAGGGCTACCCCTCCTCCTTTTCCATTTTGCCTATCTCTTCTATAAGTTAAGTATCCTGGAACATTTAGTTCCCAACCTTGACCACTTTGCAACCACATCTCCGTTATGGCTATTAGGTCAAACCTGTTACTTTCTATCTGCGCTATTAATTCATCTATTTTGTTGTGAATGCTTCACACATTCAGATGTAGTGCCTTTAGCTTTGACTTATTTTTACTTTTAGCTGATTTCACCTTAGTCACTGATGCCTTATTACCTTTGTTACTCTCGCTGTTCCTTCCTGACACACTCTGCTTATTTTTACCCAAAACTCTACTCTGTTCTAGAGCCTTGGCATTTCACTCTCTGGTTTTAAATTTATTCTTTCCTGAATCCTCCCACCCCGCCTTCATTAGTTTAAAGGCTTGCCTACTTCCCTAGTTATTCATTTCACCAGGACTCTGGTCCCAGCCCGGTTTAAGTGGAACCCATCCCAATGGAACAGCTCCCTCTTTCCCCAGTACTGGTGCCAGTGCCCCATCAACTGAAAACCCTTCCTCACAAACCACTCTTTGAGCCATGTATTTAAACCTCTGATCTGTTTGCCCCTATGCCAATTTGCGCATGGCTCAGGTAATAATCCAGACATTAATTCCTTTGAGGTTCTGCTTTTTAATTTGGATCTTAGCTCCTCAAACTCCCTCAGCAGAACCTCATTCCTAGTTCTACCTATATTGTTGGCTCCTCTGTGTACCATGACAACTGGATCCTCCCCTCCCACTCCAAGTTCTTCTCCAGCCGCGAGGAGATGTCTTTAACCCTGGGACTGGGCAGGCAACACAAACTTTGAAACTCTCGGTCGTGGCTGCAGAGAAAATGACGTGAGTTCATATCCCACCATGGCAGCTGGGGAAATTAAATTCAGTTCATTAAATAAATCTGGAATAAAAAAAAAGCTAGTATCAGTAATGGTGACCATGAAACCATTGGATTGCTGTAAAATCTCATCTGGTTCACTAATGTCCTTTAGGGAAGGAAATCTGCCATCCTTACCTGGTCTGACCTATACATGACTCCAGCCCCACAGCAATCTGGTTGACTCTTAACTGCCCTCTGAAATGGCTTAGCAAGCCACTCAGTTGTACCAAGCCGCTACAGAAAACAATAATAAGAATAAAATAAGATGGACCACCCGGCATCGACCTCGGCACCAGCTTTAGACATGACAAAGGAACACCCAGCTCAGTCGACCCTGCAAAATCCTCCTCCCTAACATCTGGGGACTTGTGCCAAAATTGGAAGAGCTGTCCCACAGACTAGTCAAACAACAACAACTTTATTTATATAGCACCTTTAACATAGTAAGACACTTCACAGGGGTATTATAAGACAAATAATTTGACACCCGGGCAGCCTGACATAGTCATACTCACAGAATCATACCTTTATGCAAACGTCCCAGACTCCTTCATCACCATCTTTGGGTATGTCCTGTCCCACAGGTAGGACAGACCCAGCAGTGGAGGGAGCAGAGAGGTATACAGTTGGGAGGGAGTGGCCCTGGGAGTTCTCAACATTGACTCTGGACCCCACAAAGTCTCATGGCTTCAGATCTTACATGGGCAAGGAAACCTCCTGCTGATTACCACCTACTGCCCTCCCTCAGCTGATGAATCAGTACTCCTCCATGTTGAACACCACTTGGAAGAAGCACTGAGGGTAGCAAAGGAACAGGATGTACTTTGGGTGGGGGACTTTATTGTCTATCACCAAGAGTGAGTTGGTAGCACCATTACTGACAGAGCTGCCTGATTCCTGAAGGACATAGCTGCCAGACTAGGCCTGTGGTTGGTGGTGAGAGAACCAACACGAGGGAAAAACCTACATGACCTCGGTCTCTCAAATCTACCTGTCACAGATGCATCTGTCCATGATAGTATTGGTAGCCGTGACCAGTGCACAGTGCTTGTGGAGACAAAGTCCCGTCTTCACACTGAGGACACTCTCCATCGTGTAGTGTGGCACTACCACCATGCTAAATGGGATAGATTCAGAACCGATCTAGCAGCTCAAAACTGGGCATCCATGAGGTGCTGTGGGCCATCAGCAGCAGCAGAATTGTATTCCACCACAATCTGTAATCTCATGGCCTGGCACATCCCTCACTCTAGCAATACCATCATGCCAGGGGACCAACCCTGGTTCAATGAGAAGTGTAGAAGAGCATGCCAGGAGCAGCACCAGGCGTACCTAAAAATGAGGTGCCAACCTGGGGAAGCTGCAACACAGACCTACATGCATGTTAAACACCGGAAACAACGTGCTATAGACAGAGCTAAGTGATTCCACAATCAACAGATCAGATCAAAGCTCTGCAGTCCTATCACATCCAGTCATGAATGATGGTGGACAATTAAACAACTAATGGGAGAAGGAGGCTCCATGAACAACCCCATCCTCAATGATGGTGGGGCTCAGCAGGTGAGTGCAAAGGATAAGGCTGAAGCATTTGCAACCATCTTCAGGCAGAAGTGCCAAGTGGATGATCCATCTCGGCCTCCAACTGAGGTCCCCACCATCACAGAAGCCAGTCTTCAGCCAATTCAATTAACCCAACATGATATCAAGAAACAGCTGAGCACATTGGATACAGCAAAGGCTATGTGCCCCGACAACATCCTGGCTGTCGTGCTGATGTCTTGTGCTCTAGAACTAGCCTTGCCTCCAGCAAAAATATTCCGGTACAGTAACAACACTGACATCTACCCGACAATGTGGAAAGCTGCCCAGGTATGTCCGGTCCACAAAAAGCAGGACAAATCCAGTCCGGCCAATTACCGTCCCAAAAGTCTACTCTCAATCATCAGCAAAGTGATGGAATGTGTCGCCGACAGTGCTATCAAGTGGCACTTACTCACCAGTAACCTGCTCAACGATGCGCAGATTGTGTTCCAGCAGGATCACTCGGCTCAAGACATCATTCCAGCCTTTATCCAAACATGGAAAAAATAGCTGAATTCCAGAGGTGAGGTGAGAGTGACTGCCCTTGACATCAAGGCAGCATTTGACCAAGTGTGGCATCAAGGAGCACGAGTAAAATTGAAGTCAATGGGAATCAGGGGGAAAACTCTGCACTGGCTGGAGTCATACCGAGCACAATGGAAGATGGTTGTGGATGTTGGAGGTCAATCATCACAGCCCCAGGACATCGCTGCAGGAGTTCCTCAGGGCAGTGTCCTAGGCCCAACCTTCTTGAGTTGCTTCATCAATGACCTTCCCTCCAACATAAGGTCAGATGTGGGGATGTTTGCTGATGAATGCACAGAGTTCAGTTCCATTTGCAACTCCTCAGATAATGAAGCAGTCCATGCCCAGATGCAGCAAGACCTGGATGACATTCAGGCTTTGTCTGATAAGTGGCAAGAAACATTTGCACCACACAAGTGACTATCGCTAACAAGCGAGAATCTAACCACCACCCCATGACATTCAATGGAATTACCAATGCTGAATCCCCCACCATCAATATCCTAGGGGTCACCATTGACCAGAAACTTAACTGGACCAGCCATATAAATGCTGTGGCTACACGACTTGCAGTTAGGGATAAAATGCACCCACTATTAGAGCCAGGGGAACTGAAACAGCAGAAGAGAGGAGGCTGGGGGGAAAAAGAGCAAAGGATGGCAACGGATGGCCAAGGATGGCAAAGGAGCTCCCTAGGGAGCTGCCAGCACAGGCGCCATCTTGAAGAACATCAAGGACTAAGAGGCAGTTAGTGCCCACTAGAAGGAGCACTTCGAAGATCTCCTTAACCGCGACTCTGGCTTCGACGCGAGTGTCCTCAAATCCATCCCACAGCATGCTACCTGCCACCATCTCAGCACAATCCCAGCCCGGCATGAGGTTGAAAAGGCCATCCGACAACTGAAGAATAACAAGGCCTCAGGAGCAGATGGCATCCCCACTGAGGCACTAAAGCACTACTGGCGTGAATTCATGAACTGATTTCTCTTATCTGGAAGGAGGAGAGTATGCCAGGGGATCTCAGAGATATCGTAATTGTGATCATCATCAAGAAAGGTGACAAGTCCGATTGTGGTAATTACAGAGGAGTTTCCCTGCTGTCTGCCACAGGGAAAGTCATCGCAAGAATCCTCCTCAATCGTCTTCTCCCAGTGGCTGAAGAGCTCATCCCAGAGTCGCAATGTGGATTCCGCCCACTAAGGGGCACAATGGACATGATCTTCACCGCACGTCAACTACAAGAGAAATGCAGGGAACAGCACCAACCGCTATACATGGCCTTCTTTGATCTCACAAAGGCCTTCGACACTGCCAACCATGAGGGATTATGGAGTGTCCTCCTCAAGTTCGGCTGCCCTCAAAAGTTTGTCACCATCCTCTGCCTGCTTCACGATGACATGCAAGCCGTGATCCTGACCAACGGTTCCACTGAAGACCCAATTCAAGTACGAACCGGGGTCAAGCAAGGCTGTGTCATCGCACCAACGCTCTTCTCGATCTTCCTTGCTGCAATCTCCCCTTGACATTCAATGGCATTACCATCGCCGAATCCCCCACTATCAACATCCTGGGGGTTACCATTGACCAGAAACTGAACTGGACCAGCCATATAAATACTGTGGCTGCAAGAGCAGGCCAGAGGCTGGGAATTCTGTGGCGAGTGTCTCACCTCCTGACTCCCCAAAGCCTTTCCACCATCTACAAGGCACAAGTCAGGAATGTGATGGAATACTCTCCACTTGCCTGGATGAGTGCAGCTCCAGCAACACTCAAGAAGCTCGACAACATTCAGGATAAAGCAGCCCACTTGATTGGCACTCCATCCACTACATTCAACATTCACTCCCTCCACCACCTTCAACATTCACTCCCTCCACCACCGGTGCACTGTGGCTGCAGTGTGTACCATCTACAAGATGCACTGCAGCAACTCGCCAAAGCTCCTTCAACAGCACCTTCCAAACCCCCGACCTCTACCACTTAGAAGGACAAGGGCAGCAGACGCATGGGAACATCACCACCTACAAGTTCCCTTCCAAGCCACACACCATCCTGACTTGGACCTGTATCACCGTTCCTTCACTGTCGCTGGGCCAAAATCCTGGAACTCCCTTCCTAACAGCATTGTGGGTGTACCTACACCATATGGACTGCAGCAGTTCAAGAAGGCGGCTCACCACCATCTTCTCAAGGACAATTAGGGATGGGCACTAAATGCAGGCCTAGCCAGCCAGCGACGCCCACATCCCATCAATGAATTAAAAAAAAAAAAAAATGCTCCATCTCACCCTCAGTAAGTTCCCCACTGGAGTGGAGCTAATTTACAGAACAAACGGGAAACTGTTCAACCTCCGTCGCCTCCAGTCCAGTTCCAAGGTCGTCCCATCCAATGTCGTCGAATTACAGTATGCAGACAACGCTTGAGTCTGCGCTCACTCGGAGGTCGAACTCCAAACCATCGTCAACAGCTTCACCGAAGCGTACGAGAGCATGGGCCTTACACTAAACATCCGTAAGGCAAAGGTCCTCTACCAACCTGCCCCGCCACACAGTACTGCCCCCCGATGATTAAAATCCACGACAAGGCCTTGGACAATGTGGACCATTTTCCATACCTCGGGAGCCTACTGTCAACAAGGGCAGACGTCGACGACGAAGTCCCACATTGCCTTCAGTGTGCCAGTGCAGCCTTCGGTCACCTGAGGAAGAGAGTGTTTGAAGACCAGGACCTCAAACCCGGCACTAAGCTCATGATCTACAGAGCAGCAGTGATACCCGCCCTGCTATATGCCTCAGAGACATGGACCATAAACAGCAGGCAACTCAAAGCACTGGAGAGGTACCACCAACGCTGCCTCCGCAAGATCCTGCAAATCCACTGACAGGATAGGCGCACCAACGTCAATGTTCTTGCTCAGGCCAACATCCCCAGCATCGAAGCTTTGACCACGCTCAATCAGCTCCGATGGACGGGTCACATTATCCACATGCCCAATACGAGACTCCCAAAACAAGCACTCTACTCGGAGCTCCGGCACAGCATGGGAGCCCCAGGAGGGCAGAGGAAACACTTCAAGGACACCCTCAAAGCCTCCTTGAAAAAGTGTAACATCCCCACCGACACCTGGGAATCCCTCGCCCCAGACCGTACAAAGTGGAGGAGAAGCATCCGGGAAGGCGCCGAACACCTCGAGTCTCTTCGCCAGGAGCAAGCGGAAGCCAAGCACAGGCAGCGCAAGGAGCGCACGTGAACCCAAGCACCCCACCTACCTGCCCCTTCAACCACCGTCTGCCCCACCTGAGACAGAGACTGTAGGTCCCGCATTGGACTCATCAGTCACCTGAGAACTCATTTTTAATGTTGAAGCAAGTCATCCTCGGTTCTGAGGGACTGCCTAAGAAGAGAAGAAGGCTACACGAGCAGGTCAGAGGCAAGGTATTCTGCGGTGAGTGTCTCACCTGCTGACTCCCCAAAGCCTTTCCGCCATTTACAAGGCACAAGTCAGGAATGTGATGGAATATTCTCCACTTGCCTGGATGAGTGCAGCTCCAACAACACTCAAGAAGCTCGACACCTTCCAGGACAAAGCAGCCCACTTGATTGGCACCCCATCCACCACCTTAAACATTCAATCCCTCCACCACCAGCGTACCGTGGCTGAAGTGTGTACCATCTACAAGATGCACTGCAGCAACTCACCAAGGCTTCTTCAGCAGCACCTTCCAAACCTGCAACTTCTACCACCTAGAAGGACAAGAGCAGCAGGCACCTGGGAACACCACCACCTCCATCTGGACTTGCAAATATATCCCCGTTCCTTCATGTCACTGGGTCAAAATCCTGCAACTCCCTCCCTAACAGTACTGTGGGAGTACCTTCACCACACGGACTGCAACGGTTCAAGAAGGCAGCTCACCACCACCTTCTCAAGGGCAATTAGGGATGGGCAACAAATTCTGGCCTTGCCAGCGTTGCCCACATCCCATAACTAAGTAAAAAAAATTAAAAAGATACAGTAAGGTATTCTACAGACACATATATAACAAAAGAAAAATCCAGATATGGATAGGGCTACCAAGGGGTACACACACATTAAACTCACAGGTAATGACGGTGAAATGGCAGAAATAGTAAATAATTACTTTGCCTTGGTATTTACCAGGGAGATTAATATGCTGGACATGACATTAGAAGAACAGATCAAAAATTATATAAACACATTTAAGATAGAAAAGGGGGAGATAATTGCTAAGCTAGTCAATCTTAGCGAGGATAAAACCCCTGGATGTGGATTGCATCCAAACATATTAAAAGAAGTTAGGGAAAAGATAGCAACAACAACAACAACAACAACACTTGCATTTATATAGCGCCCTTAACTTATTAAAACATCCCAAGGCCCTTCATAGGATTATTAAAAGACAAATAAAAAATTTGACAATGAGCCACATAAGGAGAAATTAGGGCAGGTGACCAAAAGCTTGGTCAAAGAGGTAGGTTTTAAGGAGTGTCTTAAAGGAGGTAAGATAGGTAGCGAGGCGGAGATGTTTAGGCAGGAAATTCCGGAGCTTAGGGCCTAGGCAGCAGAAGGCACGGCCACCAATGGTTGAACAATTATAATTAGGGATGCTCAAGAGGGCAGAATTAGAGGAGCGCAGATATCTCGAGGGGTTGAGGGGCCGAAGGAGATTACAGATAGGGAGGGTCGAGGCCATGGAGGGATTTGAAAACAAGGATGATGATTTTGAAATCGAGGCGTTGCTTAATGAGCACAGGGGTGATAGGTGAATGGGATTTGGTGTGAGTTAGGACATGGGCAGCTGAGCTTTGGGTGACCTGAAGTTTACGTAGGGTAGAATGTGGGAGGCAAGCCAGGGAGTGCATTGGAATAGTCAAGTCTAGAGGTAACAAAGGCATGGATGAGGGCTTCAGCAGTGGATGAGCTGAGGCAAGGGCGAGATGGGCAATGTTACGGAGGTAGAAATAGGCGGTCTTAGTTATGCTGCGGATATGTGGTTGGAAGCTCATTTCAGGGTCAAATATGACACCAAGGTTGCGAACAGTGTGGTTCAGCCTCAGACAGATGTTAGGGAGAGGAATGGAGTCAGTGGTTAGGGAGCAGAGTTTGTGGCGGGGACTGAAAACAATGTCTTCTCAATATTTAATTGGAGAAAATTTCTGCTCTTCCAGAATTGGATGTGGGACAAGTAGTCTGACAATTTAGAGACCCTTTAGGGGTCGAGAGACGTGGTAGTGAGGTAGAGCTAGATATCGTCAGTGTACATTTTCGATGATGTTGCCAAGGGGCAACAGGTAGATGAGAAATAGGAGGGGGCCAAGGATAGATCCTTGCGAGACACCAGACATAACAATGCGGGAGTGGGAAGAGAAGCCATTGCAGGTGATTCTCTGGCTACGATTAGATAGATAAGAATGGAACCAGGCGAGTGCAGTCCCACCCAGCTGGATGACGGTGGAGAGGCGTTGGAGAAGGATAGAGTGGTCAACCGTGTCAAAGGCTGCAGACAAGTCAAGAAGGATGAGGAGGGATAGTTTATCTTTGTCACAATCACAAAGGATGTCATTTGCAACTTTGATGAGAGCCATTTCGGTACTGTGGCAAGGGCGGAAACCTGATTGGAAGGATTCGAACATGGCATTGCGGGAAAGATGGCCACGGATTTGGGAGGCAACAACACATTCAAGGACTTTGGAGAGGAAAGGGAGGTTGGAGATGGGGCAGTACTGTGCAAGGACGGAGGGGTCAAGTGTTGTTTTTTTGAGGAGGGGGTGATGACGGCAGATTTGAGGGAGAGGGGGACAGTACCTGAGGAGAGCGAACCGTGAACAATGTCAGCTAACATGGGAGCAGAGGCACTACTACATATATATAAAAATTAATTAGAAAAGGGAATATTGCCAGTAGATTTTCGGACAGTTAATGTGATTCTCATTATCAGGGTTTTTGCATCCTTTCCCAATTGTTTGACATGACTCTAATATGGTACAGTGGTATTTTATTAGGTATTACACAAAGGCAGCACTTATATGCACCTTAGCAGTAGTTTGCAGTACAGAATGAGAATTATATCACCCGTGCTGCCCTGGGTAGAGTTTGTGCCCTTTTGATAGGAGTCTTGAAGGAAGCTTCCACCCCACCTGGGGTCTCTTCCGCCTCACCCTGCCTGGGGTATCCTCTGTTTGTTGGCTCTTGCCTTGTCATCACCCCGCCTGGGGTAGCCTCTATTCGGATCCGGATCCTCCTCTTGTGGGCCACTGCTGCCTGGTTCCTCTCCAGGGTCAGCCTTTGCTTCTGGTGCTCATAGAATCATAGAATGGTTACAGGATAGAAGGAGGCCATTCAGCCTGTCAAGCCCGCGCCTGCTCTCTGCCAGAGCACTTCAGCTAGTCCCACTCCCCCGCCCTTTCCCCGTAGCCCTACAGCCTAACTCTCATAAGTGGTCCCCCTTTTATGCCACTTTTGAGGGTGGTTACAGGGGTCGATATTGACACAGGTATCTACCCTATCAGGGTCTTTCCAAAGGGTGGGGTGGCCAATAGGGCATCGAGTATCTTTCAGGCAAAGGAAAGGAGAGTCAGCCCACTCCCCATCCCTACCTTTGATGGACAAGGGGTGATTCACTGGTCCTCAAGATGTCATACCTTTATGGCTGGCCAATCATTGGCCTACAGCAGAGGAAGAGGGCTGTTCCTCCATCTTATCTGGCTCTTGCTTTTTCTCAAGATCTTAGCCAATAACTTCAGGACCTGTTATCTCCTGTTCTACAGACATTGCCTGTCCTAGGCCTGGTAATTCTCAGACCCTATTGTAAAGACAGTGTCTTATCTAGTCCAAAGACTAGTTAGTTGATTCTCACACTGTGTTAATTGCATGAAGGCAGAATGCTTCTTTTTCTCACAGTTTTGCAAAGCTTGACAAATTTCAGGTTTTATGACTACTGCATACTTGTTGATTAATATGAAAAAGGTGATCCTATAAAGAACTGTAAAAGTTACATATCAAAAATACATGTGTTACGATGAATCAAGGTGCATGTGTGAGGTTATAACAAGTGCTTACAATCTGTTAGTAGTCATCTGGTACTAGGGCCATAAATATAAGATAATCACTAATAAATCCAATAGGGAATTCAGGAGAAACTTCTTTACCCGGAGAATGGTTAGAATGTGGAATTCGCTACCACAAGGAGTAGTTGAGGTGACTTACATACATGCATTTAAGGGGAAGATAGATAAGCACATGAGGGGGAAAGGAATAGAAGGATATGTTGATGGGGTTAGATGAAGAAGGGTGGGAGGAGGCCCGTGTGGAGCATAAACATCGGCCTGGACCCGTTGGGCCGAATGGCTGTTCTCTGTGCTGTAAATACTTTGAAATACTTTGTAATTATATGGTTTTCAATTCTACTCTATACATTTCTCTGCTGTTTTTGCAGAGGAGTTTCTAGTTCAATGTCCAAACAAGAGCTGAACTTGAAGTTTTCATCATACTTCATCTCTGTTTTTGGCCTTTATAACCCATTTGTCTGCACTCCTTATTTCTGTTTGCTGTTACCTTATTTTCTCTCTACGCCTTAATTATTTTTCTTTCTCTTTGTACATTGCCTCAATGTTTTCTTCCTGCTCTCAATCCCCCAACAGAAAAAACAAGACAAATAAACAATAGTCTGCCAGACCCTGACATTTATGGCAACTGTCCCCTATACATATTTCAAATTATGCAAAAGTGCACTGTTACCCTGCGAAAACAAGACTCCATCCATTTCTGAAGACAGATTATCAAGGAAATGAAAATCCTTATGAAGATGTGATTCCCCCAGTAGCTCAGAGCACCATGTGCACTATGAACCACATAGATCAGGAACGGATAGCACTGAGTTAGCTGATATTGTAGTGTATGTAACTGTTCTACCTTTAAGAGAACTATTGTATGTAACCGTCCACCTTTAAGAGAACTATTTTAGGTGTGGCACTACTTTATCCTGGCTGCTGTATACTGTAATACCGACGGTGACCACACCGGTATATAAGTGCTGTGGCAGAATTTTTGGGCAGATTCGCCCTGACCTTCAAACAGTAAAGTCCTGTTTAAGTTACTCTTGTAGTCTGTGTATTACTTCGCTATACAACCCACAGACTTTACAGTGGCGACGAGTTCGATCTTACCCTGCGGCAACAATACTTCTGAAGAAGTAAACGAACGTCGAGAAGAGGCACCCGCCCTCGTCGTTTTGCTGAGAGAAAACTCGAGTCTGCAGACCAAGAAAGGAGGAAGATTTCAAACACGAAGTCTTCCATCAGCAACAGGCACGGATTGTCCCTTCTGCCTCGGTGGTGAGTGAGCCGATCAACACGAGAAGCAAGTCGGCCACGGTGACTGTGAGTAAAGGGAAAATAGAAACAAATAAACGGAGGATAAGGGCGGTGCACTCGACCACGGTCGAGGGGGAAAGGAGCCGGACAGAAGTCGGGCCCAGAGGCGCTGAGACTGGGGCAGCGTGGAGCAGAAGCCGCGGTACAAGCGGGCTGGGGAGCGTCGTGAGACGGCTAGACCGCGACGGCGAAAAAGGCCGGACAACTACCGCGGCCACGAGGCGCTGCGACCGGGATCGTAAGGCGCGGGAAGATATAAACATAAATAAGCCACGGAGAACTCAGCCACAGCCGGGGAGGAAAGCACCGGACTGCGAGAAGCTGGGAGGCGCGATTGGGGTGAAAAAGGCCAGACAGTGACTGAGGCCACGAAGCGCTGTGACCGGGTCGTAAGGCGCGGGAAGAGATAAAATAAATAAATCGCGGAGAACTCAGCCGCAGCCTGGGAGGGAAGCACCGGACTGCGAGAGGGCTGGGAGGCGCGATTGAGAGCCGCGCGAGCGGGAGAGACAGAGCCCGAGCGAGAGCCGCGCGAACGGGAGAGACAGAGCCCGAGAGAGAGCGAGCGAGAGCCGCGCGAACGGGAGAGACAGAGCCCGAGGAAGACTGAGCGAGATCCAGCCCAGCGGCTGAAACTGTTCGCCGTCAACGGGTTGTACCCAGCACCGGAGAGACAGAGCCCGAGCGAGGGAGACTGAGCGAGATCCAGCCAGCGGCTGAGACCGTTCGCCGTCAACGGGTTGTACCCAGAGCCGGTTGCCCGGCCGAGAGAAGGGAACGCGCTGAAGCCGAAGCGCAGGCTGCGAACCCCGAAAGCCAGCGGCCATCACCCGAGGGAAAAGCTTACCCCTCCTGCCAGGGGAAGAAAAGCGGGAACCGCCATCTTGAAAGTGGGCGGAGAAAGAAGATAAGCGCGGGGAAACCGCCATCTTGAAAAAAAAAGAGTTAAAGAAATATTTCGTTGTTGTTTATCAGGGAGGTGAAGATGCCTAAGCGTGGTAACATCAACGATTTCGACTCCGAGGTAGAAGATTGGGCCACATATGTAGAACGCATTGAGATATATTGTGAGGCCAATAAAATAGAGGATGATGATAAAGCTATAACCTTGCTAAACTCGATGGGGGCGAAGACATACGGGCTATTGAAGCATCTTCTAGCACCAGTTAAACCGGCGGATCAAACCTTCGATAATATTGTTGCTGTTCTGAAGGATCACTTGAACCCCACACCGCTGATGTTGGCGGAACGATTCAAATTTTATGCGAGAACACAACGGAAAGAGGAAAGCAACGCGGAATACTTGGTTGAACTGCGTAGGCTAGCGAAATACTGCCAGTTTGGAGGAAATCTGACAGAGGCATTGCGAGACAAGTTCGTGTGCGGGTTGTCGAAGGAAGGAACGCAAAAGCGACTGCTCGAAGAGAACGACCTTACACTGGATAGGGCTGCCCTTATTGCAGCATCACACGAAGCCGCAGCGAAAGGAACTGCGGAAATGCAGCTGAAGGCAGCGGTCCTCAGTGTGGATCAAATTACCTCGGGTGCAACGAAATGTTATCGTTGTGGGAAGACAACACACGACCAGAACCAATGCTGGTTTAAAAACCAGGACTGTAGGAAATGTGGCAAACTGGGTCACATAGCCAAAGTATGCCGGTCAGGGAAGAAGACCAACAACCAAAAAAAAAAGCCATCACAGGAAAAGTACAACAAAGTACACAAGGTGGTTGAGAAGAGTTCAGATGAACAGAATTCGGATTCAGACCCAAGCGGCCAGGAACTGGGTAGTCTGAGAATTCATAATGTGAGTAAGGAAGCTGACCTACAAACTGTCTGGGTCATGCTAAAAATAGCCGGAGTCCAAGTGAGAATGGAATTGGACACTGGATCAGCCCTATCAGTCATAAATCGAAGGGATTACAACCGGCTATTCTCACATATACCCTTGAGAGATACCAAGTTCATATTGCAGACATACACGGGGCATAAAGTATACCCCATGGGAAAGATAAGAGTCAAGGTGAGAGACAGGGGCAAAGAACACCCCGGAATGGACTTATACGTACTACCTGAGGGAGGACCACCACTTCTAGGATGGGAGTGGATCAAGAAAATAGACATGGAATGGCACTACCTCAAAACAATAACGAGTGAGGACTCGGGGCAGACAATCAGCTCAGACTCTGAAACGGATGACGATAAGACCAGCCCAAGCATGAAAGACAAGTCTAAAATGAACTTGCTGACTAAGGTTGGTAGAACGAATGTGGGCATAAAGGCTTATGCTCCAGAGGAGAACAAAGTTTCAGAACAGAATTCCTCTGAACAACAACAACATAGCTTGACAGAGAATTCTGAGTCTGTTCAAGTTACAGACATATATATTACTGAGGAACATCGAGCTTGAACGCAAACTTATTTCAGATTACGACAGCAATTAGAACAATTGAATTGCCGTCTCGAGCAAGAGATGAAAGCAATGAAAAAGTTCTATGATACCGAATGGGAGAATCTGGAAAGACAACAGAAGCAGCTGGGGAAGAAAAGGGAGCAGGAGCACACAAACCGTCTGCACGAGGAGGCCAAACGAATCAAAGCTGATTCGGCTTCTGAAGGGGCGTGCTCCAATCCGGTGGAACAAGATGTGCCGCAACTGAAGGCGCTGGTTAGCAGGTTGCAGGCAGAAAAAGCTGAGTTGGTCGACATGACTTCCGAGCTCCTACTGAAGTTGGGTGCAGCATCACCGGACGATTCATTTGTGGAAATTCGAATGATGGGGGCTGCGGATGATGGCGAAGTAGAAGCAGCAAAGGAGCCCCAGGACAAGGTTCTAAACAGCCCTGCAGCTAATGGAAAAGGGATGAGGGCAGAAGGGTTAACAGTCAGCCAACTCCTCCAGGGCAAGGTTATAAACAGCCCTTTGTTAATGGAAAAGGGATGATGGCAGAAGAGTTAACAGTCAGCCAACTCATTCATATGCTGAGGGATAAAACTCTAAAATGGGAAAAACTTAAATACGAGCCTCAATCTTCAAAGGGAAGGGAGCTCTCAAAAGTCATTGGAAGAGCTGAGGTGGCAACCCAGACTGAGAAGTCTGCAGCAGAACAGCCCTTGGAGGCCAAAAGTACGCTGACGCACGGCAATGTCGAACAACAGAATACTGAAACAGCTACTTCAGTAGAGGGATTGAATAGTCCGATCAATCAATCTCCGAATGAAGTTGAAGTATTGAAATCACAAATGAGGTCATTAGTAAAAGACTTGCAGGAAGCCCAGAAAAAGCGGGATGAATCTGAACGCATGATGAAGTCTCTTCAGGACAGATGTCGGGATTTGGAACAAAAGTCGGCTAACGTCCAGCTGGGTAAGGAGGAAATAGAAGACCCTCTCGCTGGCCTAGCTCAGGACGACACCGAATATTACCATGATCTGTTGAGTGACACTGAATATTACGAGGACCTGGTCTGCTCAGCTTGTGCCGAGAACTCCCAAAGTGCCGAAATCAGGATGAATCACTTAAAGTCTAAGGAACATAGGGAGATGGTGGCATTACAGCTGGCAGCTGACAATGGAGCCCCGAGAGTCTCCAAGAAGCAAAAAAGGAAAAGACGAAGCAGAAGATGATAACCATCTGAACCATTATTACCTCTACCCGATCACACACGTGGTCCCCCGAACGGAGCCAAATCAGTTGGAAGGTAGGAAAATTTCCCAAGGCAATCCAACTGTTTTTTGTTTGTTTTAAAAAAAAGTCAGCAATGCTGGTTCAGAAGTGATGGAAGTAAAGCTGTTAAGTCTAGGGAAGGACTATGGGATGAGTCCCTCTAGCAAGGTGACCCGACTACACCACGGAGGCGTGGTCCGGACCGAGTCAAGAAGATCAGAGACTGAATCTGTGAACTGTTTCCCGCAGAGACTGAATCTGTGAACTGTTTCCGCAGAGACTACCTCTGTGAACTGTTGTAACATGAAGTTGGATATGTTATGATGTTATGTTAATGGGGAATAAGTATGTTGTAAGCTAAAAAGGGAGGATTGTAGTGTATGTAACTGTTCTACCTTTAAGAGAACTATTGTATGTAACCGTCCACCTTTAAGAGAACTATTTTAGGTGTGGCATTACTTTATCCTGGCTGCTGTATACTGTAATACCGACGGTGACCACACCGGTATATAAGTGCTGTGGCAGAATTTATTGGGCAGATTCGCCCTGACCTTCAAATAGTAAAGTCCTGTTTAAGTTACTCTTGTAGTCTGTGTATTACTTCGCTATACAACCCACAGACTTTACAGATATGACTGTAATTAGCTTCAGTAAAAAGGCTAAAGAATCTGCCACAGTTCCTGCTCCTAACTACTATCCGGTGATGCACTATCAGAAAGTATTATCTATGCATCAGATAGGGATGGGATTGTGCTCAACTATGATGTGTACCATGGACCAATTGCCCACCCTTATATCTAGGTTTGTACATGCTCGGGTAAATGTTGCCATGTGATGCTCCCGGGGCAGATCTTCGCAAATGTTGCCCTGATATCTAGGTTCGCACATGAGAATTAGTCACTTAGGTGATGTGCTAAAGGACTGTTGGCATTCATGAAACTGCAGCCCCAGATGAATCACAAACCTTCAATAAAGGATAGAAAAGAATTTGAAAAAAAAGCTTAGAGTGGAATTAATGGCTGATTATAATCCTCTATTGATCAATTCTTCAAAGACAAAGGGGCCAATGATGCGCTGATGCACATAGCCTGCGTGTGCCTCACATTATCAGGGACGGATGCCTGACGCCTAATCCATCGCCGGCTTGCAGAGCACCCATAGTACGTGCCCTAAGTGCTGTTGCTGCATGGACCCTATGTGTGCTGTGTGCCAGGCTCATTAAGACTCATTCTTATTTAAATTAGCAGGAAGGCCCATGATTCACCTGGAGCAGCTGAACACTGTGCAAGCAAGGCCTGTGAACAACCGGCAGATCTACATTGCTGAGTGACCTTCTCTTCCGCATAGGGGCACCTATTGTTGCAGGACCTCCTGCACCATGGTCTCCGGGTCTTACTTCTGCAAGCCTTTTTAAAAAAAAAAAGATTGCCACTTCTTTAAGGGCAGACAGTAGTTTTTTTTTAACAACTGATGACACCGACAACAACAGCAACAACTTGCATTTATATTGCACCTTTAGCATAGTAAAATGTCCCAAGGTGCTGCAAAGGAGCATTATCAAACAAAATTTGACATCGAGCCACATAAAAAGATATGACAAAAGCTTGGTCAAAGACAATGCACTCCCACGACCTTGATGTTCAACAATGCATCGAGTTGCACCCTCAGATCACCATCCAAGTCGTGAAATTAGCTGAGATTGCATTATGGGGCAAAGGTCAGCTTGGGATCCCACAGGCCTGGCTAGCGCCACTGTGCTGGGACTGCATTATCACTTCCATTGTTTTTTCATGTCTTTCACAAATCTACCCGGATGGCTCCCCCTTAGGTCTTCTTCATTTATTGACATTCTTAGTGTCACCGTTTCCTCTGGCACTCGCAAAACTCCACCACTGGTGAAGATGCATCCAAGTTTGATTTCCTCTTTTGTACCAAACATTCCTTTTCATCTGTATAACTCTCAACTAGAAACATAGAAACAGAAAAATAGGAGCAGGAGTAGGCCATTTGGCCCTTCGAGCCTGCTCCGCCATTCAATATGATCATGGCTGATCCTCTATCTCAATACCATATTCCTGCTCTCTCCCCATACCCCTTGATGCCGTTTGTGTCTAGAAATCTATCTGTCTCCTTCTTAAATATATTCAGTGACTTGACCTCCACAGCCTTCAGTGGTAGAGAATTCCACAAGTTGACCACCCTCTGAGTGAAGAAATTTCTCCTCACCTCAGTCCTAAATGTCCTACCCCTTATCCAGAGACTGTGACCCCTAGTTCTAGAACGCCCAGTCAGGGGGGGGTCTAAGACTTGAACACTTCTCACATATCTAATAAGGCTTTCCTAGCACCGTTCCTGCATTCCTGGATAGGACACAAGAGGAAGCTTCTCATCTAATAGATATATTTTTTTTCCATACAAGCCTTCTCTGTTCTCCCTACTGTATCAATATGATCAGTTTTCCTCCAACCTTTCTCTTTTGTTCCTTCTAATCTCCAAATATGCCATCCTGCACATTTTCCTTCGCCCTACACCTCTACTATGTCAAAATGACTCATCACAAGATCGTCTACTGTAACGGATAATCAAGGGGCTATTGGGTTGGTGGGGGGGGGGACTTAAAACAATCACTATCACTGGAGAGAAAGTACTAGGCAAACTAATGGGACTAAAGGTAGACAAGGCCCCTGGACCTGACGGCCTGCGTCCTTGAGTCTTAAAAGAGGTGGCTGCAGAGATAGTGGATGCATTGGTTGTAATCTACCAAAATTCCCTGGATTCTGGAGAGGTCCCAGCGGACTGGAAAACCGCAAATGTAATGCCCCTATTTAACAAAGAAGGGAGACAGAAAGCGGGCAAATATCGACCAGTTAGCCTAACATCTGTCATTGGGCAAATGCTGGAGTCCATCCTTAAGGAAGTGGTAGCAGGGCATTTAGAAAATCATAATATAGTCAAGCAGAGTCAGCATGATTTTATGAAAGGGAAATCATATTTGACAAATTTGCTGGAATTCTTTGAGGATGTAACGAGCAGGGTGAAAGGGGAACCAGTAGATGTCATGTGTTTGGATTTCTAGTAGGCATTCGATAAGGTGCCACATAAAAGGTTACTACACAAGATAAGAGCTAACAGGGTTGGGGGTAATATATTAGCATGGATAGTGGTGGAGACAGAGATGCACTTCCTCACAGCTTGTAGAAAATATCAGGGCATAAGGGAGAATTTCTACCCAAAATTCACAAAAATATGCCCGGAATTCAGAAATTTGAATGACGACCAAAAACTCCCATACCTACTAGGGGAAGAGAGAAATTGTGTAACCTTAGCGGCACACTATGTTACAGCTTGCCATAAACAGAGGGACAACCACTAAATATAAGAAAAGAGTATATACAAATTATATGAATGTATATTTATACACTCAGGGATGTATCTGTTTATACACTGTATGGATAGATCTGTATTTTTGTGTACAACCATGAATGTTTTTCGATGCTTTGGCAACATAAGATGTACCTTGTCATGCCAATAAAGCGATTTGAATTGAATTGAATAGAGGATTGGCTAACTAACAGAAAACAGAGAGTCGGGACAGATGGGTCATTTTTAGGTTGGCAAACTGTAACTAGTGGGGTGCCGCAGGGATCAGTGCTGGGGCCTCAACTATTTACAATCTATATTAATGACTTGGATGAAGGGACTGAGTGTAATGTAGCCAAATTTGCTGGTGATATGAAGATAGGTGGGAAAGCAAATTGTGTGGAGGATGCAAAGAATCTCCAAAGGGATATAGATGGGCTAAGTGAGTGGGCAAAAATCTGGCAGATGGAGTTTAATGTGGGAAAGTGCAAGGTTATCCACTTTGATAGGAAAAATAAAAAAGCAAATTCTTATTTAAATGGGGAGAGATTACAAAATGCTGAGGTACAGAGGGATCTGGGGGTCCTTGTACATGAATCACAAAAGTTAGCATGCAGGTACAGCAAGTAATTGGGGAGGCAAATGGGATGTTGGCCTTTATTGCAAAGAGAATGGAGTATAAAAGTAGGGAAGTCCTGTTACAACTGTACAGGGCATTGGTGAGACCACACCTGGAGTACTGCGTACAGTTTTAGTCTCCTTATTTAAGGAAGTATATACTTGCATTGGAGGCAGTTCAGAGAAGGTTCACGAGGTTGATTCTGGAGATGAAGGGGCTGTCTTATGAAGAAAGGTTGAGCAGGTTGCGACTACACTCATTGGCGTTTAGAAGAATGAGAGGGGATCTTATTGAAACATAAGATTCTGAAGGGGCTTTACAGGGTAGATGCAGAGAGGATGTTTCCCCTCGTGGGGGAATCTAGAACTAGGGGGCATAATTTCAGAATAAAGGGGCACCTTTTTAAATCAGAGATGAGGAGGAATTTCTTCTCTCAGAGGGTTGTGAATCTTTGGAATTTTCTTCCCCAGAGAGCTGTGGAGGCTGGGTCACTGAATATATTTAAGGTGGAGATAGACAGATTTTTGAAAGGTAAGGGAGTCAAGGGTTATAGGGAGCGGGCAGGGAAGTGGAGTTGAGGCCAAGATCAGATCAGCCATGATCTTATTGAATGGTGGAGCAGGCTCGAGGGGCCAAATGATCTACTCCTGCTCCTATGACTTATGTTCTTATGGAACTCATCCTTTCCCAAAACTCAAAACTGTTGCATTCATTGACATCCTTAGTCTTTCCTTCCACCATTTTAAGCTTAAAGAAAACAGGCTGACACCACCTAATCATAGCTTCTTCATTTATGTCATCTCTTACTCTTTTCAACCTTGATGATGTCCTGCACTATAACGCTTGAACCTTCATCTTGGTCTTTCAATAAAAAAGGGAATTGCTGATAATATGATGCTAAATGCAGAAAATTGCAAAGGGACACTTGACCAGAATGTATATGAAATGTTCACAAGATTCTTAAGGGCTCTGGATACCAGGAGCATATTGGCATACGAGCAACGTCTGTTTGCCACTGCCACTAAATGGTGAGGGAGGGAAGTGGAGGGCCAGCTCCCTGCCACTCTAATGACAGGCTGCAAGAAAGCTTCGAAGTGTTATTCTTCCTAAATTTCACTGTATGAAAAAGCAGCAATGGCCAAGAATTTCCTTGGAGCTGCTCCTACTCCATAACTTTGCCAACTTTAAACATGGTTATCACTAAATCATAGAAAAACACAATGTATGCAATCATATCAACATAACTACTGTCCAAAGAAACAAAATCATCATATAAAGAACCTGACAGTGTAAGGATCTCAAAATTCCCACATTCCCCCAAGGTTATTAATAAAAGGGACCCTGTATGGACAATTTAAAAAGTGTACCCAAAAGATGGCGCCCGCACCTCGTGACCAAAAGCCTGTAAGATTTTCTGCAGCACAAGCAGGCAGCTTTGGGAAATCGAAACTTAAAATGCATTTCTGTGAAAAGGACTTTGTGTTTGAAAAGCCAGACAGCTAGGCAAACATTGAATATGCATTGCGTCAGATCGAAACAGATCAAGCCCAGTTAGGCCTAAGCATAAGGCCATTAGTTTGTCCGCATTAATAATCGGAAACAGCTCAAGGGAGCCACCAAGGCTGGACAGGCTGATTAAAATGCATTAATGATAATACATCGGGGCCATCAGGTGCGATAAACGGCCATCTAAAGCCAGTTAATTTAGATGGTATTATCATTTAAAACAGCCCGCCAAAAGTTAAACAATGGACTGCCCTGATTTGGTACGCAGATAAGGAGTGGAAGAACGGGTATAACTGTAGGCCCATCAGTAGCAATCGCTCTCTTGACTCTGACCTCTTGTTTGGTCTTGGGCCACTGCCGCGTACTCGTGCCCTGGCCTCGTGGCGGGTTCTCTTCTCGCTCCCCGCATTTTTTTAACAACCAAGGACATCCATACCAATCGCGGGAGGGGAACGAGACCCGAGTCCAAAGCCATACAGGACACACGTGCCACGAAACGAGATGAAACAAAACGAGATGAAGAAGAAGGTAAAGACCTGACAAGAGCAGAGAAGGGCAGCAGAAGACGCATTGGTAAACACCAAATGCCTAGTTATAAGCTGGCGTTTGTGGAAGAATTTAGTAGTGTATGCATGTATGGACAGTGAGAATAAGTTGGCTATTAAACACTGCGAATAAGCTGGCGTTAGACGCAGGTGTCCACGCCGCAACGAATATGCTGGCGTTTGACGCTTGGGTAGTAAAATCAAACCAGCAGTAAAATCGCCAACCGCCCCACAACCACAACGTTACCGCCGACGACCGCCCAAGGGAGAAGAAGAAGAGAACCCATCATGGCGAGATGACGATGGTAGCTGAGGAGAGGGAAGGTGTGTCGCAGCAACAACTCCAGCACCGTGCCCTGAGACCATGTGGCGACGGAATACCCCAAAGGACAGGAGACCAAACCTCAAAACTCGCAACTGTTAAAGCAATAGGTTTTGGATTGTTGAGCATGAATTCCTGGCCTCTCATAGCTTAATCTAGTTAGGTATAGGGGGTGGGATAAGGATAAGGGGATTGTTAATGTAGTTGTTTTCCCTCGATGTGCCATGCGTTCCCCATTCCCTGTATAAGTGTAATTGTTTATGCCTGTATTTTATACCAGTAACTTCTCATAAGACTGTGTTTTATTCTGTTTTAATAAAATCTTGGTTTTCTTACACCAAACCACTTGTCTACTCGATTTTCTGTACCTAAGTCCGGTGTCTAGAACCCAGGGGTGTGGGAGTGATTCGAACCGCTCACAGGCCGTCAGGGGCATAACTGACTGGGCGCACGCCACCCCCTACAACAGAATGAACTTGAATTTATACAGCACCTTCCACCCCGCCCCATCCTGCAGCCAAGAAATCTCCTGGGAGAGCCAAAAAAAGGAAAAAAAAGAAGGCCCAATAAGGGGAAAAAAACTCTGTAAAATTCCTCTCCGATCCTCTCAGGCGATCAAAAGCACCCCAAAGCACTTCACAATGGATGAAGTACTTTTGAAATGCAGCCACTGTTGCAATGTAGGGAAACACAGCAGCCAATTTGTGCAGAGCAAGATCCCACAAACAGCAATGAGATAAGTGACCAGATAATCTGTTTTTGGTGTCATTGCTAAACAGGTAAATGTTGGCCAGGACACTGAGAGAACTCACTTGCCTTTCCTCAAAAAGTGCTGTGGGATCTTTTACACCCACCTGAGAGGGCAGATAGTGCCATAGTTTGATATCTTATCTGAAAGACGGCACCTCTGACAGTGCAGCACTCCCTCAGTATTGCACTCAAATGTCAGCCTAGATTACGTTGTGGCGGAGCCACTAAGGGACTCCAATCAATTGTATATAATTCCCTTTAATAATATATTGGCTACAGCCTGAGTCTGTATCTTTGTTTTCACTGTTTACATGTACAGGGCGCAATCACTTTAATAGCGCGGGTAAACGCGATGACGTCATGCCGTTCATCACGTGAAACCCCACCGGCGGGAAAAACATGATGACGTCATGATGTCAGCCACGGGACCGCCCTAGCAGTCCTCGTGGAGCCTCCGAACTGACTAGACCTATATTCGATGTCTCCTGTAGTTATCTGTTAAACTCTGTTACTTTTCATTAAACCTCTTTTATTTGGTCGCCTGAGTGGACCTCAGTCTTTTGGATAGGAACTAGACATTCCTACATTGGTGACCCCGACTTTTGCAAACGGTTTTCGCAGAAGTTACTGAACATGGAATCGAACGCCATTGCTTTGAAGCTACCACAGTTCTGGGAGCAACAGCCAGCCGCGTTGTTTATCCAGGCTGAAGCCCAGTTCGCAATCAGGAACATCGTTGTGGATCAGACCCGTTACTATCGTGTGGTCTCCACCCTCGACAGCGCCACAGCCTCGCGGATCGTCAGCCTGCTTGGCAATCCACCAGAAGATCACAAGTATGATACGGTAAAGGCGCGGTTGTTACAGGTCTTCGGGCTCACGAAGTCGTAGCGCGCCCATCGGCTGCTCAATATGCCCGGCCTCGGGGACTCCAAGCCATCCGAGCTCATGAGCCAAATGCTCATGCTCCTGGGCTCCGAACCGGAATGCTTCCTCTTCAGGGAGCTATTCCTCAGCCAGCTATCGGAGCAAGTGCAGGCTGCCCTAGCCAGGTCGGAAGTCACCGACTGCGCAGAGCTGGCTGCCGATGCGGACAAGATCTTCGCGGTGACACAGCAGTACTGCGCTGCCACGAGGCGCCCATCCCCCACAGACGCCGCTCCAGCCCCTCAACCTGCGGGGTTGTGCTTCTACCATGCCCATTTTGGCGTGAAAGCAAGATGCTGCCGCCCTCCCTGCAGCTTTTTGCTCAAAAAAAAACAGCAGCCACCCTGTCAAAAGAGGACCGAGTATAAGGAGCGCCCCGCGGCTGCGATGGCAATCCGTAATTCGGGAAAACTCCTCTTCATCAATGACTCCCTATCTGGTCGACGTTTCCTTTGCGACACCGGGGCGCAGTGTAGCATCCGACCCGCGTCAGATCTTGATCTACAAGTTGGGGGGCACGGCCCCTCCCTCCAGGTGGCTAATGGCCATTCGGACCTTTGGAAGCCGTCGGGTCCAGGTGTGCTTTGGCGGCCAGCGGTTTTACTGGGGTTTCATCACGGCCAAAGTCTCTCAAGCCATCCTCGGGGCGAATTTTTTGTGCGCCAACGGTCTACTGGTGGAAGTACGGCACCGCCGGTTGATCAATGCTGCCACTTTTCACTCCATCCCGTGCTACCGCGGTAACACTGTGGCGCGCACTGTCTCTTGCGCGTCCCCACCTCCGGATGACTTCATTCGCCTCCTCGGAGATCTCCCAGACCTGACCAGACCCACTTTGTCTTCCACGGCCACGAAGCATGGTGTCGAACACCACATCACCACTACTGGCTCCCCGGTCTACGCACGGGCCCAGCGCCTCAAACCTGGCAAGCTTGCGGCTGCGAAAGCGGAGTTCGACACGATGGAGCGGCTAGGGATTATTCGCCGGACGAATAGTCCCTGGTCTTCGCCTCTCCACATTGTTTCGAAACCTGGTGGCGGATGGCGGCCTTGCGGCGACTACCGACGCCTGAACGACGCCACTACTCCTGATCGGTACCCGATCCCTCATATTCAGGATTTCTCTGCACATTTGGCGGAAAATACCATTTTTTCAAAAGTCGACCTTGTCCGTGGCTACCACCAGGTCCCCGTACACCCGCAAGACGTCCCGAAAACTGGAGTCATCACCCCATTCGGCCTGTTTGAATTTCTGCAGATGCCGTTTGGATTGAAGAACGCTGCACAGGCTTTCCAGCACTTGATGGACTCCGTGCTTCGGGACCTCAAGTTTCTATTCGTCTACCTCGACGGCATCCTCATCGCCAGCCCTAATAAAAAGGAGCACATCTGCCATTTACGCACCCTCTTTAGACGCCTCAGTCAACACAGCTTGATCATCAACCTGGCCAAGTGCCAGTTCGGCCTGCAGCAGATCAATTTTTTAGGCCATCGCACCATATCAGATGGCGCAATTCCCCTGCAAACGAAGGTGGAGGCAGTTACTTCGTTCATGCGCCCGCAGTCCGTCAAGGCCCTGCAGGATTTCCTCGGTGTGGTAAATTTTTATCACCGGTTCGTCCCTAATGCAGCTCTGCTCATGCAGCCCCTATACGAGGCCCACAAGGGCAAGTCCGGCAAGGATCTGATCAGCTGGACGGTCGACATGGACCGGGCGTTCGTCGACACAAAAGGCTCTTTAGCCAACGCAACGATGCTGGCACACCCGCTGCCAGGTGCCACCATTGCCATTACCACCGACGCGTCAGACTACGCCATCGGCGCAGTGCAGGAACAGTGGGTGCAGGGGACGCGGCAACTGCTGTTGTTTTTCAGCTGTCAACGACAGTGAAATGAATGAAAGTACAGCATGTTCGACTGGGAGTTGCTGGCCCTTTTTCTGGCCATCCGCCATTTCCGGTTCCTGCTGGAGGGACATCCGTTCACAGATTTTGTGGACCATAAGCCACTAACGTTCGCTATGGCCAAGACCGCCGAACCATGGTCAGCTCGGCAACAACGTCAGTTGACGTATATCTCAGAATTCACCACTAACATTCAGCATGTGTCTGGTAAGGACGACCTGGTGGCAGATTGCCTCTCTTGCGCGACCGTTCATGCAGTCCAGCTCGGCATCGACTATGCCCTCGTGGCTGTGGATCAAGCCTCGGATCCGGAGGTCCAATCTTACAGAACCAACCCCTCTAGCCTCCAAGCGGCCGACGTCAAATTCCATGCCGTGGGCACTACGCTACTCTGCTTCGTCTCCATAGGAGATCCTTGCCCTACCGTCCCGGTCGCCTGGCACCAAAAAGTTTTTGATGCCATCCATGGGTTGTCGCACCCTGGCATGAAGGCCTCGCAATGGTTGATGTCGTCCAAATTCGTGTGGCGGGGCATGCACATGGATGTTCACGACTGGGCCAACACCTGCGTGGTCTGCCAAAAGGCCAAGGTGCAGCGTCACGTCAAGGCTCCATTGGCCACTTTCGCCGTTCCGGAACGTAGGTTTGATCATGTGCATGTGGACCTGGTGGGGCCACTCCCGCCTTCGCACGGGTTTACTCATCTTCTTACAGTGGTGGACCGCACCACTTGATGGCCGGAGGCAGTTCCTCTGTCTTCCACCACTTCCGCAGACGTCACCAGGGCATTCATCTCCTCTTGGGTCGCCCGCTTCGGGGTGCCGGCGGACATCTCGTCCGATCGTGGGCCGCAGTTTTCTTCGGAGCTCTGGAACGCTGTGGCTCAGGGACTAGGTGTTAAGCTACATCACACCACCACCTATCATCCACAGGCGAACGGCCTGTGCGAACGATTCCACAGGTCGCTCAAAGCCGCACAGTGAGCCAGCCATCAAGGCGCGGGCTGGGTGGACAGGCTTCCATGGGTCCTTTTGGGTCTTCGTACGGCATCTAAAGAAGATCTTCAATCGTCCTTGGCGGAGCTCGTATATGGCCAGCCGCTACGCATACCAGGGGATTTCCTTCCGTCTCCAACAGAGCCATGGTGCGCATCCCAGCAGCTCATCAGCCACCAGGAGGCAGCCAGAAGTTTCGCTCCAGTGCCTACGTCGCATCACGGCTTGCAGAGTTCCCACGTCCCAGCTGAGCTGAAGAACGCCGACTATGTGTTTATCCGCCATGACGCTCATCGGGACCCGCTCAAACCCCCTTACACTGGTACTTTCCGTGTGATAGAGCCGGGAGACAAAACTTTTTCGGCCAATGTCAGTGATAAACCGGACCACATTTCGGTTGACCGGTTGAAGCCAGCTCACTTGGACTTTGACCGCCCAGTAGAGATCGCACAACCGCCGAAACGTGGCCGACCACCCACAGTCACCGTGCCAGATCAAACGCAACCACCCGCCAGCTCGCCCGCCGTCCATCAGCTTCCACTTCAAGGCTACAGAAGTCGATCTGACAGGCTTGTCAGGCCTCCTCGCTGTTTTACTTTTGCTATTAAAGACAATTCTGGGGGGGGGGCGCATGTGGCAGAGCCACTAAGGGATTCCAATCAATTGTATATAATTCCCTTTAATAATATTTTGGCTACAGCCTGAGTCTGTATCTTTGTTTTCACTGTTTACATGTACAGAGCGCGATCACTTTAATAGCGCGGGTAAATGCGATGACGTCATGCCGTTCATCACGTGATCCCCCACCGGCGGGAAAATTGTGATGATGTCATGACGTCAGCCACGGGACCGCCCTAGCAGTCCTCGTGGAGCCTCTGAACTGACTAGACCTATATTCGATGGTCTCCTGTAGTTATCTGTTAAGCTCTGTTACTTTTCATTAAACCTCGTTTATTTGATCGCCTGAGTGGACCTCAGTCTTTTACCCACCTGAAACTGCACAGGCCAGAAGGCGCCAGAGCGCAAACACATTGCTGCCCGTGATGCAAGGGAGGCACTCATGTTGGCCTGATTTGCTTAGCCTGCACAATCAAACACTTTTGTCTCGCACCTTCTTACCAGAGCATTGACAATGGACTAGACATTCCTACAACATAGTATTTACAGCACAGAAACAGGCCATTCGGCCTAACAGGACCATGATGGTGTTCATGCTCGATACGAGCCTGAAGTCTCTGGAATGGGACTTGAACCCATAACCTTCTCACTCAGAGGCGAGAGTGATACCACTGAGCTAAGGCTGGCACCTAAAAGCAAAAGGCAAATTCGAAATTGCCAGCTACGTGGTAAGTACCACATCAGGGGCTCGATTTTTCCAGGCTAGAGGAGGCGGGATTGGAGGCGTGTGAGGTGTTAAAATTGCAAACAATGGTGTGCGGGCCCCATCCCGCCTCCATCCCACCTCTGAGCAATTTTCCCAGATTCGGGGCTTCAGACCCCGTTTCCATCCCACCTCCAAGGGGCGGGATAGGCCATTAAGGCCCTTAATTGCTTCTATAATCCAATTTTGAGAGGCCTTACTGATTTTTAGACATTTCCCCCATTCTACACGCCTCCTCTGGAACATGGCAGGTAATCCTGGCAGCCTCACAAGTGGATTGTTTAGTAACAGCTACAGCTCCACCATTAAAAAGGAGTTTTCAGCAATCATCATTTGCAGGTGGCAGAACTTTGTTGTCTCAGGTCTGGGGGAATTTTTAGCAGGCATACAAATTGTTGTGGAAGTTTGGAGCCTGAGATCCATCTCCAGTGTGACCTCCTGGGAATCCCCTCTCCCCACCTTGACTGAGCACTTCCTCAACTGAGATATAAAGCAGAAGCATGGGAACCATTTATTTCCTTTCCTCCTGGGCATCAGATTTGGACGAAAACCAGCCGTGACAGCAGCAGAACCCTGAACAACAGCAGCACCAACAGCAGGAGCAACAACAGGAGCGCCAAGCTGCTGCTCACCTGTTTTGATTTCTTTTTGTGTTCAATAAGACTCATTTCTGAAAGAGAATGTTGTTTAATCTAAAGTCTTGTTCAAGACTTTCTACAGCTTTTTACAGAACACACTATGCTGTGATGCATCTAGAATCAAACTGAAAGTAAAACTCCTCTGGACTGCTTGTCTCTCACATGACCTCTGCTGGTCAGGCACAAGTAATCAAAAACACAGACAAATATGCTGTAAGGCATAAGTAATCAAACACAGACAAATATCATCACTATTTGCTGATATCATTACATCTCCCTTTCTTAAAACAAAAGTATTTTACTTTTAACTAACAACATTTAATGAACTTACATTATCATTATCATGATCAAGGTTTTTTACCCTTGCTTTGTGTGTTCACATGAAATATGTCAATACACTAGAACTTGAAGAAAGAATAAGATAACATTACTTCCTTCTTTAACAATAGTCCTTAAATTTGCTCAATGAGTCTCTCAGGAGGCTTCACGTGTCTTGAGGATTTTCTGATTGATTGTCCTTGAATCTGAGTTGTTGCCTTAGATGATTGGTTCTCAGCTGTGTGATCAGGTTGTTCACCAGTATCAGTCTCTTGACCTGCTGTGGCTGGTCCCATGAGAAGATCTCAACGATTTCTTCTCAGAACAGCACCCTCATCTGTCTGAATGGTGTATGATCTTGGTTGAACTTCACTCAGGACAGTTCCCTTCTGAGTCCATGTGTTTGTTTTGTCTTTCAACCTTACTTGGTCACCAGTGTGGAGTTCAGGTAGGTTTTGTGTTCCTCTGTCATAGTAGTACTTTTGCTTTTCTTTCTGTTGTTCTTTGAACTTCCTCACTTTCTCCCCCTCTTTTGTTTTCAGGAGGTTCTCTGGGATGGGTAGGTTCGACCTTAGCCGACGTCCCATCAGGAGTTGGGCTGGTGACATACCACACTCGAGCGGCGTTGTGCGGTATACAAGCATGCTTTGGTAGAAGTCAGTTCCACTGTCTTTTGCCTTGTACTTCAGTCTTTTCACTGTGTTTGCGGGCTCTCCTGGGTCAGCAGCTCTGGACAATGTGTCTGCTGTATACATCAGCTTACCCGGTGTGTACGCAACATTCAGTTCATCATAGGCTGTCTCTCTTTCACTTTCCACAACGAGGACTCTCTTTACCAGGTTCAGTCTCTCACAGGCTTTTAACCCTAGTATGGCTTGCACATCCTTTGGCACCACGATTAATGCTAGCGTGTGCTCTCTGTCCTTGTGTGTTACTTTGACAATGCATTTTCCTTTCACTGGTATATCAGTACCTGAGTATCCGGTCACTTTCACTTGTATTCCATGTAACTTTGGTCTGGGTCTAATTCTCTTAAAATCGGTCTCTGATATCACATTAACTTGTGCTCCAGTATCCAATTTAAATGGAATGTGTATGTCATTCACTTTTAGTGTCAACATCCAGTCTCTTTCTTTTTTGTTTTCAGACACAACATCTACATTGAATTCCTCTATCTCGCTTTCATCTACTGTATGGACCTTGCTTTGTTGCGCTTGGTTCTTACAGCAACGGGCATAATGGTTGTTTTTGTTGCATCTATGGCATGTTTTACCATATGCTGGACACTTTCTTGGTGGATGCTGTGTACCGCATCGACTACATGACTTCCGATTGTCCCTTTCATTTTCGTTTGCTGGCCACGTCTCTTTTTTCACATTGGCGCTCTCTTTGTTAAACGGTTTGTATCCGTTCTTTCTCTCTGCATCCACGTTGCAGCTACTGTCACTGAACAGCTCCTTTGCCTGCAACTTCACAGTCTCTGTAACCCTATACATTGCTATGGCTTTTCCCAGGTCTAGATCTTGCTCTCTTAGCAGTCTTTCCCTTAGACCATTATCTCGAATACCACACACCAGTCTGTCTTTTATCAGCGAGTCTGTGAGTCCCCCAAATTCACACGATTTGCTCCAGTTTCTCAGTTCAATCACATACTGATCAATAGTCTCGCCGATTTTCTGTACACATGTGAAAAATTTGTGCCTCTCAAAGGTCACGTTGCGTTTAGGTATGCAGTAGGCCTCAAACTGTTCCATTATTTTATCTAGCTTCATTTTGTCTCCATCAACAGCGAATGTGAAGTTATTATACACCTCCAGCGCTTAGCACCCACGACATGCAAGAACAGTGACGATTTCTGTTTATTACTTTTCTTGTCAGCTCCGATTGCCGCTAAATACAACTCTAAACGTTGTTTGAACCTTCTCCAATTTTCAGCCACATTACCTGTTAATTGAAGCGTCGCCGGTGGGAGTAAACCTTCCATTTTTTCACTTCGTTAGCTATTCTCTAATGGTAAGCAACGATGTTATCTTCTGGCTTGCTAATATGTGGAGAGCTGATTTCGCTTACTTGCCACAACTGCTTTCACTGTCCCATCAAGTTGCTAACTTCAGATTTTTTCTCTTTCAGCCACTTCTGACATCATGTTTTGATTTCTTTTTGTTTTCAATAAGACTCATTTCTGAAAGAGAATGTTGTTTAATCTAAAGTCTTGTTCAAGACTTTCTACAGCTTTTTACAGAACACACTATGCTGTGATGCATCTAGAATCAAACTGAAAGTAAAACTCCTCTGGACTGCTTGTCTCTCACATGACCTCTGCTGGTCAGGCACAAGTAATCAAAAACACAGACAAATATGCTGTAAGGCATAAGTAATCAAACACAGACAAATATCATCACTATTTGCTGATATCATTACACTCACCCACCTGAAACTGCACAGGCCAGAAGGCGCCAGAGCGCGAACACATTGCTGCCCGTGATGCAAGGGAGGCACTCATGATGGCCTGATTTGCTTAGACTGCACAATCAAACACTTTTGTCTCGCACCTTCTTACCAGAGCATCGACAATGGACAAGAACCTGCGGATTCCTATCACTCTGACCACCATACTGACAATTGCAAGTTTCCCTAAGCCATCAATGTGAAAGTCCCATTTGCGAAATGACACAGGCCACAACTTCAACAGTTTGCCATCAAATCTATTTATGATACCATGACAAGGATGGCTGGTCCAAATACAATACATCACAGCACCCAAGTGACTACCCTTGTGACTACTTGTGCATTATCTTCCTCTTACACGTGCTCCTACATGGTGCTTCCCCTGTGGTTTAAACAGATGTGGAGGCCCCTTGCTCACTTTCTTGCTGCTCCAGTCTCAACGCCTTTGGCGGGCGTTCTCTGGGGTTGCGAACCTGTGAGGACTCGGCAACAGTCTACTGCTCCTGTGGCTGTGCAGGGGCTGAGATGCCCATTTGGAATAAACGGGTCTTTTTCTGAGTAGCAGGCAGTGATTAGTGGGTTACCGCAGGGATCGGTGCTAGGACCCCAGCTATTCACAATATATATTAAAGATCTAGATGCGGGAACTAGTTGTAATATCTCCAAGTTTGCAGACGACACAAATCACCCAACCTGTCCAAATCATACTGGAGTTTCTCGGCATCCTCCTCACAGCTGGGTGTGGCGTGTGTGCTGTGAGGAGGATGCTGAGAAACTCCAGTATGATTTGGACAGGTTGGGTGATTGGGCAGATGCATGTCAGATGCAGTATAATGTGGATAAATGCAAGGTTATCCACTTTGGTGGCAAAAACAGGAAGGCAGATTATTATCTGAACGGCAATAGATTGGGAGAAGGGGAAGTGCAACGAGACCTGGGTGTCCTTGTGCACCAGTCGCTGAAGGTAACCGTGCAGGTGCAGCAGGCGGTTAAGACGGCAAATGGTATGTTGGCCTTCATAGCGAGAGGATTCGAGCACAGGAGCAAGGATGTTCTGCTGCAATTGTACAGGGCCTTGGTGAGACCACACCTTGAGTATTGTGTGCAGTTTTGGTCGCCTTATCTGAGGAAGGATTTTCTTGCCATGGAGGGAGTGCAGCGAAGATTCACCAGACCGATACCTGGGACGGCAGGAATGAAGTATGAGGAGAGATTGGGTCGATTGGGCTTATATTCGCTGGAGTTTAGAAGAATGAGAGGGGATCTCATTGGAACTTATAAAATTCTAACAGGACTGGACAGACTAGATGCAGGAAGGATGTTCCCGATGGTGGGGGAGCCCAGAACCAGTGGTCACAGCCTAAAGATAAGGGGTAATCCATTTAGGACTGAGATGAGGAGGAATTTCTTCACCCAGAGAGTGGTGAACCTGTGGAATTCTTTACCACAAAAGGCAGTTGAGGCCAATTCATTAAATATATTCAAGAAGGAGTTAGACATATTTCTTAAGACTAAAGGGATCATGGGATATAGGGAGAAAGCAGGGACAGGGTACTGAATTTTGATGATCAGCCATGATCTCATTAAATGGCGGAGAAGGCTCGAGGGGCCGAATGGCCTACCCCTGCTCCTATCTTCTATGTTTCTATGTTTCTATCTCAGTTGGCTAAGGACTCTGGTGGGGCTCTGACCGAGGGCTTTGCAGTGGCATGGTCGTGTGAGCGCTTGGAGAGGCGCCTCCACTTTCTTGTTGTTTGCCACCAAATCCCTCTCATGGGTCAGCCCCACTCATGAGCTAGCAAGTGGCTTGACAGCACCTTGCTGCTCTTCAGGGGGACCATGAGGACCCGTTTCTGTGTAAGGGGTTTTGTCCTCGAGAGGTTTCCCTGAGGTTACATAGAAACATAGAAATACAGAAGATAGGAACAGGAGTAGGCCATTCGGCCCTTCGAGCCTGCTCCGCCATTCAACGAGATCATGGCTGATCATCCAAACCCTAGCACCCGGTCCCTACACCGACAGCCATCCCACCCAAGCCCTATCCCCATAACCCCACGTATTTAATCCCCCCTAACACTAAGGGCCAATTTTTATCATGGCCAATCAACCTAACCCACACATCTCTCTCTAGAGGCCTCTGTCTCTTGCACAGTAAACCTTGAGTGGTTCGACCCACTCGCCCCTTAGGTTCTGTACTCTGGACTTAGGCGCAGGAACTACAATGTAGAGAAAACTCTTGTAGACCAAGTTTGATGAAACAAAATGAAATTTTATTGCATAAGGAAAAATATCAAATCAAATGCAAGCAGATAAGGGAGTACATGGGAGGGAAAAACACACAAACAAATCATAACGACACCATACTAACTAAAGCAAATACAGGCATCTTATACTCTACAAAGAGCATCATGAAATAAGGAAACACACGGAACATCGAGGGACAACTCATGTTAATTGTACCCTTAAATCCACCCCCTTATTTAACCTATCTAGATCTGATTGTGAAGGGCCAGAAACATGCGCACCAATCCCACTAGGAAGTGCAAGGTTTTGAAATCGAGTCTGTGTTTGGTCCTTTCAGGCGTCTCGTCTCCACGTGGATCGTGGAGCTCCTGCGAGCTGCGCCACACCTCTCTCCTGAGGTGGGGGTCGGGGGCAGCTGGACACCGGCGGGCCTGGATGTCGGCGGGGTCGAGGATCGGCGGCTCGACCCTGGTTAGAGGAGCCTTGGGCTGGCTCCCATCGCTTCGTCAGGTTCCTTTCCTCTCTTCTCCCGAGCCGTGGTGGCTGGAAGGTTTCTTCGCTTGGGACCTTTATTATTTTGTTTCTTCTCCCAAGCTGGGTCGATGGCCTCTCGTTCCGGCAACAGCCCGGGGACGGTCGATGATCCCCCGATGTGCTTCCCCGGGGCGGAATGCCTGCGATTGACTGCTCCTTCTTCTGGGTGTCCGGATTCAAGCTGCGTGTTTCCAGCTCTCCAACCCAGCGTATCTGTGTGTCAACCTGCGTGTCCTCCAGCTGCCAGCTTGTTCCTCCAACTCGTGTGTCCCAACTGTCGAAAAAGTCTTCCAGATATACTTTTCTTCCAGAGGCTTCACTTCCCACCCAAAATCAGGTTAGTCTTTGTTTTATTTTTGGCGGGCTGAGAGCACAGTGGGGTAGTTATTATATTTTAAATGTCTTAAACGGCTGGTAACAGGCCCATCTCTGGTTTGGAATTACCTCCATTGTTTTGAAAGTCCTGCTCATCTCGTTATCTAGTCCTGGGTGCTGTTCTCATGAATATGAAATTGTCCTCTTTTGTCTGGGGCAACATTTTGATGGCCTCTGTCTCCAGGCCGATCTTGACTAGACCTGCATCTAATCCATATGCATACGTGTGGGTCTGGTTTCGTTTTCTCAGAAACGGCTTCCAGAACTTACTGTGGGTTGAATCCACAAATCTGTCTGAGGTTGCGCAGGAACCATTTTAAAGTGTCCCAATAAGCTGGTCACATGGTATGGTGGCCATTTTGTATGCCCCTTTTTCTGGGCTTCTTTTAAAACAGTCTTTAAAATCATGGCCAATCTGCCATTTGACCCTTATTAATATAAAGTCCAATTTTGCGAATCCTACATCTGCACTGGAAGTCTTACTCCAAAGGACTTCCATGAAGGTCTGGTTTCTATGCTCAATAGCTTACCACCACTCCTCAAAAGATGTCATTCTATTCTGAACAATGACCATGTTTTCAAGGCGCTGGCGACTAAGCTCCTCCATGGCCATAACCCTCCTCTCCTCTACCGTAGCCATCCTCTCCTCTATGGTAGCCAGCCTTACCACAGAGTTAGCCACACCTTTCCACAGAGGTTGCCATCCTTTCTGCGGTGATGTGGTCATGCGCCAATGCCTCCACAAAGGCTCTGCTCATGTTCGCGATGGTCTCCTCAATTCGCTCCACACTCGCAGCGACCCTTGAGACAAAACCTGCCAGAGACTCCTGCACCTGTTCCTGGAGTTTCAGCATTGTTCCCCTTCTGGATGGACCCGGAGGCACAGGGTCAACATGCAGCTGAGCTGAGCTGGCAGAGTCCTGCACCCTCCGATGAGGACACTCCACTGCTGTCCCTGTCTCCGCCATCTGCTGATGCTCACTTGTGAGCTGTGATACACCAGGTGCCAACACTACTCTATCTCGCGAAGGTCCCACCGAGGTGTGGGTGTCTGTGCTGGTGCTGGGTGCGCTGAATTCTGATGACGCTGCGCCCTCAGAGGTTGCAGCTTCCTCTGAGGAGCCTGGAAGCTGAGGCTCTTCCTTCTGGACAGTGGGGACGGGGGCTTTTGATGGTCCTGTGAGGGAGTAAAGGAAAGAGTTAGAGATGTGAGGTCAAGGTTACATGCACATTGAATAGTGCAGATGATCATAACTCAATCTTTTAGAGCATCAGATTCATTATCAGTGACTCATGCAATGTCAATGAGAGAGATGCCAAACTATTTTGTCACCGGCTTGCTGTAATGCGCCCGTCTGTCCGTCCCCCACTTGGGAATCCTCCTCGATCCTGGCATTTTCCAGGGCCGCCTCCTCCCAAGCGGTGAGCTGGGCTACTGAGGCTGGCCCTCATCCTGTCCTCGCACGTTCCCTCTTATTGTGGGCTCTCTTTTCCTGCAATGAGGGACACAAGTGGAGTTTGAGTGAGAATGAAGGAGTGAGTGTAGAGAATGCATAGCATTGATGCTTAGAAGGAGAAAAAGGGACCTCCCTGTGTGTTGTAAGTTGTTGTTGTTGTTGCATCACAGTGATAGGGAGTGTGAGGACTACATGGTCAAATAGTTAAGTGAATGTGACCATAGAGAGAGAGGCAATGGGTAAAGGTGCAGGCATGTAAGTGTCAAGTGGCATGTGGAGGAAGAGGTTAGCAAAGCAGAGTGCTGGTGAGAAGAGGTGACGGGGATCAGATTGAGGGAGATAGGAAAATCATACTCACTTTTCCTCCGTGGAGAAGGTCATGAAACCTCTTCCTGCATTGCAGCCAGGTTCTGAGGCTCTTCGATATGGAGCCACACAGCTTTAGTCTGCTGGGGAGGCTTTTTCCTCCCTGAGGAAGGGAAGAGCACCTCCTTATTCGATCTTGCTTCCTCCACCAGAGCTTGGAGGGAGGGCTCATCGAAGCGAGGTGCACACTTTTGCCTGCTGGTAGACATAGTCGATCAATGAATTTCTTACTTCAATCACCATAAAGTTTGCAGTCTCCAGAAGAAGCAAGGCTGCTTGCAGGCCTTAAATCCAGCAGCATTGATGATGTCATCGGAGGCAACTTTCTGTATGAAAAGACTCATTGGTTCCCACAGGCTGGAAATTGTAGTGTATGTACCTTTAAGAGAGAACTACTTTTACAGCTCCTGTATACTGTAGTACCGGCAGTGACCACACCTGTATATAAGCCTTGAGCATGCCTCTGTACTATCAGCCTTTAGACTACCCTTCTCCAGTAAACACCTGTTGATTGTTAAGTTACAGCCTCCGTGTAGTTATTGGAAAATCATCATATTTTAAGAATCACGGATTCAACAGTGGCGACAAGGTCGATTCGAGTCTACCTGCAACTCTGCATTTCCCTTCAAGGATTCGCTCCGGGAGGGCGGTGGAAGAAAGTCGAGGCCAGAAGCACGGGCGTCGACCACGAGCAACCGCCCAGTCATCCGGCAGAGAGTGAACATCGCAGGGGAGGCTGTTGAGAGCCGGGCTTGGTTCCCCAGCCACGACGATCCAGCAACAGACTGGCAACAGGTACAGCGCAGACCCTTCCCGGACAGCGGCGGCTGGAGCCGACCAACGGCAGAGAAAAAGCCGAGCAGCGTCGACGGGGTAAGAGAGAGGGTGAAGCGCACAGGGCACAGCCGGGGGTTGAAAATCGAGCGGCGACGAGGAAAAACAAAACAGAGAGAGAGGGTAAAGCAGCAGCCGGGTTCAGGACCGAGCGACGGCAATGGGAAAGGCGCACAGGAGAACGCGCAGAGCACAGCCAGGGCTCAAGGGCTGAACCGCACGGGGAGAAGAAGGGAGAGCACGGGAGATGCCATTGAGCCGCAGAGAAGAAGGGAGAATGCGGGAGATGCCATTTTAGACAGTTAAATCATACTCAGGGATGCCGAAGAGTGGCAGTATCACTGCGTTCGACAATGAAGTCGAAGATTGGGCAACATATGTGGAACACATTGAGGTGTACTTCAGGGCGAATGACGTGCCAGATGCTAAGAAAGCACTGGTTTTGTTAAATTCCATGGGTGCAAAAACTTATGGCTTACTGCGAAACCAAATAACCCCAGAGAAGCCAGTGGGTAAGAATTTCAAAAACATAGTGGAAATCCTACAGACCACTTAAACCCCACACCACTGCTGATAGCAGAAAGATTTAAGTTCCACAAAAGGAACCAGCATAAAGATGAAAGTAATGCTGAGTACTTAACGGAACTGCGCAAGCTATCGAAACACTGTCAGTTTGGAGTGGGACTAGCAGATACGTTAAGGGACAAGTTTGTATGTGGGCTTCAAAGTGAAGGAAGCCAGAAACGGCTTCTATCAGAAAAGGATCTTACGCTGGACAAGGCTTTCAGCATGGCAGTATCACACGAAGCAGCCGCACAGGGCGCTGCAGAGATACAACGGAGACCGCAAGAATATGGCATCAATGAAATGTCATGTGGAGCAGGGAAGTGTTATCGCTGCGGCAGAACAACACACGACCAGAAGGATTGTTGGTTCAAGGACCAAGTGTGCAGACAGTGTGGAAAAGCAGGAGACATAGCAAGAGTCTGCAGGTCAGGGAAGAAAACCAGCAGCAAGAAATCTCCACAGGAGAAGTACAAAAAGGTACATAAGGTGATGGACAGTAGTTCAGACGAATAGAAAAGTGATACAGACTCCGGAAGCAAGGAGCTGGGTTGTCTGAAACTACATAATGTAATCAAAATGGAGGATCACCAGACTATCTGGGTTACACTCAAGATAGACGGAGTCCAAGTGAAAATGGAATTGGACACAGGGTCAGCCCTAACAGTCATAAACCAAAGGGACTACAAGCGGCTATTTTCACATATACCCTTGAAAGCTACAGAGATTGTCTTGAAGACGTACACGGGGCAAAAAGTCTACCCCAAAGGAAAAATAAGGGTGAAAGTGATATACAATGGCCAGGAAATACCTCAAATGGACCGATATGTATTGCCAGATGGAGGACCACCACTACTAGGACGTGAATGGATCCGGAAGATACAATTAGATTGGCATTCCATTCAGGCACTGAAGGTTGAGGCCAAAAAGGATGACGACGTCACACCTGGACGACTGTCAAAAATGCTAACTGACGCACAAGAAGTGTTCCAGGAGGGACTCGGAACACTAAAAGGCATAACAGCAACGATTAAAATAGAGGAAAATGGAAGCCCAAAGATTTTTAAGGCCAGACCGGTGCCTTATGCGATCCGACCAGCCATCGAAGCAGAGCTGGAAGGGTTGGAACGCTCAGGAGTACTGTCCAAAGTAAACTGGAGCGACTGGGCTACACCCATCATTCCTGTAATGAAGAGGTCGTTGAGTAATACGCCTGGGGAACCAAAGAAGGTCCGCAGCTGTGGGGATTTTAAGGTGACAGTGAACCCAGCCCTTCACACGGTACAATATCTGCTTCCACGGATTGAGGATATTTTCACCTCGCTATCTGGAGGTAAATGCTTCACCAAAATTGATCTGGCCCAGGCGCACTGGCAAATGGAGGTAGAAGAAGCCTCGAAACAATACCTCACGATCAACACTCATAAAGGTCTCTACCAGTACAACCGGCTGGTGTTCGGGGTAGCATCGGCTCCGGCTATTTGGCAAAGGGCAATGGATCAAGTCCTACAAGGGATTCCAGGGACCCAGTGTTATTTTGACGACATCCTGGTCACGGGCGAAAATGACAGTGATCACCTCGCCAACCTGGAGAAGGTGCTCACTAGATTAAAGGAATATGGGCTAAGAGCTAATCGCCACAAGTGCGAGTTTTTCCAGAAGCAGATCTCGTATTGTGGCCACGTTATTGATGAAGAGGGGTTACATAAGCCCCCTGAAAAGATTGAGGCAGTAGTCAAGGCTCCAGCACCGGAAAATGTGTCACAACTGAGGTTGTTCCTCGGGCTGGGAAACTACTACCATAAGTTCTTACCAAATTTGCCTACAGTATTACACCCACTGAACACCCTACTGCAAACGGGGGTACCATGGAAGTGGAATGATGAACGTAAACGAGCTTTCCAGAAGTGCAAAGAATTGATCACATCAAAAGAGGTGTTGGCCCATTTCAACCCAGCACTGCCAATTCGGTTGGCATGTGATGCATCACCCTATGGTATTGGAGCGGTGCTGTCGCACAAATTTCCAGACGGGTTGGAGAGGCCAGTAGCTTTGCATCTCGGTCACTAACCTCAGCCGAGCGCAACTACGCCCAGATTGACAGGGAGGCCCTCAGCCTAGTATGGGGAGTAAAAAAATTCAACCACTATCTGCGTGGGCAGAAGTTCACCTTGCTGACTGACCACCAACCACTTGTCTCCATCTTCAATCCAAAGAAGGGCGTTCCGGTGATGACTGCACAACAGTTACAAAGATGGTCCCTTTTTCTAGGGGCGAACCAATATGAAATAGAATATAAAGGCACGAAACAGCATGGGAACGCTGATGGGCTATCACGCCTGCCGCTGCCTACTGTGGAGGAAGCACCAGCAGTGGACCCTATCGAGATATTTTATTCGTCAATAATTAAACGATTGCCAGTAACTAACGCGGATATAGAGAAGGAGACCCGCAATGATCCGACACCTTCTCGGGTATATGATTTGACGGTGAGGGGATGGCCAACACATGGCGACTCACTGTTGCCAGCATTCTCATCCAGAAGAGAACAGCTGTCAGTATGCCAGGGGACAGTGATGTGTGGATCCCGAGTTGTAATTCCACACAAGTTAAGGGAAAGAGTGCTCAATGAGCTTCATGAAGGACATCTGGGAGGGGTGAAAATGAAAAGCCTTGCTCGCGCTAATGTGTGGTGGCCGGGGATCGATCAACAAATCGAGGACCTAACCAAGAGCTGCTCAGGATGCCAGAAGGTCCAAAATGCACCACCACATGCCCCTCTACACCCATGGGAGTGGCCCTCCTCTCCATGGCAACGGGTGCATATTGATTTTGCTGGTCCATTCATGGACTCAATGTTCTTAATAGCAGTGGATGCTCACTCGAAATGGCCTGAGGTGGTAAAAATGTCCTCAACCACTACAGAGAAAACGATTGCAGTCCTACAGACCATATTTGCCTGGAATGGCTCCCAGAGCTGATTTGCTCTGATAATGGACCACAGTTTGTGTCCGAAGAGTTTCGGAAATTTATGAGAAGGAATGGGGTAAGTCATTACACCTCCGCCCCGTATCATCCAGCTACAAATGCATTGGCTGAGAGGTTCGTACAAACCTTTAAAAAGGCGATAAAGGCCATGTGCGATAATGAAATTCCACTACAGCATAAGGTGGACAATTTCCTGTTAGCCTACAGAAATGCGACACATGCAGTTACCAACCAGACCCCAGCCATGATGTTCTTTAACGGAAGGTTGAGATCTCGTCTGGATTTGCTCCGACCAAATGTGCGAAGAAATGTTGAGGATAAACAATTCCAGCACATCAATGAGAAGCCGACAAGGAGCTTCAATGTAGGACAACCAATCTTGGCCCGTGACTACCGAACAGAGAAATGGCAACCCGGAACGATATGCACACGGCAGGGGCCATTAATGTACACAGTATATGTCGGGGAGAACATTGTGAGACGCCACGTCGACCAGATCTTAGCGTCACAGGAACGAGTCAACCCCATGTCTCGCATCCCTGGGGATGAACCCAACATACCGGTAGCATCTACCTCAGAAACAGTAGCAGTGGAAATTGATGAAATAACCGACGAAAAGGGGCCAGAATCGCCTCCGCACCAAGAACAAGAACCTCAGGAAAGGCACTATCCAGAAAGGATCAGGAAGCCGCCCCAAAGACTGAATCTATAAATGGACTATTTCAGTTTAATGTGCATGTTAATGTGTTAATTGTTATTTGAACATTATGGGTACTGCTAATCTAAAAAGGGAGGAATTGTAGTGTATGTACCTTTAAGAGTGAACTACTTTTACGGCTCCTGTATACTGTAGTACTGGCAGTGACCACACCTGTATATAAGCCTTGAGCATGCCTCTGTACTGTCAGTCTTTAGACTACCCTTCTCCAGTAAACACCTGTTGATTGTTAAGTTACAGCCTCCGTGTAGTTATTGGAAAATCATCATACTTTATGAATCACGGATTCAACAGAAATCAATTGCCCAATTAGGGGAAAATCGCACTTTTTCCCCACTTCACTTCAGAGTCGGGGTCCTGACATGAATGCCACCTGACACGCCCTAGTCTGCCCACACTGGCAACATCGAGCCCCAGGAGTCGATGGCACCAAGTTGGCCAAAGACTGATCAGCTAGGACAGCCAAGAAAGGATCTGGGTAATTAGATCCAGAGAAGATATTACTGCCAAACATTGAGGTAGAAGATTTTATTTCTGACCAAAAGTTATCAAAAGTTGCTAAAAGTTATCAAGATATAGAGTTCTGCTTTAAACATACTACATCGAGCTTTGTCGCCCTAGTTTTTTTTTAAACTTTACTTGTGCCAGCTGAAACAGTGAAATATCACATTTTGTTAATGTAGAAACAGAGAACAATTCAATAACATTCTGGATTATTAAAACTGATTAACAGTGTAACTAATGACTTTAGTTTTTGAAATTATATATTTGAAAATAACCCAATTTTACTTTTTCCCACAATTGGTATGACTAAATATAACAGTGTATTTCCAGTCACTAACTAGTTAATATCATACATCCGTTAGGTCTGTAGTATACATCAAGCAGTTCATGCATTATTACTATCACCCGCTACTCAAGAAGATTAAGGACTATTGATAGAGCACATTCGGACACATGTTTGGCACATTTTGTTGCTCTTGTGTTATTAAAACATCTAGGGCACACAGTGGTCATGCCTGTATCTGGTGATTGAGCACTTCACAAGCTGTTGTGACATAAAATAATGGCCCACATTTTCCAGGGCCTATGACTGTGTACGCACGGCCTACATGGTTGTAAGTGCCCCACAAGTTCTGGGTTGCCACATGCGATGCGCATGCGCGAAAACCTGGAACTTGCGATCTGTCAAGTTTCTGCTTGACAGGTCATACGAATCCGCAGGAAATGAACATTCGCTGGTGCAGAGTTTGGCTATTTGCCCAACTGCTGCCCAGCAAATGCCTACAAAACTCTTACGCCTGGTAAAAGCAGGTGTAAGGCCTTCTTTTACCAGTGCAAGGGTTTAAATAAATATTAAAATAAAATGTTTTAATTGATTTAAACATTCAAAAACCTTTAAAAGTAGTTTAGGTTCATTTTGGCCCCTTAAAAAATGTTTAAATTTATTTTTCAAAAAAATAAATTTTTGTTTTATATATTTAATTAAATTGTATTTTAATTCATTTTGAATATGTGATGATTTATTTTTAGTTAAGTGGGGTGAAAGTGTTTTTTGGGGATTCCTATTATGCTTATGGGGGTTTTGTACGTAAATGGAATCCCGATACGCTTAATGAGAATCCTCCTTTGCAATTGGTTGGGCAGACCCACATGATCCCAGGAACGTTTATGAACCGCATGCTCCCTGTGATAAGTGGGTCTTTACGCAGGCCCAGGCGTGTGAGCCTTCGCAGAAATGGAGGCACTGTAGTGTATGTGCCTTTAAGAGCCCCATGTGTGCTGTAATGCTGGTAATGGCCACTCGGGCTATATAAGCCTGTATATTGTGTTATATCCGTTAGTTCCCCTCCAGACTTTGCTTAGTAAACACCTATGAAACCAACTCTTGCCTTCAGTGTCTCTATCAACACACAGACACAACAGTGGCGACGAAGTGGAAACGGACTTACCTGCAATTCGGCAGCACCTCAAGGACATCGATTCCTCTGGTGTCCAGAAGAATCAAGAAAGTGAAAAAAGCTGTGGCTTCACCAGCTGGCCAAGCTGGTGGCAGGTACTGCGCTAATCCTTCCTGGGCGTCAGGCTGGGGCTCCAGCGGCTGGTTTTTCAGCTGGGCCAAGCAGCGAAAGCGGAGGCAAGCAGTAACAGACGGGAAGGGAGCACGCGGGAGACGGCCGGCGCTGCAAACAGGTCGGCGTTCAGACCTAGAGAGAAAGTCCGGCGGGAACGAGTCTCCAACTGTAAATAAATAAATAAAAAAAAGAACGGAAACCGCGGGAAACAGCGCTGTCATCGGCAGCAGCGGCGGGAAAGCACGGGAAGCACCATATCTTTTCTGCAGAAAAGAAACAAAAGCGTGGGAAGCGCCATATCTTTTCTAAGATGCCTAAGTCTGGCAATATTGATGCTTTTGATAGCGAGATAGAGGATTGGACCACATATGTGGAAAGAGTGGAGGTATATTGCACTGCAAATGGAATAGAAGATGAAAAAAAAGCTTCAGTACTACTGAATCTAATGGGCGCAAAGACATACGGGCTGTTGCGAAATTTAATCACTCCAGCCAAACCAAAGGACAAGGATTTTAAAGAAATTGTTAATACCCTACAGGAGCACTTAAACCCAACACCGCTGCTGATAGCGGAACGATTCAAATTCTTCAAGAGAAATCAACACAAGAATGAAAGTAACGCTGATTACCTCACCGAATTAAGAAAGCTATCAAAACACTGCCAATTCGGGGCAGGACTAGCAGATTATCTTCGAGACAAATTCGTCTGCAGTCTCTTAAGTGAAGGAACACAGAAAAGGCTGCTTTCTGAAAAAGATTTAACACTGGACAAGACTTTCAGTATGGCTGTATCATACAAAGCAGCCGCAAGAGGAGCTGCAGAAATACAACAAAAGACACAGGACTTCGGCACCCATGAAATGACACAGGGTTTCGAGAGATGTTATCGCTGCGGCAGATCCAACCATGACCAGAGGGACTGCTGGTTCAAGGACAAAGCATGCAGGCAATGCAGAAAGTTTGGACACATTGCACGGGTATGCCGATCTGGACAAAATAAATCCACAGACAGGAAAAAAAATCAATAAAGAAAAGTACAGAAAGGTATAAATGATGACGGACAGTAGCTCCGAAGACCAGAAGCGCGATAGCGACTCCGAAAACAAGAGACTAAGCTGTCTCAAATTATATAATGTAATTGCCAAAGATGATTACCAGACCATTTGGGTTACCCTCACGATAGCAGGGTCCCCAGTTAAAATGGAGCTAGATACAGGATCAGCTCTGACCGTAATAAATCAACGGGATTAGGAGAGGCTATTTCCGCATATACATTTAAAAGACACATCCATTATCTTGAAAACATATACGGGGCAGAAAGTATACCCCAAAGGAAAAATAAGGGTGCCTGTTGTATACAACGGCAAGGAAATACAAAAGTTGTATTTATACATTCCACAAGATGGTGGCCCACCACTGTTAGGACGTGAATGGATCAGGAAAATACGTTTAGACTGGCACTCCATTCAGGCACTGACGGTGACCAGTAAGAAAAAAAACAATGATGACGTCATACCTGAACGATTAAAAGACATCTTGGCCAACGCCAAAGAAGTGTTTCAAGAGAAACTAGGAACCTTGAAAGGCATCACCGCCTCAATAAAAGTGGAAGATGCAGCAATTCCCAAGTTTTTTAAAGCAAGACCAGTGCCAAACACAATTCGTCCAGCAGTCGAGGCAGAGTTGGAGAATTTGGAAAATGCAGGCATATTATCCAAAGTAGATTGGAGCGAGTGGGTAACACCCATCGTTCCAGTCATGAAGAAAGCATTGAATAATGATAAATCTGAAGAACAGAGAAAAAATCGCATCTGTGGAGACTTCAAGGTGACGGTAAACCCGGTCCTTCACACGGTATAGTATCCTCTTCCGAGGATAGAAGATATTTTCGCCTCACTATCCGGAGGGAAACGTTTCACCAAAATTGACTTGGCACAGGCATATCTACAGATGGAGGTTGAAGAGGCCTCTAAAAAATATCTCACGATAAATACACACAAAGGTCTGTACCATTACAATCGACTGGTTTTCGGAGTAGCATCCGCTCCAGCCATCTGGCAAAGAGCTATGGAGCAAGTCCTCCAAGGGATTCCGGGGACTCAATGCTACCTAGACGACATCCTTGTAACAGGAGAAAACAACAACGAGCACCTTGCCAATTTGGAGCAGGTGCTCACTAGGCTGAGAGAATGTGGCCTACAAGCAAATCGCCCCAAGTGCGAATTTTTCCAAAATCAAATATCATATTGTGGCCACATAATTAATAAGGAAGGGTTGCATAAGTCACCTGAAAAAATTGAAGCGGTCATAAAAGCCCCAGCACCTGAAAATGTTTCACAATTAAGGTCGTTCCTGGGATTAATAAATTACTATCATAAATTTTAACCGAACTTATCAACTCTTCTGCACCCTCTTAATGAACTGCTACAAACAGGAGTAATTTGGAAATGGAGCGAAGACTGTAAACGTGCCTTCCATAAATGCAAAGACTTAATCACGTCCAAAGAAGTTTTGGCTCATTACAACCCATCACTGCCAATCAGAATGGCGTGCGATGCATCCCCTTACAGCATAGGAGCAGTATTATCGCATAAATTGCCTGATGGCTCGGAACAGCCGATAGCTTTTGCGTCACGCTCATTGAACTCAGCTGAGCGTAACTATGCCCAAATCGACAGGGAAGCACTCAGCCTGGTATGGGGAGTGAAGAAATTCAACCATTACCTACACGGACAAAAATTTACCTTGTTGACTGACCATCACAATTCACAAATCACAATTCAAATCACTTTATTGGCATGATAAGTTACATCTTATGTTGCCAAAGCATCAAAATACATTTATGGTTTAGCACATAAACGCAGTTCTATTCATACAGTGTATAAACAGGTATATCCCTGAGTGTATAAATATACATTCGCATTGTTTATATATATTCTTTTCTTACTTTACTGGTTGTCCCTCTGTTCATGGCAAGCTGTAACATAGTGTGCCGCCAGTGTTACACAGCTTCTCTCCTCTCCCAGTAGGAATGGGAGTTTTTGGTTGTCATTCAGATTTCTGAAATCAGGGCATATTTGTGAGAATTTTTGGTAGAAATTCTCCCTGATGCCCTGATATTTTCCGCAGGCTGTGAGGAAGTGCATCTCTGTCTCCACTACTCCCTGACTGCAGTGAGAGCATATCCTGTCTTCTCTTGGCAGCCTGGTCTGCCTGTGTCTGCCTTTTTCGATCGCTAGGCTCTGTTCGCTAAGTCTGTACCTTGTCAAGGTTCTTCTCAGTTTGTTATCCTTTACCATGGTCAGGTAATCAGCTATGTTGTATTGTCTGTTTAGGGCCAAGTAGCAATTGAGTTTGCTTTGGGTTTTTGTTGTTTCTGCCCAATATGTCAGATATTTTTCCTTTTGCTTAGCGACGATTGTGTTGGGTCGAATTCTTTGTGTTACCCTGTCACTGTCCTGGGGCTGGCTATTGTTAGTATTGTTAGTAGTTACTTCACTGAGTCCCAGGACTAGTTGACTGAGGGTATTCTTCTTTATGGTCAGCTCTTGGCATTTCAGGGCGTCGTAGTGATAGCATTGGGGATTGCTCATTTGTAGGTGATTCCAAAATTTGGTGGCTCTTTTTTGGATAGTGATTATTAATGGATATTGGCCTAGTTCCGCCCTGCATGCATTGTTTACTGTTTACCTTTGAGTCCGGAGGATACTTTTACAGAATTCTGCATGTAGGATCTCAATTGGGTGTTTGTCCCATTTTGCAAATTCTTGTTGAGTTAGCGGTCCCCATACCTCACTGCCATAGAGTGCAATTGGTTCAATTACTGATTTGAAAATTTTGAGCCAAATGCTAATTGGGATTTCTATTGGGATTGATTTTTTGATGGCATAGAAAGCCCTTCTTGCTTTCTCTTTCAGTTCATTCACAGCCAGTTTGAAGTTTCCTGTAGAACTGATTTTTAAGCCCAAGTATGTGTAGTTAGTGGTTTGTTCAATTTTGGTTGTTCCTACTGTGAAATTTATTTTGGGTCCCTGATGTTTGGATCTTTGCTGGAACACAAGGACTTTGGTTTTTTGGGGATTTATTGTCAGGGCCCAAGTCTGGCAGTACGACTCCAGCAGGTCCAGGTTCTGCTGTAGCCCCTCTTTAGTTGGTGACAGCAGAACCAGGCCGTCTGCATAGAGGAGGAATTTAACCTTGGATTTATATAGGGTGAGGCCGGGTGCTGTAGATTGTTCAAGTAGTTTTGCCAATCCATTTATGTAAATATTAAAGAGTGTCGGTGAGATTGGCGAGCCCTGCATCACCCCCCGCCCCTGTGGGAAGTATTTTGTTTGTTTGTCTCCAATTTTAACTGCACATTTGTTGTTTGTATACATTGATTTAATTACATCATATGTTTTCCCTCCTACCCCGCTTTCGATAAGTTTCATCTCCATATTCAACCCTAAAAAGGGTGTTCCCATTATGACAGCGCAAAGGCTACAGAGGTGGTCCCTTTTTCTAGGGGCACACCAATACAACATAGAATACAAAGGATCAAAACAGCATGGGAATGCTGACGGTTTATCGCGCCTACCGTTGCCAACGGTAGAAGAGGCACCTACAGTAGACCCAGTGGAGATGTTCCACTCAACCATAGTGGAATGTCTACCAGTAACAAATTCTGCCATTGAAAAGGAAACGAGAAATGACCCGACTCTCTCACGAGTCTACGACTTAACGGTGAAGGGATGGCCAGCACATGGCGAACCACTGTTGCCAGCATTCTCGCAAAGAAGAGAACAGCTGTCAGTATGCCGAGGAACCTTGATGTGTGGATCCAGAGTGGTGATTCCACCCAAACTCCAGGATAAAGTGCTAAAGGAGCTTTACGAGGGGCATCTGGGTGGAGTGAAAATGAAGAACCTAGCCAGAGCGTTTGTATGTTGGCCAGGTATCGATGGAGACATAGAAGAAATGACCAAGAGCTGCCTAGGATGCCAGAAGGTCCAAAACGCTCCACCCCAAGCCCCTCTACATCCATGGGAGTGGCCCTCATCTCCCTGGCAAAGGGTACACATCGACTTTGCTGGTCCATTTATGGACTCAATGTTCTTAATCGCGGTTGATGCACGCTCCAAGTGGCTGGAGGTAATAAAGATGTCCTCCACCACCACGGAAAAAAACATCACAGTATTAAGGACCATATTTGCCAGGAATGGGCTGCCAGAACAGATCTGTTCTGATAATGGACCGCAATTTGTGTCCGAAGAATTCAGGAAGTTCTTAAAAAACAATGGGGTTAAGCACTACACGTCCGCCCCATACCATCCCACCACCAATGGATTGGCTGAAAGGTTTGTCCAGACCTTCAAGAAGGCCATAAAGGCCATGGGTAATGAAGACATAAAACTTCAGCACAAGGTGGATAACTTCTTGTTCGCATACAGGAATGCAACACATATGGTTACCAACCAAACTCCCGCCATGATGTTCTTCAAAGAAGCCTAAGATGCCGGCTGGATTTGATCAAGCCCAACATCAGAAGGGACGTGGAGAACTGGCAATTTCAAGGCATAAATGAAAGGCCAACTAGAACCTTCCAGATAGGTCAACAAGTTTTGGCCCGGGACTACCGTACCGAGAAATGGCAGCCTGGAACTATCTGCACACGACTAGGACCGCTGATGTATACCATGGACATCGGAGAAAGCATAATAAGGCGCCATGCTGACCAAATCATAGAGTCATCCGAAAAGGGACAACCTACACCACAACTCTATACGCCTAACGATGAAGTAGAGATACCCATATCTACCTCCGATCCGGTGATACTGGAACCAGATGAACCCGACACTGGCATTCAAGCCGAATCAGCCTTGCCAAAAGAAACTACTACACCACCAGAAACTACGACACCACCGAGGCGTTATCCGGACTGAGTCAGGAAGCCTCCAGAGAGACTGACTTATAATTAATTAACTGCAGCAATGTGTATATTATTTTTCTTACAACATGTCATTAATAATTACTTAAAATATTATGTACTGGTTAGCTAAAAGGGGAGGAATTGTAGTGTATGTGCCTTTAAGAGCCCCATGTGTGCTGTAATGCCGGTAATGGCCACTCGCGCTATATAAGCCTGTATATTGTGTTATATCCGTTAGTTCCCCTCCAGACTTCGCTTAGTAAACACCTATGAAACCAACTCTTTCTTCAGTGTCTCTATCAACACACAGACACAACAGGCACCAGGTAGCTTTGTACTTTTCTTGCGGTTCGAAGGTATTCGCCCACGGGAAGCCTCCGACCACAATTTCCAGCCCATTAAGTTTACTTGATCAAAATGATAGGATATATTTCCAATGTTATCCATTCAAGGTGTGACAATAAGCACATACCAGTTTGCATTCAATGGTTTCAACTGTAAGATTTGCAAAATTTGTGCATCGCCCCAAAGGTTATTATCGATAAAAGGGACCCTGCGTGGACATTTTTGAATTAAAAAGGGTACCCAAGATGGCGTCCGTGCCTCATGGCAGAAAGCCTACGGGTCTCCAAAATGGATTCTGCAATGCAGACAGCTTGGGGGAAATCGAAATTAAGGCTGCAGGTTTCCTGTGAAAAGAACTTTGTATTTTGGGACCCAGACAGAACTGTGAATTATGTATTAGACGGAATTGGAGACAGATCTAAATTCAATGAGGCCTACAGTTAAAGCCATCAAACAGTCTGCATACATAATCGGAAACAGATTAAGCGCATCCATCGAGGCTGGACAAGCCCATCATGGACTTTCAGGACAATACAAGTCAATTATCGGGCCGGTAGATGCAATTACCGGCCATCTAAAACCCGTCAGTTTAGATTGCTACCATTATTTTAATTAGCCCGCCAAAATTAAAACAAAGAACTAACCTGATTTGGCACGCAGATAAGGGTTTTTTGACGAAGGTATAACTGAAGGCCCCCAGGTAGCAATCGGTGAACTCCTGCTCTGCTCTCCTGCTGCTCTGCTGCTGTGCTGGCGTTGGTGCTGCCGCTCCCCGGTTCTTCGGCCCCTCGCCCTCGTGGCTGCAGCTCTTCCCCCATCCCGCGCTTACCCCTTGGCCTTTGCCCGTGCCCTCTCCCACTCTATCTGGACTCGCCCCGGCACCGGGTCGGGCGAACACGGGCAATTCAGGCCAGGCGAAGTGGGACACGATGAGGGGAGGAGAACATAAGAACATAAGAACATAAGAAATAGGAGCAGGAGTAGGCCAATCGGCCCCTCGAGCCTGCTCCACCATTCAATAAGATCATGGCTGATCTGATCCTAACCTCAAATCTTCTATCACTCTGCATCCACCCGAACCCATGTGATCTCCCGGGAGAGGCGAAAAACCAGATAAAGACCCAATGGCCAATTTGGGAGAAAAAAATCTGGGAAATTCCTCTCCGACCCATCTAGGCGATCGAAATTCTTCCAGGAGATCACTCTGTCCCTATATTTTCTACAGTACTTACCTTCTGTAAAGGCGATCTCCACCCCAGCCAGGAACAGGAATAAAACCATCTCCTGAAATCTAACAGAATTAGAACACAGTAGGAGCAGAACAAGGCTACACGGCCCCTGGGCCCGCTCCACTACCCACAGGGCCATGACCATTCCGAACCCAGACTCATGTCCAATTTCCTGCCCGCTCCCCGTAACCCTTTATTCCCTTTACTTCTAGGAAACTATCTATTTCTGTTTTAAATTTATTTAATGATGTAGCTTCCACAGCTTTCTGGGGCAGCAAATTCCACAAACCTACCACCCTCTGAGTGAAGAAGTTTCTCCTCATCTCAGTTTTGAATGAGCAGCCCCTTATTTTAAGATTATGCCCCCTAGTTCTAGTTTCACCCATCATTGGGAACATCCTCACCGCATCCAGCCGATCAAGCCCCTTCACAATCTTATATGTTTCAATAAGATCGCCTCTCATTCTTCTGAACTCCAATGAGTAGAGTCCCAATCTACTCAACCTCTCCTCATATGACCACCCCCTCATCCCCGGGATTAACCGAGTGAACCTTCTTTGTACTGACTCGAGAGCAAGTATGTCTTTTCTTAAGTATGGACACCAAAACTGTATGCAGTATTCCAGGTGCGGCCTCACCAATACCTTGTACAACTGCAGCAATACCTCCCTGTTTTTATATTCCAACCCCCTAGCAATAAAAGCCAACATTCCATTGGCCTTCTTGATCACTTGCTGCACCTGCATACTAACTTTTTGAGTTTCGTGCACCAGGACCCCCAGATCCCTTTGTACTACAGTACTTTCCAGTTTCTTGCCATTAAGATAATAACTTGCTCTATGATTTTTCCTGCCAAAGTGCATAACTTCACACTTTCCAGTATTGTATTCCATCTGCCAAATCTCTGCCCACTTACTTAGCCTGTCTACGTCCCTTTGCAGGTTTTTTATGTCCTCCTCACTCACTACTTTCCGTCCCATCTTTGTATCATCTGCAAACTTTGATATGTTACACTCGGTCCCCTCCTCCAAATCGTTAATATAGATTGTAAAGAGTTGGGGACCCAGCACTGACCCCTGCGGAACACCACTAGTTACTGGTTGCCAATCTGAGAACGAACCATTTATCCCAACTCTCTGCCTTCTGTTAGATAGCCAATCCTCCACCCATGCCAGAATATTACCCCCAATCCCGTGATTTTTTATCTTGAGCAATAATCTTTTGTGTGGCACCTTGTCAAATGCCTTTTGGAAGTCTAAATACACTACGTCCACTGGTTCCCCTTTATCCACCCTGTATGTTACTTCCTCAAAAAACTCAAGCAAATTTGTTAAACATGACTTCCCCTTCATGAAACCATGCTGAGTTTGCCCTATTAAATTGTGTTTATCCAAATGTCCCGTTACTGTCTCCTTAATAATGGACTCTAACATTTTACCAACCACAGATGTTAGGCTAACAGGTCTATAGTTTCCAGCCTTCTGCCTACTACCCTTTTTAAATAGAGGGAAGACCACCAGAGGGAAGGCCAACTGAGGGTAGGCTTCGAATCATCGGGTCTTCAGCCTCAGCTGACCTGCGACTATCTTCATACAAAATCAAGCTGCCGACGAAGGACCATCCCTGCAAGGTAAAGTACCAAGCAGAGACTTTAACTTTGGGGTACTCGAACCTGGACAACGCCCTTGCAGCACCCAGAGCCCACGTGATGACGGCAGGCTCCAGAGAGCACCAAGAGCGAACCCCGAACCCAACCACTGTTTTGAGTCCAACAAACCCTTTTGATTGGTGAGCATGAATTCGGACCCCTCATAGCTTAACCTAGTTAGGTATAGGGGGTGAGATAAGGAAAAGGGGATTGTTAAGATGGTTGTTTTCCCTCGATGTGCCGTGTGTTCCCCATTCCCTGTATAAGTATAGTATTATTATGACTCTCTTGTAATTTTTGCCTGTAGAAGTGTACACTAGTAATTTTCCATAAGATTGTATCAAGTTTTCCTCTTCAATAAAATCTCGGTTTTGTTTGCATCCAACCACCTGTCTACTCGAGTCTTCTCTGTATCGCTGCCTGTATCTAAGCCTGTATCCAGAACCCAGGGGGCGAGCGATTAGAACCGCTCAAAGAAGGTAGTCAGAGGCGAAGCTGACTGACCCGAACAAGCCTGTGCAAAACCCCCTACAACTTACCTTAAGTCTTTACAAATAACCCAACTATTATACTGTTGTAGCTCTTCCTTAAATGCACATCAAGCACTAAAGTACCAAATGTTATAATGCAAGCTTTTCCCAACACCCTTTATTCATAATCACATTAACAAGACAGTTTCCGTAAGTAGCCTATGAACTGAAACTTGTGCATTTTATGCATGGAGTGAATAAGTTAGAATACTGCAGGATTAACAATTACTATTTTCTTGTTGCTTACTCAAAAGATATATGGGATGCTCACCATACTCCCCTGATCACATCAATCGGCAGAAAACACTATTGTGACAAACCATTTACTTCAGTCTAAACTATAAAATATATTGGCCTAGGAATTTGGTTGGTTGCGCCAGTGATTAGCACCTAAAGAGCCCAAGAATTGGGGCATTACCCAATGTTCGGGCGGGCGCACTGAAGATAGCGCCACCTCCCATATTGAGTATCCTTTTAGCGCCTGTGCTAACTCTTTGCGCGCGCCCGCATGCGCAGGCAGATCATGACATCATTTCAGTGTGCAACGCCTTTTTGGCGCCCCTGACCGGATATTCGGTGGCGCCCGCAACCTTTCCCCCTGGCGCTATTAGTGACAGTTGGATGGAACGTTCCCAGGCCCTTCTCGGAGTCGGGGGGCGCTATTTAAAGGGGACAGCTCTAGTATAAAAGCTGCAGCCACTTGGCCTGTTCATTCTGATCGTTGCTGGAGAGAGTTGGTGAACTTCTGTTGCACAGTAGTTTTCTGATTTAGCCTTCGGAGACTTGGGACCTGAAGCCCTGTCCGGAGCAGTTGGAGCGCTAGACATTACTGCGTCTTGCCCGTCTGGCATAGCAATGGCATCTGCTTTGGAGGGGAACGTCCTCATGGCCGGACATTTGGAAGGGGCACAGAGACGGCGGGAGAGAGGGCTGGGATTGGCCAGAAGGAGGAGGGGCAATGGAGGTCGCCCAATCCGACGATACGCTGCAAGGGTTTTCAGGCAGCAGGTGTCATACCTTACCATGTCGGAGGAGCAGTGTCTGCGAAGGCTCAGATTCGGTAAGGAGGTTGTGACTGAGCTTTGCCACCTGCTTGCTGAAGATCTGCAGCCGCGTCTACGGTGCAGGACCTCTCTGTCGGTGGCCGTCAAAGTGACTGTTGCCCTCAACTTTTACGCCAGCGGATCCTTTCAGTCAGCCACTGGGGACATCGCGAATATATCACAATTTGCAGTGCATTGTTGCATCCAGCAAGGCACAGCTGCCCTCTATAGAAGGAGGCATGAATTAATCACCTTCCCTGTGACCCTGGAGAAGCAGGGGGAGCGCACGCAGGGCTTCGCTGCTATTGCGGACTTCCCCATGGTGCAGGGGGCCATTGATTGCACACACGTGGCTTTGCGGGCGCCATTACAGAATCCTGAGGAGTTCCGCAACCACAAGGGGTTCCACTCCCTCAATGTCCAGCTGGTCTGTGACCACCGGCAGAGGATCGTGGCAGTCAACGCACAATTACCTGGGAGCAGCCACGATGCGTTCATCCTGTGGCAGACCTCAGTTTCTGACCTTTTTGAGGGCCCAGCTCACCCACGAGGCTGGCTTCTTGGCGACAAGGGCTATCCTCTCTGCCCATGGCTCATGACCCCACTCCGTTTGCCCGCCACCCTGGCAGAAGAGCTTTACAACAGCAGCCATCAGGCGACCGGGAACATTGTGGAGCACACTATTGGTGTGCTCAAACAGCGTTTCCGCCATCTAGACCATTCGGGGAGAGCCCTGCAGTACTCGCCGGAGCAAGTGGGTCACATCGTCGTCGTCTGCTGCATGCTCCACAACTTGGCCATTCGACGAACCCAGCCAATGCCAGCCGACCCTCAAGGTCCAGCAGAGCAGGCGGACAAGGAGGAGGAGGAGGAGGAGGAAGAGCAGGCGGACGAGGAGGAGGAGGAGGAGCATGCGGACGAGGAAGAGGAGGAGGAGGAGGAGGAAGATGGGAGGGCTCCTGAAACTGGAAGGGCCGTCCGTCAGAGGCTCATAAGGACTCGGTTCTAAGCCTCTCTGACGGAATGATGGGTGTCATTCGTACTGCGCACTTTGGCTTGTACAAAGCCTATGAAGGCCACCATGATTGCAAATAGTTACGAGTACCATTGTAAATAAAAACATTTCTTTATTGTCAAAAAAGTGCTTCCTTCCAGCATAACAACGTCATGTCAACAGAAACCATAACAAACAAAATAACAGATAACTCTCTGGCAAAGCCGCAAAACTAAACAAACCATCACAAACAATCACAACAGGTGAGGGCGTCCTTGAATTTGGAGAAAGATACGTCTCAGCACCTCCCTCTACTGCTGGCCCCTTGATGGAGACCGACTTCTCTTTCGCGGTCGGCCACTTCCCTCCCTGCAGCTCCTACGTAATTGAACCCCAGTGGCGGCGTCAAGCCTGGGGGACGCCTACTGACTGTCTGGAAGCGCAGAAGCCCCTGAGGGACGGCCTGGATGACCTCTGGGCTTGGAGGGTGCGGAAGCTGGCTGCTTGAACTGGGCATGGCTGGAAGCAGTGTGCACTGCAGGTGGTGGCAGCTGTATTGCAGACGTTCCAGCGGTGGCATGAGCAATGCTCACCTGCCGAGAGAGGACACCTGCACCATGGTCGGACGACACACTGGCTCTCTGAGGGGACCGGTTCGGATCATCCGCCACAATCGACTGCTCCACTGATTCCTGGCCTTGTGTGGTACTGGAAGGGCCCGGGGTGATCCTGGCTGATGCAGATAGGGTGGCAGCAGTGAGAGTTCGCGTTGCCTCAATCTGGGTGTGGACGAGGCCAGCAAGTGAGTGCGTGGCAGCAGTGAGGACCTGTGTGGCAGGTGCCAGTGCTTCAGAGAAGCCCTGGACAGTTCTTTCCATTTCTTCGGACAAGGCTGGAGCAGTCCGTTCCACTGCCTCGGACAAGCCCTGGACAGACCTTTCCAGGGATTGTCCGAAGCTCTGAACAGTCCTTTCCATAGCGGCCTTGAAGCCCTGGACAGTCCTCTCCATTGCTGCCCCGAAGTCCAGCACACTCTTTGCCAGTGTGTCAATCGACTGAGGCACCCTCCCCACTGCAGCCATAAGCTCAGTGTGCCTGAGCTGGGCCTGGGTGCTCATTTCAGCAAGGCTACACACTTCCTCTGCACTCTGTGCAGCAGTCATCGCTCCCTGCCTTGCCCTCTGGGGAGCCGGTCCCCGAACTTGCCTACCCCCCTCGCGTTGCTACAGGCCACTTGTTCTGGCAACTGGCTCCTCATCAGAGCCCCCCCCCTCCCCTCCAGGGAACTACTATCCCCAGTCTGCAGATGTGTAGGCTCCCCTGAGGCTGGAACGGATGGTCCAGCTTCCTCCTGATCCTCACCTCCGGAGGCACTGGCACTGGCAGCTTCAGGGCCCGGATCCCGAGCTGGTGATGCAGCATCTGAAAGCAGGGAGATGGAAGAGTGGCTTTAGCAAAAGGACAGCTTGGCAGCAAGGGATGCCAGATTGCGACAAGGCTATGACATGGCTCCACAGTGAGAAAGCATGCTGGCGGGGGAACCAAGTGGAAGGAGACAGTTGTAAAAGGTGAGAACCTTACCATCGCTGTCGACAATGCTGCAGTGGTAACAGGACCACTCAGACGTCCTCCAAGAATCTGGTGCACTCTCTCCTCGAGACCCGTGAGAGTGACCACTTGTGGAGGTCCTCCACCGGTACGAAGCTGGTCTTTGCAAATCTTCGCCAGCTTGGACTGCAGGGGAAAGGAGGGGAAGTTATGTTACATGATGCCCTGAGTGATCATCTCATGCCCCCCATGTTGCAAGAGCCCTTACATGATGCCCTGAGTGAGCATCTCATGCCCCCCATGGTGCAAGAGCCCTTACATGATGCCCTGAGTCAAATGTGGATGTGTGTGCCCAGAAAGGGCCATCGGTGCTTGCTGGCAGATGGCCAATGGGGCACAGGCCACCCTGTAACCATAAAGACAGGTGCCAATGAAGTAATGCAGAAGTATGCAGAAACAACACTCACCCTGATGACCCGAGTGAGGTCATTGAATTTCTTTCTGCATTGGACAGGGCTCCTGGTCACCATGTTGCTGGAGTTGACCCTCTGGCAGACATCCCTCCAAGCTCGTCGGTAGTCCTTATGATTCAGCCTCCTGCCATTGTCTGGGTACAGAACATCTCAACGGTGCTCCACTGTGGCCACCAATTGCTCCAGAGCCTCATTGCTGAAGTGCCCTGCTCTCTGCCTCACCTTCTCCATTTGGTCCAAGTTTTTAGCGACAGAGAAGGGCCTGCGCCGATTCTGAGGCCTACAAGGTGCTGAGTGTGGAAGCTGAGGCTGACTGACCCACCCCTTTAAGAGCCGGCCAGCGCCTGGAAGTCTCGTGGTTATCAGTAATTGAGAACACCTGCGCTGCGCCCGTCCGCGCCGATATTGGGTTGCGCCGGAAGTTTAGCGCCTTAGGAGTCCTGTGCAATGTCTGAATTCGCGCCTCAATCACCTTTGGGGGCGATGCAACCCAATATCGCGCCAGGCGGCGATAAGTTGCGTCTGGCTATAAACTTTGCGCAGCGCCAATTCTAACGCCTCAAGCGGGGCTATACCCAATTTCTAGGCCATTGATTTTAAAATGAATATTTTTGCAGAAGTAAAATAAATCAGTAAAGAAAGAGCAACACTTAAGTTTCACTGGGTACTTTAAGCCATTTTGTAAGACCAAATAACAAAATATTTCTAACTGCTTAGAGCCCTTTTACAGCAACTTTTAACTCTGACTTCGATGACCAAAACGTGAGTGCTTAGCTTCATGGAATTCTGTCTCCCTACTGTGACATAAAGCTAAACGGTTAATCAAGTGAACTGAGATTTGGTGAGAGGTTGCAAAAGATATACCTGATCCAAATAATTTCTGGTACCTCATATCAAAAGCAAACCTTTCACAGTAAGCAAAGGTCTTTGAAGAAAACCCAAACTCTTTTCCCAAGAGCCTGGTGAACAATATTAATTATTTCTATCACCTAGTTGACAGGAAGTGAAAACAAATATTTTCCTCACTGTCTGGGAACTGCATTCTTCTGGCATCTAGTCCACCTTGTAAAACATGTGTCAGCAAGCCATTATATGCTTACATAAATGTCACAAAACCAGAGAAATGTCATTAATATGTAATGCTTGCAAGCAGAATTGTATATTTGCTCTACCAAAAGGTTCTCATACTTCCCAGAATTCAAAGTGCTTAAATGCACTGAACCTATTGAAAATAGCCCTAAAATTCTGCAGGGATTCTGCTGCTGGAGGAACCCCCAGGCAAGAGGCATCAGCATTTAAGGCAGAAGACTAGTGGAATTTCAGGGCCCATGAATCGTGGAGTATGTGCGAGAACTACAGAAAATGAAGGCACTCTGTCATTTCCTCATCAACTAGTAAATTAGAGGAAGTGGGAAAATGCATAATGCAAACAATCCTTTTATTATTATTCCATTTCACTAATTAAGAAGCTTTCATTATGTCTCTTCCTGTGCCATTGCCACAATTACATTGATTCTTAGCACATGTGCTATACCCGTTTGCTTATTAATGGTTCTCTTAGCTGCCAACATAAGCTTGAGTGGTTTACTCTCCAATTCTAGATTTTCTTTAAAAGTATTCCATCAGAATTGAATCAGTTGTAGGAGACTGTTCTGCCAATCTGCTTCTCTTGCGGAGCATCCTCCCTTCACACTGTTTAGCATAAGTAGCTCGACTATCCAGGAAATGATTTCACATCAAAAACACTTGAATATGAATTTTTGCAGCATTTGTTCACTAAATGTTTTCTAGAGTTCTCAATACATTATGTTTGAAAGAAAGGAAAGTATTATTAGCATTTAAAAAGCATCTTTCACAACCACAGGATGTCCCAAAGCATTTTATAGTCAATTAAGTACTTTCTTTGAACTGTGGTCACTGTTGTAGTGTAGGAAATGTGCAGCCAATTTGCACACAGTGAGGTCCCACAAACAGCAATGAGATAATGACTAGATAGTCTGTTTTAGTGATATTGGTTGAGAGACAAATATTGGCCAGGAAATTGGGGAGAACTCCCCTGTTCTTCTCCGAATAGTGCCATGGGATCTTTTATGTCCACCTGCAAGGGCAGATGGGGCCTCGGTTCAACATCTCATCCAAAGGACAGCGGGCAGGATTTTCATTGGGCCATGGAGGTGGGATTGGAGGCGTGTGGGGGGTTAAAATCCTCAAATCGGGGGTCACGAACCCATCCCGGCCCCAACCCCCCTCCATGCCAGTTTCAAAGGAGGCGAGTACCCGACCTGCACTGGGACCCGCCTCCCTGAGGCGGGAAGGGGATTAGTGCCAATTAACTGCCTGTTAACAGGTAGTTAACAGGCAATTTTTAGCCTAATCCCTATTTTCATTGTTGAAATGTGGGATTCCCGATGGCTCCAAACCATGCCAAGTTAGCGAGGCGGGCCGTCGGGATGAAGGGCTTGGAGGGGTCGAGATGTCCGGTGTTCAGGTGAGTGATGGGTGCATGAGTGCAGAGGTAAGTATGTTTGGTGTGTGTAAAGTGTTTAAAGAAGTTGTGCTTACCTTTACTTACCTTTACAGCCTTCCTTCAGGTCTCGGGAGTCCCTCATCTCACCGGCACAGAAAGCAGAATGGCCATGATCTATCACAAGTTCCAGCATTCAGCTTTCTGCTCCAGGGAGATTTCTAAATCATCCTGACAGGAAGGAATAAACTTAGAGTACAGATTGTCAGTGTTTGACAGCTTCAAACAGCTGTCGAATGCTGACATTTCATCTGTCAAAAGGTCTTGACAGATGAAATGACAATCTGTGACATCACCTGTTGCCAGGTGGCCCTTAATTAGCATGCTGAGCTCGCTGGGAGGGCTCAACAAGGTCAATCAAGTCAAAATTGTGTGGGTTGGCTAGAACTCGATGGAGGCGAGACTACAACCCTAAAAGTTGTAGTCGCGCCTCCTACCCGACTCCTCAATGAAAATCCAGCCCCGCATCTCCAACAGTGCAGCACTCCCTCAGTACTGCACCAGTGTCAGACTGCATTTTGTGCTCAAGTCTTTGTAGTGGAACTTGAACCCACCACCTTCTGACTCAAAGGCAAGGGTGCTACCACCGAGCCACAGCTGACATGTGACAATAGAGGCTTCAGGGTCAAAAATCCACAGCCCTTCTTATGCACTCTCACCATAACTGCAATGGGAGTTTGGCAGAAGGTCTACTAATTAGGTCAAGAGGCCGATACCGTGATTCGTGGACATCCTCATCAGTTTCTGTAGGGTCTTGTTAGGGTCAGCAGTACGGGAAGTGATGTGGTTGGGGACAGGGACTTCCAGGTTAGGAATTTTCACATCGCTGGCCTGGCAGGACATTGCTGGCTGGAAAACTGTGCAAAGCAAGCATAGCAGCCTGATAAACCTTGAGGGTCCAGGCCTGGATAATGGCCTGGATCCCTGAAGATTTTGTAAATTTACACTTGTTCTTGGCCCCTTTATAAAGGGGACTAATGGCCAACATATTGGAATATTTCCAGGGGGCCTCCCCTTGGCGAGGACCCTCACCACCATGGTGGGCATTCAAGATGTGTTCTTAACAGCGTGGGTGGCTCCTCGGTTTATGTAAGTTAAATAATATCCCTTGTCCTGCAATCTTTGCCAGCGTCAGTGCTAGAGGTCACCAGCATATGCATCCGAATCAGTGCCCTGGGCTTTTGGGGTATATTCCAATTGATACATCTGCACAAATCAATTGATGTACCACTGAATTAAATGAGGCCTATTCACAGATATTCCACCCTTGAATGTTTGTCCAGGGATGGAACACACGTGTCTGGCATTGAATGATATGAAATGTTATTGCTTTCATTTGTGCAATGAAATGGCAAGGTTATTATTTTTGATTACTCATTATAAGGTAAATTTCCTACTCTCAGCACTGGAGCCTAGTTCTTCCAGATTCTGCAAGGTCAACCTTCATTAGTTATGCATCTAGGGCTAGGAGCTTGCCAAAGAGGGTAGGGCAAAAATAGTAGTTATCAACCTAAAAGGGCCACAGTCAGAAATTAATTGTAAGTGGTTGCATAGAAGAGAAAATTGTTTCAACCTTGCCAAGGCCGCAGATATTTTCAATGTATTGTTCATCTTTTCTAAAGGCTGTATGGAGCAGAAGAAGTGAGTGCACAATATAGAGTTTGTGACCAAGTGATGGCATGATGGAGTATTCAAATCCCCTCATTTGATGGCTGACAAAGTGGAGGTGCTGCTGTATGAGGTGGGTGGGAGGAGGCGTGCTGTGTTTGGCACTAAAGGATATCTTCCCCAGAAGACAGTAGTGCAACATATCTTGTAGGAGGCGGTGGTAAGGGTAAACAATGTGTACAGTACCTGAAAAACCTGGCTATAAATGTGGAAGAAGATGGCACACCTTAAGGAAACTGCCAAGGTAAGACTACCCAACAGATCCATTTACCAGGTATGCATGCAATAAAGTGTAGCTTGTTGTGCCAAGCCCTACAGCTCTTTCATTGCTTATCATGCATGACCATATTCTGGCATGGCACAAATATAAGCTGCAACATATAGGAACAGGAGTTTTTTTTTAAATTATTCATTCATGGGATGTGGGTGTCACTGGCAATGCCAGCATTTATTACCCATCCCTAATTGCCTTTGCGAACGTGGTGGTGAGCTGCCTTCTTGAACCGCTACAGCCCGTGTGGTGAAGGTATTCCCACAGTGCTGTTAGGTCGAGGGTTTCAGGATTTTGTCACACCAGCCATTCAGCCCCTCGAACCTGTTCCACCATACAATGAGACCATGGCTGATCTGTAGTTTAAATCCATTCACCTGCCTTGGCTCCATATCCTTTTATACGCTTGTCCATCAAAAATCTATCAATTTCAGATTTAAAATTATTAATTGAGCTAGCATCTACTGCTTTTCGTGGGAGAGAGATCCACACTCCTACCACCCTTTACATGAAGAAGTGTTTCCTAACTTCTCTCCTGATTCATCTGGCTCTGATTTTAAGGTTTTGTCCTGTACGGAATTAGCACACACACATGCTAGCGGGGCTGGGGTTATTTGTCTCTGGCCAGTCAGAAGCCTCTGAGTTGCTCCAGGGACCCCCTTGCGGTTTCAAAGTGCTCCCCTATTCCTGAGTTCTGACCCTCGGACTTATTCGGTGGCGATGTAGACAGAAAACAACGTGACTCGTGGTTTGGGTGCAAAACAGACCAGTATTAATTGAAAACAAAAGAAAGAAAAATCGATATGGCTCTTATGCCTGGTACAACACTAATGCTTAAACGCAGTACACTTAGTGTCCACTAGAGGGCTCCCTGCTCAGTGCAACACTACTTTATTTTAAACTAGCTGGAGTGCCCGGTGGTGCCGAGGGTTTTTTGAGGGCATGTTGTTGTTGGAAGAGAGAGAGAGAGAGACTGGGGGGAGAAGAGAGAGACAGGGGGAAGAGAGAGAGAGAGACTGCTGGATTTAGTTTGGGATTAGGCTGGAGAGGGAGGGGGGGAAGGAACGCCTCAGGCCTGGCCCGATCGACCCCTGCGAAGGAAGGAAGGAAGGAAGAAGGCGAGCTCTCCCTCCCTGTCCCACCCCCTCACTCTTTCCCTCCCTCCCCTCTCCCTCCCTGCCCCTCTCCTCACTCTCCCTCCCCCTCTCCTCTCCCTCCCTCCCCTCTCCTCTCCCTCCCTGCCACTCTCCTCACCCTCCCTCCCCCTCTCCCTCTCCTCTCCCTCCCTCCCCCTCTCCTCTCCCTCCCTCCCCCTCGCCTCTCCCTCCCTCCCCCTCTCCTCTCCCTCCCTCCCCCTCTCCTCTCCCTCCCTCCCCCTCTCCTCTCCCTCCCTCCCCCTCTCCTCTCCCTCCCCCTCTCCTCTCCCTCCCTCTCTCCTCTCCCTCCCTCTCTCCTCTCCCTCCCTCCCCCTTCTCCTTACCCTCCCTCCCCCCTCCTCTCCCTCCCCCCACTCCTCTCCCTCTCTTCCCCTCCTCTCCCTCCCTCCCCCTCTCCTCTCCCTCCCTCCCCCTCTCCTCTCCCTCCCTCCCCCCTCCTCTCCCTCCCTGCCCCCTCCCCTCTCCTCTCCCTCCCTCCCCCCCTCTCCTCTCCCTCCCTCCCTCCTCTCCTCTCCCTCCCTCCCACTCCTCTCCTCTCCCTCCCTCCCCCCCTCTCCTCTCCCTCCCTCCACCTCCGCGGATCAGTGCCTCAGGGCCGGCCAGTGCGCAGCCGAGCACGTGAGGCCTGGCTGGACTCACCTTAGCTCTGTCTCTCCCTCCCCCTCTCCTCTCCCTCTCTCCTCTCCATCCCTCCCCCCCACTCCTCTCCCTCCCTCCCCCCCTCCTCTCCCTCCCTCCCCCCTCCTCTCCCTCCCTCCCCCCTCTCCTCTCCATCCCTCCCCCCCTCTCCTCTCCCTCCCTCCCCCCTCCCCTCTCCCTCCCTCCCCCTCTCCTCTCCCTCCCTCTCTTTTCCCTCCCTCTCCTCTCCCTCCCTCCCTCCCCCTCCTTCCGTCCCTCCCTCCCCCTCCTCTCCCTCCCGCCCCCTCTCCTCTCCCTCCCTCCCCCCCTCTCCTCCCCCTCCCTCCCCCCTCTCCTCTCCCTCCCTCCCCCCCGTCTCCTCTCCCTCCCTCTACCTCTCCTCTCCCTCCCTCCACCTCCGCGGATCAGCGACTCAGGGCCGGCCGGTGCATGGCTTAGCGTGGGAGGCCCAGCCGGACTCACCTTAGCTCTCTCCCTCCCTCCCCCTCTCCTCTCCCTCCCTCCCTCCCCCTCTCCACCCCCTCCCTCCCCCTCTCCTCTCCCTCCCTCCCTCTCTCCGATCCCTGCCTCCCCCCCTCTCCTTTGCCACCCTCCCCCTCTGCGGATCAGCGCCTCAGGGCCGGCCGGTGCACGGCCTAGCACGTGAGGCCTGGCCGGATTCACCTTATCTCAGGTCGCGCTCCGGGCCGAAGTTGACGCGCGTGCTGACTCCCGCCCCTATAGCCTTTACTAAGATGGCAGCGATGGCTATGCTCGGCGCAGTCCCGCGCCGCCAGCATTTACCAAGATGGCAGCGATCGTGGGGCGGGACAGGCGGTACCTAGCTCGGGCGTGGCTGGTGAGCAGAGGCCGAGGCTTTGAGGCCTGCAGGTGGGGTAACCCTCCAAGGTTGCGGCACCCGGCGGAGGTAGCGAGTCAAGAGGAAAAAAAGAGGGTGAAAGGTAGGAAAATTAATCAGCTTAGAAAAAATATTTAAAAATTAATTTACCTTTTTTAAAAACAATTTCCGCTCCTCACACACAGAAAGTGGGAAAAATAAACACACAGAAAGTGGGAAAAATAAATCGTTAGGAATCAAGATGGTGGCCACTCACCTCAGCTCAGAAGGATTAGGCCCGCCCACACACGCAATGAAACGCCCCCCATGAAGCACCGATTGGTCATAAGAACATAAGAACATAAGAAATAGGAGCAGGAGTAGGCCTATCGGCCCCTCGAGCCTGCTCCGCCATTCAATAAGATCATGGCTGATCTGATCCTAACTGCCAATCCACTATCACAGAACCATCCCCTGAACCTAACAGAATTAGACACAGGAAATAGGAGCAGGATCAGGCTACACAGCCCCTGGGCCAGCTCCGTTACTCACAGGGCCATGACCGATCCGAACCTAGACTCATGTCCAAATTCCTGCCCGCTCCCCATAACCCTTAATTCCCTTTACTTCTAGGAAACTGTCTATTTCTGTTTTAAATTTATGTAATGATGTAGCTTCTACAGCTTTTTGGGGCAGCATATTCCATGGACCTACCACCCTCTGAGTGAAGTAGTTCCTCCTGATCTCAGTTTTGAAAGAGCAGCCCCTTAATCTAAGACTATGCCCCCTAGTTCTAGTTTCACCCATTATAGGGAACATCTTCCCCGCATCCACCCGATCCAACCCCTTCACAATCTTATATGTTTCAATAAGATCGCCTCTCATTCTTCTGAACTCCAATGAGTAGAGTCCCAATCTACTCAACCTCTCCTCATATGCCCATCCCCTCATCCCCGGGATTAACCGAGTGAACCTTCTTTGTACTGACTCGAGAGCAAGTATGTCCTTTCTTAAGTATGGACACCAAAACTGTACGCAGTATTCCAGGTACGGTCTCACCAATACCTTGTACAACTGAAGCAATACCTCCCTATTTTTATATTCTATCCCCCTAGCAATGAAAGCCAACATTCCATTGGCCTTCTTAACCACTTGCTGCACCTGCATACTAACCTTTTGAGTTTCGTGCACCAGGACCCCCAGATCCCTTTGTACTTCAGTACTTTCCAGTTTCTTGCCTTTAAGATAATAACTTGCTCTACGATTATTCCTGCCAAAGTGCATAACCTCACACTTTCCAGTATTGTATTCCATCTGCCAAATCTCTGCCCACTTACTTAGCCTGTCGATGTCCCCTTGCAGGTTTTTTATGCCCTCCTCACTCACTACTTTCCCTCCCATCTTAGTATCATCTGCAAACTTTGATATGTTACACTCGGTCCCCTCCTCCAAATCGTTAATATAGATTGTAAAGAGTTGGGGACCCAGCACTGACCCCTGCGGAACACCACTAGTTACTGATTGCCAGTCTGAGAATGAACCATTTATCCCAACTCTCTGCCTTCTGTTAGATAGCCAATCCTCTATCCATGCCAGAATATTACCCCCAATCCCATGATTTTTTATGTTAAGCAATAATCTTTTGTGTGGCACCTTGTCAAATGCCTTTTGGAAGTCTAAATACACTACGTCCACTGGTTCCCCTTTATCCACCCTATACGTTACTTCCTCAAAGAACTCCAGCAAATTTGTCAAACATGACTTCCCCTTCATAAAACCATGCTGACTTTGTCCTATTAAATTATGATTATCCAAATGTCCTGTTACTGTCTCCTTAATAATGGACTCCAAAATGTTACCTACCACAGATGTTAGGCTAACCGGCCTCTCGTTTCCAGCCTTCTGTCTACTGCCCTTTCTAAATAAGGGTGTTACATTAGCAGTTTTCCAGTCTGCCGGGACCTTTGCCGAGTCCAGGGAGTTTTGGAAAATTATTACCAATGCATCCACAATCCCTACCGCCACTTCCGTCAAGACCCTAGGATGTAAGCCATCAGGTCCAGGTGATTTATCCGCCTTGAGTCCCATTATTTTACCGAGTATGACTTCCTTAGTGATTTTGATCGTGTTTAGCTCCTCCCCCCCTTTAGCCCCCTGTTTGTCCAGTGTTGGGATATTCTTAGTGTCTTCTACTGTAAAGACTGATGTAAAATATTCACTCAGTGTTTTTGCCACCTCCATATTTCCCACCATTAATTTCCCGGTCTCATCCTCTAAGGGACCAACATTTACTTTAGCCACCCTTTTTCTTTTTATATAACTATAAAAACTCTTACTATCTGTTTTTATATTTTTTGCTAATTTACTTTCATAATCTATCTTCCCTTTCTTAATCAATCTTTTTGTTACTTTTTGCTGTCTTTTAAAGTTTTCCCAATCCTCTATCCTCCCACTAGCTTTGGCTACCTTATATGCCCTTGTTTTTAGTCGAATACTATCCTTAATTTCTTTACTTAGCCACGGATGGCTGTCTTTTCTTTTACACCCTTTTCTTCTCAGTGGAATATATTTTTTTGGAAGTTGTAAAATAACTCCTTAAATGTACACCACTGATCATGTATCGTCTTACCCTTTAATCTATTTTCCCAATCCACTCTACTCAATTCCGCTCTCATACCTTCATAGTCTCCTTTATTCAAGCTTAGCATGCTTGTTTGAGATCCAACGTTCTCACCCTCTAATTGAATATGGAATTCAACCATGTTATGGTCACTCATTCCAAGGGGATCCTTTACTAGGACATTTTTAATTAATCCCGTCTCGTTACAGAGGGCCAGATCTAAGGTTGCTTGCCCCCTGGTCGGTTCAGTTACATACTGCTCAAGAAACCCATCCCTAATACACTCAATGAACTCATCCTCAAGGCAGCCCTGCCCAATTTGATTTGTCCAATTAATATGATAGTTAAAATCCCCCATAATTATAGATGTTCCCTTATTACATGCCTCAACTATTTCCTGATTGATACTCCATCCAACAGAGTTGCCACTGTTCGGAGGCCTATAGACTACGCCCACTAGTGTTTTTTTCCCCTTATTATTCCTTACCTCCACCCAAACTGTTTCATTATCCTGATCTTTTGACCCAATATCATTTCTCTGTATTACAGTGATTCCTTCCTTTATTAACATAGCCACCCCACCTCCCCTTCCTTCCTGCCTGTCCTTCCTGATCGTTAAATATCCTGGTATGTTTAATTCCCAGGCATTGTCACCCTGCAGCCATGTTTCTGTAATGGCCACAAGATCATTCCCATATGTAGTTATTTGTGCCATTAACTCGTCTATTTTGTTATGAATGCTACGTGCATTCAGATAGAGAACTTTCAAATAAGTTTTGTGACACTTCAGGTTAATCCCCTGTACGATTGGTCAACCATCACGTCACTCAACGCTAATGAGCGGAATGTTGCCGTTTTTTGAACCTTTTTTGTATACTGTCTGAACAATTTTTGTCTGACCAAAAGTACATGTGCCAATTAGACTCCCCTAATGATAAGCTTTCTTTTGATATAACATGTGTGTAGGTACACTCTATAACTTTTGATTGTATAGCCGGACAGACAGACAGACAAACAGACAGAAAGGCAAACAGACAGACAGAAAGACGGAAAGACAGATGGACCAACCGGTTTATATATGTATAGATACAGTACTTTTTACTTAAAAACCCTTTGTGCACTACAGCACCTTAACTTAGTGGCTTTCACTTAAAAACAGCACTTTAATACAGTTACTTTAAAAACAGCTAACAGCGTTCACCACAGCACTACTCCTTTAAATACAGTTTCAAATACAGTACTCTAAAACAGCTACTCCTTTAATACAGTTTTAAATACCGAATTCAATGTTCACTATAGCACTTCTCTGCTAGGTGCAACACTGTCTTGCTTAAATAGGGGAGGAGAAACGGACACAACGAAGGGAATCGACTAAAATCACAATTCTAACTAAATTCCCACTTTCCTCCCACCCCTATACCTATTCCTTGTAGAAGGCCAGAAAAATATATGCTCACCACTGGAAATGCCTGCTCCGTGTCCTGCGAACTTAGATCTTCACTGCCCCGAAGTGAAAAACACCCCAGGGTTTTAAAAGGAAACTGCTGGTGTTTTGCTTCTACAGGCAGACTCCCACACTGTAGAGGGACACGGAGGCAAGGTCAGAGAGAGAGAGCTGCTTCTGGGAAGCTATCTTTTATAACCCCATGTGGGGCCCGCCCAGATCCTGATGTTTCTGGGCTAAAACAAAAGGGATCCAACTGCCCCATTGTCCAGTAATGGGTTTGCATGTGTTCTCCCATTCATTTAAATGGTTTCTCCTCAGTTTGGATGTGTCCACTTGATATGCAAACAAATGCTAATAGCATTCAATTTCTTTGTAAACAAAGCATTGTCCTGTGATCATCAGGAACCGCAATTGATTGACAGTCTTGAGTGCTTAGCAAACAAAGTTCCTTTGTTCATGCTGGCAGTTTCAAGCACTTGGTCTTAGAGTCAACATTGTAGAACGTTCTGTAAACAGGCATCGATTGTCCTGCTGCAGGGCGGGGGGGGAAACTCCCCTTTGATTGACAGATTTGACTGCCATTGAACCTTTCTTCACAGACACACACACACAAGCTGTTTTTCCAAGTCCTTTGTCTTCAGCCATGCGGTCTGACAGCCATTTTGATACCTGGATTTTTTTTTAAAGGTAAATCACCCAGGGATTCTTTAATCAAAAATTAATCTTCGGAACTGTAAATTATTGCAAAATCTTACAGTCCCCTTATCCTAGACTCCCCCACCAGCAGAAAACGTTTCTCTCTATCTACCCTATTAATTTCTTTCAAAATCCTAAAATCCTCAATCAAATCACCCCTTAATCTTCTATATTCTGGGGAATACAAGCTTAGTTTATGTAATCTCTCCTCATAATGTAACCCTTGGAGCCCTTGTAACATTCTGGTGAATCTGTGCAGCACCCCTTCCAAGGCCAATATATCGTTTCTAAGGTGCGGTGCTCAGAACTGTACACAGCACTCCAGATGTGGTCTGACCAAGGCTTTGTATAACTGTAGCAAAACCTCCTCCCCTTTATAATATAGCCTTCTAGTTATAAAGGCTTTTCACCATTTAAATAATACTCAGATAAAACTGACACTCTTGTCACACTCATATATTCAAAGGGTTTCACATTTAAAATTATTATAATACAATCTGCCTGTATGATAAATTTACACTTATTGAGACACAGGAAGGGCTGCAGATGGCCACATAGCTGCCTCAATGGACCCTCTTTGGGAAATGCAACAGTATAGTGGTTGTATCATGCCACCATTCCTATTAGTGTGAAAGGAGATGAATTGGTAGTCATGCTGACCAATGCACCATAAGAACATAGGAACTTGAGAAATAGGAGCAGGAGTAGGCCATTTGGCCCCTCGAGCCAAGATCATGGCCGATCTGATCTTGGCCTCAACTCCACTTTCCTGCCTGTTCCCCATAACCCTTAACGTCCCTGTAGCTCAAATATCTGTCTATCTCCGCCTTGAAAATATTCACTGACTCAGCCTCCACAGCTCTCTGGGGTAGAGGATTCCAAAGATTCACAACCCTCTGAGAGAAGAAATTCCTCCTCATCTCCGTCTTAAATGGGCAACCACTTATCCTAAAATTATGTCCCCTAGTTCTAGATTTCCCCACGAGGTGAAATATCCTTTCAGCATCTACCCTGTCAAGCCCCCTCAGAATCTTATATGTTTCAATAAGATCACCTCTTATTCTTCTAAACTCCAATGAGTATAGGCCCGACCTGCTCAACCTTTCCTCATAAGACAACACCTCATCCCAGGAATCAACCTAGTGAACCTTCTCTGAACTGCCTCCAATTCAAGTATATCCCTCCTTAAATAAGGGGGCCAAAACTGTATGCAGTGCTCCAGGTGTGGTCTCACCAACACCCTGTAAAGTTGCATCAAAACTTCCCTACTTTTATACTCCATCCCCCTTGCAATAAAGGCCAACATTCCATTTGCATTCCTAATTACTTGCTGTATCTGCATGCTAACTTTTTATGTTTCATGTACGAGGACACCCAGATCCTTCTGAACCGCGGCATTCTGTAGTCTCTCTCCATTTAAATAATATTTTGCTTTTCTATTCTTCTTACCAAAGTGGATAACCTCACATTTTCTGACATTATACTCCATCTGCCAGATATATATAACCTATCTATATCCCTTTGCAGAATCTTTGGCTGCAATTTTGCCGGCGCACAGAGGGTGTGTTTGGAGGCGGGTCAGGAGTGAAAATCAAAATGATTGACAGCAGGTTGTGAACCCGCCGCCATCCCGTGTCCACGCAACTTTACAAAGTGTTGGGTCTGCGAGTTCCGACCAGACCCGACACCAAGCAGCGGGAGAGCCACTTAAGGCAGTTAACAGCTTGTTAACTGCCTATATAATCCCTTTTTTTCTGGCTCTTCCCATTTTACTACATTTTCAGCGTGTTGCACGTCGTGCGACAAACATGCCGGCTGATTGTGCCGGGTTCAGCAACTAGTTGAATATTGACAGCTGCACTTGCAGCATAAAAGCGGACCTGTAACATGGCTGACTTTCAGATGCCAGAACTTTGTGTTTTGAGGATTTGCAAAACATTTTGCAGGTCTATTGAGCTTGTAAGTGGTGAAGCTGAGATCCATATGCACTGTGACCTCCTTGGAAAACCCTCTCCCCACATTGACTGAGCACGTATAACATCTGCTCTTCAACTGAGATATCTACCAGCGGAATGGGAACCATTTATGCCCTCTCATCCTGGTCCTCAGAATTGGAGGAAGAGCAGCCGCGGCTGCAACAGAACCAGTCACAACAGCAGCAGCAACTACAGGAGCGCCAACCTCTCCTCACCAACCTGATGCTGCACAGAGCAGAGGGCGTCAGCGCAGGGCTGCACCTCGCCACAGGTGATACCCCCAACACAGGGATCACAGGCAGAGGATGAGCTTCCTCAGCATGAGTAAGCAGTTGTGCCAAAGGAGGCTGAGACTTCCGCAAGAGGTAGTCGCTAACATCTGCACAATGCTGCACCAACACCTGGAGCCCAGAGAGCGGGTGGACACTCCTTACCAGTGGCTGTCAAAGTCACCACCGCACTCAACGTCTTTGCTTCAGGGTTCTTCCAGGGATCAGCAGCAGACATCAGCGGCATCTCCCAGTCGGCCGCACACACGTGCATCACATAGGCTACTGATGCCTTCTTTGCAAAGTGACACAATTACATCCACTGGGTGAAGCAAGTATAACTGCGCGTGCAGTTGGCTTTGCAAATATGTCAGGCTTCGCAAGGGTGCAGGGCGTCGTAGACTGCAGACATGTGACGATTACGGCACCCCATCACAACCCAGCTGTATTTGTGAACTGCAAGGGCTTCCACTTCCTTAACATCCAGCTGGTGTGTAACCACAGGAAGAACATTATGCATGTTTGCGGCAAGTTCCCTGGCAGTTGTCATGACTCGTTCATCCTGCGGCAGTCTACTGTGCCTCAGCTCTTCAAGCCACCAACCCAACTTTCCGGATGGCTACTTGGAGACAAGGGCTATCCCCTGAAGATGTGGCTAATGACACTGATGAGTTGGCGATCAAACGAAGCTGAGGAGCGCTACAATGTGAGCCACATTTCCATCAGAAGCATCATAGAGCAAACCATTGGCTTGCTCATAATGCGATTCAGATGCCTTGACAGATCTGGTGGAGCCCTGCAGTACTCACCAGCCAGGGTCTCCAGAATCATTGTGGTCTGCTGTGCCCTGCACAACTTTGCACAGCAGCATGGCTTGCTGCTGCCTGAGGAACAAGTGTCTCAGCACAGACCCTCCTCCACCTCAGAGGAGGAGGAGAAGGAGGAGGCAGCAGATGAGGGATGCCTTGCGGGGGCGTATGTGCCAGTTCCACCATCCATTTGAGGGGAACAGAACATCCTTGCACCCTCTCACTCCCTGCACAAGAGCCTGGAGGGAGTCATCATTGAATCTTGGCACAGTCATGTCGCTATCAGTAACACTGAGAAGCAGCAGAATGTGAATGAAACACCACAAGGCTGCTTAAATAGAGCTGAATGGAAGATGTCAGCAGAGATGAGCAGCAGACCCGAACCCACTGATTGGGCCGGGCAACGCGCACGGTGGGCCCAGTTAAGGGAAAATAGTTATTCCAGTGCGGCTGAAAGCGACAGCAGGACTGGAACCAGCTGATCAGCTAACCCGACTCCAACCTGCCGCCTGTGGTAAAATCGCAGCCTTTGTGTCCTCCTCACAACTTGCCTTCCCACCTATCTTTGTATTGTCAGCAAATTTGACTACAGTACACTCGGTCCCTTCATCCACGTCATTAATATAGATTGTAAATAATTGAGGCACCAGCACTGATCCCGGTGGCACCCCACTAGTTACAGTTTGCCAACCTGAAAATGACCCATTTATTCCGACTCTCTGTTTTCTGTTAGTTAGCCAATCCTCTATCCATGCTAATATATTACCCCTAACACCATGAGCTCTTATTTTGTGCCGTAATCTTTTATGTGGCACCTTATCGAATGCCTTTTGGAAATCCAAATACACAACATCTAATGGTTCCCCTTGATCCACCCTGCTCATTATATCCTCAAAGAACTCTAATAGATTTTTCAAGCACGATTTCCCTTTCATAAAACCATGTTGACTCTGCTTGATTGTATTATGATTTTCTAAATGTATCAGTCATCTGTTTACTCCCAAATCATCAGTTGTTATTTGATCTGCCATCTGCCACAGCAATCTTCACTTAGATGCTTTGTCAGTTCCTGAGCAACTGGAGAAGTTTATATTGTAAGAGCTCCATGTTCTTATATTTTCATTGCCCATTGTAATTTCTGTCTTTAAATAGCCAGCAATGCAATACTTACATAAAATTACACAGAATTTACAGCACAGAAACAGGCCATTCGACCCAAATGGTCTTTGCCGGTGGTTATGCTCCACATGAGCCTCCTTCCGCCTTACTTCATCTAACTCTATCAACATAACCTCCTATCACTTTCTCCCAAATGTACTTATCTAGCTTCCCCTTGACTGCATCATACTTTAATTAACTAACAAGAAGTGGGTTCACCATAGGGTGAGATGACCCATACTATTCTTTTTCTGTTTCCAAGTAAGGGGGCTCTTATGTTAGAAGAATCTGGAGCAGGGGAGGTAAGAAAACTTAACACAAATCCAAATAGCAGACCTGCACTTAAGTTTCTTGATCAAATATTCATGAAGTCTGCAATTTGCTCTGACACTCATTCTACATTGCTGTATTTTTACTGAGTGTTTTCAATGAAATCTTTCTTCAGTGATGGTAATAGATCTTGACATTACTTTTCCCCAAAGCTACAGCATTTATCTTTACCATCCCTTACTCTCTACTTCATCTCTAATACCTGATGTATGAATGCCAAACTCTGCTCTGTAGGAGCACTGAGCAGAAATGTTTGCCACTGGCATCTGTAACATCAGTCAGCAAACATTTAGTGCATGAGAGAAGCATCTTAACTTGGAGTGCTTAAAGCTCAACGTCAATTGTGATGAGATTTGATTTTCTTCAAAATGATATAGAACTTGCCGCTTTTTAAGAAGAAAAGAAAGACTTGCATTTATATCACCCCTTTCATGACCTCAGGATGCCCCAAAGCGCTTTACAGCCAATTAAATACTTTTGAAGTGCAGTCACTGTTGTAAATGTAGGAAATATGGCAGCCAATTTGCGCACAGCAAGGTCCCACAAAAAACAATGTGACAATGACCAGATAATCTGCTTTAGTGATGTTGGTTGAGAGATAAATATTGGCCAGGACACTGGGGATAACACCCTGCTCTTCTATGATATAGTGCCATGGGATCTTTTACATCCACTTGAACGGGCAGATGGGGCCTCGGTTTAACGTCTCATCTGAAAGACGGATTAAGTAAGATTTGAAAGAACTATTTGCCACATAGCTGTGTGTGGTTATTGTATGAATGATTTAGTGTTTGTGCATATGTGACTATAAATGCTTGTAAGAAGTAAAAGAAAAACAATCTACAATTCTTTATGCCAATACGTTTTTATTCCTCGGCTCGACTGAATCATAGAATCATAGAAAGTTACAGCACGGAAGGAGGCCATTTCGACCCATCATGTCAGTGCCGGCCAACAAAGAGCTATCCAGCCTAATCCCATTTACCAGCTCTTGGGCCGTAGCCCCGCAGGTTAGAGCATCCCAAGTGCCCATCCAAGTACTTTTTAAATGTGGTTAGGGTTCCTGCCTCTACCACCCTTTCAGGCAGTGAGTTCCAGATCCCTACAACCCACTGGGTGAAGAAATTTCCCCTCAAATCCCCTCTAAACCTTCCCCCAATTACTTTAAATCTGTGCCCCTTGGTTTTTGACCCATCTGCTAAGGGAAATAGGTCCTTTCTATCCACTTTATCTATGCCCCTCATAATTTTATACACCTCAATAAGGTCTCCCCTCAGCCTCCTCTGTTCTAAGGAAAACAGACCCAACCTATCCAGTCTTTCCTCATAGTTAAGATTCTCTACTCCCAGCAACATCCTTGTAAATCTCCTCTGTACCCTCTCTGGTGCAATCACATCTTTCCTGTAATGTGCTGACCAGAACTGCACGCAGTACTCTAGCTGAGGCCTAACTAGTGTTTTATACAGTTGAAGCATGACCCCACTGCTCTTGTATTCTATGCCACGGCTAATAAAGGCAAGCATTCCGTATGCCTTCCTAACCACCTTATCTCCTTGCCCTGCTACCTTCAGGGATCTCTGGACATGCACTCCAAGGTCCCTTTGTTCCTCTACACTACTCAGTGTCCTACCATTTAATGGCCCAGAAATTCAGGTCTCCACGGGTGAGTATGCATGGGGTACTCACCCGTAAGCCCAATGGAAGTGCCGGTTTCGTGCATGCACTGCACATGCGTGGGAAACCGGCACTTCCGTTCCCCTGAAAGAAGGGGTTGAGAGGTGGAACACATGCGCAGGAGAGGCAGCGCGTGCGCATCAAACTTACATTTCTTTTGTAGGTTTTCCCGGGAGGGTATGTCTCCAGGAGTTATACTTTTAAAAAGCAGGCACAAGGTAAGTGGTGAATTAATTAAAATTAAAACATTTTTTCCATAGGTTTATTATTTTTAAATACTTTAAAGAAAGGTAAGTTTATTTTTAGCCCCGTTAGAAAATATAATTAACTTTTTCAAAAATTTAAATTATTGTTTAAAATAGTTATTTCATGTAATTTATAGTTATTTTAAAAATGTCATTTAAAAAAAAAATTATTTGAAGATTTAGTGATGTTTTGGGGCATATAGTATTTATAGGTTTGACCTGTCAAACTTATGAATGAAGCATTCCCTGCTACCATTGGCCCTCCATGGCCCACGTGATCCCAGGGGACGCACCGAACTAACTGCGCCCCTGGAATACGCAAGCACTGTGCGCTGGCAGTTGGAGGAGGCCCAGGATTGGAATCCCATGCGGGCCCACAGCTCAACGGTCAGCGAGGTAGGTAAGTACAGGTCGGGGGCTTGCACCCACGGGAAGCCCCCGACCCGAATTTCTGGGCCAATGTGTATTCCCTTTCCTTGTTGGCCCTCCCCAAATGCATTACCTCACACTTCTCCGGATTGAAATCCATTTGCCACTTTTCTGCCCACCTGATGAATTTATTGATATCTTCCTGCAGTCTACAGCTTCCTTCTTCCGTATCAACCACACAGCTGATTTTAGTATTATCTGCAAACTTCTTAATCATACCCCCTATATTCAAGTCAAGATCTTTGGTATATACCACAAAAAGCAAGGGACCTAGTACTGAGCCCTGCGGAACCCCAATAGAAACAGGCTTCCAGTCACAAAAACACCCATCAACCATTACCCTCTGCTTCCTGTCTCCGAGTCAGTTTTGAATCCAACTTGACACTTTGCCCTGGATCCCATGGGTTTTTAACTTCGTGACCAGTCTGCCATGTGGAACCTTATCAAAAGCCTTGCTAAAGTTCATATTCACTACATCAAACGCACTACCCTCATCTACCCTCCTTGTTACCTCCTCAAAAAATTCAATCCAGTTTGCCAGACACGACGATAGCAAAATACTGCAGATGTTGGAAATCCGAAATAACAACAGAAAATCTGTGGAGAGAAATTTGAGTTGACGTTTCGGGTTGAACCCTTCTTGAAGAAACGTCAACTCAAATTTCTCTCCACGGATGTTGCCTGACCTGCTGAGTTTTTCCAGCATTTTCTGTTGTTATTTTGTCAGACACGAACTTCCCTTAACAAATCTGTGCTGACTATCCTTGATTAATCGGTGTATTTCTAAATGAAGATTTATCCTGCCCTTCAGAATTCGTTCCAATAATTTTCCCACCACCGAGGTTAGGCTGACTGGCCTGTAATTACTCGGTCTATCCTTTTCTCCCTTTTTAAACAATGGTGCAACATTATCAGTCCTCCAGGCCTCCGGCACCACACCTGAAGCCAGAGAGGATTGAAAAATGATGGTCAGGGCTATTTCCTCTTTTGCTTCGCTTAACAGCCTGGGATACTTTTCATCCGAGCCTGGGGATTTACCCAATTTTAAAGCTGCTAAACCCCTTAATACTTCGTCTCTCACTATGTTTATTTCATCTAATATTTCACACACCTCCCCCCCCGATAGCAAAGTCTGCTTTGCCCCTCTCCTTTGCGAAAACAGATGTGAAGTATTCATTAAGAACCCTACCGACATCTCCCGCCTCCACACACAGATTACCCTCATGATCTCTAATAGGCCCTACCCTTTCTTTAGTTACCCTCTTACTCTTAATATATTTATAAAACATCTTTGGGTTTTCCATGATTATACTTGCCAAGAATTTTTCATGCTCTCTCTTTGCTTTCCTAATATCATTTTTAATTGCACCCCTGCACTTTCTGTACATAAGAACATAAGAACATAAGAAATAGGAGCAGGAGTAGGCCATTCGGCCCTTCGAGCCTGCTCCACCATTTAATGAGATCATGGCTGATCTTCTGCCTCAACTCCATTCACTGGCCCTACGCCATATCCCTTGATGCCGTTACTAGTCAGAAACCTATCGACTTCCGTTTTGAATATACCCAATGACTGAGCCTCCACAGCCTTCTGGGGTAGTGAATTCCAAAGATTCACCACCCTCTGTGTAAAGAAATTTCTTCTCATCTCAGTCCTGAATGGCCTACCCTTTATCTTGAGGCTGTGGCCCCTGGTTCTAGACTCCCCAGCCAAGGGAAACATTCTCCCAGCATCCATCCTATCAAGCCCTGTAATTATTTTGTATGCTTCAATGAGATCCCCTCTCATTCTTCTGAATTCAAGAGAATACAGGCCTAGTTTATTCAATCTCTTGCCATCCTGCCATCCCAGGAATCAATCTCGTGAACCATCGTTGCACTCCCTCTATGGCAAGTATATCCTTTGTAAGATTTGCAAAATGCCTGCATCTCCCCGAAGGTTATTATTAATGACAGTGACCCTGCATGGACATTTTAAATTGAAAAGGGTACCCAAGATGGCGTCCGTGCCTCATGGCAGAAAGCCTGTGTTATTCCAATATGGATTCTGCAGCGCAGATACCTTGGGAGAAATTGAAACTAAGGCTGCAGGTTTTCTGTGAAGAGAAACTTTGTGTTTTGGAACGACACAGGGCTCTGAATTATGCATTAGATTGAATTGGAGATGGCTCTAATTGCAGTTTAGGCCTATAGTTAAGGCCATCAAACAGTCTGCATATATTATCAGAAACAGATTGGCACAGCCATTGAGGCTGGACAAGCCCATCAAGGAACATTCAGGACATTACAAGTCAATTACCGGGCCGGTAGATGCAATTACCGACCATCTAAAAAAACGTCATTATAGATTGCTACCATTATTTTAAACTAGCCCGCCGAAATTAAAACAAAGAACTAACCTGATTTGGCGCGAAGATAAGGGTTTTCGACGAAGGTATAATTAAAGGCCCCGGGCAGCATTGAGTTAGGGGCAGCTAGTTCGTTCGTTCGGAGGAGGCCCGTAGAGTTCGTTGGTTGGTGTGCTGGTGCTGCTCGTCGGGCCCCTCGCCCTCGTGGCTGCCGCTCTTTCCCCAACCCACGCTAACCTCCTGGCCTTTGCCCGTGCCCTTTTCCCACTCCATCTGGAACTGCCCCGGCACCGGGTCGGGCGGACACGGACAGATTCAGGCCAGGTGAGGTGGGATGCGATGAGGGGAGAAGGGAAAACCACCGCGGGGCAGACCGGCTGGAGGAGACCAAAACGAGGGGAGGATTCGAATCATCGGGCCTTCAGCCTCAGCTGACCTTCGAATATCTGCACACTAACTCAAACTGGCAGCTGTCGATGAAGAATCATCCCTGCAAGGTAAAGTACCCAAACAGAGACTTTGACTTTGGGGTACTTGAACCTGGACAATGCCCTTGCAGCACCCGGAGACCACTTGACGATGGCAGGCTCCAGAGAGCACCAAGAGCGAACCTCGAACCCCACCGTTGTTTTGAATTGAGCAAACCCCGTTTTTGATTGGTGAGCATAGATTCTGCCCCCTCATAGCTTAATCTAGTTAGGTATAGGGGGTGGGATAAGGATAAGGGGATTGTTAAGATAGTTGTTTTCCCTCGATGTGCCATGTGTTCCCCATTCCCTGTATAAGTGCATTTGCCTGTAAAGTTATAGTGGTAACTTCTTTTAAGTCTGTATTAACTTTTCCTGTTCAATAAAATCTTGGTTTTTGCTTGCATCCAAACCACCTGTCTACTCGAGTTTTCTGTATCGCTGCCTGTACCTAAGTCCGGTGTCTAGAACCCAGGGGCGTGGGAGCGATTCGAACTGCTCACAAACAGTCAGGGGCATAACTGACTGGGTGCACGTGCCACACCCGCCACCCCCTTACTGAAATGGCGACCGCGGCAGGACACCGGCATCAGGGTTGCGATATGGTAGACAATGGTTCAGATGAGCGACCCGTTATGGAGGAAAGGTTTTCTGATTATGTGTTTAGCAAGGTGAATATCACTAAGAAGTGGATCACCACTCTGTTAAAGGCTGGGCATCTGGTAGATGCAGCAGCCAAGTGGACAGAGGGAAAGTAAAACAAGAAGTCCTTAGAGAAGGCAGTTTGGCTGATGTGCTTTAAAAAGCAGATCCAGCTTCTGGACGGGCCCGTTGCCGCACAGGCAATCGAGTTAAGGGAGTCAGCCCTGGAGATCCAGGATAAGGCTCTCGCAGGGGAAAAGTTGTTAGTAGCTTTGCAGGCTTTGAACCAAGAAAGAATGCATCTAGTGAGAGCACACAAGGCCCAGTTGGAATACCTAGGGTGCCAAGTCACCGAGGCCAAGGGAAATGTGTCAAGGTTGCGGGAGAATAATGCTCGCATGGCAAGGCAGGTTAGGGAACAGGAAGAGAAAGTGCAGGAGGTAAAAGCCGCTTACAAGCTAGTGAATGAACAGGGGTTTGAGGAGGCAGACCACAGCCCCTGTAAAGAGAGGATAGAAAATCTGAGTAGGGCCCTCCGGAAGGCAAAAGGCATGGTATGCCTCATAAGCCCAAGGGCAGGTCAGGCAGATTTTATGGGGAACGAGGGGAGAACAGTGCCAATGTCAACGGTAGTGCCTAGGGACGACCCGGTTGAGAGAGGCGAGACCTCACGACCACCACCCATAGCGCCAAGTTTCAGCGAGGTTTGGTAGCAAGGGGGGGTGGAACGCAGACTGGAGCCAGAGGTGGAGGCGGAGGTAGAGCAACCCCCACCCGAAAAGTCGGAACCGGAACCTATGTGCCCAGCACGGCATCGGAGGTTCGGCCCACCCGCCAATGGCGAAGATGAGGGACCCCTCCAAAACCAGTTCGTATTACCCTTTAACACCCCTCGATCCACTTCAGGGAAATAGAGCAGGCCGCCAGCATCAACGACTGCAATGACGCTGAGAAGGCCAAGATGCTGCTATTCTTCCTGGAGAATAATCTCCTCCAATCCCTCTCTGAAGAGTGTAAGAGGGGACAGAGCGGGTACGAGGAGCTTAGAGACGTGGTTCTGGAGGCCATGGGGATGGATGAGGGAAGTCCTTTCTCCCATGTGGAGAAGACGGTACAGCTCTCAGGGGAGACCCCGCAGGCTTTTGCGGACCGGTTATGGCCAGTGTACCGGAAAGCCTGCCCGGGGACGCGGGACTGGGGATTCCTCAACTGGGATTCTCTGACACATTGGCTCCATTGTCTAGTGGCGAACAGCTTGCCACAGATCCGGGCCAAGGCAGAAGCCTGGTTCGACCCCAAAGATCCCCAGACCACAGAGATCACGGTAATTAGGCAGCTCACTCCGGCCTATAAAAACGGTAGGGGAGCCGATGCACACCCACACAAGGGTAAGCTGCATGAGGTAAAACCTGGAAATGGTAGGAAAGAGTGGCACCAGGAAGGGAGTAACCCCCCCAGCACAAAGACCAATTGTTACGGGTGTGGGAAGGATGGTCACTGGCGGAAGGAGTGTAAGAACCCTTGGAAGGATAACAAGGGAAAGCATCCCACAGCCCCAGCCCAAAAGGCGGGGTAGGGACCCCTTCCGCAGAGGTTGAGTCGCTTTTGGACGCCATGAGGTCCTTACTGACTGGCCAGGGGAGAGTAGGTGCTCTCACCCCGTCAGCCCCATCCAACCCACAGCCGTGACTAGAGCCGGCGCAGCCTGTGTATCTGTGTTCGCTCCGATATGATGAGCGAGGAGACCCATGTTGGAGATGGAGGTGGAAAAGGTAGCGGGGATCTATCTGTTGCACACGGGGGCATCGCGCACCGTGATCTACTCAGTTAACCCCACCACCTCACCTCTCTCCAGCGGGGTCCCATACAGTCTATCGGGGTTCACGGGTAAGGAACAGGCTGGCTCGGTCTTCATCCCGCTCGCCATTCGGATAGGACCGCTCCGCTCCAAGTGGATGTGTGTCCTGATGAATTGGGAAGTGGAGGTTGGAAGAGGGGTCCCGGCGGCCGACTTTATCGTAGGTCATGGGATCCTGGTGGATTTGAGGAATCACTGCCTCTGGGGGCAGGAAAAGTAAAGAATGGTGAGATCGTAGTTATCCCGGGTAAGGAAGGGAAGGGGACCCTCTGCGCCATGAAGGCCAAAGAGGATTATAACCTCGGGCTCATGGTCAGCAACACCCCACCAGAGTTCCAGGCATTTGTGCAGGCCCACCTGGCCACATTTGCCACGCACAAACACGACTGCGGGAGAGTCACAGGGTTTGAGGTCAGAGTAGACGAGGACCCCATGGCCCGACCACAGAAACAGTATAACTTCCCCAGGGAAGCGGAGCCGGACATGGAAGCAGCCATGTCCTCGTTAGTGCAGCAGGGAGTTCTGAGACCGATAGCTGCCCACGTGAATTCTCTGTTATGGCCGGTCAGAAAACCGGACAATTCCTGGAGGGCCACGGTGGACTATCAGGTGCTCAATAGCAACATCCCAGCTAGCGCACCCACAGTGGCAGCAGTTGCCGACCTGATAGGGAGTATTCCAGCATCCGCGACCACTTTCACGGTGCTGGATATTTCCAATGGGTTTTGGTCCATCCCTGTAAGGAGGGAGGATCAGTACAAGTTTGCCTTTACGTTTAAAGGGCAACAGTACACGTGGAACTGCTTGCCTCAGGGCTTCCATAACAGCCCCAGCATCTTCCATCAGTGCATGGCAGACAGTTTGAAGGATTTTAGTCAGCCCGGACAGTTGGTACAATATGTGGATGACCTGCTCCTGTTCACTGATTCGAAAGAGGAGCATGGCCCACTGTTGGCCGAAATACTGGAGCTGTTGGGACAGAAAGGTATCAAAGTGAATCCCAAGAAGGCGCAGATCGGCCAGCGGGAGGTGAAATTCCTCGGTCTGACCGTGCGCGCCAGAGAAAGGACCGGAGGTAAGACCGTCCCGGTGAGAAAGGAGAAAAGACAGCCCCTAGAAGGTCCGTCCGGGGCAGCAGGCGAGCCTTCAGCGCAGGTTTTAAAACAGGCCGCTGGTCATATCAACCAGTGCAAGCTGTTTCAGCCTGAAAAGGGAAAACAGCCAGTTGGGGAAAGGTCTGAGGATAAAGATCCTCAGCCTGCAGCAGGAGCGAGTTCACAGACTACATAAGCAGGCGCTGTGGCTTGCTTGAAGGGAGGGGCCATCCAGCCCATCGATTGGGACACGCCCCCACTCTGCTGGGATCCAGACGAGGGGGAGGGACCTGAGGGCAAAAATCCCGCCCCTAACCCAGGTGTAGAGAGGGAGGGACCTGAGGTCGAAAACCCCGCCCCAGACCCAGCCATGGGACCTGGGGGTGGAGACTCTCAGCTCGCAGCAGCAAGCTGTGAAAAGTTACCTACCCACAGCCTAGGTTCGGGAGGGGTCAGGCCCGGGGGAGCAGCGGCTCAGGTAAAAGGCCCAGCGGCCAAGACAGCCCCACCCGCAAAGCCCCCAGAAGGTTCCCGCGGACGCCCCAGCCGAGAAAGCCATGGTCACCAGCCCTCCAGTTCCCAAGGGCCACCCCTCGAGCCAGGGAGAGGTCCAAGGACAGAGGTCCTCAGCCAGCAGCCTCAGGCTGCGAGGGACCAACAGTGAAGGATGGTGCGGTCATGCCGGGGGTAGCGACGAGCCGCAGTCCGATCAGGGATTAGCCTGGCTGCCCGGAGACGGGCGGCGGTTGTATATAGTTTAGTCTAATTTTAAGTTTTGTGTAAGGTGTAATTAGTTAGCTTAAGTTTGGGTGTTTAGCTTAGGTTAAATAAGGTGATGGGTAGTTTGAATAAGAAATCTGCCGAGAGTGTATATTTTGGTCAAGGTCACGGGACCCGACCATGCTTCACCAAGCCAAAGAATCTCTTTGGGACCTGGCTGCATGTTTTTACATCTTTTTGCAGAAAGATTTTTGGGATGGAATGGATCGTGATCCTATTCGCCCTGATCGGAATGAGTAAGGAGAGGAGGGGCGACGCCCAGGACTCCCACATCTACGGGTGTTTGGGAGACACAGCGCCCCTGGCGATCGACGGGAGCGGCGAACAGAATGCGGAGGAGACCGCCGTCTACTTCCACGAGGGAAGGTGGCCAGGATGGTTGGGGTCCAATTCGTCTCAGTACTCCAGCCAAACCGGATTCACGTACGGGGAAGCCTCCCTCCTGTGCCCCCGGGTGTGAGTCGTTACCATGAGGGTCAGCGTCACCGTTGGAAAGCGAATATGTTTGACGTGTAAAGGACACATTCTACTGGATAGATGGCGGTGGCTCAGGAAGTTGAGCAAGGACACGAGGAACCCTAAAGTCGAATGGGAACGTTTGGGTAATAACACCCATCGGACAATTACCGGGACTCATGGAGGACTAAGCGTGTGTTGGGACAAATGGTGGGAACCGGACCAAGGGATTTATATCTGTATGTGGGGGTCAGAGATGGTCTGCCCCGCGGGCATGTCCATTGTTTTCCACCGGCAGTGGCAAGATGCCGGGGAGGGGATACGGTGGGATATCAGCCTGAAGGCGTGCGCAGTCCCATTCTCCCCAATCCCGGTCAATGCCACTGAGCTGGTAACCCGCCCCCGTAAGCCCCTACCCACGGCACAGGCGGCGAGGTTATCCAGGGAAGGGTGCCCCACCGCCACCAAGGGACCAGGGAATGGTTTGGTATTAGTACCCACTGATCAATGCTGTATCAGGGGGTGCACTACACGGTAGCCTCCGTGATTTTAAATCTCACGGAGGTACATTTACTAGAGTGGTGCCCCAAAGAAACAGAGCAGTTATACCAGGCCCTATTAAAGGACATGTTCAAGAAGTTTTACGAGTTCGATTTTGCCCACGTGGACAAGACCGAACTCTACACCACACACTGAGAATTTTTGGGTAACCCAGGGAGACAAAGAAGGGGTGTATGTAATGGTGTTTTTACTGCGTTTAATACTGGGTCCTCTGTCATCAACAGCTCAGATGACATAGAGCTGCAGACCCAGATAAACTGTGTAAAAACACAGTTAAAAAGGATATTACTGGATGAGAACAAGGTAGTGGGCTCGGAGTTGCATGAGGACCAGGCCATGACGGTCCATTTAAAAGAGATCATAGCCGAATTGGAAAAGCACGCAAAGACAGTAAATGCTCTCATAAGGGAGGACAGAAATTCTTCTGACCAGGCTGCGCAGAATGAGGTGTGCGTGTTAAACGGGGCGTGGTTACTGGGCGAGGGCCGCAGTAACCTGGAGGATTTAAAACAATGTTTGGTCCCCTCCTGGATTAGCAACAAGCACCTCGCAGCCCTCCACCCTTTTGAGAATACATTGAGCCCGTGCCAACTCCGGCTAGCCTCCAAAGCTTATCCAGTCCCCGTGGATTGTGGGCGGTCCAACCACACAATCATGGGAGTAGTAGTTAGGATGCCGGTCATGGGTAGGACAGCCCGACCCGTGCCGGTATACAGGGTTGAGAACATTGGAGTCATTCAAGGGGGTGCACACATTCGTTTCATAGCGGTCCCGCCTTACGTCATTAAGTGGGAGCACGCTATGACAGGTACTGACATCTCAGGGTGGCGGAGCCGGGGAGCACACATAATCCTGTGTCCCCAGCACTTGAATGCCTTTTCAAGACCGCAGTGTGGGTTCAGAGCTGCTGACGCGAAGCCTATAAATTGTACCATGGAGGCAATGGCACAAGGCCATGTTCCCCCGCAGGTAGCATATATAGGGGGTGGGACATATTGTGTCACCACTGGCGCATCGCACTACCAGCATGGACAGCATGGCTGGTGTCCAGTCAGTGACAGCAGTTTCTGTTTTAAACCCAGGGCAGAAGTTCAAGTGGCCCAGGAGCGAATTGTTCCCATTCCCGAACCCTCCACTGTTCATCGCACTGTGAAGGAGAATTTTACGAATTTGCAAAAGTACGTAGTGCACTTTGGCTACGAACTTCCCCCTCTCCCTTAACATTTGACCAAAATTCTAAAAGCCGTTATAGTTTCACAGAAACAATTTTACACTCTCGAGCAGAAAACAGTAGAGATAGGGACTAAGATATTCGATATTGTGACTCCACCCTGGTGGAACCTTTTCAATAATATAGAGGTCCCTTCGTGGATCAGACTGGCTTCCCACATTCTCGTGGTTTGCCAGTTAGGGATAGTGCTGTATTTAGTTTGCGTTCAGTGTAAGGGAAGATGCCGGTGGTCAGAATTCCGAAACCAGAACTTTTGGAAAGAACATTATGTAAGGGTGGAGGAAGATATGCCGGTTTAAAGTCTTTTTCCCTGTATTTCGATTAAAGAATTGTTGTTTCTTTGTGTTGTTTTTTTAATTAAAGGTTTTCTTTTGTTGTTTGTGTTGCAACACAGTTTAATAAAGATATGTGCAACAAGTGGTGCAGGGGTGTTAGACCCCCTCCATGCTTGGATGTGTGTGTAAAGTCTGTAATTTTACTCTCTGTATGCTGATGTACACTAGATTTTCGCGGAATGAGAAGTGGATGTGTTGTGAGTATATTAGATAGATAATTACAGGGGAAGGTTGACTATGGAGGGTCAAAAAAAATTTGCTCACTTTTAAAAGTATGATACTTCAAGCAAGTTTTAGTATCACAGGGGGGAGTGTAAGATTTGCAAAATTTCTGCATCTCCCCAAAGGTTATTATTACTAAAAGGTACACTGCATGGACATTTTAAATTGAAAAGGGTACCCAAGATGGCATCCGTGCCTCGTGGCAGAAAGCCTGTGGGATTCCAAAATGGATTCTGCAGCACAGACAGCTTGGGAGAAATCGAAACTAAGGCTGCAGGCTTTCTGTGAAGAGAAACTTTGTGTTTTGGAATGAGACAGGACTCTGAATTATGCATTAGACTGAATTGGAGATGGATCTAATTGCAGTTTAGGCCTATAGTTAAGGCCATCAAACGGTCTGCATATATTATCAGAAACAGATTAACACAGCCATCGAGGCTGGACAAGCCCATCAAGGAACTTTCAGGACAATACAAGTCAATTATCGGGCCGGTAGATGCGATTACTGGCCATCTAAAAAACCGTCAGTATAGATTGCTACCATTATTTTAAACTAGCCCACCGAAATTAAAACAAAGAACTAACCTAATTTGGCACGAAGATAAGGGTTTTCGACGAAGGTATAATTGAATGCCCCGGGTAGCATTGAGTTAGGGGCAGCTAGTTCGTTTGTTCGGAGGAGGTCCGTAGAGTTCGTTGGTTGGTGTGCTGGTGCTGCTCCTCGGGCCCCTCGCCCTCGTGGCTGCCGCTCTTTCCCCAACCCGCGCTAACCTCCTGGCCTTTGCCTGTGCCCTTTTCTCACTCCATCCGGAACTGCCCTGGCACTGGGTCGGGCGGACATGGACAGATTTAAGCCAGGTGAGGCAGGACGCGACGAGGGGAGAAGGGAAAACCACCAAGGGGCAGACCAGCTGGAGGAGACCAAACGAGGGGAGGCTTCGAATCATCGGGCCTTCAGCCTCGGCCGACCTTCAAATATCTGCACACTAACTCAAACTGGCAGCTGTCAATGAAGAATCATCCCTGCAAGGTAAAGTACCCAAACAGAGACTTTGACTTTGGTGTACTCGAACCTGGACAACGCCCTTGCAGCACCCGGAGACCACGTGATGATGGCAAGCTCCAGAGAGCACCAAGAGCGAATCCCGAACCCCACTGCTGTTTTGAATTGATTAAACCTCGTTTTTGATTGGTGAGCATAGATTCTGACCCCTCATAGCTTAATCTAGTTAGGTATAGGGGGTGGGATAAGGATAAGGTGATTGTTAAGATAGTTGTTTTCCCTCAATGTGCCGTGTGTTCCCCATTCCCTATATAAGTGCATTTGCCTGTAATGTTATAGTGGTAACTTCTTTTAAGACTGTATTAACTTTTCCTGTTCAATAAGATTTTGGTTTTTGCTTGCATCCAAACCACCTGTCTACTCGAGTTTTCTGTGTCGCTGCCTGTACCTAGGTCCGGTGTCTAGAACCCAGGGGCGTGGGAGCGATTCAAACCGCTCACAAACAGTCAGGGGCATAACTGACTGGGCGCACGTGCCACACCCGCCACCCCCTACACCTTTCTTAGATAAGGAGACCAAAATTGTACACAGTACTCCAGGTGTGGTCTCACCAAGGCCCTATATAATTGGAGTAAGACTTCTTTACTCCTGTACTTAAATCCTCTTGTAATGAAGGCCAGCATACCATTTGCCTTCCTAATGGTTTCTGCACCTGCACATTCACTTTCATTGACTCATCGACAAGGACACCCAGGTCCCTTTGAGCATCTGCATTCCCCAATCTTTCACCATTTAGGAAATACTCTGCCTTTCTGCTTTTTCTACCAAAGTGGATAACTTCACATTTATCCACATTATATTCCATCTGCCATGTTCTTGCCCACTCACTGAGCCTGTTGAGATCCTCTTGAAGCCTCTTCACATCCTCTTCGCAACTGACAATAACACCTAGCTTTGTATCATCAGCATATTTGAAAATGTTACATTTAGTCCCCTCATCCAAATCATTGATATAGATTGTGAATAGCTGGGGCCCAAGCATTAATCCTTGTGGTACCCCAGTAGTCACAGCCTGCCATCCTGACAAAGACCTGTTTATGCCGACTCTTTGTTTTCTGTCTGTTAACCAATTCTCAATCCATGCCAGTATATTACCCCCAATTCCATGTGCCCTAATTTTGTTTACCAACCTCTTGTGTGGGACCTTATCGAAGGCCTTCTGAAAATCCAGATACACCACATCTACTAGTTCCCCTTTCTCTACTCCACTGGTTACATCCTCAAAGAACTCCAATAGGTTTGTCAAACAGGATTTCCCTTTCATAAATCCATGTTGACTTTGCCCAATCTTACTCTTAGTTTCTAAGTGCCCAGTTATTGAATCCTTTATAATAAATTCCAGCATTTTCCCAACTACTGATGTGCGGCGAACAGGTCTGTAGTTTCCCGTTTTCTCTCTCCCTCCTTTCTTAAATAGCGGGGTTACATTTGCTATCCTTCAGTCTGCAGGAACCATTCCAGAATCTATAGAATTTTGGAAGATGACAACCAATGCGTCCAATATTCCAATGGCCACCTCTTTCAAAACCCTAGGATGTAGGTCATCCGGTCCTTGGGATTTATCGACCTTTAGTCCCATTATTTTGCTAGTACTGTTTTTTTTACTAATAATAATTTCTTTAAGTTCCTCATTCTCATCACACAATTGGTTTTCGCGTATTTCTGGGAGTTTTTTGTGTCTTCCTCCGTGAAGACAGAAACAAAGTATTTACTTAATTTCTCTTCATTTCCTCATTCCCCATTATAAATTCTCCCATCTCTGACTGTTGTAGGGGGTGGCATGTGGTGGTTGTTTGGCATGTACGCCCAGTCAGTTATGCCTCTGACTGTTTATGAGCAGTTTGAATCGCTCCCACGCCCCTGGGTTCTAGACACCGGACTTGGGTACAGGTGGTGATACAGAAAAGACTCGAGTAGACAGGTGGTTTGGATGTAAGCAAAACTCAAGATTTTATTAAACAGAAAAAATAACACAGTCTCATGAGGATTTACCAGTGTATAAAATTACAGGCATATACAAATAACTATACTTATACAGGGAATGGGGAACACATGGCACATCAAGGGAAAACAACTATCTTAACAATCCCCTTATCCTTATCCCACCCCCTATACCTAACTAGATTAAGCTATGAGGGGCCAGAATTTATGCTCACCAATCAAAAGGGTCTGCTGAAATCAAAACAGCGGTGGGGTTCGGGGTTTGCTCTTGGTGCTCTCTGCAGCCTGCCGTCGTCAGGTGGTCTCCGGGTGCTGCAAGGGCATTGTCCAGGTTCGAGTACCCAAAAGTTAAAGTCTCTGCTTGGGTGCTTTACCTTGCAGGGATGATGGTTCCTCTTCCTCGCCGACAGTTTGAGTTTGCATAAAGATAGTCGCAGGTCAGCTGAGGCTGAAGGCCCGATGATTCGAATCCTATCCTCAGTTCGTCTCCTCAGTTGGTCTTCCTCAGTTGGTCTTCCTCAGTTGGTCTTCCTCAGTTCGACTTGCCTCCTCGCCTCGTCGCGTCCCGCCTCGCCTGGCCTGAATTTTCCGTGTCCGCCCGATGCAGTGCCTGGACGATTTCCAGATGAGTGGGGAAAGGTATGGGCAAAGGCCAGGGGGTAAGCGCGGGACGGGGAAAGAGCGACAGCCACGAGGGCGAGGAGCAGAAGAGCAGAGCGAGTAGAGCGAGCACAGCAGAGCGCGATTCCTACCTGGGGCCTTCAATTATACTCCTTTCGAAAACCTTTATCTGTGCGCCAAATCAGGTTAGTTCTTTGTCTTAATCTTGGCTGGCTACTTTAAATAATGGTAGCAATCTATACTAATTGTTTTTAGATGGCCGGTAATCGCATCTACCGGCCCGATAATTGACTTGTTTTGTTATGAATGTTCCTTGATGGCCTCGATGGCTTCCTTAATCTGTTGCCGATTATTTATGCAAACTGCTTGATGGCCTTAACTATAGGCCTAACTGAGTTTAGATTTGTCTCCAATTTGATCTAATACATAATTCAAAGGCCTGTCTGGTTTCAAAATACAAAGTCTCTCTTCACAGAAACTGCAGCTTTGGTTTCGATCTCTCCACAAGCTGCCTGCGTCGCAGAGTCCAAGTTTTAAAATCCCACAGGCTTTCTGCCACGAGGCACAGACGCCATCTTGGGTACCCTTTTTGATTTAAAATGTCCACGCAGAGTCCCTTTTTATTAATAATAACCTTCGGGGAAATGTAGAAATTTTGCAAATTTTACACTGTAAAGAACCTGCATTTACCTTTGCCAGTCATTTCTTTTTCACATACCTATAGAAGCTTTTACAATTCGTTTTTATATTTTTCGCTAGTTTGTGTTCATATTCCATTTTCCCTTTATCAATTTCTTGGTCCCCCTTTGCTGATTTCTAAAAAGATCCCAATCCTCAGGCTGACTGCTTTTTCTGGAAACTTTATAAGCTTTCTCCGTTGACTTAATACTAGCTTTAATTTCTTTTGTTAGCCATTGTTGGATCACTTTTCCTTTTGGGTTTTTATGCCCTAGAGGAATATATGTTTGTTGCAAATTATGCATTATTACCTTGAATGTTCGCCATTGTATATCCATCTTCATACCTTTTAGTGTACTCCTCTAAAGTTTCTGGAGGAGCAGCAGAGAGCAGCGAGGAGGAGCCCGGCTTAAAAACCGGCGGCAGTTGCGAGGCATACCAAATCAACAGCAGAGGAGAGGGGTAAATAGTAATCAGTGTGTGACGTCACCAGGGAGCAGCTGGTGCAGTCGGGAGAGCAGGAGGCCAGTAACTCTTATATAGGTGGAGCTGTTGCTAAACCCGAAACACTACAGTGTAGTGTCTCCCACCCTTCCACCTCCTCTAACCTTTTAGGGGTTAGGGGAAGTTGAAAAGGTAGGTTCAATTTATTTTATTTCAGGAGCCTAACCTAGGTGGAAAAGGTTCCAGGACAGGAGGCGGCAGTGAAAATACAACACCAGAAAACAGGTAGGTGACTGGTTGGTGAGTACTTTCACAAACTTATTCTAAGTAGAATTCAATAATTAAGCTAAATCGTAGTAAATAAAAAGGTATTGTAAGGGTTAAGTCATGGAAGGGCAGCTCCGACCCGTGTCATGCTCCTCCTGTGCCATGTGGGAAATCAGGGACACTGTCCCTGACAACTATGTGTGCAGGAAGTGTGTCCAGCTGCAGCTCCTAGCGGACCACATGGCGGCGCTGGAGCTGCGAATGGACTCACTCTGGAGCATACGCGATGCTGAGGATGTTGTGGATAGCACATTCAGTGAGTTGGTCACACCGCAGGTAAAGGCTAGCTCAGACAGTAAATGGGTGACCAAAAGGCAGGGTAAAGGCAGGAAGGTAGTGCAGGAGTCACCTGCGGTCATCTCCCTCCAAAACAGGTTTACCGTTTTGGGTACTGTTGGGGGAGATGACTTATCAGGGGAAGGCACCAGCAGCCAGGTTCAGGGCACCATGACTGGCTCTGCTGCACAGAAGGGCGGGAAAAAGAGGGATAGGGCTATAGTGATAGGGGATTCAATTGTAAGGGGGATAGATAGGAGTTTCTGTGGCCGAGACCGAGACTCCAAGATGGTATGTTGCCTCCCTGGTGCAAGGGTCAAGGATGTCTCGGAGCGGGTGCAGAGCATTCTGAAGGGGGAGGGGGATCAGCCAGTTGTCGTGGTACATGTAGGTACCAACGATGTAGGTAAAAAGAGGGAGGAGGTCCTACAGGCTGAATTTAGGGAGTTAGGAGCTAAATTGAAAAGTAGGACCTCAAAGGTAGTAATCTCTGGATTGCTACCAGTGCCACGAGCTAATAAGTTTAGAGAGAGTAAGATAGATAAGCTAAATACGTGGCTTGAGCAGTGGTGCAAGGGAGAGGGATTTAAATTCTTGAGGCATTGGAACCAGTTCTTGGGGAGGAGTGACCTGTACCAAGGGGACGGTCTACACCTGAACTGTGAGGGAGCCGATGTCCTCGGGGTAATATTTTCTAGGGCGGTTCGGGAGGATTTAAACTAATTTGGCAGGGGGATGGGAACCTAGGTAGTGGAAAAGAGGGAAGTCATATGAAGTCAGAAATAGATGGTAGAAAGGTGAGAAGCAATAAGCAAAGGAGAGAAACACAAAGGGCCAAACTAATTCATAATGAGAGTGTGAAAAAAGCAAGCCTGAAGGCTTTGTATCTTAATGCTAGAAGCATTAGGAACAAGGTGGATGAATTAGTTGTGGAAATAGAGGTAAACAAGTATGATTTGATTGGGATTACAGAAACGTGGCTGCAGGGTGGGCAAGGCTGGGAACTTAACATCCAGGGATATACAATATTTAGGAAGGATCGGCAAAAAGGTAGGGGAGGTGGGGTAGCATTGCTGGTAAAGGAGGGGATTAATGCAATGGAAAGGAAGGATATTAACTCGGATGAAACGGAATCTGTATGGGTAGAAATGAGAAATAGCAAGGGGAGGAAAATGTTAGTGGGTGTGATATATAGGCCTCCAAATAGTAATATGGAGGTGAGGGAAGGCATAAAAAGGGAAATTAGAGAAGCGTGCGATAAGAGCACAGCTGTCAGCATGGGTGACTTTAATTTACATATTGATTGGACTACCCAAATTAGTAAAAATTCTGAGGAGGAGGAATTCCTGGAATGTTTTCGGGACGGTTATCTGGACCAATATGTCGAGGAGCCGACTCGAGATCAGGCCATTTTAGACTGGGTATTGTGCAATGAGAAGGGACTTATCAGCAATCTTCTTGTACGAGGCCCCTTGGGTCAGAGCGATCATAATATGATCGAGCTCTCAGTCGAGATGGAGAGTGAGGAAATTGAATCAGAGACTAAGGTCCAGAACTTAAATAAAGGGAATTACGAGGGTATGAGACGGGAATTGGGTAAGATTGATTGGGTGGTGTTTCTGGGGGGATTGACAGTGGATAGACAATGGCAAGCATTCAAAGATAGAATGGAAGAATTCCAGAACATGTTTATACCGGTTTGGCATAAAAATAAACCTAAAAAGGTGACTCAACCGTGGATAACGAGGGAAATTAGGGACAGCATAAAATCAAAAAAAAGGGCATATCAACTGGCAAAAAAAAGCACCAGACCGGAAGATTGGGGGCAGTACAGGATACAGCAAAAGAGGACAAAGGGATTAATCAGGAAGGGGAAAATAGAATACGAAAGTAAACTTGCAGCAAACATAAAGACAGACTGCAAAAGCTTTTATCGGTATATCAGGAGGAAAAGACTGGTAAAATCCCAAGTCGGTCCCTTGCAGTCCGATTCGGGAGAATATATAATGGAGAATAAGGAAATGGCAGACCAATTAAACTCATACTTTGGTTCTGTATTCACAAAGGAGGACACAAATAACCTCCCAGGAATATCGGCAAACATAGGGACTAATGAGAGGGAGGAGCTGACAGAAATTAGTATCTCTAGGGATATGGTGTTGGGTAAGTTGAGGGGACTGAAGGCCGACAAATCCCCGGGGCCTGATAAACTACATCCTAGGGTACTTAAGGAGGTGGCCCTGGAGATAGCAGATGCTCTAAGGATCATCTTCCGGAACTCCATTGACTCGGGAACAGTACCCGTGGATTGGAGGGTAGCTAATGTTACCCCAATATTTAAAAAGGGGGGTAGAGAGAAAGCAGGGAATTATAGACCAGTAAGCCTTACATCGGTTGTGGGCAAAATGCTAGAGTCCATTATTAAGGATAAAATAGCGGAGCACTTGACAAATGGGGATAGGATCGGACAGAGTCAACATGGATTTACAAAGGGTAAATCGTGTTTGACTAATCTGCTGGAATTTTTTGAGGAAGTAACTATTAAAATAGATGGGGGAGAGCCAGTGGATGTGGTGTACCTTGACTTCCAGAAAGCCTTCGATAAGGTTCCACACAAAAGATTATCATGCAAAATTAAGGCTCATGGAATTGGGGGCAAAGTATTAACGTGGATAGAGAACTGGCTGGCGGATAGAAAACAGAGAGTTGGAATAAACGGCTCGTTTTCGGAGTGGCAGGCAGTGACCAGCGGGGTGCCGCAAGGATCTGTCCTGGGACCCCAGCTGTTCACAATATATATAAATGATCTGGATCAGGGAATTGGATGCAATATTTCCAAATTCGCTGACGACACTAAACTAGGAGGAGGGGTGGGCTCTGATGAGGATGTCAGGAGGCTACAGTGCGATTTGGACAGGTTGGGGGAATGGGCGGCTACGTGGCAGATGCACTATAATGTGGATAAATGCGAGGTTATCCACTTTGGGGGTAAAAACAGGAGGGTGGATTATTATCTAAATGGCAATAGATTGGGAGATGGGGAAGTGCAGAGGGACCTGGGTGTTCTTGTGCACCAGTCACTGAAGGAGAGCATGCAGGTGCAACAGGCGATTAAGAAGGCAAATGGTATGTTGGCCTTCATATCAAGGGGGTTCGAGTATAGGAATAGGGATACCTTACTACAGCTGTACAAGGTGCTGGTGAGACCGCATCTGGAGTATTGTGTACAGTTTTGGTCGCCCCATCTGCGGAAGGATGTTCTTGCCATGGAAAGAGTGCAACGGCGATTCACCAGGCTGATACCTGGAATGGCGGGAATGATCTATGAAGAGAGATTAAATAGTTTGGGCTTGTACTCACTGGAGTTTAGAAGATTGAGAGGGGATCTCATCGAAACATATAAAATTATGGCAGGCCTGGACAGGCTGAATTCAGAGAGAATGTTTCCAATGGCCGGGGAGCACAGAACCAGGGGCCACAGTCTAAAAATAGCGGGCAAATCATTTAAAACAGAGATGAGGAAGAATTTCTTCACTCAAAGAGTGGTGAGCCTGTGGAATTCCCTGCCACAGAGGGCTGTGAAGGCTAATTCAATAAATATTTTCAAGAGAGAATTGGATATATTTCTGAAGGCTAAGGGGATTAAGGGTTACGGAGAAAAGGCGGGGACGGGGTACTGAACTGGTAAGATCAGCTATGATCTCAGACGACGATCAGCCATGATCTCATTGAATGGCGGAGCAGGCTCGAAGGGCCGAATGGCCTACTCCTGTTCCTATCTCTATGTTACTATTTAGCCCTCGGTATCTGTCATACGCCTCACGCTTTTTCTTTTCCTACCCTGTATGGCTGTAGACTGCAGCTCACTAAAGCCTGTTCCAAAAGATTTAACTACCTCCAAACTATGTCTGTTGTGCTTCAGGTCATATTGTTTCTGTACGTACATGTTTGCTAAAGCTGCAATTGCATCTCTTTGGTCATATAGGTTATTGATTCACTGTGGGTGATTCACTGCTTGGGGCAGGGGATGGATGGGGTGGGAAGGCGATTAGTTCAATAAGCTTCAAGCTGAAATCCTATGATTGATAACCTCTTTGGCCTGTTGTTAGTGGGATTTGCTGAGTTTTGTAAGCTTGCATGACTTTTCTTTAATGTCATTGGGAAAGTTGATAATTACATGGCTGGCAACTTTCCAAATGACATTAAAGAAAAGCTGAAACTTTCATGCAAGCTTTCGTCCACAAAGGGGCAGCATCCTCCATTCACTGCATTATGGGCTGCAAATTTCAGAAAATCCCACCAAGAACTGCTGCCTTAACTGCTGCACCCTTTTTAAATAAGATGCTCTCTCAAAGGTAGGTTATTGCAGCAGAATTGCTGATGCTGGAAATTTAAATAATTCGGAATCAAAAGCAAAATCTGAAAAAAACATTTCTTGCAGGAAGTAATGAAGTTTGATCTTTTAACTACATGCTGGCTGATTTTGAAAAGTAAGCACCATGCTTGTGTTTTACCAAAACTAATGAACCCCTAACACAATCAGAGGAATGCATGTTTTTAAGATGTGCTATTCCTGAGATTGCAATTTCATTAGCACCAATGAAAAACCAGCAGCCAATCACAACACAGCAACAAATATGTTTTTTTTAAATTAAATTTTCAACCAAGTACATTCGCTCATATATTTTATAAAACCATTATACATTTTGATTGCTCTGTACTTGTGGGAGGAGTGCACTGATACAACCCATTTCCTTGGCATTACTGCTTGTGCTGGAACAATGTGGGGCAAAAGTTTAAGACAGCTTGTTTGATCTTGGCTGCTGGGATTACTTAGGTCTGGGGATGGGGGTGGGGGGAGGGAGAAGGTTTACAGTTGTGTCGGTTGGCGCGGAAGCCTTACCTGGCCAGCGGGCAGTTGTTGTGCTGGGGGCAGTTTGTGCTGAGTGAGCCTCCAAGGATGGGCCTCCAAACTACTTGGCATTTGTTCTGTTCCAGACAGAAGGCAAACATCACTCATTTTACCTGTTCTAGGTTCCACACATCCTTCAGCCATATATTTGTTGTGAGGGGGGCTACACTTCGCCACAGAGCATGGTTGCACCTTCTTGAAGCTAGTAATCAGAAATAACAACAGAAAATGCTGGAAAAACTCAGCAGGCCAGGCAACATCCGTGGAGAGAAATTAGAGTCGACGTTTCGGGTCTAACCCTTTTTCAAAACGTCGACTCTAATTTCTCTCCACGGATGTTGCCTGGCCTGCTGAGTTTTTCCAGCATTTTCTGTTGTTATTTCGGATTTCCAGCATCTGCAGTATTTTGCTATCGTACTAGTAATCAGAGTTGTGTTAGGCTGCTCATTATGTGGGGGGCGGTGGCGGGGGGTGGGGGGGCGAGCGATGTGGAGAGGGGCGATTCCAGAGGGAAGGCCCAGCTGGCACTGACTGAGTCCTTTGAGATAGCAAAATTGGTCATGGTCCTTCTGGTCTCTGGGATTGCTGTCCAGAATGGTTGAAAGTGGAGCAAATTGAAAATACGTGTAGGAGGATGTCCTTCTGGCCACCAGTCACCTGGTATGGAGGGATGAAATTTGTGGAGTTGTGTGGGTGCAGTGCATGCAAAATATTATCCTGAGATTTGTGCATTTTGATGCTAAGTAGTAGTGTTAAGGATCTGATTCCCTGCCACTCAGCATTCCTCCTTCCTAAACACAACTTTAACGACAGGCATTTTAATAGCTGCTGATACAGGAAATCCTGCTTCCATGTGGGATACAGTGGTGTTCCCCTGGGGTCAGTATTAGAACCACTGCTCTTTTTGATATATATTAATGACCTGGACTTTGGTATATGGGGCATAATTTCAAAGTCTGCAGATGACATGAAACTCAGAAATGTAGTAAACAATGTGGAGGATAGTAACAGAATTCAGGAGGACATAGACAGATTGTGGGGGGGTCAGATCGTGGGGGTCAGATCGCGGGGATCAGATCGCGGGGGGTCAGATCGGGGAGGGGTCAGACCGCGGGGGGTCAGATCGTAGGGGGGGTCAGATTGTGGGGGTTCAGATCGCAGGGGGTCCGATCGTGCAGAGGGGGGGTCAGATCACGGGGGTGTCAGATCACGGGGGTGTCAGATCGCAGTGGGGTCAGATCACAGGGGGGGGTCAGATCATGGGGGGGTCAGATCACGGGAGGTCAGATCGCGGGGGGTCAGATCACGGGGGGTCAGATCGTGGGGGGGTCAGATCGCGCAGGGGGTCAGATTGCGGGGGAACGTCAAGGCGCTTGGGGTCAGATCGCTGCGGGTCAGATTGCGGGGGGGTCAGATCACAGGGGGTCAGATCGTGCAGGGGGGTGGTCAGATCATGAGGGGGTCAGATCGCGGGGGGTCAGATCACGGGTGGGTCAGATCGTGGGGGCCTCAGACCATGGGAGGCCAGATCGCGGGTGGTCAGATCACAGGGGGGTCAGATCGCGGGGGGGTCAGATCGCGCGGGGAGTCAGATCGCGGGGGGTCAGATCGCAGGGGGGTCAGATCGCTGGGGGTCAGATTGCGGGGGGGTCAGATCGCGGGGGGTCAGATCATAGGGGGATCAGATCACAGGAGGGGTCAGATCGTGGGGGGTCAGATCACGGGGGGTCAGATCACGGGGTGTTCAGATCGCGGTGGGGTCAGATTTCAGAGGGGTCAGATCGCGGAGGGGTCAGATCGCGGAGGGGTCAGATCACGGGGGGTTCAATTTGCAGGGGGGTCAGATCGCGGGGGGGTCAGATCATGGGGGGCTCCGATCCCGAGGGTCAGATCGCGGGGGGTCTATTCGCAGGGGGGTCAGATCGCGGGGGCGTCAGATCGTGGGGGGCTCAGATCATGGGGGGTCAGATAGTGGGAGGGTCAGATCATGGGGCGGTCAGATCGCAGTGGGGTCAGATAGTGGGGAGTCAGATAGTGGAGGGGTCAGATCATGGGGGTTCAGATCACGGGCGGGGTCAGATCGCGGGGGGTCAGATTGCGGGGGGGACCGATCGCGGGGTGTCAGATCGTGGAGATGGTCAGATCGTGGGGGGGTTCAAACGCGGTGGGTCAGTTCGCTGGGGGGTCCGATTGCGGGCGTTCAGATCGTGTGGGGGGATCAGATCGTGGGGGGGTCAGATCGCAGGGGGTCAGATCGCGGGGGGGTCAGATCTTGGGGTGGTCAGTTCACGGTGGGGGGCTTCAGATTGTGGGGGGGTCAGATCGCAGTGGGGTCAGATCGTGGGGAGTCAGGTAGTGGAGGGGTCAGATCACGGGAGGGGACAGATCCAAGGGGCCAGATCATCGGGGGTTTCAGATCGCGGGGGGTCAGTTTGCTGGGGGGTCCGATCGCGGGGGGACAGATCATGTTGGGGGGGTCAGATCGTGTTGGGGGGTCAGATCGTGGGGCTGTCAGATCGCGGGGTGTCAGATCGCGGGGGGGTCAGATCATGGGGTGGTCAGTTCATGGTGGGGGGCTTCTGATCGTGGGGGGGGTCAGATCGCGGGGGGGTCAGATCGTGGGGAGTCAGGGAGTGGAGGGGTCAGATCGCGGGGGTCAGATCACAGGGGCCAGATCGTGGGGGGGGTCAGGTCTCGGGGGGGTCAGATCGTGGGGAGTCAGGTATTGGAGTGTCAGATCGCAGGGGGTCAGATCGCAGGGGGGTTCAGATCGTGGGAGGGGGTTCTGATCGTGGGGGGGGTCAGATCGTGAGGTGTGTTTGATCGCAGGAGGGTCAGATCGTGGGGGGTCAGATCGTGGGGGCGTCAGATCGTGAGGGGGTCAGATCGTGGGGGGGGTCAGATCGTGGGGGGTGGTCAGATCGTTAGGTGGTCAGATAGTGGAGGGGTCAGATTACGGGAGGGTCAGATCGCGGGCGGTCAGATCGCGGGGTGTCAGGTCGTGTGGGGTCAGATCGCGGGGGTCAGATAATGGGGGGGTCAGATCGTGGGAGGGATACGATCATGGGGGGTCAATCATGGGGGGTCAGATCACAGGGTGTCAGATCACGGGGGGGTCAGATCGCGGGGGGTCAGATCCTGGGGAGTCAGATCACGGGGGCTCAGATCGCGGGGGGTTCAGATTGTGGGGGGGGTCTGTTCGCATGGGGGGGTCAGATTGTGGTGTGGGTCAGATCACAGGGGGGTCAGATCGAGGGGGTTCAGATCATGTGGGGGTCGATCGTGGGGGTGTCAGATCGCGGGGGGTCAGATCGTGGGGGGGTCAGATTGCCGGACGGTCAGATCGCGGGGGGTCAGATCGCGGGTGGGTCAGATCATGGTGGGGTTGACCATGGTGGCGGTCAGATTGCGGGGGTTCAGATCATGGGGGGTCAAATCGTGGGGGGCGATCGTGGAGGGGGTCAGATTGTGGGTGGGGTCAGATCGCGGGGGGTCACTCATGGCGGGTCAGATCGCGGGAGGGTCAGATCATGGGGAGTCAGATCGCGGGGGTGTCAGGTCATGGGGGATCAATCATGGGGGGTTCAGATCATGGGGGTAAATCGTGGTGGTTCAGATCACAGGGGGTCAGATCAAGGGGGGTCAGATCGTGGGGGGTGTCTGATCGTGTGGGGGGGTCAGATCGTGGGGGAGTCAATCATGGGGAGGTTAGATCACAGGGGGTCAGATCGCGTGGGGGTCAGATCGTGGGGGGTCAGATAGTGGGGAGTCAGATCACGGGGAGGAGTCAGATCATGGGTGGGGTCAGATCACGGGGGGTCAGATCGTGGGGGGTTCAGATCGCGGGACGGTCAGATCGCGGGGGTTCAGATCGTGGGGGGTTCAGATCGCGGGACGGTCAGATCGCGGGGGTTCAGATCGTGGGGGAGTCAATCGTGGGGGGTCAGATCACAGGGGTCAGATCACGGGGGGTCAGATCGTGGGGGGTGTCTGATTGCGTGGGGGGGTTAGATCGTGGGGGTCAATCGTGGTGCTGTTAGATCACAGGGGGTCAGATCACGGGAAGGTTAGATCGCGGGGGGTCTGATCGTGGGGTGGGTCAGATCACGGTGGGGACAGATCGAGGGGTGGTCAGATCGTGGGGGTGTCGATCACGGGGGTGTCAGTTCGTGGGGGGGTCAGATCACGACGGGTCAGATCATGGGGTGTCAGATCACGGGGGGCCAGATCGCGGGACGTCAATCATGGGGGGGTCAGATTACAGGCGGGTTAAAATCACGGGGGTGGTCAGACTACGGGTGGGTCAGATCACGGCAGTCAGATCACGCAGTGTCAGATCACGGGGGGTCAGATCACGGGGGTTCAGATCGTGGGGGGTCGATCGTGGGGGGGCCAGATCGTGGGGGTCAATCATGGGGGTCAGATCATGGGGGGTCAGATTGCTTGGGGTCAGTTCACAGGGGGGTTACGATCACGGGGGGGTCAGATCATGGGGGGTCAGATCACGGGGGGTCAGATCATGGGAGGTCTGATCACGGGGGGTCAGATCACGGGGGTCAGATCACGGGGGGTCAGATCGCGGGGTGTCAGAGCGCGGGGGGGTCAGATCGTGGGGGGTTCGATCGTGGGGGGGGTCAGATCATGGGTGGTCAATCATGGGGGGTCAGATCACAGAGGGTCAGATCACGGGGGGTCAGATCGTGGGGGGGTCTGATCGCGTTGGGGGGTTAGATTGTGGGGGTCAATCGAGGGGTGGTTAGATCACAGGGGGTCAGATCATGGGGGGTCAGACCGTGGGGGGTCAGATATTGGGGCGTCAGATCACGGGGGGTCAGATCGTGGGCGGGGCCAATCGTAGGGGAGTCCGATCACGGGAGCTCAGATCGCGGAGGTATCAGATCACGGGACAGTTAAATCGCGGGCGGTCAGATCGTGGGGTGGGTCAGATCACGGTGGGGACAGATCGAGGGGGGTCAGATCATGGGGGTGTCGATTATGGTGGGGTCAGTTCGCGGGTGGTCAGATCGTGGGGGGGTCAGATCGCGGGACGGTTAGATTGTGGGGGGTCAGATCGAAGGGGGTGTCAGATCGTGGGGGGTCAGATCATGGCGGGTTGGATCACGGGGTGTCAGATCACGGGGGTTCAGATCACGGGACGTCAATCATGGGGGTTCAGATCACAGGGGGATTAAAATCACGGGGGTGGTCAGATCACAGGTGGGTCAGATCACGGGCGTTCAGATCACGCGGTGTCAGATCACGGGGGGTCAGATCATGGTGGGGGTTCAGACTACGGGGAGTCAAATCGCGGGGGGTCAGATCGCGGGCGGTCAGATCGCGGGGGGGTCGGTCAGATCGTGGCGGGGTCAAATCTGCTCCTCCTAACCTTCCCGAGGCCTGGAAACTCGGTCTGCAATTGTTAAAAATATAAGCAATGTTAAAATAGAGGCACGCAGTCTCCTTTAAATATTTTAAGGACCAACCCGCCTCTTGAGGGTGGGTTAGTCATCCACCCCTGCCCACTCCCATTAAAACCGGAAGTGGGCAGGTTCGGGGCGGGTTGCCCGTTTTTTTATTTTTAACCCTTAATCCATCATCGAGCAAGGTCAGTCCTTGCCCCCAATGCACGCACAGTGCACTGGAATGCATTATTGGCCCTTATTTAATAGAAATAGAAACAACTCCACCTCTTTCCTGAAGGAATATAGTGAATCTACGTACACAGTACGATCTGGCAACCTGATCCATAGATCCACTATTCTCTGGGAAGAGCAGAACCAGCTAACAACCAACATCGTTCTGCCCTCATTTAATGTGTATGTGTGATCCCTGGTCATCCCTAACCTATCCTGTTGAAATAATTGGTCCAGATGAACACAATATAATCCTTTCTTCATCTTATAAACCGCAATCAAATCACCCCGAGTCTACACTATTTGGGTAACCAAAGTGTTTTAAACTGGAATGAATCTTGTGGCCCTCCTCGGCAACCTTCCTAAAGACTCAATATCGCACACCATAGGAAACCTAAACTGGACATAGTATTTTAACTCAAGTCTAACCAGGGTCTGACTTATTTTACAGTGAATTGTCCTGCGAATACAACTTAGAACTTTATTTGCTTTAATAATAATTCAACTTTATTGTCATTGTACAACGAAATGTGATCTTGCAAGCTCCCATGAGTCCAGTACAAATAACATTAACATTAAATGTAAATAGCACCGTCCTGGGAGAAGCAAAGCCGCTGCGTCTGCGCGCGCCGCCATTCCATTTCCACCATTCCTCCTGTCCGACAATCTTCAAGCCCAACGCCTGGGCCTGCTCACCAGCCGCCCCTCTTGGGGCTCCTTCCGTGACCTTCTCACCAACCACCCCTCCTCGGGGCTCCTTCCGTGACCTTCTGCACCTGGTCTTCCCTGATGGTCACCCCTGCCAGGTACTAACCAGGCCTGGCTCTACTTAGCTTCCAAAGCCTTGCCAGTGACCCTGTCCCTAGTCCCAGGAACAGGGCTTTAGCTATAGCTTCACAGCATTGATCCTGAACTTTTAGAGAGCAATGCACTTCCATACTCAAATCTCTTTCTTTCACCACTGGCTTTAATTCCATTCCCTGTAGGGTGTAAGTATATTCAGCATTTGATCTGCCCTCGTGCGTAACACTACATTGTTCTAAGTTAAACATCATTTGCCAAGCACTGGCCCATTTCCCCAACACATCGAGATCTGCTTGTAGTAGTTGAGCATTCTCTACAATAAACACTCACACATGTCTTGGTATTGTTTGCAAACTTGCGAATCATTCCCCCAACACCTACATCAAGGTCATTAATGAAAATAGTGAATAGAAAGGTCCTAACACCAATCTACGCGAGGCACCACTGGTAACGGATCTCCAAGCCAATCCAAAACCATTGACAACAACTTTCTGTCGATAGGCATTCAGCCAGTTCTCAATCCATCACAGTGGATCGCCACTAATTCCACAAGATCCTATTGTGTAGATAAGCCTCTTGTGAGATACCTTATCTAAATCTTTCTGAAAGCCCAAGTAGACAAAGTCTACCGGGTTACCCTCATCCACTAACCTGGTGACTTCTTCAAAAAATTTAATCAAATTTGGAAGACACAACCTTCTTTTCCGGAAGTCATGTTGAGAGTTCCTGATAAGGCCTTCTCTATTTAAGTAGACATACAGTATATGGCATCTTTAATGATATCTTTAAGCATCCTACCTGTCACTAAAGTCAAGCTAATGGGCCTACAGTTACCCGGTTTTGCCTTATCACCTTTCTTAAAAATTAGAACTTTGCCAGCATCTTTCCAGTCTAAGGGAACAGTCCTCAAATGCAGCGAGCTATTAAAGATACAGGTAAGGGGCTCACACAGCACCTATCTCATCTACTTAAGGATCATCGAGTGGATATCATCTGGACCAGCAGTCCGATCTATTTTAAGGTTCTATATTCTATCTAAGACAATATCCTCATCTACTTCAACATTAACAATTTTACAGTTAACAGCACCATTTAATACCATCAGTTCAGTGTTGTCTTCATGAGTAAAGTCCGATGCAGAGTAGGCTCTGACTTGTCTTCACAAATTTTACAAATGGGTCCTGATATGAGCACAGGATCCTCATTTCAGTATTAAAATGAGGCCTGAGGCCTATGCCCTGTGCTCGGTTCAGGTAGCTGCCAGGGCCGCCTTTAAAGGGCCCTGATAACTTTAGCAGTGGTCCAAACACAGGGCTTCGCACTGCTAAATTTATCCTTATTGCACCCATTTTATGATTGTAAAACAAGCAGAATTATGTTCAACTTCTGCCTCTGTATTTTAACCAGAGCCACACATATATTGTATACAATTATGGCATAGATATTGCATCACCTATCCTTCTGCCCCTATTTCCTTTATACCTCCTCTGTTTTCCAAATTTTGTACACCATCTGCCACCAAAATAATGAGTGTTTTACTAATTGACATTTGCAAGCAGAGTTGCAATATTGCATGAGAGAGCAGATGCTAATTAGGCCTAGTTGAACACTGTAATTTGTGATGGAAAATTGGAACTGGGCAATATTAAGGACATCCTGTTCCTTAATTATTGGTTAAATTGGTTTTTAACTACACTGACATGACCGTAACTGCACATGATTAACTTGCAATACAAAATCCACTCAAAATGTAAGTACTTGCCAATATCTAGTTTTTATATCAGTTAGTAAATCCATCAAACTTTACCCTACACTGACGTACACATATGTTTGTATGCTCTAGGTCCACATACTTATTTTACTAGACTTTCTGGATCTGGCAATGAAACATTTGACCCTAAAATGGAAAGTATAATTTAAATGGTAATAATGGTCAGCTTTGTGACTAAATAGCTTTTAAGTTACATCATCATACAAATTGTGAGTGGCAACATTATAAAAGCAACTACAATATAAATGCCAATGTAAAAAACTCTTGCATGTAATGATACAAATAGACCCCTGGTTGTTGTCAATATTATTTATTTCCTTTCCCATATTGTTCATATATTTAATGCATTACTGATATTCAGTTTGGAATTCTGACTTAAAATTCAAATTCTCCCCAAAACTGCAAAAAATAAAAAGGCACCCCCCTCATAACAGTGGGCCCAAAAATCCACAGGGATTTTGCCTAACTCCCGTTAAGACTCTGGCAGGGGTCTGGAGGCAAGCTGCTTTCATACCTACCACTGGGAAAGGTTTTGTTCAGAGTACGATAGCAAAATACTGCAGATGCTGGAAATCCGAAATAACAACAGAAAATGCTGGAAAAACTCAGCAGGTCAGGCAACATCCGTGGAGAGAAATTTGAGTTGATGTTTCGGGTCGAAACCCTTTTTCAAAACTGGAAAGAAAATAAAATAGATCGAAGGCAGGGCTGCGATCGAACAAAAGAAGAAAAAGAGACAATAAAAGGTATTCGAAACCAGACAAGATGGTAATGGGCTGGTGGAGACAAAAGGCAGCTGAGATTAGGTGTGAAGTGTACTGGCAGGTAAGAGGCAGCTGCCAGGTGGGAGAGAGAAACAAAAGGAAATGGGGGGGGGGAAGGAAGACCCAAAACAAAGGGGTGGAAAAAATTATAAGTAAAAAAGTAATAGGGGCCGAGGTTATGATCTGAAATTGTTGAACTCGACATTGAATCCGGAAGGCTGCAAAGTGCCTAATCGGAAGATGAGGTGCTGTTCCTCGAGTTTACGTTGAGCTTCCGTGGAACAATACAAGAGGCCAAGGACGGTGAGGTCCGAGTGGGAATGGAGCGGTGAATTAAAATGACAGGCGACCAGAAGCTTGGGGTCACCCTTACGGACTGAACGGAGGTGTTCTGCAAAGCGGTCACCCAATCTGCGTTTGGTCTCCCCAATGTAGAGGAGACCGCATCGTGAGCAGCGAATACAGTATACTAGATTGCAAGAAGTACAAGTAAATCACTGTTTCACCAGGAAGGGGTGTTTGTGGCCCTGGACAGTGGGAAGGGGGGAGGTATAGGGGCAGGTGTTACATCTCCTGCGCTTGCACGGGAAGGTGCCAGGCGAAGGGGAAGGGCTGTTTGGGGTGATAGAGGAGTGGACTACGGTGTCTCGGAGGGAGCGGTCCCTACGGAATGCTGAAAGGGGAGGGGAAGTGTAAGATTCGAAATTTTCATTAATAACCACGCAGTAAATTAGGGTTAATAAGACAGTTTTATTGACTAAAAGATGCTTGTACAGAGAAACCTTTGATAAAAGGGCACACAAAATGGCCGCTGGACCTCGTGACCAGTTTCTAGGACCATTTGAATTTCTGTTACTGCAAGTCAGACAGGCTTGTGGATTGAGGACATTAAGCCCGCGAAAACCAGTTTCGGGAAACCGAAACTCAGGGAACTGAGCATACATATTAATTAGTTTATAAGTACAGGACAGTTTTGGGTAGCAGGATGAGGCCCATCAAGAAATGGGCGGACAATTGAACGGACACTTAAACCCATTTACTGTACAAAGAAAAGCCGTTTAACAGCCATCCAGGGCAATCTCCAGACCGATCAATATACAAACCGAGTTACGGTGACAAAGCAAAGACATTATCGGCCCAGGAAGACCAGTTCAGCCATCACCAACTCCCGTTATGAAGACAAAACACCCCTGCAGAGAATTCTGCCCGCCAAAAATATTACAAAGACAGGACTATGATCTGGCGGGAGATAAGAATGTTCCAAAAAGGTATAACTGTGGATTGAAAAGGTTCATCAGTACGCTTCACTTCACGATTCACTTCGGTACGCTTCGTAGTTTCGCTTCACTTGTAGTACACTTCCTCAGGACGATTCATAGCTTCAGAACTTCTACGACTCTTCGGTTAAGACAGCACTTCGGTTTCGGAACGTGGTCGGTGTTCGGCCAGGCAAGGCTCCGCCACGACGGGAAGACGACAAGGGTGGCCCGGGTACTTTTGTCGGGAGATCATCGACGACCCAGGCCGAAGAAGAAGACACCCTCAGAAGGACATTATGACTGCATAAAGAAAGCTTTTTGGGACCAGCGTCCCGCCCCAAGGAAGACCATCGGGAGATCGACGACCCAGGCCGGAGAAGAAGACACTCAGGGCCCAGCACTCCAGTGTCTCAACATCACATCGGTAATGGATTCACCCATGTGCATCCAGTTCTTAAAATCACGTCGGTAACGGATTCATCCGTGGCGAGCGCTCACCAAGGCTGTATCGACTGCCTCATCGCGGGAGAACCAAGAGGAAAACAAGCTGCGCCAGAAGTTTCCAAATCCACGTGACGACGGAAAGCTGTGCCAAAAAGACTGTGAACCCCTTTTCGCAATTCTGAAAGTGGTGAGCATGATCCCGAGTTCCTCAAGTTGAAACTTAGTTAGGTCTAGGGGAGGGGGTTAAGGGTAGTTGTAATGTGTTACCCCTTTTACGATGTGCCGTGTGTTCCCCATTTCCATAGAGTTAAGTTCATAAATGTGTGCATGCTTGTAGTAGCTTTAATCTGTGCTTATGACATGTATTTTATAATGCTGCAAACTGTTTAATAAAAGCATCCATTTCGTGCTATTCAACCTGGTCTATTGAGTTTTCTCTGCACTACAGTTCCCTGCACCTAAGTCCAAGATCTAGAACCGTAGGGAAGAGTGGGTCGAACCACTCAAGGGTAATTATTGCAAGAAGCCTGGCAGGAGACCAGAGCAAGCAAGAGAAACCCCCTTAGAGAGATGGCGACCACGGCAGGTCCTTGGCAGCAGGAATGTAGGCCTAGAAATTCAGTTGGCTGCGCCAGCTGTTAGCGCCTTAGGAGGAGTAGATCTCGAACGCTAGGCGCTTAGCGCCCGGGTGCAGCGTGATCTGCGCCTCGCCCCAACTTCAGTAGACATTTAGCGCTGGCGCAAAGTCATTGCGCGCGCTCATCTGCGCGCGCAGATCATGACGTCATTTCGTCGTGCAACGCCCTTTGTGCGCCCGGAACCGGAACTTCACTTGCGCCGCCCCATTGTGCGCCTGGCGGCCCGAACGACTGTGAAGTGGAATGGTACACAGCCGAGGCGGGCCGCGGGGAGCGCAAATTAAAGGGCACTTACCCTGCACTATAAAGGGCAGCCATTTTGCAGCACTTACTCTTGTGCAACGGATTTTTGGAGAGAGACCAAGGAAGAGAGCTTACTGCTTTGGGCCAACACTAGGACAGGTATTTTTGGCTTCAGGCCAGAGCTTTGCAATTCTCTTTGCCTTCATTGAGATCTCAGTGTTTGCCAGCATATTATGGGGGCTGCATTGGGTGCCAACGCTGAGTTTCAGCATTATGTCTGAAGGGCTTACAGACGCCGTGAGAGAGTGGCAGCCCTGGCTAGACGCAGAGGGGGCAACAGGCATCGGCAACGGAGGCCTTACCCACTCAGGGAATACCGCCAGCAGTTCTCCTATCTCAACATGTCTGCCGCGCAGTGTGTTAGGAGGCTGCGATTCAGAAGGGAGGTGGTTGCAGAGATCTGCCAGCTGCTTCACAGAGATCTGCGTCCACAGCTGAGGCGCAGGACGTCTCTGTCGGTGGCAGTGAAGGTGACGGTGGCTCTCAACTTCTATGCCACCGGCTCCTTCCAATCCGCTGCTGGGGACATCGCTAACATCTTCCAGATCGCCGTGCATTGCTGCATCCGCCAGGTGACCAATGCCCTTTTCAGAAGGAGACGTCAATTCATCTCCTTCCCCATGACCCTGAACAAGAAGCAGCAGCGTGCAGTGGGATTTGCAAGAATAGCGGGCTTCCCCATGGTGCAGGGCGCCATTGACTGCACGCATGTGGCTTTGCGGGCACCTCTGGAGCATGCCGAGGATTACCGCAACCGGAAGGGCTACCATTCCCTCAACATACAGCTGGTGTGTGACCACAGGCAGCGCATCCTAGCTGTCAATGCCCGCTTTCCAGGCAGCAGCCACGGTGCCTTTATCCTGCGACAGACAACTGTGGCTGACATGTTCCAGGCACAGCCTCACCCAAGAGGATGGCTTATCGGGGACAAAGGCTATCCTTTGTGTACCTGGCTCATGACCCTGCTCCGCGCGCCCAGGACCCCTGCTGAAGAGGCATACAACGAGAGCCATCAAGCGACCAGGAACATCATCGAACAAACAATCGGCGTCCTGAAACAATGGTTCCGCTGTCTGGATCGCTCCAGTGGAGCCCTCCAGTATTCGCAGGAGCGAGTCTCCCAATTCGTCGTCGTTTGCTGCATGCTGCACAACCTGGCTATCCGCAGGACTCAGGCACTGCCACCTCACGTTGGACCACCACCTCAGGAGGAGGAGCAGGAGGAGCATGAGGAGGAGGAGGAGGAGTACCAGCCCAGGAGGGAGGCAGAAGGTCCAAGGGCCGCCCGTCGGCGGCTTATTGAACGTCACTTCTAGGCCCCCTGTCAGGGAATGGCTTGTGCCAATGAAAGAACATGATTGCAGCCGCTCCGCAAGCCCTCAGCCGGTTAAGGCAACAAACACTTCAAAGATCAAACATGGACAATCTGAATAAAGAAAATGGTTTATTGTACAAACTCAGGGCCCTTCCCACATGAAAACCAAAAACAGACGAAACCCCCAAAAAACACTCACACACATGACTCACTCCCACAACCTGGGGAGGATTAACAAAAGATGTAAACAAAAATGGCCTTCATCCTCGGCCTTCACAAAACACCCATTCCAAAAAACAAATCATTTGGGCACACCCTCTACTTTGTGGCCCGCGAGGGCGATGCCTTCTGCAAACTTTGGCGGCCCCTGCACGCCCTGCTGCTCCTCCTCAAAGTGAGGCCAGTGGCTGCTGCAAGGCTGGGGGAAGGCTCCTGAGGGGCACATGTCGTGACGGCAGATGCCCTTGGGGGTCGGCCTAGACGAGGTCTGGTCCTCGAGGGGCCGGCTGGTGAATGCTGCAGCTGTGGCTGGGCAGCATCAGTCGCTGCAGCAGCTCGTGGCAGCTCCACTGGGGGAGTGGCAGTGGCGGCTGGAGGAATGGGGGCAAGCTGGCGGATGGCAGGCGCTCGCTGGTCGCCTGAGACACTGGCACTCGCCCGGGCCAGCACTGCAGCATGCGCAGCAATCTGCCGAGGGACAGACCGCTGTGCTGCTGCAGCGCGGCGGGTGCCCTGGCGAGGCCTGGCTGACGCAGCGAGTGTGGCAGCAGTGAGTGCCCGTGTTGCCCTGTTCTGTGACCGCATCAGAGCAGCCAGTGACTGCACGGCACCACTGATCACCTGGCCACTCGGTGCCTGAGCTGCCCCGAATTCCGCCCGACTCGCTGCCTGATCTGCCCCGAATTCCGCCAAACTCGTGGCCTGTGAGGCCCCGAATTCGGTCACACACCGAGACAGGGACTCGATGGCCTCAGGCATCCGTGCCACTACCCCCATGAGCTCCATGTGCTGGCTCTCCGAGTCCGCGGACATGTCCTCGAGGAGGCGCAGCTCCTCGGCGGTGACCGTCTCCGGGCTGGAGGCCGGACTCTCCCTCTGGGGAGAAGGCCGCCGAGCTGCCCGACCCTTCCTGCGTTGCTGGACGCCGCTGGGCCCAGCAATTGGACTCCCCTCCGACCCTTCCCCCCTCTGGGGAGAAGGCCGCTGAGCTTCCACCCCCCTCCCGCGTTGCTGCAGGCCGCTGGTCCCAGGAGCTACACTCCCCTCCGACACTTCCCCCAGGCTCCCCTCCAGGGAAGACGTGTCCCCTACATTGGCATGGCTTGCCGCGGCTGAGGGTTCCCCTGTTGGGCCGCCTTCCTCTTCCTCCTCCTCCTCCTCCTCTTCTGAGGGGCTGTCACTGGCAACTTCAGGGACCTCCTCCTCACCATCTGAAAGCAGGAAGGCACAAGAGTAGCTTTAGAGTGAGGAGAGAGCATCAGCAAGGGATGCATGAGTGGTGGCATTCAGCGCATTGGTCGGACAGTGGCAAAGGATGTAGATCTGATGCGCAAGTGGGACGAGAGAGGTCCAAAAGGTGATGTCCTTACCATTGGTGCCCAGAACAGGGTCAGCATCTCCAGATGCAACGGGGCCAATCACCCGGGCACCCATGATGCGCTCCACGCGCTGTTGCAGCTCGGTGAGCTGCTGGATCTGGGGTCCGCCTCCCCCGGTCTCAGTCCGGCTCCTCTTATTATTGGCCAGCTTGGCCTGCAAGAGAAAGGACGGCCTCTAAGTACAGTGTGTAGCCCTGATCTTGTGTGCACTGCCTCCCATGGTGGAATAGCCTGGCCAGTGTGTAGCCCTGATCTTGTGTGCACTGCCTCCCATGGTCGAATAGCCTGGCCAGTGTGTAGCCCTGATCTTGTGTGCACTGCCTCCCATGGTCGAATAGCCTGGCCAGTGTGTAGCCCTGATCTTGTGTGCACTGCCTCCCATGGTCGAATAGCCTGGCCAGTGTGTAGCCCTGATCTTGTGTGCACTGCCTCCCATGGTCGAATAGCTTGGCCAGTGTGTTAAGTGCAGAATGTGAATTACAACTGGCAATGTAAGAATGTTGCAACTTTTTATGAAAATGATCATATTTCACTCACTGGTGAAATCAAGTCAACATGTTGTATGACATGTGGGTCAATGATATTGAATTCTGTCACCAGGTAGCTAGGAGGTCCCCAGCTCCCCATCTCCGATGGCCAGGGACGTCGAGATGCCACTGATCTCCAGCGCTTCCTCCTCTGCAATTGTCAGCTGGAAAATCTGTGGAGGACCTCCTCTGGCTCTGCCCCTCTCCCTCGTGTTTTTTGCCCTTTTTTCCTGCAATGGGGGAAAGAACAGACCTATGAGTGACTGTAATGGCATGTGTTCATTCCATTTGCTGAGGCTGACTATCAGGGAGAGGCATGAAATTGCATAAGGATGAGGGTGAGTGGCAGTGGTGGATGAATAGATGGGGATATGAGGAAGAGCATAGAAAGAGAACGATGGGAACACCTGCAAGGTAAGTGGGTGTGAGGAGTGGTGTGATGGAGTAGACTTGACAAGGCAGAGTGAGGAGGGGGGTGTGATGTGCGCAACAGGATTTAAAGCTTTTAGGATTACATAGGATATACGGCACAGAAACAGGCCATTCGGCCCAACCAGTCCATGTCGACATTTATGCTCCACTCGAGCCTCCTCCTGTCTTTCCTCATCTAAATCGATCAGCATAACACTCGATTCCCTTCTCCCTCATATGCTTGTCTAGCCTCCCCTTAAATGCATCTATACTATTCACTTCAATCACTCCCTGTGGTAGCGAGATCCACATTCTCACCACTCTTTGGGTAAAGAAGTTTCTTCTGAATTCCCTATTGGATTTTTGGTGACTATCTTATATTGATGGCCTCTAGTTATGCTCTTCCCCACAAGTGGAAACATTCTCTCTGTATCCATTCTATCAAAACCTTTCATAATTTTAAAGACCTCTATGAGGTCACCCCTCAGCCTTCTTTTTTCAAGAGAAAAGAGACCCAGCCTGTTCATCCTTTCCTGATATGTATACTCTTGCATTTCTTGTATCATCCTTGTAAATCTTCTCTGCACCCTCTCCAGTGCCTCTATATCCTTTTTGTAATATGGCGACCAGAACTGCACGCAGTACTCTAAGTATGGTCTAACCATGTAGGTGAATGTGCAACTGTACTCACCTTTACTGACTTGGTTAGGTCATTAAAGCACATGCTGCACTGAAGCCCAGAGTGTGGCACACTGCAACTGCTGCTGACCTCCTGGGCCACCTCCAGCCACGGCTTCTTTGTGGCAGTGGCAGGTTTCTTCGTCCCATTGCTGGGGAAGACTATCCCTCTCTGGCTTCTCACAGCCCCCAGCAGCACATCAAGGGAGGCGTCATTAAAGTGGGACGCAGCCTTTGAGTGTCCCGAGTCCGTATTCTGAAATTGCTGTCTCTGTGCCAAACCTCACAACTCCTCCAAATTCCATCTTTGAATTGGCCCTTTAAATACTGAAGTTGAGTTAGCGCCATGCGGGTCCGCATCACACCTGCTGCCGTGCATTCGATGCCAAACCTGGAAGTAAAATGATAATGAGGTGGTTGCGTTAAAATACTACAGACAGGCGCACTGAAATTACTTCTGGGTTTCCCATGCAGTATCAGACAGCCCCCCACCCCTGCTCCGAACATGTCTCAAAGTTAATATCGGCACAATTATGTCAATATATCAATGTTATTTTAACCTTGGCATAGAAGAATGGAAAGGTGTCTTGGCAGCAAACATGTCTTTATTTGGAATACATTTTGCTTTGCCTCAGAATATTTTGTCTACTATCTTGAAAATCTAATCAGCTGCAACAACTGCACATTTTGGAACTACTTTAAGTTTCCAGCTCCCTTGCCCTTAGGCCAGCTAAGCAATGTCAGGAACACTAATACATGCTATCAATATTACCATGGAGTCTCACTGCCAAGAGAGGCACATTACTTACTTCCGTTTCACTACACAAAACTCGTTTTAAAATATATTTCTGTTTATTGTACCCGTGAGTCACAGAGGTAGAAACTTAGATTAGCACTATAACTAAACATGAAATATAGTTATAGCTTCAAGTGAGGTTGTTCTCAGAATTGAGTATGAAAAGAAACTGTTTGCAATTTATATTATGCAAATAAGATACCAATGGTAGAAAAGAAACAATGGCCCAGAAATTCGTCTCTCCACGGATGAGTACGCACGGGGTACTCACCCGTAGGCCGAATGGAATTGCCGGTTTCCTGCATGCACTGCGCATGCGCGGGAAACCGGCACTTCCGATCCTCTGAACGAAGAGGTTCAGAGGTCGAACGCGCATGCAGGGGAGGCTGCGCGTGCGGTTTGAACTTAGGTTTATTTTACAGGTTTTCCCGGTAGGGTATGCCTGCAGGATTTACACATATAACAAGCAGGCGTAAGGCACATGGGATTGGGGGCAAGGTATTGACTTAGATAGAGAACTGGTTGGCGGACAGAAAGCAAAGAGTTGGAATAAATGGGTCTTTTTCCGAGTGGCAGGCAGTGACTAGTGGGGTGCCACAAGGATCGGTCCTAGGACCCCAGCTGTTCACAATATATATTAATGATCTGGACGAGGGAATTGGATGTAATATCTCCAAATTTGTAGACGACACAAAGCTGGGTGGGAGGGTATGCTGTGAGGAGGATGCAGAGAAACTCCAGTACGATTTGGACAGGTTGGGTGATTGGGCAGAAACATGGCAAATGCACTATAATGTGGATAAATGTGAGGTTATCCACTTTGGTGGCAAAAACAGGAAGGCAGATTATTATTTGAATGGCAATAAATTGGGAGAAGGGGAAGTGCAAAGAGACCTGGGTGTTCTTGTGCACCAGTCGCTGAAGGTAAGCATGCAGGTGCAGCAGGCGGTTAAGAAGGCAAATGGTATGTTGGCCTTCGTAGCAAGAGGGTTCGAGTGCAAGAACAAGGATGTCTTGCTGCAGTTGTACAGGGCCTTGGTGAGACCGCAGCTTGAGTATTGTGTGCAGTTTTGGTCACCTTACCTGAGGAAGGACGTTCGTGCCATGGAGGGAGTGCAGCGAAGATTCACCAGGCTGATACCTGGGATGGCAGGAATGACATACGAGGAGAGATTGTGTCAATTGGGCTTATACTCACTGGAGTTTAGAAGATTGAGAGGGGATCTCATCGAAACCTACATAATTCTGTCAGGTCTGGATAGACTAGATGCAGAAAGGATGTTTCTGATGGCCGGGGAGTCCAGAACCAAGGGTCATAGTCTAAGGATAAGGGGTAAGCCATTTAGGAATGAAATGAGGAGGAATTTCTTCACTCAGAGAGTGGTGAACCTGTGGAATTCTCTGCCACAGAGGGCGGTGGAGGCCAGTTCATTAAATATATTCAAGAAAGAGTTGGATATATTTCTTGAGGCTAAAGGGATCAAGGGATATGGGGAGAAGGCAGGGACAGGGTACTGAATTTGCATGATCAGCCATGACCTCATTGAATGGCGGAGCAGGCTCGAAGGGCCAAATGGCCTACTCCTGCTCCTATCTTCTATGTTTCTATGTAAGGCCTGCTTTTTGCAAGGTAAGTGGTCAATTAATTAAAATAAAACATTTTTTCCACAGGTTTATTATTTTTAAATACTTTAAAGCAAGGTAAGTTTATTGTTAGATCCGTTATAACATAAAATTATTTTTTTCAAAAAATTAAATTAATGTTTAAAATAGTTATTTAATATAATTTATAGTTTATTTAAAAAGTGTGATGTTTTAAAAAAAATTATTTGAAGGTTTACTGCTATTTTGGGCCCGTAGTATTTATAAGTTTTGACAGGTCTACCTGTCAATCTTATGAATGGGCTTTTCCCTCCTCCGATTGGCTGCCCATGGCTCACATGATCCCAGGGGACGCATCGCACTAACTACGCCCCTGGGACACGCAAGCACAGCGCGCCGGCAGCTGGGCCAGGCCCCGGAGCGGAATTCCACGGGGCCCTACAGCTCAACTGCCGGCGCGCAAGGTAAGTGCAGGTCGGGGGCTTGCACCCGCGGGAAGCCCCCGACCCGAATTTCTGGGCCAATTTATTCATCAATCTGTTCCACTACACAAGTATTTTGGATATCTCTAGGGGTCATTTTATGAATTTGTGCTCCCACCGTGGAGTTTTGGCCACGAGGAGCGCATATTGTGGATTCTGGTACACTCCACCCTGTACAATTTTCCATTCAATTAATGTCAAATCTTTGTGGTCACCATAAAGCAGGGTTTGAGACATTTTATAAACATGTACTCCCCATAGGCATTAAAGAACAATTGAGTAAATAAGGGAGTAATGTTTGTGTTTTTCACAATTAATGTAAAATTGTAGGGAGCACCAGAATTTCTGACCAGCCAGAAGGGCAAATTTCTTTTTAATTTTGATGCACATTTGTTTTCATTAATTCAAAGTTGATCATACACCTCAGTATATGATGGCAAACATCCTTTATAAATATTTTGTTTCTTGTTTGTACACTCCCTCATATGATTCAATGTAGATATGTGACATTCCTTTTCCTTTGCGCAATTTTACATAAAAACACTTAAAAAAACCTTACAGCATTTGAAATGTAAAAACATTTAGTTTTCACCTTCCATGCAAGCCCACTAAGAGCTCTTACATTCACTGGAAAATGACATCAACCTCCAAGCTGTATTAGCTATGCTCATGACTCACAGTCATATTCCTTTTCAACAAACAAAGCTTCTTCTTCATCGCATCTGTGGCCTATTTACCACTATTTGCTTAATCATAAGGTCATAAAGCATGTTTTGAAACATTTTAAAAGCATGTATTCCACACCGTCATTTTAAATAAGGGAGTAATGTTTGCATCTTTCACAAATGCACGTCAAAATGTAATTTATACACAAAAAAGAATTACAGACCACACTCACGTCCATTGGAAAATATAGAAATTTAAATTTATACTTTGCTTTATCTTGTCTCATGACCTCATGCATTCTTTGTTCCCTATACAAGGGAAGGCGTTATTGTTGATCTTATATTTGAGTGTCACAATTTAGCACATTGAACCATATCTAGGAATGTGATTTTATTTTGGGATATAAGTTGTTATATTTGACATGGATAACTTCTCAGCATTACACCAAAGAACTTTAAAATGTATATAATCTGCTAATATGTTTACCAAGGTGATGTATATCAGTGCCTGAGAAAGAAACATGTTTCATGAGGTTTTTTTTGGGCTCCCAGCAGAAATCTGGAACTCTCTTCCCCCGAAAGGCTGTGAATGCTGGATCAATTGGAATGCTCAAGACTGAGACTGACAGATTTTTGTTAGGTAAGTGTATCAAGGGATAAGGAGCAAAGGTGGGTAAATGGGGTTGAAATACAGATCAGCCATGATCTAATTAAGTGGTAGAACAGGCTCGAGGGACTGAATGACTTACTCCTGTTTCTATGTCCTTGTGTGTATGAGAGCCCTGGGGGCAGCATAAAGATTGATGAAGGCTGCTGGCCCCATAATTCCCCTCCCAACAGATGGTATCCGGTCCTGGGCTCCTTATCAGGAACCAGGAGTACAGCTGCATTCTCATTTCCACCCAGTGTTTTTCAGAAATTCAACCTATAGCTGCCACAATTGACCTTATAAGTTGTATACACAATGGCCGGAATTTTGGTGACAGAATTACATCGCATACAACCACATGGCCTACAGCAGTCACTCATATGGGGACTGATGTCAGCAGCCAGTAAATGTTCAAGTGCATTATGGTATTTGTAGCCATTCTTGATATAACATTTCTAAATGATCTCTTTACTCTCCCACAGGACCATCAAGAGCACCCCCCCCCCAGCACCCCCCTACCCCACACAATGTACAGGAGAAGGAAGAAAACGATTCCTCAGAGGAGCCTCCAGCCTCTGAGGGCGCACTGTCACCAGGCATAAGTGCAACCAGGACCAGCGCAGAAACACAAACCTCGGTGGGTCCCACGCGAGTAGTGTTGTCAACTGGTGTGTCACAAGTCACAAATGAGCAAGAGGAAATGGTGGAGACAGGGACAGTGGTGGAGACTCACGCCGGAGGGCGCAGGATGCTCCCAGCTATGCTCAGCTGCATGCAGACGCTCAGCCTCTGGAGTCATCCAGAAAGGGCGATAATGGAGGGATTTTTTTTATTCGTTCACGGGATTTGGGCACCACTGGCAAGGCCAGCATTTATTGCCCATCCCTAGTTGCCTTTGAGAAGGAGGTAGTGAGCTGCAGTCCGTGTGGTGAAGGTACTCCCACAGTGCTGTTACGGAGGGAGTTCCAGGATTTTGACTCAGTGACGATGAAGAAATGGCGATATACTTCCAAGTCAGGATGGTGTGTAACTTGTAGGGGAACTTGCTACCATGATGGGGTGCCCTGATGGCCACAAATGTGCAGTCGATGATGCTCTGAACCCATGGGAAGCCAGACAGTGCGGCAAAGCCTAGCGCCCGCTGAGTAACACTGGCATCATCATTGGCAAAGTTGATATAATTGGCTGACTTTTCAAGTAGTGCATCGATGACCTGTGTAACACTGGCGGCACACTATGTTACAGCTTGCCATGAACAGAGGGACAACCAGTAAACTAAGAAAAGAATATATATAAACAATGCGAATGTATATTTATACACTCAGGGATATACCTGTTTATACACTGTATGAATAGAACTGCGTTTATGTGCTCAACCATAAATGTATTTTGACGCTTTGGCAACATAAGATGTAACTTATCATGCCAATAAAGCGATTTGAATTGTGATGCATTTGTGGGCGGCCAACTGCGAGAAGACGCAAATGTCTGCTGCAGATCCCTGGAAGGAGTCTCAGGCAAAGAAGTTGAGGGCGCTGGTGACTTTGACAGCCACTAGTAAGGCATTGCCACCCGGTCTTCTGGGCTGCAGGTCTTGGTCCAGCAATGTGCAAATGTCTGTGACGACCTGGGCCTCCTTTGGTACTGCTGCTCAGTTATGTTGAGGAAGCTTATCCTTTGCCTGTATACCCTGTGTTAGGGGTATCGCCTCCGGCGCGGTGCAGCCCTGTGCCGATGCCCTCTGTCCTCACCACGGTGAACTTGAACCTTTGCGCTGAGTTCAGCACTGGGTCCTAAGCTTGGCATGAACACCCAACATGAAAGCAGACTCACGGAGGCACTGTCAGCAACTCTTAAAGAGACACACACACCCTTCAGGTAAGTTTGCATTTAAGCTTTCAGGTTTTACTGACGTAGTGGCTTGCTGCAATAGATGTTAAAAGTTTTTTAAGTGTGTAGGGAGATCTGCTGGATGCTTGCAAGGCCTTGGATGGTAACAGAAGGCCTCTGAGACAACAGAAATGCTGCAAATACTCAGCAGGTCAGGCAACATCTGTGGAGAAAGAAACAGAGTTCATGTCGCAGGTCAAGGTGCTGCCTGACCTGCTGAGTATTTCCAGCATTTTATGCTGTCATTTCAAGTTTACAGCATCCGCTCACAGAGGGAAGAGGAAGATGCAGAAGAGGAAGAAACAGAAGAGGAGGAAGCAGAAGGAAGGATGCAACCCAGACACCCGCTTTCTGGCCAGGATATCCGGGATGGAATCATCCGCCTGCGGTACCAGTGACCACAACCCCAATTCCCCTTTCAACATTTGTCCCACACCTTACCTTCCCTCTGTTACTGACCATCACAGTGTCCTCTTAGCCACAATGCTGAAAGCAACCACAAAGCAAACTTTCCAATCCAATTTTATACATCTAGCCATCCAATATGATATCAAGAAATCAACTTGTCACCCTTATGTACTCTCTTAGTCACTGTCTTGTGTGTGCCTTCACCTGTCCTACTGATGCCATGCAGTGCTGTCCCAATGGCTGCAGCATGGCTGGTAAAAGGCTGCTGACTTTCCATGGGGGACACAGCAAATGGCCTTGCTGGTCAACCTTGAGGAGCTGGTGGTTTGGAGTGTCAAATGGAGTGATGGTGTTTCTTCTTCTTCTTCTTCTTCTTCTTTCTCCTCCAGTCTTCTTCTTCTTCTTCTTCCTCCTCCAGTCTTCTTGTTTTTCTTCTTCTACTTCTACTTTTTCTTCTTCTTCTTCTTCCTCCTCCAGTCTTCTTCTTCTTCTTCTTCTCCTTCTTTTTCTTCTTCTTCTTCCTCCTCCAGTCTTCTTCTTCTTCTTCTTCTTCTCTCTCCTCTCCCTCTTCTTGGCCAACCACTGGCTGGGTAGGCTGCATTTATTGGTTGTGTGAAATGAGGAAGGCACAAGGGTGTAGTTGTGGTGAGGGGAGGGCGGGAAAGCAAAAGGTGCATGCCAGAAGAAGGATAACGAATGAAGATGCCAGTATCTTGTATCCTTTCAGCCCCATTGCTGGCCAAGGGCTCAGCCATGCCCCTGCCAAGAATGGCCTGCACTGTTTCCTCCAAGGGGGTGAAGTGAGGCTCGGAATGGGAGATGTGCCTTGTGAATGATACAGAATGTTGGTAGGTGAGTGATTGGGGGAGGTGGGGAGTTGTACATTGAGCAGTGTAAAAGGCTAGTGATGCAGTTGGTAGGAGACAGTTTTTGAAGATGCATTCACTGATCTTGACCAGTGGTCTGAGGTTATGAAGCTTCTTTGGGCACTGGGGCCAGGTCACGTGGGGCAACACTGCTGACAGTGATGGCCTCAGTGATGTGGTCCTGCATCGTTCTTTCTGGAGGGCCTCCTGGTCCCTGTGGGTAGAGAATCTCTCTTGCACAAAGCTGGAGTGCTGCGTGTGAGACACTGGGTGTTCCTTCCCTGGCTTGTTGAGTCACTTGTGTTCCCATTTTTTGAGGTTCGGAAGGGAATTCAGCTTTAAGAGCTGAAGACTCCCATTTGGGGCTTCTTTTTAATGTTAATTTTTTTTTTAAAAAGCAGTAAGGGCTGAACACTGCATTTTTTTCATTTCATTTTTATTTTTATTAGTTCAGAAGGCATTGCTCCTTTAATGCATTGCCCCTTTAATTTCCCACAATGCCTAGTGAACTCCAGAGCCTGGCTTCCAGAAGCTATTACAACATCGAATGCCACTCCTGGATGGGAGCCTCAACTCGCATGCCGGCACTAATGCCACCAGGAGGGCATTATACAGTAAGTTAGCGCTGGGCTAAAAATCTTTAGCCCCCAGCGCGAATTTTTCTCCAGTAGTGATTCGTCCATTTTCCGCGGCCGTTAACCTGAGGCTGCGGTGACATCGGCAACTCTCGTGGCGGCCACAAATTTTTCCCCCTTTGTCTTTTGCCTGTCACATGTCCTGAACTCAGAGAATAGTTTAATTGGAGATTAATTTGTAGGTGTTGTCCACTAGGGTCTGTTGGATCCGTGGTTCAGTGGATAAAGAATTACACGGATGCTGTACATAAACAAACAACAGGTCTTTACTGGAGGAGGGTCATCTCTAGACTGGGGTACAGAGGCATGCGCACAGCTTATATACCGGTGTGGTTACTGCCGGTACTACAGTATACAGGAGCTGTAAAAAGTAGTTCTGACTTAAAGCACATACACTACAATTCCTCCCTTTTTAGATTAATAATACCCCCTTAATATTCAAATAACAATTACATTTTTACATGTACATTCAATAACAAAAAGTCCATTTATAGATTCAGTCTTTGGGGCGGCTTCCTGACCCTTTCGGGATAGCGCCTTTCCGGAGGTTCTTGTTCTTGGTGCAGAGGCGATTCTGACCCCTTTTCATCGGGTAGTTCATCGGGTTCCACTGCTACTGGGTCTGAAGTAGATGCTACCGGTATGTCGGGTTCATCCCCAGGTACTCGAGACATGGGGTTGACGCCTTCCTGTGACGCTAAGATCTGATCGACGTGGCGTCTCACAATGTTCTCCCCGACATCCACTGTGTACATTAATGGCCCCTGCCTTGTACATATCGTTCTGGGTTGCCACTTCTCTGTTCGATAGTCACGGGCCAAGACTGGTTGCCCTACACTGAAGTTCCTTGTTGGCTTCTCGTTGATGTGCTGGAATTGTTTGTCCTCAACATTTCTTCGCACATTTGGTCTGAGCAAGTCCAGACGAGATCTCAACCTTCGGTTAAAGAACATCATGGCCGGGGTCTGGTTGGTAACTGCATGTGTCGCGTTTCGGTAGGCTAATAATAAATTGTCCATCTTATGCTGTAGTGGAATTTCCTCGTCGCACATGCCCTTTATCGCCTTCTTAAAGGTTTGTACGAACCTCTCAGCCAATCCATTGGTGGCTGGATGATACGGGGCGGATGTGTAATGCCTTACCCCATTCCTTTTCATGAATTTTTGGAACTCGTCGGAAACAAACTGTGGTCCATTATCAGAGCAGATCTGCTCTGGCAACCCGTTTCTGGCAAATATGGTCCGTAGGGCTGCAATCGTTTTCTCTGTAGTGGTTGAAGACATCTTTATCACCTCAGGCCACTTTGAATGAGCTTCCACTGCTATTAAGAACATTGGCCTAGAAATTCAGTTAGGGGCGCCCAGCTCGCCTGGGCGCCGGAATTACCACTGCGCGCGGAGCCACTTGCGCCAGCGGGAAATTCAGTTTCAGCGCCCCAAGTGGAAGCCGGCTGCTAAACATGGGTTTCGGCGCCCCGCGGTACTGCAGGCCTTCCTCTCATTCTTAAGGGGGAGGTGCCTGCAACAGCGCGATCCCCGCTCGCGAGTGCCGGCAAATGAGCCCGGCACCAAGGAGAAGTGCCGGGCTCTCTGGAAACAGCTGGCAATGCCGCGGGGGCGGGGTGTAGGAGGCCAGGGAAGGAGGTGCGGGCAGGCAGCCGCCGAAAAAGCGGCCGGCCGCACCTCCACCTTAACTCGCCCCACTACCGGCACAGGTAGGCCCCGTGTACCGGTAGCTGTCAGCGGCCGGCGCGGGGGAGGCGGCAGCAACCAAATATGGCCAGCGGGGCGATAGCGGGGCGCTGCGCACACCGATGACGTCATTGGTGGTGGCGCAGCGCTACTGGCTAATGCCGCTATTAGCGCCCCGCTAAATATAGCGGTAGGTTTGCACAATGGCGCAAAAGCCCTCTTTGGGCGCAAACTGGTGGCGCAGGCCACTGAATTTTTAGCCCATTGAGTCCATGAATGGACCAGCAAAATCAATGTGCACCCATTGCCATGGAGAGGAGGGCCACTCCCATGGGTGTAGAGGGGCATGTGGTGGTGCATTTTGGACCTTCTGGCATCCTAAGCAGCTCTTAGTTAGGTCTTCGATTTGTTGATCGATTCCCGGCCACCACACATAAGCCCTAGCTAGGCTTTTCATTTTCACTCCCCCCAGATAACCTTCATGTAGCTCCTTTAGCACTCTCTCCCTTAACTTGGGTGGAATCACCACTCTGGATCTACACATCACTGTCCCCTGGCATACTGACAGCTGTTCTCTTCCGGATGAGAATGCTGGCAACAGTGAGTCGCCATGTGTTGGTCATCCCCTCACCGTCAATTCATATACCCGTGACAGCGTCGGATCATTGCGGGTCTCCTTCTCTATATCTGCATTTGTTACTGGCAATCGTTCAATTATCGATAAATAAAATATCTCTATAGGGTCCACTGCTGGTGCTTCCTCCACCATAGGCAGCGGCAGGCGCGATAGCCCATCAGCATTCCCATGCTGTTTCGTGCCTTTATATTCTATTTCATATTGATTCACCCCTAGAAACAGGGACCATCTTTGTAACCGCTGTGCAGTCATTACTGGCACGCCCTTCTTAGGATTAAAGATGGAGACAAGTGGTTGGTGGTGAGTCAGCAAGTTGAACTTCTGCCCATGCAGATAATGGTTGAATTTTCTTACTCCCCATACTAGGCTGAGGGCCTCCCTGTCAATCTGGGCGTAGTTGCGCTCGGCTGAGGTTAGTGACCGAGACTCAAAGGCCACTGGCCTCTCCAACCCATCTGGGAATTTGTGTGACAGCACCGCTCCAATGCCGTAGGGTGATGCATCACATGCCAAACGAATTGGTAGTGCTGGGTTGAAATGGGCCAACACCTCTTTTGATGTGCTCAATTCTTTACACTTCTGGAAAGCTCGTCTACGTTCGTCATCCCACTCCCATGGTACCCCTGTTTGCAGTAGGGTGTTCAGCGGGTGTAGTACCGTAGACAAATTTGGTAAGAACTTGTGGTAATAGTTTACCAGCCCGAGGAACGACCTCAGTTGTGACACATTTTCCGGTGCTGGAGCCTTGACTACTGCCTCAATCTTGTCAGGGGACTTATGTAACCCCTCTTCATCGATGATGCGGCCGCAATACGAGATCTGTTTCTGGAAAAACTCGCACTTGTGGCGATTAGCTCGTAGCCCATATTCCTTTAATCTGGCGAGCACCTTCTCCAAGTTAGCGAGGTGATCACCATCATTTTCGCCCATGACCAAGATGTCGTCCAATTAACACTGGGTCCCTGGAATCCCTTGCAGGACCTGATCCATCGCCCTTTGCCAGATAGCCGGAGCCGAGGCTACTCCAAACACCAGCCGGTTGTATTGATAGAGACCTTTATGTGTGTTGATCGTACGGTAATGTTTCGAAGCTTCTTCTACCTCCATTTGCAAGTACGCCTGGGCTAGATCAATTTTGGTGAAGCGTTTACCACCAGATAGCGAGGCGAAAATATCCTCAATTCGTGGAAGCGGATATTGCACCGTGTGAAGGACTGGGTTCACTGTCACCTTAAAAACCCACAGATGCGGACCTTCTTTGGTTCCCCAGGCATATTACTCAATGACCTCTTCATTAAAGGGATGATGGGTGTAGCCCACTCACTCCAGTCTACTTTGGACAGTACTCCTGAACGTTCCAACCCTTCCAGCTCTGCTTCAACCGCTGGTCTGATCGCATAAGGCACTGGTCTGGCCTTCAGAAACTTTGGCCTTGCATTATCCTCTATTTTAATTGTTGCTGTTATCCCTTTTAGTGTTCCTAGTCCCTCCTGGAACACTTCTTTTGCGTCAGTTAGCATTTTTGACAGTCGTCCAGGTGTGACGTCATCATCCTTTTTGGCCTCCACCTTCAGTGCCTGTATGGAATGCCAATCTAAATGTATCTTCCGGATCCACTCAGGTCCTAGCAGTGGCGGTCCTCCATTTGGCAATACATATATATCCATTTTAGGTATTTCCTGACCTTTATATGTCACTTTCACCCTTATTTTTCCTTTGGGGTAGACTTTTTGCCCCGTATACGTCTTCAAGACAATCTCTGTAGCTTTCAAGGGTATGTGTGAAAATAGCCGCTTGTAGTCTCTTTGATTTATGACTGTTAGAGCTGACCCTGTGTCCAATTCCATTTCCACTTGGACTCCGTCTATCTTGAGTGTAACCCAGATAGTCTGGTGATCCTCTATTTCGGTTACATTGGCCCAGAACTTGGTGTCGGGGGCTTGCCGTGCGTGCAAGCCCCCGACCTGCACTCACCCTGCGCGCTGACATCTGAAGCCCGGGCCTGCTTGCATTTCCTGTCACAGGCCCGGTTCAGATGTCAGCGCGCAGTGCTTACCTGATCCAGCGGCGTAGTTAGTGCGATGTGCCGGCTGAGATCAGGTGAGCACTGTACAACCAATCAGGGGAGGGGAAGGTTCATTCATGAGTTTGAGAGTAAGAACTGTCAAACTCATGAAAACTACGGGGGCCCAAAACACTACTTAAACTTTAAATAAAAATTTAAAAAACATCCCAATCATTAAATTAATTATAAATATGTTAAAAAAATAATTTAAACAATAATTATTTTTTTTGAAAAAAATAAGTTTTTTATAAAAAGGGTCTAAAACTAAACTTACCTTATTGTAGATTCTTTAAAATAATAAACCTGTAGAAAAAAAATTCTAAATGACACTAAAACACCACTTACCTCTAAAAATAAATACTTACGTGTGCTTTTTACAAGCGTAAAGACCGGAGGCCTTTAGACATGCGCAAATCCCCCAAAACAGAGGAAATCCAAGACACACGTGCTGCCCCCTACAGTGCACGCGCTAGCCTCTTCACCTCTTGGGTTAGAGGAGAGGAAATGCCGGTTTTCAGTGCATGCGCTATGCATGCTGAAAACCGGCAGTTCCTCCGGCCAGACGCGTGAGTACCCCTTCCGTACTCACGCGTTTGGGGAGGAATTTCTGCCCCATTATGTAGTTTCAGATAACCCAGATCCTTGCTTCCGGAGTCTGTGTCACTTTTCTGTTCGTCTGAACCACTGTCCATCACCTGGTGTACCTTTTTGTACTTCTCCTGTGGAGATTTCTTACTGTTGGTTTTCTTCCCAGACCTGCAGACTCTTGCTATGTGTCCTGCTTTCCCACACTGTCTGCACACTTGGTCCTTGAAACAACAATCTTTCTGGTCATGTGTTGTTCTGCCGCAGCGATAGCACTTCCCTGTTCCATAGGTCATTTCGTTGGTGCCGTATTCTTGCGGTCTCCGTTGTATCTCTGCAGCGCCCCTTGCGGCTGCTTCGTGTGATACTGCCATATTGAAAGCTTTGTCCAGTGTAAGGTCCTTTTCTGACAGAAGCCGTTACTGGGTTCCTTCACTTTGTAGCCCACACACAAACTTGTCCCTTAATGTATCTGCTAGTCCCGCTCCAAACTGGCAGTATTTCGATAGCTTGCGCAGTTCCGTTAGGTACTCAGCATTGCTTTCGTCTTTGTGTTGGTTCCTTTTATGGAACTTAAATCGTTCTGCTATCAGCAGCGGTGTGGGGTTTAAGTGGTCCTGTAGGATTTCTACTATGCTTCCAAAATCCTTGTTTACCGGCTTCTCTGGGGTTATTAAATTTCGCAGTAACCCAAAAGTTTTTGCACTCATGGAATTTAACAGAACCAGTGCTTTATTAGCATCTGGCACTTCATTCACCCTGCAGTACACCTCAATACGTTCCACATATGTCGCCCAATCTTCGACTTCATTGTCGAACGTAGAGATACTGCCACTCTTCGGCATCCTTGGTTGTGCGTTAACTATCCCCAATGGCGCCTCCCGCGCTTCCCCTTCTTCTCCGCTGGCACAAAATGGCGTCTCCCGCACTTTCCTTCCTTCCCGCGCTCACCCGTGTTCTCCGCTGCAGCTTCGCAAAATGGCGTCTCCTGCGCTCTTCCTTCTTCTCCGCGGCTCAATGGCGCCTCCCGCGCTCTCCCTGCTTCTCCGCGGCTCAATGGCATCTCCCCTTGCTTCATCCCACGGACCCTGATCAGCCCGTGATCCCTGGCTGTGCTCTGCGCGTTCTTCTCTTGATATTTGTCGACGCCGCTCAGTCTAGAACCCGGCTGTTTCTTACCCTCTCTCTCTCCGGTTTGCAGTATTTTTCCTCGACGCCGCTCGGTGATCAATCCCTGGCTGTGCCCTGCTCTCTTCACCCTCTTTCTTACCCCGTCGACGCTGCCCGGCTCTCTCTCTCTGCTGTCGGTCGGCTCCGGCCGCCGCTGCTCGGGAAGGGTCTGCTCTGGACCTGTCGTCGGTCTCTTACTGCTCGTTGTGGCTGGGGAACCAAGCCCGGCTCTCCACAGCCTCCTCAGCGAAGTTGGATCTCTGCCTGACTGCTGGGTGGTTGCTCGCGGTCGATGCCCGTGTTCCTGGACTCAACTATTTAAAAAAAAATGTTTTGTTTAATGTTGCAGGTAGATTCGCATCAACACTCGTCGCCACTGTTGGATCCGTGGTTCAGTGGATAAAGAATTACACGGATGCTGTACATAAACAAACAACAGGTCTTTACTGGAGGAGGGTCATCTCTAGACTGGAGTACAGAGGCATGCGCACAGCTTATATACCGGTGTGGTTACTGCCGGTACTACAGTATACAGGAGCTGTAAAAAGTAGTTCTGCCTTAAAGCACATACACTACAGGGTCCTCAATGAAGTAACTGTAGAAACCATTTAATTTACAAACCTCTAAGTGAAGTGACAATAATAAAAACAGAAAATGCTGGAAATAATCAGGCAGCATCTGTAGAGACAGAAACAGAGTTAACTTTTCAGGTCGATGACCTTTCGTCACCGTTTGGCAATTTTAACCCACCAAATCAAAGATCAGCTGCAATGAAACAACTTAGCAAACAGGAAATGAGAGACAAACCATCCAGTAATCCAGATGGATTGATTAGAAACTTGTGAACTTTGGCCCATAAGGCTCATTTCACCTCATTTCCAAGTGTCGTTTCATAGTATGGGATATGCTGGCCAGGAGGATGGTACTTTTTTGGATCACGAATATGCCTTGCTGGTCCACACAGTAGAAAGCAAGCATTGGAGGAGAAAACCAGCTGCATAAATACAACCTGCAAAGTGCTCAGTGGATGTGCAATCTTCCACCAGCAGTATTGCTACCAGAAGGACAAGGACACCTCTACATACACACGGCTATCTCGTGAGAACAAGTACTTGAGTTTCCTGGGGAAAGACTATAAACTGCACCCAGTACACATATAGTGCTTTATAATATATGCACTGGGTATATTATCTAGTTTTTCCACTAGGAAAAATAAATATTCAAATGTTTTTTAAGAAGTTTTTTTGAATTACCCTTTTTAACTTTGTTTCTTCCGGTTACATACAAATTCGATTAGGCAATAGGAAAGACTGCTGGTGTAACAATAGGAGAAAGGCAAGCTACCCTCTGGCAGATAACTTATCTTATAATTCAGTTGTTGCATGCAAGTAATAGTGTTTTGTGTAAGTGCAAGGTTAGTATGATAGGTTAAGTATGTGTAGCATTGGTTAATGTTTTGGGTATAGACCCTTTACCAGAATTGCATTCTCTTGAAACGTTAAATTTTCAGTTTTCTCTCCCTTTATCTCTTCTCCAAGAAGTTGCCTGAACTGAAATGAGTGATGATCAGATTGCTAATCAGTGCTGGTGCAAGCAGTTGGAGTCCTTTGTCACCCATGTGGCGGTCCTGCTACAAAACCACTGGCATAGCCATCATAAATATTTATAGCAGCCACCTTTGTAAGAGGGCCATGTTAAAGAAAACTAATTTTGTAACAAAATGGGTCCTCCTTACAAAGAGGTTGATTCAATCTCCCCCCACCCCCACCCCACCACCACCCCATCCCCAATTCCTAGCATCCCCACCTTCAGGAGTCCAGGCCCCGACACCGGCCGGGAATCCCAGGTGGGATCCACTTCTGCCCCTTTTGGCCAGGTTCACCTGAGACCAGATGTATCCGTGTTGATTATACACTGTATTCTCAGGAAGATTTCTCAATGCTCCTCCCGGTTTCACAGCACACCTGATGTCCGCTGTCAGCCGCGGTTGACCTTCCCACCGCATCTCCCAGCACTAATCTGAAATTTGTGTTCGGAGATGGTCGAGCTGCCTGTGGCGATGCAACAGTTGCTGGCTGCTCCCCCACATTATTTAGATGAGGACCAAGGCCCATTTTTGGCCGAGCCTTGGACCTCCCAGTTAGGGCGTGTGGCACCAATTCTGAATCCAAAAATGGGCCCAGACGAATTTCTATCCCATTAAATCAATTACTCCAATAGATCCAATTATCATTGCCTCAACCAGGGTTATAAAACAAATGCAGCAGTATCACAAAGCACAATGTGCTGCCAATTACGAACTCAAATCTCCTACCAATGATCATTTACTCCATATGCAAATTAATCTGCTGTGCATTGAGCAATTTACTTTTCACTTTGTATTTTGATTAGAGTAAAATATGCAAACTCGAATAAAGAGAGCTAAAAGTGGAATTAGCTGAAAAACGAATATAATTAGATCTGTGGCATCAAAAAGGAGTGACTGATTACTAAGAACTGCAGCTTTTAAAATGGGTGTACCTTCATAGAGCTTCCATAAATTGGTGGGAAACATCAACGGAAACCAAGGCCCTCTGATTATGGGTCAGTATAATCCCATAGGTGTGAGTGAAGTGCTATTGTTAAATGGATCTCATGTGCACTGGCTCCTTTACCATGACAACAGCATAAAAAAAATCACAATTACTTTTCCAAATATAGAAACATAGAAACATAGAAGATAGGAGCAGGAGTAGGCCATTCGGCCCCTCGAGCCTGCTCCGCCATTCAATGAGATCATGGCTGATCATCCAAACTCAGTACCCCGTACCTGCCTTCTCCCCATATCCCTTGATCCCTTTAGCCAAAATATGCAATCAGTTTCAGGTCCGGCATACAGCTAAAGATCTTTACATTATTGTCTATTAATACATCTTTTAAAAGACCCTCAAGCAATGAGCTGTCTACATTTGCCTTTGCAACATTTAGGAAGGGTTGAGGGAGGCCAAGTGAGTCTATTCATTTTGGATAAGGTGGTAGTCAAGCTAAGATTGCTAGTGTATGGCAAACACTCTACAGCCACACTACTCTGAAAATGTTCAATCTTGTCTGATCTGTGGAAGCTAAGCAGAGTTTAGGCCTGGTTAGTATTTGTGATGGAAGACCACCTGAGAATACCAGGTGCAGTAGGGTCATCGGGGGTGGCTGAGCGATCTAAGGTGCTATGTTCAGGTCCCCTGGAGATGTGTGTTTGAATTCCACTCCGGATATCTGTTAGTTTTAAGTGGTCTTCTGTTTACAATTTGGTCTCTCACTTCCGTGGCCTGGGAACAGCCAATTTTACGAATTGAAACTCCCCCCAACCCCCACCGCATCCCCAGACCCTAACTGGTAATTGGGTTCCCAGCTAACATAAGAACATAAGACATAGGAGCAGGAGTAGGTCATTTAGCCCCTTGAGCCTGCTCCGCCATTCAATAAGATCATGGCTGATCTGACATAAGGTTAATTGTGATTTTTACAACAAATCAGCAGATCCCATTGTAGAAATTTCTGCTGCAGCAAGATTTTAGTGTAAAAGTAAAAGATTTCACTGGATTAGGATGGCACTGATCTGAATGTGACCATATGTGGATATATGTAGTTGGCAAAGTGTTATCCAGCTGCCCATATGCTACATGAACATGGGTTTCCTAACACAATGTAGGTTATGTCCTACCCTACATGAATATTTTATATCAGTCTTTACAGTAGAAGATACTAAGAATATCCCAACACTGGACAAACAGGGGGCTAAAGGGGGGGAGGAGCTAAACACGATCAAAATCACTAAGGAAGTGGTACTCGGTAAAATATTGGGACTCAAGGCGGATAAATCACCTGGACCTGATGGCTTACATCCTAGGGTCTTGAGGGAAGTGGCGGTAGGGATTGTGGATGCATTGGTAATAATTTTCCAAAACTCCCTGAACTCGGCAAAGGTCCCGGCAAACTGGAAAACTGCCAATGTAACACCCTTATTTAAAAAGGGCAGTAGACAGAAGGCTGGAAACTATAGACCGGTTAGCCTAACATCTGTGGTAGGTAAAATTTTGGAGTCCATTATTAAGGAGACAGTAACAGGACATTTGGATAATCATAATTTAATAGGACAAAGTCAGCATGGTTTTATGAAGGGGAAGTCATGTTTGACAAATTTGCTGGAGTTCTTTGAGGAAGTAACATATAGGGTGGATAAAGGGGAACCAGTGGACGTAGTGTATTTAGACTTCCAAAAGGCATTTGACAAGGTGCCACACAAAAGATTATTACTTAAGATAAAAAATCACGGGATTGGGGGTAATATTCTGGCATGGATAGAGGATTGGCTATCTAACAGAAGGCAGAGAGTTGGGATAAATGGTTCATTCTCAGACTGGCAATCAGTAACTAGTGGTGTTCCGCAGGGGTCAGTGCTGGGTCCCCAACTCTTTACAATCTATATTAACGATTTGGAGGAGGGGACCGAGTGTAACATATCAAAGTTTGCAGATGATACTAAGATGGGAGGGAAAGTAGTGAGTGAGGAGGGCATAAAAAACCTGCAAGGGGACATCGACAGGCTAAGTAAGTGGGCATGGATTTGGCAGATGGAATACAATACTGGAAAGTGTGAGGTTATGCACTTTGGCAGGAAAAATCGTAGAGCAAGTTATTATCTTAATGGCAAGAAACTGGAAAGTACTGAAGTACAAAGGGATCAGGGGGTCCTGGTGCACGAAACTCAAAAGGTTAGTATGCAGGTGCAGCAAGTGATTAAGAAGGCCAATGGAATGTTGGCTTTCATTGCTAGGGGTATAGAATATAAAAATAGGGAGGTATTGCTTCAGTTGTACAAGGTATTGGTGAGACCGCACCTGGAATACTGCGTACAGTTTTGGTGTCCATACTTAAGAAAGGACATACTTGCTCTCGAGTCAGTACAAAGAAGGTTCACTCAGTTAATCCCGGGGATGAGGGGATGGACATATGAGGAGAGGTTGAGTAGATTGGGACTCTACTCATTGGAGTTCAGAAGAATGAGAGGCGATCTTATTGAAACATATAAGATTGTGAAGGGGTTGGATTGGGTGGATGTGGGGAGGATGTTCCCGATGATGGGTGAAACTAGAACTAGGGGGCATAGTCTTAGAGTAAGGGGCTGCTCTTTCAAAACTGAGATGAGGAGGAACTACTTCACTCAGAGGGTGGTAGGTCCATGGAATATGCTGCCCCAAAAAGCTGTAGAAGCTACATCATTACATAAATTTAAAACAGAAATAGACAGTTTCCTAGAAGTAATGGGAATTAAGGGTTACGGGGAGCGGGCAGGAATTTGGACATGAGTCTAGGTTCGGATCGGTCATGGCCCTGTGGGTAGCGGAGCGGGCCCAGGGGCCGTGTAGCCTGATCCTGCTCCTATTTCGTGTGTCTAATTCTGTTAGATTCAGGAGATGGTTCTGTGATAGTGGATTGGCGGTTAGGATCAGATCAGCCATGATGTTATTGAATGGCGGAGCAGGTTCGAGGGGCCGATTGGCCTACTCCTGCTCCTATTTCTTATGTTCTTATGTTCTTATGTTCTTATTATCAACTTAATCTAAATGTTCTGTTTTTCCCTTACATAACCCCAGCTTACACATCCTGATCGCTTCCTTAAAAAGCTACAGTTGTTATTTCGCAGTGAAAGCACTATTTAACCCCGGCTTCCTGAATTGTTTCAGCACTTTTGCCATCTGAAAATATCACAGTTGTGTTCAAATTTGTTCTAATATGGTCAGCTCAGTAGACTGTCAGAATCATGCAGAATTAGAGCCTGAAATAGTTAAAGGATGATTTTAACACGTACAGCGGTGGATAATGACAGCCTTCTCACG